>NC_141879.1:188037500-188662500 GCF_056163025.1 Triticum urartu
GTTATGGCATGATGAATAGTGCTAGAAAATGCAAAAATAAAAGGACTTAGGGAAAAATCGGGTCAACCCTAAATTCCAGATCTAGATCCGGGCGCGGTTTACGTAGTTCGCCGGAGTTCACTGTAGACAACGGGGAATGGCAGCCGGAGCTGGAGGACGAGGCCGGAGAAGGTCGCCGGAGTGGATCCGGCCGGAGAAGTCGCCGTATCCGGCCAGAGACAGGATCAGCGACAAGGTGGTGGACAGGCGCGGTGGAGGCGCGACGAAGACGAACGGCAGCGAGGGGCAGCGGCGGCCGGCGGAGGAGGCGCGGGGCGGCGCGGCGATGGCGGCGGGCGACGGAGCCTGGCGACGCGAGCGAGGCGCGGGTGGAGAGGCGGCGGCGGGGCGCGGCCCGGTCGGGTGCGGGCGGGCCGGCCATGGGCCAGGCGGGCCGGACGGCGGAGGCGGCTGTGGATGATACATGGCGGTGCGCTATTGGGTGCGGGCGGCGACGGAAATCGTCCGGCGGCGGCTGGATATGTCCGGTGGCGTTGGGGGCGATTTGATCTAGGGTTTCGCACGAAAATTTCGGAGGGGGGCATATATTTATAGGTAGAGGGAGCTAGGACAGTCCAAATGAGGTGCGGTTTTCGGCCACACGGTCGTGATCGAATGACCGAGATGATGGAGGTGGTTTGGATTGGGTTTTGGGCCATTTTGGAGGGGTGTTGGGCTGCAACACACACGAGGCCTTTACGGTTCCTCGGTTAACCGTTGGAGTATCAAACGGACTCCAAATGGCACGAAACTTGACAGGCGATCTACCGGTGGTGTACGAAGGCAGCTTGGCAAATCTCGGTCCAATCCGAGAACGTTTAACACCCGCACATGAAAGGAGACAAAAGGGGGCGCTGGAGGACGTAGGAGTGTCGGAATGCAAAACGGACAACGGGGAAAAAGCTCGGATGCATGAGATGAACAGGTATGCAAATGAACATGATATGAAAAGCATGACATGAACAAACTGCAAAACGAAGACAAAACCCAACCACGAGGGAATAACATAACTTAGAGCCGAAAATGGCAAGAGTTGGAATACAAATATGGTAAGTTACATACGGAGCGTTACAACACTCCACCACTACGAAAGGATCTCGTCCCGAGATCTAGGACTGAAAAAACTCCAGAAATTCGGAACGGAGGTGGTCCTCGCGTTCCCAGGTGTCTTCTCGGTCGGAATGATGTGACCACTTCACTTTCAGGAATTTGATAGACTTGTTGCGAGTCTTGCGCTCGGTTTCTTCAAGAATAGCAACGAGATGCTCATGATAAGACAGGTCTTCTTGGAGATCAATCTCTTCAAAGTTGATGGTGCGGTCAGGAGTCTTGAAACACTTGCGAAGCTGTGACACGTGAAACATGTCGTGCACGTTTGCAAAGTTGGATGGAAGCTCAAGTTGATAGGCGAGATAGCCTCTTTTTCCAATGATCTTGAAAGGACCCGCGTATCTAGGGGCAAGCTTCCCTTTGATACCGAAGCGATGAGTACCTTTCATTGGAGAGACGCGGAGGTAGACATGGTCTCCGATCTCGAAAGCCAGTCACGATGCTTGCTATCATAGCAACTCTTCTGGCGCGATTGCGCGGCTTTGAGATTTTCACGAATGACTTTGCACATTTCTTCAGCCTTTGTGATTAAGTCATTGCCAAGAAGTTGGCGTTCACCAGTCTCTGACCAATTAAGAGGAGTACGACACTTTCTGCCATAGAGAATCTCGAATGGGGCCTTGCCCGAACTCGCTTGGAAGTTGTTGTTGTAGGAGAACTCGGCATATGGAAGACAATCTTCCCACTTCATACCAAAAGAAATGACACAAGCCCTGAGCATATATTCAAGAATTTGATTTACCCGCTCGACTTGGCCACTAGTTTGAGGATGAAAGGCCGTGCAGAAGCGAATGCTGGTGCCCATTTCCCTGTGAAAGGAATCCCAGAACTTAGAAGTAAAGATGCTTCCATGATCTGAAGATATCAACTGCGGAATGCCGTGCAAAGACACAATCCTGGAGGTATATAGCTTTGCCAACTGAGCTGCTGTGATAGATTCTTTGATAGGAAGAAAATGAGCCACTTTAGTAAGCTTGTCGATGACGATGAAGATAGCATCATTGCCATGCTTGGACTTGGGAAATCCAGTCACGAAGTCCATCTCAATATGGTCAAACTTCCATTCCGGAATGGCAAGAGGTTGGAGGAGACCAGCTGGTCATTGGTGTTCTGCTTTCACTCTTCTGCAGACTTCACATTCATTCACGAACTGAGCAATCTCGCGCTTCATTCGAGTCCACCAATACGACTGCTTGAGGTAATGGTACATCTTTGTAATTCCAGGATGAATAGATAGGAGTGAATTGTGAGCCTCGTTCATAATGACTTTACGAAGGTCACCCTTAGGAACAACAACTCGATCCTCGAAGAATAGAGTATCTTTGTCATCAAGGCGATAGCACTTGTACTTGGGTTGGCTCTTGGCAATCCCAATCTTCACCTTCTTCACCATGGCATCAAGAAGTTGAGCCTCACGAATCTGATCTTCCAAAGTAGGAGAGACTTGGAGGTTGGCAAGAAATCCTTGAGGAACAACTTGGAGATTAAGTTTGTGGAAAGCTTCACAAAGATCTGGTTGGAGGGGCTTGAGAATCAAACTGTTGCAGTAAGCCTTCCTGCTCAAAGCGTCTGCAATGACATTGGCCTTGCCTAGTGTATATTCGATACTCGGATTATACTCTTGAATCATTTCAACCCAACGAGTCTGCCTGAGGTTGAGGTTGGGCTGAGTGAAGATGTACTTGAGACTCTTATGATCACTGAAGATGTCCACTTTCCTTCCCAACAAGAGATGTCTCCATCTTAAAAGAGCATGGACAACTGCCGCCAACTCGAGATCATGAGTGGGGTAGTTCTTTTCATTGGGCTTCAACTGGCGAGAGGTATAGGCCACAACTTTCTTCTCTTGCATTAACACATCACCAAGACCTTGCAGGGAAGCATCATAGAAAACCTCGAATGGTTTGGATTCATCAGGAGGAGTCAGAACTGGAGCTGTGACTAACTTCTCTTTGAGGGTGTTGAAGGCGATGTCACATTCAGGCGTCTAGACATACTTCACATGCTTCTGGAGGAGGTTGGAAAGAGGCTTCGCGGTCATAGAGAAATTCTCAATGAATCTTCGACAATAGCTTGCGAGCCCAAGGAAACTGCGGAGCTGCTTCACATTCTGAGGCGGTTCCCAACTCACAATTGCAGACACCTTTTCAGGATTAACAGCTATGCCCTTGGCGGAGATGATATTCCCAAGGTAGAGAACCTCATCGAGCCAAAACTCGCACTTTGAAAACTTCGCATAGAACTGATGTTCTCTGAGTTTGTCCAACACCAATCTCAAATGCTTGGCATGATCCTCCTTGTTCTTGGAAAAGACCAAAATGTCATCGAGATAGACCAAGACGAAGTCATTTGTATAAGGGTTGAAGATGAAGTTCATCATGCGAGAGAATGTCTGAGGAGCATTGACAAGGCCGAAAGACATGACAGTGTATTCATAAGAACCATAGCTTGTTCTGAATGCTGTCTTGGGGATGTCTTGTTCACGAATGCGAATCTGATGATAGCCCATACGGAGGTCAACCTTGGAGAAAACTTGAGCACCTTTGAGTTGTTCGAAAAGCTCATTGATGTTGGGAAGTGGGTACTTGTTCTTTATGGTCTTCTTGTTCAATGGGCGGTAGTCGACAGAAAGTCGGTCCGTGCCATCTTTCTTCTTGACAAAAAGAACACCACAACCCCAAGGAGAAGAAATCGGTCGGATGAGACCCATACGCTCTTGTATATCAAGTTGTTTCTTCATCTCCTTCAACTCTTCTGGTCCAAGCTTGTAAGGACGTTTGCAAACAGGTTCCGTGCTAGGCTCAAGATCAATGACGAATTCAACTAGCCGGTGAGGAGGCATTCCTGGAAGCTCTTTTGGAAAGACGTCTTGATATTCACAAACGACTGGAATCTGAGAGATGGCATTTAGCTCGCCCTTCTCGTTGAGAGAAACCAGTCGAATGGTATCATCACGAGCGGCAAATACGATCACATCCTCAGACGAGGGTGTCAATTGAATCTGCCTGGCAGCACAATCAAGTTGAGCCTTGTGCCTAGAAAGTCAGTCCATGTCGAGAATTAGATCAATATCCGAGTTACCAAGAACAATTGGAGAAGCCAGAAATTTGTAGTCATCCATCTTGATAGAAACATCCGGAACCATCATGCTAGAACTCAAACGCTTAGCCAGAGAAACAACTTGCAATGCTTTAGGTAATGCCTTAGTGTCAAACTTGTGCTCCGATGCAAATGGGAATGACATGAAAGAATGCGATGCACCAGTATCAAAAAGAACTTTTGCAGGAATATCGTTAACAGGAAGGTTACCCATGATCACTTCTGAAGAGTCCTCTGCCTGGGCTGCGTTCATCATGTTAACCTTGACATGATTGGGATTATGCTTGACCACTGCATTGCTGGCAGATCTCACAGGAGGAGGAGGCGGAAGGCGCCTCTGGTTGAAGCATTTATTTGCATAGTGACCCTTCTACTGACACTTGTTGCACGTCACCTCTGAGAGCGGACGGTGATACGGAGAACTTGACCTTGGAGCATGAGACGAAACTTTGTTCTGAAAGCCTGGGTTGGGTGGGTGGGAAGATCCATTGCCACCTTTGCTCTTCTGCTGATAAGGCTGACAAAACGGAGGAGGAGGAGGCAACCAGTACTTTTGCTGCTTAGATGCCACTTGAGTTGAAGAAGAAGAAGGAGTTGCATCCCTGACTCTCTTCTTAGAAGCATCGCACTTGAGCTGAGCAGCCTCTTGCTTTAGTGCCATGTTGTAGAACTCATCATACTATTTCTGCTCAAAAAGCACAAGAGCTAGTTGCATATCTTCTCTGAGGCCACCTCTGAATTGATAAATCATGCTCTCCTCGTCAGGGACGTCTTGCTTGGTGAAACGAGCGAGCCTCTGGAACATGATGTTGTATTGGTAAACAGACATACTGCCTTGCTTCAGATTGCGAAACTCCTCATGCTTACTCTCAACAACACTTTGAGGAATGTGGTGAGCTTTGAAGTCTTGGCGGAAATCATCCCAGGTAATCACACGACCTCATTTGGAATCTTTGTATTGTTGATACCACTCAGTAGCTTGGTCTTTGAGTTGGAACGAAGCAAACTTGACAAAGTCTTCAGGCCTGACGTTGCTACACTCAAAATGTTTGCAGATATCCACGAGCCAATCGTCAGCATCTATGGCCTCCACACAGTTACTGAAGGACTTCGGCTGGTTTGCGAGGAACTAGTTGAGGGTAGCAAACTGAGATTGATTGTTGCCATGGCCTTGATTTCCTTGGTTGTGCTCTTGCAAGATTTACAAAAGCATCTGCGTGTTGGCGTTGGTGGCGGCCATCACAGCTTGCCATGCCTCCGGAGGTGGAGGTGGTGGCAGTGGTTCCGGATTCTGACGCGTTGGAGGAGCCATCCTGAAGAGGTTAACATCCGTTAGCATCTTGACAGACATATATTCAAGCTGAATCAATGGATCGAAATTGCAACATATAGCCTTAACATTCGAACAAGAATGAACGAATGAATTCCAAAGTAAATGATCACACTTCCATAAATTGAGAAGCCACTTAGATAGAGGTAGATGAATAAAATCAACAAGGTACGGATATGAACAAATAATTGGTAAGGATTACCCAATCACAAACCAAATATCTGTGGGAAGAAATACTAGAGCTACAAGAATTCCCACCTATGAAACTCCCGAAACTTTCTGGTTATGCAATCAAGTGTTGGGGATATACGGGAAGCATAATATCTCACCCAAAACTAGCAAATCATACATCCAGCTGTATCCATCTTTCAACACATAACCAAGAAACCTTCGAAAAGCATCTGTTATACGAGTTATGGCAATACTCCTGAACTCCCGCCCCAGTACTGGGTGGCGTCGAGGTTATCTCACCAACAACTGCATAAAGGAGATTTTTGATGTCGGCGAAACTCAGGTATTCCAGAATTGCAACGATAAAATTGTGACGACAACACCTCGGAGCTCAACTCCCCGAGACACTGCCACAACCCCTAAATGTCAGGAGGCACCAAGAACAATGTTCTCATCACAAAACCATCGGAACGATTCCAAGATACCCGCGTGACCCTAATTTTTTTCATGAAATTTGAGAAGAGAAGAGTCAACACTCTACGTCAGGAGGCCTCACCAGAGCGACGAAGGGACTGAGGATTAAAAAGAATCCTACTCTTCGATATATATAATCCTATAAGACTCAAAACATTTTTCTAGACTCAACAACGCCAGCGATTCGATCAAGCAGGGGGCTCCTAAGTCGGGGAAGGCTCTGATACCAACTTGTAACACCCACGATGTGGCTATATCTCCCACGTGTCTTAGCACGACTTAGAGGCATAACTGCATTGTAGGCATGTCGCAAGAGGGGTAATCTTTACACATCCCATGTACTAAATAAGAAAGAGATATAGAGTTGGCTTACAATCGCCACTTCACACAATACATAAATATAGCATTACAACATCCAGAATACAATCAAGGTCCGACTACGGAACCAAAATAAAGACAACCCCAAATGCGAAAGATCCCCGATCTCCCCAACTGGGCTCCACTACTGATCATCTGGAAAGGAAACATAGTAACGTCCTGAATCCTCGTTGAACTCCCACTTGAGTTTGGTCGCATCCCCTGTAATGGCATCATCGGCACCTGCATCTGGTTTTGGAAATAATCTGTGAGTCACGGGGAGTCAGCAATCTCACACCCTCGCGATCAAGACTATTTAAGCTTATGGGTAGGAAAAGGTAGTGAGGTGGAGCTGCAGCAAGCACTAGCATATATGGTGGCTAACTTACGCAAATGAGAGCGAGAAGAGAAAGCAAAGCACGGCCGAGAAGCTACAAAGATCAAGAAGTGATCCTGAAAACTACCTACATTCAAGCATAACACGAGACCGTGTTCTCTTCCCGGACTCCGCCGAAAAGAGACCATCACAGCTACACACGTAGTTGATTCATTTTAATTAAGTTATGTGTCAAGTACTCTACAACCGGATATTAACAAATTCCCATCTGCCCATAACCGCGGGCATGGCTTTTGAAAGTTCAAAACCCTACAGGGGTGTCCCAACTTAGCTCATCACAAGCTCTCACGGTCAACGAAGGATATTCCTTCTCCCAGGACGACCTGATCAGACTCGAAATCCCGGTTACAAGACATCTCGACAATGGTAAAACAAGACCAGCAAAGCCACCTGAATGTGCCGACAAATCCCGATAGGAGCTGCACATATCTCGTTCTCAGGGCAGACCGGATTGTCCAAACTTCCGGTAGGCCAACCCAGAGTTGCCCCTGGTGGCCACCAGCGGCTGACAAGTTGGACCAACACTCAGAGGAGCACTGGCCCGGGGGTTTGAAAATAAAGATGACCCTTGAGTCCACGGAATCCAAGGGAAAAAGGCTTAGGTGGCAAATGGTAAAACCAAGGTTGGGCCTTGCTGGAGGAGTTTTATTCTAGGGGAGCTGTCAAGGGATTCCCATTATAACCCAACCGCGTAAGGAACACAAAATCAAGGAACATAACACCGGTATGACGGAAACTAGGGCGGCAAGAGTGGAACAAAACACCAGGCATAAGGCTGAGCCTTCCACCCTTTACCAAGTATATAGGTGCATTAAAGTAAACAAGATATAATAATGATATCCCAACAATAAACATGTTCCAACAAGGAACAAACTCCAATCTTCACCTGCAACTAACAACGCTATAAGAGGGGCTGAGCAAAGTAGTAACATAGCCAAACAATGGTTTGCTAGGACAAGGTGGGTTAGAGGTTTGAAATGGCAATATGGGGGACATGATAAGGCAAGTGGTAGGTATCGCGGCATAGGCATAGCAATATGAGGGAGCAACTAGCAAGCAAAGATAGAAGTGATTTTGAGAGTATGGTCATCTTGTCTGCAAAGTTCTCCGAGTTGACGTAAGCTTGATCCTCGTAAGCGTACTCAACTAGTTCCTCGATCACAAACTCGTCTCCCGGCTCTACCCAAAGCAAGAACACAAGGAAAGAAAAACACAATCAACCACGGTGCAATGCGCAAGCAACATGATGCAAAACATGGTATGATATGCGGGATGTAATATGCAATGCATATGCGTGCTTCGGAAGGAAAATATTGAACCGGGCCTCAACTTGGCAAACCAAGAGCACCGCTGGAAAGATGAGTTGATTTCGGTCGAAATCGATATAAAGATCACCGGAATCGGATGCATGGTTTGCAAATGGCAAACAAAACAAGAATGGCACGATTCTGTGATTAACAGCACGATGCCATCTAAAATGCAACAAGAAACTAATATACTGCTCTCTAACGTAGCAACAAAGCACATGGAAGTGATCTACTCAAGATGCTTGACAAAAGATTAACACTGAGCTATGGCTAAATCACAGAATAGCAGGTTCAAACAAGCATGGCAAAAGTGCAAAAGATATCAGCTACACAGACTTAGTGAAAATAACAACATGTCAGGAATTAACATCAGGAAGCAATGTTTAGAGCAAGATAACAACATGCTATAGGAACATATCATGGAAAAGCAAAGCATGGCATGAATCTACTGAAAGCATATAACAAAAGTCCCTTACTCACCACAAGCCAAAAGGGAACAGAAAATATGATAGCACCCATGTTAACATAGCAAGTTTCGTTAACAAATTCAGACTTGGCAGAAAACTGGACATGGCAAAAACAGAGTTACGTAGTCATGTTTGCGAGCTCGATGCACTCAACACAAGGTATTGCATGAAAAACTAAGCATACTACCAGCAAGAAGACATGATCAAGAAGCTAAACAAAGCAAAAACAATCTCATAGCATGCATGGATCAACTACAACAACCTTGGAAAAATTGATTAACATGTAAACAATCTGCCAGAAACATTTTATAGCAAACGTAGAGCACGATTGAGTCATGCTAGGGGACTCCATAAATTCAAAAAGGGCATGGATGGATAGATCATAACCATATGCCCAAATCATCCTTACTTAACATACCCAAAAGAAGCATGGATCACTCTGTAGCATCATGAATACATGGCATTAAAATAACAGCTGGGAAATGACTTAGTGAAATTCTAAGTCCGTAAAATCAGCAATATCACGAGAGCTACTTTGCATGCTTGTGCTAGTCACCACATTGATCACAAAAATACATGGCATACACCCCTGTAAAGATGGCATGTCATAGCCCAAAACACATGTAGGGCTCAAGTTCATATGCAGCACACAATAATCATGGCAAAAATGACAAATGCTCAAGATCTAATAAGAATCAGGAACTAACATTTTATAGCACTCTTGCAACAGTCATTTGGGCATCAAGATGGACTCAAACAAGCATGGTGCAATGGAACAAAATGAAGAGGACATCCACATGAACATTTTGATATATGGCACGCTCAAAACGGAGCTACGGATGCGGAGTTATGGCATGATGAATAGTGCTAGAAAATGCAAAAATAAAAGGACTTGGGGCAAAATCGGGTCAACCCTAAATTCCAGATCCAGATCCAGGCGCGGTTTACGAAGTTCGCCGGAGTTCACTTTAGACGACGGGGAACGGCGGCCGGAGCTGGAGGATGAGGCCGGAGAAGGTCGCCGGAGTGGATCCAGCCGGAGAAGTCGCCGGATCCGGCCGGAGACGGGGTCGGCGGCGAGGGGGCAGACGGGCGTGGTGGAGGTGCGGCGAAGACGAATGGCGGCGAGGGGCGGCGGCGGTCGGCGGAGGAGGCGCGAGGTGGCGCGGCGATGGCGGCGGGCGATGGAGCCGGGCGGCGCGAGCGAGGCGCGGGTGGAGAGGCGGCGGCGGGGCGCGTCCCAGTCGGGCGCGGGCGGGCCGGCCATGGGCCAGGCGGGCCGGACGGTGGAGGCGGTGGTGGATGACACGTGGCAGCGCGCTATTGGGTGCGGGCAGCGGCAGAAATCGTCCGGCGGTGGCTGGACATGTCTGGTGGCGTCGGGGGCGATTTGATCTAGGGTTTCGCCCGAAAATTTCGGAGGGGGGCATATATTTATAGGTAGAGGGAGCTAGGAGAGTCCAAATGAGGTGCGGTTTTTGGCCACGCGATCATGATCGAAGGACCGAGAGGATGGAGGGGGTTTGGATTGGTTTTGGGACACTTTGGAGGGGTGTTGGGCTGCAACACTCATGAGGCCTTTACGGTTCCTCGGTTAACCGTTGGAGTATCAAACGGACTCCAAATGACACAAAACTTGACAGGCGGTCTACTGGTGGTGTACGAAGGCCTCTTGGCAAATCTCGGTCCAATCCGAGAATGTTTAACACCCGCACACGAATGGAGACAAAAGGGGGCGCCGGAGGACGTAGGAGTGTCGGAATGCAAAACGGACAACGGGGAAAAAGCTTGGATGCATGAGACGAACATGTATGCAAATGCGATGCACATGATGACATGATATGAAAAGCATGACATGAACAAAATGCAAAACGAAGACAAAACCCAACCACGAGGGAATAACATAACTTAGAGCTGAAAATGGCAAGAGTTGGAATACAAATATGGTAAGTTACATACGGGGCGTTACAGCGGTCTACCGGTGGTGTACCAAGGCCACTTGCTAAATCTCGGTCCATTCCGAGAACGTTTAACACCCGCTCACAAAAAGAGACAAAAGGGGGCGCCGGTGCACGTAGGAGTGTCGGGTTGCAAAACGGACAACGGGGAAAAATCTCGGATGCATGACACGAACACGTATGCAAATGAGATGCACATGATGACATGATATGAAATGCATGACATGAACAAAATGCAAAATGAAGACAAAAACCCAACCATGAAGGGAATCTCATAACTTAGAGCTGAAAAAGGCAAGAGTTGGAGTTACAAATATGGTAAGTTACATCCGGGGTGTTACAACACTCCACCACTATGAAAGGATCTCGTCCCTAGATCTAGGACTGAAAGAACTCCGGATATTTGGAACGGAGGTGGTCCTCACGTTCCCAGGTGGCTTCTCGGTCTGAATGATATGACCACTTCACTTTCAGGAATTTGATTGACTTGTTGCGAGTCTTGCGCTCGGTTTCTTCAAGAATAGGAACGGGATGCTCATGATAAGACATGTCTTCTTGAAGATCAATCTCTTCAAAGTTGATGGTGCGCTCAGGAGTCTTGAAGCACTTGTGAAGCTGTGACACGTGAAACACGTCGTGCACGTTTGCGAAGTTGGACGGAAGCTCAAGTTGATAGGCGAGATCACCTCTTTTGCCAATGATCTTGAAAGGACCCACGTATCTAGGGGCAAGCTTCCCTTTGATACCAAAGTGACGAGTGCCTTTCATTGGAGAGACGCGGAGGTAGACATGGTCTCCGATCTCGAAAGCCAAGTCACGGTGCATGCTATCATAGTAACTCTTCTAGCGCAATTGTGCGGCTTTGAGATTTTCATGGATGACTTTACACATTTCTTCAGCTTCTGTGATTAAGTCATTGCCAAGAAGTTGGCGTTCACCAGTCTCTGACCAATTAAGAGGAGTACGACACTTTCTGCCATAGAGAATCTCGAATGGGGCCTTGCCCGAACTCGCTTGGAAGCTGTTGTTGTAGGAGAACTCGGCATATGGAAGACAATCTTCCCACTTCATACCGAAAGAAATGACACAAGCCCTGAGCATTTTCTTCAAGAATTTGATTGACTCGCTCGACTTGGCCACTAGTTTGAGGATAGAAGGCTGTGCTGAAGCGAATGTTGGTGCCCATGGCCTTGTGGAAAGAGTCCCAGAACTTAGAAGTGAAGATGCTTCCACGATCTAAAGATATCAATTGTGGAATGTCATGCAAAGAGACAATCCTGGAGGTGTATAGCTCAGCCAGCTGGGCTGCTGTGATAGATTCTTTGATAGGAAGGAAATGAGCCACTTTAGTAAGCTTGTCGATGACAACAAAGATAGCATCGTTTCCACGCTTGGAATTGGGAAATCTAGTCACGAAGTCCATCTCAATATGGTCAAACCTCCATTCTGGAATGGCAAGAGGTTGGAGGAGGCCAGCTGGCCGTTGGTGTTCTGCTTTCACCCTTCTACAGACATCACATTCATTCACGAATTGAGCAATTTCTCTCTTCATTCGAGTCCACCAATACGACTGCTTGAGGTCATGGTACATCTTCGTACTTCCAGGATGAATGGATAGAAGGGAATTGTGAGCCTCATTCATAATGACTTTCCGTAGATCACCTTTAGGAACCACAATTCGATCCTCGAAGAATAGAGTGTCTTTGTCATCAATGCGGTAGCACTTGTACTTGGGTTGGCTCTTAGCAATCCCATTTTCACCTTCTTCACCATGGCATCAAGAAGTTGTGCCTCACGAATTTGATCTTCCAAAGTAGGAGAGACTTGGAGGTTGGCGAGGAAGCCTTGAGGAACAACTTGGAGATTCAGTTTGCGGAAAGCTTCACAAAGGTCCGGTTGGAAGGGCTTGAGAATTAAGCTGTTGCAGTAAGCCTTCCTGCTCAAAGCATCTGCAATGACATTGGCCTTACATGGAGTATTCAATACTCGGATTGTATTCTTGAATCATTTCGACCCAACGAGTCTGCTTGAGGTTGAGGTTGGGTTGAGTGAAGATGTACTTGAGGATCTTATGATCAATGAAGATGTCCACTTTCCTTCCCAACAAGAGATGTCTCCACGTTAATAGAGCATGCACAACTGCCGCCAACTCAAGGTCGTGAGTGGGGTAGTTCTTTTTGTTGGTCTTCAACTAGCGAGAGGTATACGCCACAACTTTCTTCTCTTGCATTATCACAGCACTGAGACCTTGCAGGGAGGCATCACAGAAAACTTCGAAAGGCTTGGATTCATCAGGAGGAGTCAAAACAGGAGTTGTGGCTAAATTCTCTTTCAGGGTGTTGAAAGCCAGGTCACACTTAGGCGTCCAGACATACTTGACATGCTTTTGGAGGAGGTTGGAAAGAGGCTTTGCAATCTTAGAGAAATTCTCAATGAATCTTCGACAATAGCTTGCAAGCCCAAGGAAACTGCAGAGCTGCTTGACATTCAGAGGCAGTTCCCAATTCACAATTGCAGACACCTTCTCAGGATTAATAGCGATGCCCTTGGCGGAGATAATATGACCAAGGTAAAGAACCTCATCAAGCCAGAACTCACACTTGGAAAACTTTGCATAGAATTTATGCTCTCTGAGTTTGTCGAGTACCAATCTCAAATGCTTGGCATGATCCTCCTTATTCTTGGAAAAGACCAAAATATCATCGAGATACACCAAGATGAAATCATTTGTGTAAGGGTTGAAGATCAAGTTCATCATGTGAGAGAACGTTGGAGGAGCATTGACAAGGCCGGAAGACATGACAGTATATTCATAAGAACCATAGCTTGTTCTGAATGCTGTCTTGGGAATATCTTGTTCACGAATGCGAATCTGATGACAACCCATGCAGAGGTCAAGCTTGGAGAATACTTGAGCACCCTTAAGTTGCTCGAAAAGCTCATTGATGTTGGGAAGTGGGTACTTGTTCTTTATTGTCTTCTTGTTCAATGGACGGTAGTCGACGTAGAGTCATTCCGTTCCATCCTTCTTCTTGACAAAAAGAACACCACAACCCAATGGAGATAAACTCGGTCTGATCAGACCCATGCACTCTTGTTCATCGAGTTGTTTCTTCAACTCCTTCAACTCTTCTGGTCCAAGCTTGTAAGGACGTTTGCAAACAGTTCCGTGCCAGGCTCAAGATCAATAATGAATTCAACTGGCCGGTGAGGAGGCATTCCCGGAAGCTCTTCTGGAAAGACATCTTGATATTCACAAACGACTGGAATCTGAGAGATGGCATTCAACTCGCGCTTCTCATTGAGAGAAAATAGTCGAATTGTATCACCACGAGCGGCATAGATGATCACATCCTCAGACGAGTGTGTCAATTGAATCTGCCTGGCAGCACAATCAAGCTGAGCGTTGTGCCTAGAAAGCCAGTCCATGCCGAGAATTAGATCAATATTCGAGTCACCAAGAACAATTGGAGAGGACAGAAATTTATAGTCACCCATCTTGATAGAAACATCCGGAACCATGGAGTTAGCGTTCATGCATTTACCCAGAGAGACAACTGATAACGGTCTAGGCAAAACTTGGAAAGCCAACTCATGCTTAGATGCAAATGGTCTTGAGATGAAACTAAGTGTTGCACCAGTCTCAAAGAGAACTTTTGCAGGAAAATCATTAATAGGAAGATTACCCATGATCACTTCTGAAGAGTCCTATGCCTGAGCTGCGTTCATCATGTTGACCTTTGCAAACTTAGAATTATGCTTGACCACTGCATTGCTGGCAGATCTCACAGGAGGAGGAGGTGGAAGGCGCCTTTGGTTAAAGCATTTGTTTGCGTAGTGCCCTTTCTGCTGACACTTGTTGCAAGTAACCTCTGAGAGCGGACGGTGATAAGGAGCACTTGACCTTGTAGTATGAGACTGAGCTTTGTTCTGATAGCCTGGGTTGGGTGGGTGGGAAGATCCACTGCCACCTTTGCTCTTCTGCTGATAGGGCTGACGGAACGGAGGAGGAGGAGGCAACCAGAACTTCTGTCGCTTAGCTGCCACTTGAGTTGAAGAAGAAGATTGAGCTGCATCCCTGACTCTCTTCTTAGAAGCATCCCACTTAAACTGAGCGGCTTCTTGCTTTAGTGCCATGTTGTAGAATTCATCATACTTAGTCGGCTCAAGAAGCATGAGAGCTAATTGCAGATCTTCTCTGAGGCCACCTCTGAATTGATAAATCATGCTCTTTTCATCAGGGACGTCTTGTTTAGCGAACCGAGCGAGTCTCTGAAATTGGATATTGTATTGATACACGGACATGCTGCCTTGCTTGAGATTGCGGAACTCCTCACACTTACTCTCAGCAACACTTTGTGGAATGTGGTGAGCTTTGAAGTCTCGGCGGAAATCATCCCAGGTAATCACACGACCTCCTCTGGAATCTCTGTATTGTTGATACCACTCAGCAGCTTGGTCTTTGAGTTGGAATGAAGCAAACTTGACAAAGTCCTCAGGCCTGACATTGCTACACTCAAAATGTTTGCAGATATCCACGAGCCAGTCGTAAAGGCAAGAGTTGGAGTTACAAATATGGTAAGTTACATCCGGGGTGTTACACTCCTTTTCCGGCAGGCGACATTCAGCCAACTTCAATGTGGTCGGGGGCTTGTAAGGTTACGTCTCCTCGGATCTATCTGGCAGAATTTGGGGTGGTCTTCCAGCCTGTTTGTCAGAGTGTTTGACAAAAAACTACCACAATCAAGGTTTGCGTCCCACAGAACTACCACTTTCAAAAAAGTGACTGATAACTACCAAAAAATTGGAATCTCATGAATAAAAACTACCACTTTCGGAAAATGACCATTTTAGAAGATTTAAACATGTTTATGACATGTGGGGCCCGTCTGTTAGGGCTGGCGTGGTGGGAAAGTCGACTCCATTTATTTTTTACTGTTAAGTTGACTATTATGATAGGTGGGGACCACACGTCAGCATCACCTCCTTCTTCCTCCTCCTCATCTCTCTCTCTCTCGCTCTCTCTCTGGAATTTTAGCAAACACCTCATGTGCACCTCTGCCATAGTGGAAGACCTGCCGGACCTCCCTCTCTTTGCCGGCAAGCTCCTCAGCCATGTCGCCCCTTGCCACCCCTTCTTTGAAGGAAATATGCCCTAGAGGCAATAATAAAGTTTTTATTTATATTTCCTTATATCATGATAAATGTTTATTATTCATTCCAGAATTGTATTAACCGGAAACTTAGTACATGTGTGAATACAGAGACAAACAAAGTGTCACTAGTTAGCCTCTACTTGACCAGCCCATTGAATCAATGATGGTTGTGTTTCCTAACCATAGACATGAGTTGTAAATTGATTAACGGGATCACATCATTAGAGAATGATGTGATTGACTTGACCCATCCGTTAGCTTAGCACGATGATCATTTAGTTTGTTGCTTTTGCTTTCTCCATAACTATACATGTTCCTATGACTATGAGATCATGCAACTCCCGAATACCGGAGGAACACTTTGTGTGCTACCAAACATCACAACGTAACTGGGTGACTGTAAAGGTGCTCTACAGGTGTCTCCGATGGTGTTTGTTGAGTTGGCATGGATAGAGATTAGGATTTGTCACTCCGATTGTTGGAGAGGTATCTCTGGGCCCTCTCGGTAATGCACATCACTATAAGCCTTGCAAGCAATGTGACTAATGAGTTAGTTATGGGATGTTGCATTACGGAACGAGTAAAGAGACTTGCCGGTAATGAGATTGAACTAGGTATTGAGATACCGGCAATCGAATCTCGGGCAAGTAACATACCGATGACAAAGGGAACAACGTATACTGTTATGCAGTTTGACCGATAAAGATCTTCATAGTATATGTAGGAACCAATATGAGCATCCAGGTTCCGCTATTGGTTATTGACCGGAGATAGTCTCGATCATGTCTACATAGTTCTCGAACCCATAGGGTCCGCACGCTTAACGTTCTGTGACGATCGGTATTACAAGTTTATGTGTTTTGATGTACCAAAGGTAGTTCGGAGTCCCGGACTTTATCACGGATATGACGAGGAGTCTCGAAATGGTTGAGACATAAAGATCGATATATTGGCAGCCTATATTTGGACATCGGAATGGTTCCGAGTGGTTCGGGCATTTTTCCGGAGTACCGGGAGGTTACCGGAACCCCCCCCCCCCCCGAGGAGTATATGGGCCTTATTGGGCCTTAGTGGAATAGAGGAGAGGGAAGGGAAAAGAGGGAGGCGCGCCCCCAAGCCCAATCCGAATTGGGAGGGGAGCCGCCCCCTTTTCCTTCCTTCCTCTCTACTCCTTCCTTCCTCTCCTACTCCTACTTGGAAGGGCTCCTACTTCTACTAGGAAAGGGGCGCGCCATAGAGAGGGCCGGCCCTCCCCCTCCTCCACTCCTTTATATACGGAGGAGGGGGCACCCCATGGATACACAAGTTGATCAGTCGATCTTTTAGCCATGTGCGGTGCCCCCCTCCACCATAATCCACCTCGGTTATATCGTAGCGGTGCTTAGGCGAAGCCCTGTTCCGGTAGCAACATCATCACCGTCATCACGCCGTCGTGCTGATGAAACTCTCCCATGAAGCTCTACTGGATCGTGAGTTCGCGGGACGTCACCGAGCTGAACGTGTGCAGATCGCGAAGGTGATGTACGTTCGGTACTAGGATCGGTCGATTGTGAAGACCTACGACTACATCAAGCGCGTTGTCATCTACAAGGGTATGTAGACGATACTCCCCCCTCTCGTTGCTATGCATCACCATGATCTTGCGTGTGCGTAGGATTTTTTTTGAAATTACTGCGTTTCCCAACAGTGGCATCTGAGCCAGGTTTATGCGTAGATGTTATATGCACAAGTAGAACACAAAGGAGTTGTGGGCGTGGGTATATACATATTGCTTGCCATCACTAGTTGATTCTTAATTTAGCGGCATTGTTGGATGAAGCGGCCCAGACCGACATTACGCGTACGCTTACGCGAGACTGATTCTACCGACGTGCTTCGCACATAGGTGGCTAGTGGGTGTCCGTTTCCCCAGATTTAGTTGAATCGGATTCAATGAACAGGGTTATTTCTGAAGATCAAAAAGCAATCACTATACCACGTTGTAGTTTTTGATGCGTAGGTAAGAACGGTTCTTGCTCAGCCCGTAGCAGCCACGTAAAACTTGCAACAACAAAATAGAGGACGTCTAACTTCTTTTTGCAGGGCATGTTGTGATGTGATATGGTCAAGACATGATGCTAAATTTTATTGTATGAGATGATCATGTTTTGTAACACAGTTATCGGCAACTGACAGGAGCCATATGGTTGTCGCCTTATTGTATGAAATTCAATCGCCATGTAATTGCTTTACTTTATCACTAAGCGGTAGCGATAGTCGAGGAGGCAATAGTTGGCGTGACGACAACGATGCTTCGATGGAGATCAAGGTGTCAAGCCGATGACGATGGTAATTGAGGGAGTCCTGGATTAGGGGGTCTCCGGACATCCGGACTATATCCTTTGGCCGGACTGTTGGACTATGAAGATACAAGATTGAAGACTTCGTCCCGTGTCCGGATGAGACTCTCCTTGGCATGGAAGGCAAGCTTAGCAATACGGATATGTAGATCTCCTCCCTTGTAACCGACTCTGTGTAACCCTAGCCCCCTCTGGTGTCTATATAAACCGGAGGGTTTAGTCCGTAGGACAACAACAATCATACCATAGGCTAGCTTCTAGGGTTTAGCCTCTACGATCTCATGGTAGATCAACTCTTGTAATACTCATATCATCAAGATCAATCAAGCAGGACGTAGGGTATTACCTCCATCAAGAGGGCCTGGACCTGGGTAAACATCGTGTCCCCCGCCTCCCATTACCATCCGCCTTAGACGCACAGTTCAGGACCCCCTACCCGAGATCCGCCGGTTTTGACACCGACATTGGTGCTTTCATTGAGAGTTCCACTGTGCCATCACCATAAGGCTTGATGGCTCCTTCGATCATCGGCAACGATGCGGTCCAGGGTGAGGTTTTCCTTCCCGGACAGATCTTCGTATTCGGCGGCTTCGCACTGCGGGCCAACTCGCTAGGCCATCTGGAGCAGATCGAAAGCTACGCCCCTGGCCGTCAGGTCAGGTTTGGAAGCTTAAACTACGCTACCGACATCTGCGGAGACCGATCTTCGACGGATTCAAGCCCATGTCAGGTGCACCACACAATCACGACGAGCATGACGTAACTCTGCCGTCGGACAGTGTTCGGGAGATCACACCTGCAACTACTCTGGCCCTCAATCCGGAGAAAATTGCGCCATTCAAGGACGGAGGGATAGTCCCCGCCACGGAGGCCGCACTCTCAGTGGCGATGGAGCCAGATACTGACTTCACCCCTTACGAGAGCTGTGTTGCCGAACCACTGGATTCGTCCCCGGCCACGGACTCTGAGCCGCATGCGTCCGTGCCTATCGAATCTGATTGGGCACCGATCATGGAGTTCACCTCCGCGGACATCTTTCAGCACTCACCTTTCGGTAACGTGCTAAATTCATTAAGGTCTCTCTCCTTGTCAGGAGAACCTTGGCCGAACTATGTCCGGCTAGAATGGGATGCGGACGACGAAGAAATTCGCTCCCCACCCACCACCCACTTAGTAGCCACTGTCGACGATTTAACCGACATGCTCGACATCGACGGTATGGACGACAATGCAGGAGATGAGCAGGAACCACCGCCCATAGGGCGCTGGACCCCCACCTCATCATATGATATATACATGGTGGACACCCCCAAAGAAGGCAATGGCGACGAGACAGCGGAAGATGACCCCTCCAAGAAGCAACCCAAGCGCCGACATCAGCGGCGCCGCTCTAAGTCCCGCCATAGCAAAAGTAGTGATACCGGCACAAGAGACAATAACACTCCGAATAATGCCAAAGACGACAACAATCCCCTCCAGCATGACTTAGAGCGGGAGGGTGAACAAGCTAGCCCTCCAGAGCGGGCAGCAGATGGAGAATCGGAGGAGGAAAATTACATGCCTCTCTCCGAAGATGAGGTGAGCCTCGGCGGCGAAGAATTTATCATGCCTAAGGATCTCGTCGAACAGGAGCGCTTCAAGCGCCGGCTTATAGCCACAGCAAATAGCTTGAAGAAAAAGCAACAACAACTTCGAGCTGATCAAGATTTGCTAGCAGAAAGATGGACCGAAGTCCTTGCGGCCGAGGAATACGAACTCGAGCACCCAACCAAGAGTTATCCAAAGCACAGGTTGCTACCTCACCTCGAGGAGGAAGCATTGAAACCCACATCACCAGCGTATGATGCGGATGACGGACCACCTCGTGGCTGAGACAGAAAGGCATTTCAGCCTGAAGTCCAGCCCGCACCCCGCCGCCAATCAAACAAAAATACCAAGGCCCGGGGCAACACGCGGGACCTGCGAGACGTATTGGAAAACAAGGCAAAACATGCAAGATTGATCTACGGATCACGGGGGCGCGCACCAACATGCGACGATGATCGTCACGTCGGATACACTAAAAGCAAATCCGGCCGAGCCGAACACGGCAGACAAGACTCGTATGAACCGTGTCGCGATATAGCCCGGCACAGAAGCGCCGCACACCCCTTATGCTTCACTGATGAAGTAATGGATCACGAATTCGCAGAAGGGTTTAAACCCGTAAATATCAAATCATACGATGGTACTACAGACCCCGCGTTATGGATAGAAGACTTCTTCCTCCACATTCACTTGTCCCGCGGGGATGACCTACATGCCATCAAGTATCTCCCGCTAAAACTCAAAGGGCCGGCTCAGCATTGGCTCAATAGCTTGCCGGCAAACTCCATCGGAAGTTGGGAGAACCTGGCAGAGGCATTCCTGGACAATTTCCAGGGCACTTATGTGCGACCGCCGGACGCTGACGATTTAAGTCATATAACTCAGCAGTCAGGGGAATCGGCTAGGAAATTCTGGACCCGGTTCCTAACCAAGAAGAACCAAATTGTCGACTATCCGGATGCAGAGGCCTTAGCGGCATTTAAGCATAATATCCGTGATGAATGTCTCGCCCGGCACCTCGGCCAAGAGAAGCCAAAATCCATGGCAGCCCTCACGACACTTATGACCCGCTCTTGTGCGGGCGAAGATAGCTCGTTAGCTCATAGTACCAATACAACAAGCAAACTTGGCATATCAGAAGCCAGGGATAGCAACGGCAAACCACGACGCAACAAACACAAGCGCCGCAAATATGGTGAAAACGCCGAAAATACAGCAGTTAATGCCGGGTTCAGGGGCCCAAAGTCCGGTCAGCGGAAAGGGCCACCCAAAAATAAAAATCTGGGTCCATCCAGTTCTGACCGCATACTCGATCGCCAATGCCAAATTCATGGCACCCCAGAAACGCCTGCCACCCATACCAATAGAGAATGCTAGGTCTTCAAACAAGCCAGCAAGGCAGGCACCAAAGACGAAGAGGGGTCTCAAATCGATGATAGCGACGAAGAGCCCAGATCACCGAACACAGGAGGGCAAAAGAAATCCCCCCCCCATATCCAATCGGTGAATGTGGTAAATACCACCCAAATTGCCAACTCGGACCAGATATGCACCCTTAGGGATGGCGACTCAACGGAACTAGCCGTCCCACGATATAAACTAGGGCCGGTCACCTTCAACCGCATGGATCGTTCGGTTAACGCCAATCAGGGCAATCCAGCCGCACTAATCCTCGACCCAATAGTAGACGGGTTCCACCTCACTCGAGTCCTTATGGATGGAGGTAGCAGTTTAAATCTGCTTTACCAGGACACAGTGCGCAAGATGGGCATCGATCATTCAACGATCAAACCCACTAAAGCCACTTTTAGAGGCATCATACCAGGTATGGAGGTTAGCTGTACAAGCTCCATTGCCCTCGAGGTAATCTTCGGATCACCAAAAAATTACCGTATCGAAGAGTTAATCTTCGAAATCGCCCCTTTCCGCAGTGACTATCAAGCACTGCTCGGGCGAACCGCGTTCGCTCGATTCAACACGGTGCCACATTATGCCTACCGTAAGCTCAAAATGCCCGGTCCACACGGCGACATCACGGTTCATGGCAAGGCCGAACCTTCCTTCGGCACCAATAAATACACCACTGTCTTAGCAGCAGAAACAACGAGCAGCACCTTGCAGCCGAACCTTGAGTCGACGTCCAGGCTCCCGGACACCGTCAAGGGGCTCCGAACTACTTCGCGGAAGGATACCCCGGCTCAGAGCTCAACTAAACACTCCGGCGAAGGCCATGACAGGCCGAACTCAGTGGTTCAACCGTCCTCCGGCACGTAAACATTTCTTATATTTCCTTCGCAGGTTCACCTTTGCACTGACCAAGACGGACTCCATGGAGGCAGCTTGAACGCGTCAGGGAATCCTTAGACACTCCCCGCAGTGACCGTCCAGTTATATTACGGATCCGCACTCAACCTCTTCCCCCTGATCACAGCAGGTTCTGCTACCACAACCCTTTTTTATCACATTACTTGTACCCATACGCAGAGACGTATTATTCAAATACAACATGTTGATCTATATGACGTTTACCCGCTGATTATTTCTTATGGAAATCATTTTGTCAAGTGGCATCCGTACACAGCGATATGCCTTAAATGTGCCAGGGGCTTCGTTTTTCTCGTAACACGGCAATAAAAGTCCGAACGCCTTCATGGAAGTTCGGCACCCCGAACCTATAGCATTATATGCATCAGCTTCGAATCATGTCTTGGGTCAATAGTTGGGTTTGCCCGGCTCCCATGTTTTGGTACCTTACGTTCCGCTATATCGGCTAAGGTAGCACCAGGAGAACTACTACGATTGTGTCCCGGTTCTTCCGGATGAGCACCTTAGTAGAGAAAGCCGAAAACTGACTGTCATGATATGGCAAGAGTTGGTCAGCTGTTCGAGCGGTTACAAAATCTTTAAGGATTTCTCCCGCATAATGCCATAACCAATGCAACGTGCGATGGATCGGTTTTTTCTCCGATCAGGCGCTTATAGAGCCCCTAGTACGGTCTTCTGAACACAAGGGGCTGCGCCGACCATACTAAAGCTCCTATGGCTAAGTGAGAGTGATAAAGCCCTATAGTCCGATTGCCTGGTTCGTTGTGCTGAGCACCTCCTTCAAAGGACCCAAAACTGGGATAAAGAGTGCTCAGGTTTATCCCAAACACCCCCGTACTTCTTACGTGGGGGAAAAAGCCGATGACTGGCCAACTCTCAGGTTTAACATAAAAACGGCCGCACAGGAGGGTAAACTTTTATATAACAGGCGACATATAAACGACCTTGTTCAAACATTACAAAGGACAACATGATTGGCATTCATGGAAATATAATGTCCTTGGTGCATAGCTCCGCTGCAAGGTAGGATCCTTTCAGGACACTCTTATAACATAATTCGGGCTTGCGGTGCTCCTTCCCCTCTGGCGGTCCTCCGGTCACCAGCTTTTCGGCATCCATCTTCCCCCAGTGCACCTTTGCACAGGCGAAGGCCATTCGCGCTCCTTCTATATAGACCGACCGCTTGATGACGTCAAGTCGAGGGCAAGCACTTACAAGCCGCCTCACGAGCCCGAAGTAGCTGCTTGGAATCGGCTCGGCAGGCCATAGCCGGATAACCATATCTTTCATGGCTAGTTCCTCCGCCTTATGCAGTTCAATCAGCTGTTTCAGTTGATCGGCAAAAGGCACTGGATAATTCGGCACCGAATACTGTGCCAGAAGAGCTTATCCGCGGTGTTCCTTTCTCTGGCTCGGTAGAATTGGGCGGCATCTGATATGCTGCAAGGTAGCTCGGCAAATACACCTGAGAAATCCGGATTCAAAATCAGAAACATAGTTTTCCCTTAAAATACTTGCTTTACATGGGAAAAGCCTTACCCGCCGTGATCTTTCTCGCCTCTTGGATCCCCTGCAGGGCGCTTTAGGTTTCCCCCCGGGCATCGCTCATGGCTTGACGCGCCTTGGTGAATTCGGAATCTTTCTTCGTCAAACTCTACTCCAAGGTCTCGCATTTACTTACGGCCTCTTGCAGCTCCTGCTCAACTTTAATAACTCCGGCCTCGTGTTTCTCACGAATAGTCCGCTCTGTGGCCGCCTTTTTCTCTTCCTCGGCAACGACCCTTTTGAGGGCCTCGACTTCGGTCATAACCCCTAGCACAAATTATGCGGCTTATTTCATACTGAACATTTATTCCACAATAAATGCGCGCAATACTTGTGCATACCTTGTTTATCCCTCAACTGTATTTTCAATTGGCCAAATTCTTCTATGGCCCACTCCAGACTTTGATTCAGTCCGGAGATCTCCGCAGTACGAGAGGCAGCAGCCGCCACAGGTACCTGCTTGAAACAGAAGAGAAATCAATGTCATTCAATGTGTCTTCCTGCGATCATCAATTTGATCCCCTGTTCGGTTCTTTCTTTCACCGAACAGTGTATCAGGGGCTACTATCTATACTATGACACTCTTCGACAACTCATAAAACATACCTCAAAGCCTCTTATAAGGTTGATACAGGCTTCGTTCAGTCCAACCCCAGTTGACTGAATCTTCTCAATCACCGCACCCATAAGGGCACGGTGTTCATCAACGATGGCGGCGTCTTGTAACGCCACCAACAAAGCATCCGACACTTCTGGATGGACAGAGGTCGCCGGCAGAATAGGCACGCCCCCTCCAGCCGAAGGAGGCTACCTTCTTGATTCTAGAGCCGTATAGGTCTCTGGAATCGCATCCGATGGGGAGCCGAACTCAGGATCGCCCCCGCCGTCAGACCCCATGGGAATCTTTTCCCCCACGTGTCCGGCCCCTACGGTTTGACCTCCAGGCGCCACCTTCACGGTTTCTTCCCTTCCTCCTTGGCCAGGGTCCTTTTGGGACGAAGCCTCGGTGTTATGCACCTGTTTGGAGGAAGGGGCCTTTGGGGCCATCCCGCTCTCCATAGCATTTGAGCTCAGCAGGTCCTCTGATGAGGATTGTTTGGTACGGGACCTCGCCGGACTACCAAAAATATGGCTTAGGTTAAAATACTACGCCATGATGAGTCCAGACGCTTAAACGTACTCGGATTTTATATACTTACGAGTTCACCAAGGGCTGGGCCCTGGGATCCCGTGTCGGGCCGCTATCGGCGGCGGCAGTGGACTCCTCCGGAAGAGGAGCCTTTCCCCTTTTGGGCAGTTCGGCCTCCAAGGGTGCGGCGGCCGTCCTTTTCCTTCTTCCCCCATAGGGGACTCATCTTCCTCCTCCTCTTCGTCCTCTTTGGAGGCGGAATGGGCATCAGACCCTTCGGATATTGTGTCCGAAGTGCCGCGGCGACGAAGGCCGCCCCGGGTCTTTTTGGCCTCCTTCTCGGCCGTCTTCTTCGGCACCTTGTAAGGCGCCGGGACCAGCATCTTCGTCAGAAGTGGGATGGCCGGGTCTTCGGGCAGCGGAGCCGGACAATGGATCTGCTCTGCCTTCTTCGTCCAGCCCTGGGAGAGTTGAATAACACGCGTTAAGCGCTTCCTTTGGGTCATGCGGATAGAAAAGTTTGATAAACTCACCGAACTTGCAGGGCGGGACAGTTGGTACCTGCGGTCCTCGGCAGAGTCCGGCCATGATTTGCTGGACTTGAAAAGCACCTTCCAAATGTCCTTGTGCGAAGAGCCGAAGAACCCTCGCAAGGTTTGGTGCCTAGCCGGATCGAATTCCCATAGATTGCAAGTCTGGTATTGACAAGGCAGTATCCGGCGGACTAAAATCACCTGGACTACGTTGACAAGTTCAATGTTCTTATCGCCCATACCTTTAACGGGCGTCTGGAGCACCGACAGTTCGTCAGACGAAGAACAGACCAGGCCTTTCTTAACCCAGGATGTAAGCCGCAGAGGGGCACCGGATCGAAACTTGGGAGAAGCGGCCCATTCCTTGCTGCATGACTCAGTGATGTAAAACCACTGCTGTTGCCACTCCTTGACAGAATCGTTAAAGGTTCCCGTTGGCCATATGACGTTGGGCATCTTGCTCACCATAGCGCCCCCGCACTCGGCGTGCTCGCCGCCCACCACCTTGGGCTTCACATTAAAAACCTTCAGCCATAAACCGAAGTGCGGTGAAATGCAGAGAAAAGCCTCACACACGATGATGAACGTCGAGATGTTGAGGAAGGAATTGGGGGACAGATCATGAAGATCGATCCCATAGTAATACATGATGCCACGGACGAACGTGTGGAGGGGAAACCCTTGCCCGCGGACAAAGTGAGGGAGGAATACAACCCTCTCATGGGATTCCGGGGTGGGGACGATCTGTCCCGCCGTCGGGAGACGGTGGCTGATTTTCTTGGTCAGATACCCGGCCTCCCAAAGCTTTTTGATATCCTTCTCTCGGATGGTAGAGGCCATCCATTTGCCTCCTGCTCTGGATCCGGACATCTTTGGAAGACCTTTTGTAGGCAGAGAAGGTGAACGCTTGGGCGCTGGAGCCTGAGCAGAAGGGAATGAATCAGGAAGAAGGCGTGGGTGAAAAGAGTGAATCCTTGTCCCTTTATAAGGGCAGAAGAGGCGATGTGCCTCCCCACTCACCTGGTAAAACCTCTTATTTCCCAAGCACCGTAATTGATAGCACGGTCGGGTTACCCACATTCGTATTGATGAGAATCCTGTGATAGGGGACACGATCTCTGCTTCAACAAGATGTGTCAAGAAAACCGCCTCACGATATGTGCAGTGCTGGTTGAGAAAAACGGTTCGAATAATGACTGGGCCATGACATGATGCCATGTTGCTAAACGTGTCAGCAGATTATATTTGTGGAAATAATATTCTCTCTACGGTGGTATGTGGAACTTATTTTGTAGAGCCGGACACTATCCTTGTACTCAAAATCTTCTATGGAGTATTCGGAAGAGGAACCTGCCTTGCAATGCCGAAGACAAATCTGCACGTCGGACTCATTGTCATTGAAGCATGGTTCAGGGGCTACTGAGGGAGTCCTGGATCAGGGGGTCTCCGGACATCCGGACTATATCCTTTGGCCGAACTGTTGGACTATGAAGATACAAGATTGAAGACTTCGCCCCGTGTCCGGATGGGACTCTCCTTGGCGTGGAAGGCAAGCTTGGCAATATGGATATGTAGATCTCCTCCCTTGTAACCAACTATGTGTAACCCTAGCCCCCTCCAGTGTCTATATAAACTGGAGGGTTTAGTCCGTAGGACAACAACAATCATACCATAGGCTAGCTTCTAGGGTTTAGCCTCTACGATCTCGTGGTAGATCAACTCTTGTAATACTCATATCATCAAGATCAATCAAGCAGGACATAGGGTATTACCTCCATCAAGAGGGCCCGAACCTAGGTAAACATCGTGTCCCCCGCCTCATGTTACCATCCGCCTTAGACGCATAGTTCGGGACCGCCTACCTGAGGTCCGCCGGTTTTGACACCGACAGTGATCATGACGGTGCTTTGGAGATGGAGATCACAGGCACAAGATGATGATGGCCATATCATATCACTTATATTGATTGCATGTGATGCTTATCCTTTATGCATCATATTTTGCTTAGTTCGACGGTAGCATTATAAGATGATCTCTCACTAGATTTCAAGGTATAAGTGTTCTCCCTGAGTATGCACCGTTGCTACAGTTCGTCGTGCTGAGACACCACATGATGATCGGGTGTGATAAGGTCTACGTTCACATACAACGGGTGCAAGCCAGTTTTGCACACGCAGAATACTCGGGTTAAACTTGACTAGCCTCGCATATGCAGATATGGCCTCAGAACATTGAGACCGAAAGGTCGAGCGTGAATCATATAGTAGATATGATCAACATAGTGATGTTCACCATTGAAAACTACTCCATCTCACGTGATGATCGGACATGGTTTAGTTGATATGGATCACGTGATCACTTGGAGGATTAGAGGGATATCGATCTAAGTGGAAGTTCTTAAGTAATTTGATTAATTGAACGTTAATTTATCATGAACTTAGTACCTGATAGTATTTTGCATGTTTATGTTGTTGTAGATAGATGGCCCGGGCTATTGTTCCGTTGAATTTTAATGCGTTCCTAGAGATAGCTAAGTTGAAAGATGATGGTAGCAATTACACGGACTGGGTCTGTAACTTGAGGATTATCCTCATTGCTGCACAGAAGAATTAAGTCCTGGAAGCACCACTAGGTGACAAATCCGCTGTAGGAGCAACGCCAGATGTTATGAACACCCGGCAGAGCAAAGCTGATGACTGATACGTCTCCGTCGTATTTACTTTTCCAAACACTTTTGCCCTTGTTTTGGACTCTAACTTGCATGATTTGAATGGAACTAACCCGGACTAACGTTGTTTTCAGCAAAATTGCTATGGTGTTATTTATGTGCAGAAACAAAAGTTCTCGTAATGACCTGTAACTTCACGGAACATCTATTCGGAAATAATAAAAAATCCTTGCAAAAGATGAAGGCTAGGGGGCCCACTACCTGTCCACGAGGGTGGGGGGCGCGCCCCCCTACCTCGTGGCCCCCCTGGAGCTCCTCCGACCTCAACTCCAACCCTATATTTGGTTTCGGGGAGAAAAAATCAGAGAGAAGGATTCATCGCGTTTTACGATACGGAGCCGCCGCCAAGCCCTAAAACCTCTCGGGAGGGCTGATCTGGAGTCCGTTCAGGGCACCAGAGAGGGGAATCCGTCGCAATCGTCATCATCAACCATCCTCCATCACCAATTTCATTATGCTCACCACCGTGTGTGAGTAATTCCATCATATGCTTGCTGGACGGTGATGGGTTGGATGAGATCTATCATGTAATCGAGTTAGTTTTGTTAGCGTTTGATCCCTAGTATCCACTATGTTCTAAGATTGATGTTGCTATGACTTTGCTATGCTTAATGCTTGTCACTAGGGCCCGAGTGGCATGATTTCAGATCTGAACCTATTATGTTTTCATCAATATATGAGAGTTCTTGATCCTATCTTGCAAGTCTATAGTCACCTATTATGTGTAATGATCCGTTAACCCCGAAGTGACAATAATCGGGATACTTACCGGTGATGACCGTAGTTTGAGGAGTTCATGTATTCACTATGTGTTAATGCTTTGGTCCGGTACTCTATTAAAAGGAGGCCTTAATATCCCTTAGTTTCCACTAGGACCACCCCGCTGCCACGGGAGGGTAGGACAAAAGATGTCATGCAAGTTCTTTTCCATAAGCACGTATGACTGTATTCGGAATACATGCCTACATTATATTGATGAACTGGAGCTAGTTCTGTGTCACCCTATGTTATGATTGTTACATGATGAACCGCATCCGGCATAATTCTCCACCACCGATCCATTGCCTACGAGCTTTCCATATATTGTTCTTCGCTTATTTACTTTTCCGTTGCTATTACTAGCATCATTACAAAATACCAAAAACTTTACTTTTGCTACTGTTACCTTTTGCTACCGTTATCACTACTATCATATTACTTTGCTACTAAACACTTTGCTGCAGATATTAAGTTTCCAGGTGTGGTTGAATTGACAACTCAGCTGCTAATACTTGAGAATATTCTTTGGCTCCCCTTGTGTCGAATCAATAAATTTGGGTTGAATACTCTACCCTCGAAAACTATTGCAATCCCCTATACTTGTGGGTTATCAAGACTATTTTCTGGCGCCGTTGCCAGGGAGCATAGCTCTATCCTTTGCGTCACTTGGGATTTATATCTGCTTATCATTATGAAGAACTTGAAAGATCCAAGAACCAAGATTTATCCCTCAACTACGAGGGGAGGTAAGGAACTGCCATCTAGCTCTGTACTTGATTCACCTTCTATTTTGAGTAAGCTTGCGACACCTAAACCTGCTTCTGCTATTCATTCTGATATGTTACATGTTATTGATGATGCCACTTCTGATATGCATGATACTTATGATGAAACTACTTCTATGCTTGATACTACCATGCCACTTGGTGAATTTCTTGATGAACAACTTGCTAGGGTTAGAGAGAGTGAAAATATTGAATCTGATAATATTGATGAAAGTGATGATGAAGACTCACCTGTTATTCCTGAGGGTTACGTTTTTGAAAAAGAAGCTGCTTTAGCTATTTTAGCTTGCAAAGATAGATACGAACTCAAGAGGTTATTAGCTAAATGGAAGCAGCAATCTCTTTATGCTAGAATGAAACCTGACCCTGCTTTTGCTACTTCACCTATCTTTGTTACTGATAAGGATTATGAATTCTCTGTTGATCCTGATATAATTACTTTGGTTGAATCTGATAATTTTCATGCCTATGAATCTGAAACTGTTGTGGCACATCTTACAAAATTAAATAATATAGCCACCCTGTTCACTAATGATGAGAGAACTCGCTACTTTTATATCCTTAAAATATTTCCGTTCTCATTAAAGGGTGATGCTAAGATATGGTTTAGTTCTCTTGATCCTGGTTGTGTGCGTAGTCCCCAGGATATGATTTATTACTTCTCTGCTAAATATTTCCCTGCTCATAAGAAACAAGATGCTTTAAGAGATATATATATAATTTCATGCAAATTGAAGAAGAGAGTCTCCCACAAGCTTGGGGGAGGCTTCTCAAGTTACCTAATGCTTTGCCTAATCATCCTCTTAAGAAAAATGAAATACTTGATATCTTTTATAATGGACTAACCGATGCCTCCAGAGATTACCTGGATAGTTGTGCTGGTTCTGTTTTCAGGGAAAGAACGCCGGATGAAGATGAAATTCTATTGAATAATATGTTGACAAATGAAAATAATTGGGCACTTCCTGAGCCTATTCCTAAACCAACTCCGAAGAAAAGAGGTGTTTTGTTTCTCAGTCCTGAAGATATGCAAGAGGCAAAGAAACCTATGGGAAGAAAAAGGTATTAAAGCTGAAGATGTTAAGAATTTACCTCCTATTGAAGAAATACACGGTCTTAATTTACCGCCTAATGAAGAAACATATGATCTTAATCCTTCACCTATTGAAGAAGTACATGGTCTTGATAACCCGACACAGGTAGTAAAGGTAAATTCTCTCTATAGATATGATAAAGCTGAAATCCCATTTACTAAGTTTGCTAGCCCATGCTTAGATGAGTTTGATAAATTTATGGTTAAGCAAGAAGACTTCAATGCTTATTTTGGTAGACAATTGAAATACAATTCAAATATGCTTGAACACTTGGGTGATTATATGGATAATGTCAAAGGTGAACTTAAACTTATTAGTAAACATGCTTCTATAGTTACCACTCAAGTAGAACAAGTACTTAAAGCTCAAAATGATTTGCTCAATGAATTGAAAAGTAAGAATAATGATAATGTTGTTAGAGTTATGACTAGAGGTGGTAAAATGACTCAGGAACCTTTGTATCCTGAAGGCCACCCTAAGAGAATTGAGCAAGATTCTCCGAGAAATAATGTGGATGCACCTAGTCCTTCTAATAGGAAGAAAAAGAAAAATGATAGGACTTTGCATGCTTCTAGCGAACCTATTGTTGAAACACCTGAGAATCCAAATGATATTTCTATCTCTAATGCTGAAACATGATGCGTCTCCAACGTATCTATAATTTTTGATTGCTCCATGCTACATTATCTACTGTTTTGGACTATATCGGGCTTTATTTTCCACTTTTATATTATTTTTGGCACTAACCTATTAACCGGAGGCCCAGCCCAGAATTGTTGTTTTTGCCTGTTTTAGGGTTTCGAAGAAAAGGAATATCAAACGGAGTCCAAACGGAATGAAACCTTCGGAAACATGATTTTCTCATCAGATAAGATCCAGGAGACTTGGACCCTCCATCAAGAAAGCCACGAGGCGGTCACGAGGGTGGAGGGCGCCCCCCCTAGGGCGCGCCCCCTGCCTCGTGGGCCCCTCGAAGCTCCACCGGCGTACTTCTTCCTCCTATATATATCCACGTACCCCCAAACGATCGGGGACGGAGCCAAAAACCTAATTCCACCGCCGCAACTTTCTGTATCCACGAGATCCCATCTTGGGGCCTGTTCGGGAGCTCCGCCGGAGGGGGCATCGATCACGGAGGGCTTCTACATCATCATCCAAGCCCCTCCGATGAAGTGTGAGTAGTTTACTTCAGACCTACGGGTCCATAGTTAGTAGCTAGATGGCTTCTTCTCTCTTTTTGGATCTCAATACAATGTTCTCCCCCTCTCTCGTGGAGATATATTCGATGTAATCTTCTTTTTGCGGTGTGTTTGTTGAGATCGATGAATTGTGGGTTTATGATCAAGTCTATCTATGAATAATATTTGAATCTTCTCTGAATTCTTTTATGTATGATGGGTTATCTTTGCAAGTCTCTTTGAATTATCAGTTTGGTTTGGCCTACTAGATTGGTTTTTCTTGCCATGGGAGAAGTGCTTAGCTTTGGGTTTGATCTTGCGGTGTCCTTTCCCAGTGACAGAAGGGGCAGCAAGGCACGTATTGTATTGTTGCCATCGAGGATAACAAGATGCGGTTTTTATCATATTGCATGAAACTATCCCTCTACATCATGTCATCTTGCTTAAGGCGTTACTCTGTATTTAACTTAATACTCTAGATGCATGCTGGATAGCGGGCGATGAGTGGAGTAATAGTAGTAGATGCAGGCAGGAGTCGGTCTACTTGTCTCGGACGTGGTGCCTGTATACATGATCATACCTAGATATTCTCATAACTATGCTTAATTCTGTCAATTGCTCAACAGTAATTTGTTCACCCACCGTAGAGTACTTATGCTCTTGAGAGAAGCCACTAGTGAAACCTATGGCCCCCGGGTCTCTTTCTCATCATATCAATCTCCGTCACTTTATTATTGCTTTGCTTTTACTTTGGTTTTACTTTTTACTTTGCATCTCTATACCAAAAATACCAAAAATATTATTTATCATCTCTATCAGATCTCACTTTCGTAAGTGACCGTGCAGGGATTGACAACCCCTAAGCGTGTTGGTTGCGTTGAGCTATTGCTTTTGTGTAGGTACGAGGGACTCGCACGTAGCCTCCTACTGGATTGATACCTTGGTTCTCAAAAACTGAGGGAAATACTTACGCTACTTTGCTGCATCATCCTCTCCTCTTCGGGGAAATCCAACGCAGTGCTCAAGAGGTAGCAAGAAGAATTCCTGGCGCCGTTGTCGGAGAATCTGCGCAAAAGTCAACATACCAAGTACCCATCACAATCCCTATCTCCCGCATTACATTATTTGCCATTTGCCTCTCGTTTTCCTCTCCCAACTTCACCCTTGCCGTTTTATTCGCCCTCTCTCTCTATCCTTCCTCTCTCTATCTATTTGCCTCTTTTGCCCGTTTGCTTTTTGTTTGCTCGTGTGTTGGATTGCTTGTTTGTCGCAATGGCTCAAGATAATACTAAATTGTGTGACTTCACCAATACCAACAACAATGATTTCCTTAGCACTCTGATTGCTCCTCTTACCGATGCTGAATCTTGTGAAATTAATACAACTTTGTTGAATCTTGTCATGAAAGATCCGTTCTCCGGCCTTCCTAGTGAAGATGCCGCTACCCACCTTAATAGCTTCGTTGATTTGTGTGACATGCAAAAGAAGAAAGATGTCGATAATGATATTGTTAAATTGAAGCTATTTCCTTTTTTAGTTAGAGATCGTGCTAAAGCTTGGTTTTCATCTTTGCCTAAAAATAGTATTGATTCATGGAACAAGTGCAAAGATGCTTTTATCTCTAAGTATTTTCCTCCCGCTAAGATCATCTCTCTTAGAAACGATATTATGAATTTTAAACAACTTGATCATGAACATGTTGCAAAAGCTTGGGAGAGAATGAAATTAATGATACGTAATTGCCCTACTCATGGTTTGAATTTGTGGATGATTATACAAAATTTGTATGCCGGATTGAATTTTGCTTCTAGAAATCTTTTAGATTCGGCCGCGGGAGGCACTTTTATGGAAATCACTTTAGGAGATTCGACTAAACTCCTAGATAATATTATGGTTAATTATTCTCAATGGCATACAGAAAGATCTACTAATAAAAGGTGCATGCGATAGAAGAAATTAATGCTTTGATTGGAAAGATGGATGAACTTATGGAATTATTTGCTAATAAGAGTGTTTCTTCTGATCCTAATGATGTGCCATTATCTACTTTGATTGAGAATAATAATGAATCTATGGATGTGAATTTTGTTGGTAGGAACAATTTTGGTAACAACGTGTATAGAGGAAATTTCAATCCTAGGCCTTATCCTAGTAATCCCTCTAATAATAATGGTAATTCCTACAACAATTCTTATGGAAATTATAATAAGATGCCCTCTGATTTTGAATCTAATATTAAAGAATTTATTTCTTTGCAAAATAATTTTAATGCTATGATTAAAGAAAAATTGCTTAAGATTGATGATTTGGCTAGGAACGTTGATAGAATTGCTCTTGATGTTGACTCTTTGAAACTTAGATCTATTCCACCTAAGCATGATATCAATGAGTCTCTCAAAGCCATGAGAATTTCCATTGACGAGTGCAAAGAAAGAACCGCTAGGATGCGTGCTAAGAAAGACGCCTTTATAAAAGCGTGTTCTTCTAGTTCCTATGAAAATAATGATGAAGATCTAAAAGTTGTTGATGTGTCCCCTATTAAATCTTTGTTTTGCAATATGAATCTTGATAATGATGGGACTGAATATAATCCACCTTTACCTAGAAGGCGTTCTAAGAATTCGGAATTTGTTGATCTTGATTCTAAATTTGATAAAAGTGGGATTGAAGAAATTAAAACCCTAGATGTTGCTAAACCCACTATATTGGATTTCAAGGAATTTAATTATGAAAATTGCTCTTTAAATGATTGTACTTCCTTGTTGCAATCCGTGCTAAAATCTCCTCACGCTTATAGTCAAAATAAAGCGTTTACTAAACGTATCGTTGATGCCTTGATGCAATCTTATGAAGAAAAACTTGAATTGGAAGTTTATATCTCTAGAAAACTTCATGATGAGTGGGAACCTACTATTAAAATTAAAATTTAAAATTATGAGTTTTATGCTTTGTGTGATTTGGGTGCTAGTGTCTCTACTATTCCCAAAACTTTGTGTGATTTGCAAGATTTCCGTGAATTTGATGATTGCTCTCTAAACTTGCATCTTGCGGATTCCACTATTAAGAAACCTATGGGAAGAATTAATGATATTCTTATTGTTGCAAATAGGAATTATGTTCCCGTAGATTTTATCGTTCTTGATATAGATTGCAATCCTTCTTGCCCTATTATTCTCGGTAGACCTTTCCTTAGAACGGTTGGTGCAATTATTGATATGAAGGGAGGGAATATTAGATTTCAATTTCCATTAAAAAAGGGAATGGAACACTTCCCTAGAAAGAAAATAAAATTACCATATGAATCTATCATTAGAGCCACTTATGGATTGCCTACCAAAGATGGCAATACCTAGATCTATTCTTGCTTGTTATGCCTAGCTAGGGACGTTAAACGATAGCGCTTGTTGGGAGGCAACCCTATTTTATTTTTATTCCTTGTTTTTTGATCCTGTTTAGTATTAAATAAATTATCTAGCCTCTGTTTTGGTTGTGTTTTTTGTGTTTAATTAGTGTTTGTGCCAAGTAGAACCGTTGGGAAGACTTGGGGAAAGTCTTGTTGAACTTGCTGTAAAAAACAGAAACTTTAGCGCTCACGAGAACTGCTGTAATTTTTATTTGGAAAGTGATATTTAGTTAATTCTTTTTGAGGATGATTAATAGATAAATTCCTCACGTCCAGAAATTTATTTTAGAATTTTTGGGGTTCCATATATTGCGCTACCTACAGATTACTACAGACTGTTCTGTTTTTGACAGATTCTGTTTTTCGTGTGTTGTTTGCTTATTTTGATGAATCTATTTCTAGTAAAATAGTTTATAATCCATAGAGAACTTGGAATACAGTAGGTTTAACACCAATATAAATAAATAATGAGTTCATTACAGTACCTCGAAGTGGTCTTTTTTTTTCTTTCGCTAACGGAGCTCACGAGATTTTCTACTTTAAGTTTTGTGTTGTGAAGTTTTCAAGTTTTGGGTAAATATTTGATGGATTATGGAACAAGGAGTGGCAAGAGCCTAAGCTTGGGTATGCCCATGGAACCCCCAAGATAATCTGAGGACACCTAAAAGCCAAAGCTTGGGGATGCCCCGGAAGGCATCCCCTCTTTCGTCTACTTCTATCGTTAACTTTACTTGGAGCTATATTTTTATTTACCACATGATATGTGTTTTGCTTGGAGCGTCTTTTATGATTTGAGTCTTTGCTTGTTAGTCTACCACAATCATACTTGCTGTACACACCTTTTGAGAGAGCCATACATGATTTGAAATTTGATAGAATACTCTATGTGCTCCACTTATATCTTTTGAGCTTTATAGTTTTGCTCTAGTGCTTCACTTATATCTTTTAGAGCACGGTGGTGGGTTTGTTTTATAGAAACTATTGATCTCTCATGCTTCACTTAGATTATTTTGAGAGTCTTAATAGCATGGTAATTTGCTTAAAATCCTAATATGCTAGGTATACAAGATTAGTAAAACCTTTCTTATGAGTGTGTTGAATACTAAGAAAAGTTTGATGCTTGATGATTGTTTTGAGATATGGAGGTAATAATATCAAAGTCATGCTAGTTGAGTAGTTGTGAAATTGAGAAATACTTGTGTTGAGGTTTGCAAGTCCCGTAGCATGCACGTATGGTAAACGTTATGCAACAAATTTGAAACATGAGGTGTTATTTGATTGTCTTCCTAATGAGTGGCGGTCGGGGACGAGCGATGGTCTTTTCCTACCAATCTATCCCCCTAGGAGCATGCGCGTAGTGCCGAGGTTTTTGATCACTTGTAGATTTTTGCAATAAGTATGTGAGTTCTTTATGACTAATGTTGAGTCCATGGATTATACGCACTCTCACCCTTCCATCCTTGCTAGCCTCTTCGGTACCGTGCATTGCCCTTTCTCACATTGAGAGTTAGCGCAAACTTCGCCGGTGCATCCAAACCCCGTGATATGATATGCTCTTTCACACATAAACCTCCTTATATCTTCCTCAAAACAGCCACCATACCTACCTATTATGGCATTTCCATAGCCATTCCGAGATATATTGCCATGCAACTTTCCATCATTCCTTTCATCATGACACATTCATCATTGTCATATTGCTTAGCATGATCATGTAGTTGACATAGTATTTGTGGCAAAGCTACCATTCATAATTCTTTCATACATGTCACTCTTGGTTCATTGCATATCCCGGTACACCGCCGGAGGCATTCATATAGAGTCATCTTTGTTCTAGTATCGAGTTGTAATCATTGAGTTGTAAATAAATAGAAGTGTGATGATCATCATTATTAGAGCATTGTCCCAAGTGAGGAATAAAAAAGTCCATAAAAAAGAGAAGGCCCAAAAAAGGCCATAAAAAAGAAAAGGCCCAAAAAATGAGAGAAAAAAGAAAGAAAGGAGAATGTTACTATCCTTTTACCACATTTGTGCTTCAAAATATCACCATGATCTTCACAGTAGAGAGTCTCTCATGTTATCACTTTCATATACTAGTGGGAATTTTTCATTATAGAACTTGGCTTGTATATTCCAACAATGGGCCTCCTCAAGTGCCCTAGGTCTTCATGAGCAAGCAAGTTGGATGCACACCCACTAGTTTCTTTTGTTGAGCTTTCATACATTTATAGCTCTAGTGCATCCGTTGCATGGCAATCCCTAATCCTTGCATTAACATCAATCGGTGGGCATCACCATAGCCCATTGATTAGCCTCGTTGATGTGAGACTTTATCCTTTTTTGTCTTCTCCACATAACCCCCACATTATATTCTATTCCACCCATAGTGCTATGTCCATGGCTCGCGCTCATATATTGCGTGAAAGTTTATAGGTTTGAGATTACTAAAGTATGAAACAATTGCTTGGCTTGTCATCGGGGTTGTGCATGATCAGAGCATTCTTGTGTGACGAAAATGAAACATGACTAAACTATATGATTTTGTAGGGATGAACTTTCTTTGGCCATGTTATTTTGAGAAGACATAATTGCTTAGTTAGTATGCTTGAAGTATTATCATTTTTATGTCAATATGAACTTTTGTCTTGAATCTTTCGGATCAAAATATTCATACCACAAATAAGAAGAATTACATTAAAATTATGCCAAGTAGCACTCCGCATCAAAAATTCTGTTTTTATCATTTACCTACTCGAGGACGAGCAGGAATTAAGCTTGGGGATGCTTGATGCGTCTCCAACGTATCTATAATTTTTGATTGCTCCATGCTATATTATCTACTGCTTTGGACTATATTGGGCTTTATTTTCCACTTTTATATTATTTTTGGGACTAACCTATTAACCGGAGGCCCAACCCAGAATTGTTGTTTTTTTGCCTGTTTTAGGGTTTCGAAGAAAAGGAATATCAAACGGAGTCCAAACGGAATGAAACCTTCAGAAACATGATTTTCTCATCAGATAAGATCCAGGAGACTTGGAACCTCCGTCAAGAAAGCCACGAGGCGGTCACGAGGGTGGAGGGCGCGCCCCCCCTAGGGCGCGACCCCCTGCCTCGTGGGCCCCTCGAAGCTCCACCGACGTACTTCTTCCTCCTATATATATCCACGTACCCCCAAACGATCGGGGACGGAGCCAAAAACCTAATTCCACCGTTGCAACTTTCTGTATCCACGAGATCCCATCTTGGCCCTGTTCCGGAGCTCCACCGGAGGGGGCATCGATCACGGAGGGCTTCTACATCATCATCCAAGCCCCTCCGATGAAGTGTGAGTAGTTTACTTTAGACCTACGGGTCCATAGTTAGTAGCTAGATGGCTTGTTCTCTCTTGTTGGATCTCAATACAATGTTCTCCCCCTCTCTCGTGGAGATCTATTCGATGTAATCTTCTTTTTGCGGTGTGTTTGTTGAGATCGATGAATTGTGGGTTTATGATCAACTCTATCTATGAATAATATTTGAATCTTCTCTGAATTCTTTTATGTATGATTGGTTATCTTTGCAAGTCTCTTTGAATTATCAGTTTGGTTTGGCCTACTAGATTGGTTTTTCTTGCCATGGGAGAAGTCCTTAGTTTGGGTTCGATCTTGCGGTGTCCTTTCCCAGTGACAGAAGGGGCAACAAGGCACGTATTGTATTGTTGCCATCTAGGATAACAAGATGGGGTTTTTATCATATTGAATGAAACTATCCCCCTACATCATGTCATCTTGCTTAAGGCGTTACTCTGTATTTAACTTAATACTCTTGATGCATGTTGGATAGCAGTCGATGAGTGGAGTAATAGTAGTAGATGCAGGCAGGAGTCGGTCCACTTGTCTCGGACATGATGCCTATATACATGATCATACCTAGATATTCTCATAACTATGCTCAATTCTGTCAATTGCTCAACAGCAATTTGTTCACCCATCGTAGAATACTTATGCTCTTGAGAGAAGCCACTAGTGAAACCTATGGCCCCCGTGTCTCTTTCTCATCATATCAATCTCCATGACTTTATTATTGCTTTGCTTTTACTTTTTACTTTGCTTTTACTTTTTACTTTGCATCTCTATACCAAAAATACCAAAAATATTATTTATCATCTCTATCAGATCTCACTTTCGTAAGTGACCGTGAAGGGATTTACAACCCATAAGCGCGTTGGTTGCGTTGACCTATTGTTTTTGTGTAGGTACGAGGGACTCGCGCGTAGCCTCCTACTGGATTGATACCTTGGTTCTCAAAAACTAAGGGAAATACTTACGCTACTTTGCTGCATCATCCTCTCCTCTTCGGGGAAATCCAACACAGTGCTCAAGAGGTAGCAAAACACAATATGGTAATGAACCTGAAACTAGTGATAATGTTAATAATAATGTTCATGATGATGCACAACCTAGCAATGATAATGTTATAGAAATTGAACCTGCTGTTGATCTTGATAACCCACAATCAAAGAATAAACGTTGTTGCTAGGAAACACGGTAAGGAAAGAGAGCCTTGGGTTCAAAAACCCATGCCTTTTCCTCCCAGACCATCCAAGAAAAAGGATGATGAGGATTTTGAGCGCTTTGCTGAAATGATTAAACCTATCTTTTTGTGTATGCGATTAACTGATATGGTCAAAATGAATCCTTATGCTAAGTATATGAAAGATATTGTTACAACTAAAAGAAAGATACCGGAAGCTGAAATTTCCACCATGCTTGCTAATTATACTTTTAAGGGTGGAATACCAAAGAAACTTGGAGATCCAGGAGTACCCACTATACCACGCTCCATTAAAAGAAATTATGTTAAAACTGCTTTATGTGATCTTGGAGCCGGTGTTAGTGTTATGCCTGTCTCTTTATATCGTAGACTTGGTTTGAATAAGTTAACACCTACTGAAATATCTTTGCAAATGGCTGATAAATCAACTGCTATACCTGTCGGTATTTGTGAGGATGTGCCTGTTGTAGTTGCAAACGTTACTATTTTAACGGACTTTATTATTCTTGATATTCCCGAGGACGATAGTATGTCTATTATTCTTGGAAGACCCTTTTTGAATACTGCAGGGGCTGTTATTGATTGCACTAAAGGCAATGTCACTTTTCATGTTAATGGTAATGAGCATATAGTACACTTTCCGAGGAAACAACCTCAAGTTCATAGTATCAACTCTATTGGAAAAATCCCATCGATTATATTTGGATGTTTTGAATTTCCTCTTCCTACTGTCAAGAAGAAATATGATATTCTTATTATTGGGGATGTGCATATCCCCGTTGAGGTAACATAGTGTTATTCGAAATTTCTCCGGTTCCATGTTATTCGGAATGAGTTCGTTAACAAGACTTGATCAACCTTGTTAGTGGATTCCTTTTGATGATCATGAGATGGATGAAACTAGAAGGCACAACCTTCTATACCCTGCTTTTACTTTCTGTTATTTATATTAAATAAAATATAAATAGTATTTTTCTGTCTGTTATCTGATTTATCCGTGCAATATAAAAATACCCTGAAAATAAAAGTTCTCCAAATGCCCTGAAATTTAAATATGATTTTTTTTTCTGGAATATTTGAGAATATTTGGCACTGATAACACAGGAGGAGGAGCTGGCACCTGGCCATGAGGGTCAGGGGCGCGCCCCCTGCCTCGTGAGCCCACGGTGGCCCTCCTCCACTTATCCTTGCACCCACACACTCCTTCTTCCTCCCACAAACACGAATAACCAGCTCAAGCACGAGTTCTAGCTCATTTTGCTGCCATTTTCGATCTCCTTGCTCAAAGCACCTCTCACAAAACTGCTTGGGGAGATTGTTCCTTGGTATGTGACTCCTCCATTGGTCCAATTAGTTTTTGTTCTAGTGCTTTATTCATTGCAAATTTTTGCTGCTTAGGTGACCCTGTTCTTGAGCTTGCATGTTAATTTTATATGGTCAAAAGTAGTTTTGATGCATGATATAGGCTCTAGGCACTTGTAGGAGTAGTTGCTATCAACATTATTGAGCTTTGTTCACTTTTATTTTGAAGTTACTAAAATTTTCAGAAATTTTTCAGAGGAAGAAATATGTTTAGGAAAATGTACCAAGGTGGATCTTCAAGGAAACAAGAGCCCAGGCTTGCAATGCGTGATGCTGATGATGAACCACCAAGAAACGTTCCAGTGCGTCCTTGTGAATGGCCTTCAAAAATTTTTATGGATCGAGCAGGAATTAAGGAAGAATTTAACACATATTTGCGTAACGCTGATCTTGTGAGCTTCGAGGAAGAAAAGTGCAGCCAGTATCACTATCTCACTAGTTCCTTTGTGAGGAGGTTTGAATTTTCATCTTCGCGTAATTCTCTAACTGCCATGTTTGATCTTTATGAACTTCTTACACTATGGACTTAGAGGATTTTACCACTACTTGCAAACTTCCACAATGGGGTAGTATCAGGGATCCTCGCAAATCTGAATTTAGAGATTTTCTTGCTAGTATAACTGTGGGGGAATCTAGAGATATAACACAAGCTACTATAGGGAGCATTCACTTTCCCGCTATACATTATTTTGCTCTCTTCATAGGTAGATGCATTAATGGTAAAGATGAGGCATGTCACATGTGTGTCCCCGACCTCAGTATTCTTAGGAGTGTTGTGTTAGGAGATAAATCTTATAATTTGGGAGCCATTGTTGCACGTAGGTTGCATCTTAATAGATTTAATGGAGATTTCTTTGGTGGAATTTATGCAACCCGCATAGCTAATTTTCTTGGTGTAGCCATACGCGAAGATGATATTGAGTTGCCTCCTGCTTATTTGGATTATGAGGCTATGGTTCACCACCAGTTTGTCGAGAGGAATGAATCACCTCTCTAGTATCGCTTAATCTTTGACAGACGCCGTGTTGTCCGTATTACTCTCCCTGCTCCTGCCTTCTTTGATTATCAGGCAAAAGGAAGATATGTTATTACCAGAGAGGAGGCAGATGAGTATGAGAGGAGGGCGGAGGCCGCTCGTCGCCACGCTGCAGCTCAGGAGGCGATAGCCGCTGCATCTCACTACGACCCGAACTATTACTATGGATATCCGCCAGGCCAACCGTGGCCATAGTCCAACTTAGTCCAAAAGCCTAAGCTCGGGGGGGTATGTATTTCTCACTGACATTACATTCATGTTCACACACTCATTGCTAGATGCCGATGCTCATACTTTTTCATTGTATCATCCATGCTAGTTTATTTTCCTTTTATGCTTTCTTCTTGTGTGTTTAATAAACCTTAAGAAAAACCAAAAAAATTAGTTGTAGCTTTTAGCTAGTTTTAATTTCCATGCTTGTAGTAGTAATTAAAAAGAAAACCCAAAAAGATTTCTTGTTCTTCTTTTGCTTGTTGGGAGCTTTCCCGTGTAAATAGTTTTATTTCTTTTCTCTTCTTTGGGGGTCGATAGGAGAAGACCATAATTAAATTGTTGAAGTGGCTCTTATATGCATTATTGTTGTTCTGACAAAAGAGCCCATATTGCCTTGTCTTCTCCTGTTTCTTGAATGCTTGCAGATTCCAGCTTAGTCCAATGCACGTGCATTATTATTATTATTATCCACATCATTCGGTTATGCAAGTGAAAGGCAATTATGACGATATATGATGGACTGACTGAGATGAGAAAAGCTGGTATGAACTCGACCTCTCTTGTTTTTGTCAATATGATTAGTTCATCGTTCCTGATTCAGCCTATTATGAATAAACATGTTTGCAATGACAACTAGAGATCATAGTTTCTTGTGCCATGCTTGATTAGCTAGGAGCTTACGATGGTTTACCTTGCGTGCCAACATGCTATTAAAATGGTTGTGATGTGGTATGATAGGGTGGTATCCTCCTCTAAATGATTTAAGTGACTTGACTTGGCGCATGTTCACGCATGTAGTTGAAACAAAATCAACATAGCCTTCACGATATTTATGTTCATGGTGGATTATATCCTACTCATGCTTGCATTCGGTGTTGATTAATTTTAATGCATGTTCATGACTGTTGTCGCTCTCTAGCTGGTCGTTTCCCAGTCTTTTGCTAGCCTTCACCTATACTAAACGGGAATACTGCTTGTGCATCCAACTCCATAAACCCCAAAGTTATTCCATATGAGTCCACCATACCTACCTATATACGGTATCTACCTTCCGTTCCAAGTAAATTTGTATGTGCCAAACTCTAAACCTTCAAATAAATATACTGTTTTGTATGCTCGAATAGCTCATGTATCAACTAGGGTTGTCCGTATCTTCCATGTTAGGCGGGTTATTCTCAAGAGGAGTGGACTCCGCTCCTCACTCACGAGAAAGTGGCTGGTCACCGGGATGCCCAGTCCCATGCTTTATGCAAACTAAATCAAAATAATTGCAAACAAAACTACCCCTGGGACTCTTGTTAGTTGGAGGCACTCGTTGTTTCGAGCAAGCCACGGATTGATGCTTGTTGGTGGAAGGGGGTATAAACTTTACCATTCTGTTTGGGAACCGCCTATAATGTGTGTAGCATGGAAGATATTGCCATCTCTTGGTTGTTATGTTGACAATGAAAGTATACCGCTCAAAATGTTATTCATCGCTATTTCAAAACCGAGCTCTGGCACCTCTACAAATCCCTGTTTCTCTCTGCGAAGGGCCTGTCTATTTACTTTCATGTTGAGTCATCATCCTCTTATTAAAAAGCACCAGTTGGAGAGCACCGCTTTCACTTGCATTCATTACTGTTAGTTTACATTGAGTATGATTTGACTGGATCTCTTTTACCATGAATTACAATGTCTAGTCAGTCCTTGATCTTTAAAGGTGCTCTGCATTTATGTTTTGCGGTCTCAGAAAGGGCTAGTGAGATACCATCTTGTTATATCATATTATGGTTGTTTTGAGAAAGTGTTGTCATCCGAGATTTATTATTATTGCTCGCTAGTTGATTATGACATTTATATGAGTAAAACTTGAGACCTAAGCGTTATTGTGAATGTGGTTAGTCATAATCTTTGCTGAAAACTTGAATGTTGGCTTTACATATTTACAACAACAAGAGGAAACAGAGTTTGTAGAAGTTTTTCTTTATCACTTTCAGTTTATCAACTGAATTGCTTGAGGACAAGCAAAGGTTTAAGCTTGGGGGAGTTGATATGTCTCCGTCGTATCTACTTTTCCAAACACTTTTGCCCTTGTTTTGGACTCTAACTTGCACGATTTGAATGGAACTAACCCGGACTGATGCTGTTTTCAGCAGAATTGCTATGGTGTTATTTATGTGCAGAAACAAAAGTTCTCAGAATGACCTGAAACTTCACGGAACATCTATTCGGAAATAATAAAAAATCCTTGCAAAAGATGAAGGCCAGGGGGCCCACCACCTCACCACAAAAAAATACACTTCCGTGATGATACGTGTTTGTCACAGTAGGTTGCGTTTTCTGTCATGCATGTACATCCATGACAAATTTATGACAGAATCAAGATAGTCATACCTGTGCTATCGTAGAAGTGTTACATGATATTGCCAAAATTATCATCACGGAAGTGTCCACTTCCATGACGATAAATCGCGCGTCACAGAAGTGCTTTCGTCAAGGGTGACCGACACGTGGCATCCACCGTAACGAAACACCGTTAAGCTATCAGGTCGGATTTTGGATCCGATAACCCGTTAACAGCCACGACCAATGCCGATTTTCCACGTGTAAAATTCTCATTGGCTGACGGATCCACGCGTCAGCTTCGCGTTGGCATAGGTGTCACTCATCCAACGGTCGAGATGGGCCTATGATATGTTTACACGTGGACCGGCCCAAAAGTGGCCCACAAAGATTAAATGGGCCGGCCCAACCGAAGGCCCATAAGATTTAGCGGACCATAATGGGCTGACCCAGCTAAAGGCCCACAAAATTTAGTGGACCATAATGGGCCGGCCCAGCTAAAGGCCCACACGATTTTGCAGACCATAATGGGCCGGCCCAGCTAAAGGCCCACAAGATTTTGCGGACCACAATGGGCCGGCCCAGCTAAAGGCCCATAAGATTCTGCTGACCATAATGTGTCGGCCCAGCTAAAGGCCCAACATTCTCTGTCAAATAGGCCCATCAACGGCCTGTCCTAAACTTGTCATCAACGCGGCCCATGGTCACTTCTGGCCCGTTAACAGTCTGCTAAGTAATTGGACCGAATTACGGCCCGGTGTATTTCTGGCCTGTTAAAGGTCCGGCTTCATTTGCGCCCATTTACAGGCCATCAAAACTTTCGGCCCATAAACGACCATGAAGGATTTGGGTCATATTCAGGCATGTCTGACATTCGGCCTATTAGAGGCCCACTATAGCTTTGGGCCACTTTCGGCCTGTTGTCATTTTTGGCCTGTTAACGCCGGACGTAAACCATGGGCCATATGTGGCTCAACATCATATCAGGCCCATTAACGGCCCATATAAAAATGACGATAATCTAGCCCGACCGAAGTTCTGGCCTGTTAAAGGCCCGTGTATTAGGTCAGCGCATTTACGGCCCGTCCGAATTTCTACCTGTTAAAGTCCAGCGGGTTATTTGGCACAATCAAGGCCCAATCTCACTTTCGGTCTATTAAAGGCCCATGTATTTTATGGGCAAGAGATATTTACACCTGTAAACGGCCTATTTTTACTGAGGGCCCAAATTATGTTTAGGCCTGTTAAAGGCCCACTATGGGCACAGGCCTACCAGAAAAATATGAAAGATTATGCTGATTTAGGCCCAGATATTTTTAGTGGGCTACATGCCAATTTTGGCCCGTAATCGTTTTTAGCCCAATTGAAATGGGCCCGACGAATGTTGGCATGTTGGGCTCCTACGAAGCTTTCGGCCGAATACATTACTAAGATAAACCTACACTATACAAAAATAGCGTCGTAATTACTGCAGCCTGAGGCAGCATCATAAATGTTGTATCACAACAAAATAAATTCCAACCATACAACAAAAGGCCTGTTGGCATAAAGTTTACAGTCCTTCCAGATAAAAGCACCATCAAACGTATAGAAGCACAGATCATTTGACCTGAGTGCTAATGTTTCAGATTGTAGAATCTGACGGAGCAGCACGATCTCCACCTTTTTCCGCCATTGCTCTTCAACAACGAAGCGAATGTCTGATAGTCTGGTTTCAAAACCATTCATATCTTGATGATATTTCTCAACCACTATTCTTGTTTCTGAAACAACATCCATTAGGGATTGGACTTGTGTCTGGAGCACAGGTATATCACTCTGTCTAGCAGGAAGATTTTGTTCAGTAGGCGATTTGGACGAGGTTACCTTGGCAACCAACCCAGAATTATGCAGGAAGGTGCTTTTTGCATTGTTAGTGGAGAGATACTGACGCACTGCAGCAAGAGGTGACATTGTGCCTGTAGTAGCCTCGTCACCTTCAGGTGGTTGTGGGTGTTCAATCATTTGCTCCATAGCTTCCTGAAAGTTTGAACTTGTAGATTAGTGTACCAGATAAGTTACTAATGAGACAAAAACAAACAAAGTAGGTTAAATGTTTATACATAACTTATTTTGGTGAACTACTGTAATACATTAGCATGTATTGTAGTGCCAACTACATAATAAAATCACTTTCGGAACATATGTCCATGTAGCATGCCTACTGTATTGTCTATTTCCTCACATTCGTTGACATCTAAGGATAAAGAGACATGGTTTAAAGTAGGATGAACATAGTATGACATCATTCATATCATGGGCAAACAGATATAAAACAAACAGGCTATTTTATCATTGTGTGCGCACGTGAACATAACAACTAGATTACAGATCAAGACCAAAAGAATATCCTTCATCTCTTTTAAACCATGTAAGGTGAAATGATACGTTAAGACAACTGTCAATAAAAGTGAACAGAGTAACTGACATTGGCTGCAAACCAAGTAGTTAAATGAACACATCACAGTACCAATCAGTTCAAGGCAGGAGGAGTAAGGACTTACAACAGCGGCTTGAACTGGTGTGCTCATGCCCTTCATCTTGCTGGTGTGGGAATCCTTGAAGATTTGCACTGCATTCGATTCAGGTTCTTTTCAGTCCGCACGGGATTTTTGTGACGCCCCCGATTTGACCGTACACTAATCATACACGCAAATGTGTACGATCAAGATCAAGGACTCACGGGAAGATATCACAACACAACTCTAGACACAAATTAAAATAATACAAGCTTTATATTACAAGCCAGGGGCCTCGAGGGCTCGAATACATAAGCTCAAAAACACAAGAGTCAGCGGAAGCAACAATATCTGAGTACAGACATGAGTTAAACAAGGTTGCCTTAAGAAGGCTAGCACAAAAGCAGCAACGATCAAAAAGGCAAGGCCTCCTGCCTGGGAGCCTCCTAACTACTCCTAGTCGTCTGCAGTCTTCACGTAGTAGTAGGCATCCTCCGGGTAGTAGTAGTCATCAATGGCGTCGTCTGGCTCCTGGGATCCGTCATCTGGTTGCAACAATCGGGTATGGGGGAAAAAGAAGTAGCAAAGCAACCGTGAGTACTCATCCAAAGTACTCGCAAGACTTACATCAGATCTAAACTAAGTATGCATCTGTATCAAAGGAATGGGTTGTATCTATGGACTAAACTGCAGAATGCCAGAAGGGAAGGGGAAAGCCTAGCCTATCGAAGACTAGCATCTTCTGGAAACCACCATCTTGCAGCAACATGAGGGAGTAGAGTAGCATAAAGTAAAGTAGTAGTAGTGTTATCAACCTCGGCCAGAGATCCTTTCTCGACTCCCTGCGAGAAAGCAATCCCAGAACCATACTATCCAGTTATCTTCACAATCCAATTCTCATCACCATCCGTTTCTCATCACGAACCATTTCTCATCACCATCCATTCATTTCTCATCACAAGTATCTAGTTCTAGTTGTATCGATCGGGATACAACTCCAAGTGTCCGTTACCGTAGGACAGGCTATCGATAGATGTTTTCTTCCCTGCAGGGGTGCACCAACTTACCCACCACGCTCGATTAACTCTGGCCGGACACACTTTCCTGGGTCATGCCCGGCCTCTGCCAAACAATACGCCGCAACCCGACCTAGGCTTAATAGAGAGGCCAGCACGCCGGACTAAACCTATGCCCCCAGGGGTCATGGGCCATCTCCCCGGGAACTCTTGCATGTTGCGTACGCGGCTGGTGAGCAGACCTAGCTACCTCCTTCAACAAGGCAGGAGCTTACGCAGTCCAACCCGGCGCGCGCCGCTCAGTCGCTGATGTCTATTAAGCTTCGGCTAATGTATACGACGCAGAACGCCCATACTATGCCCACGTGATGGTTAGTGCTATAAGGCCAAAGGCCCCTCGGATCAAATATCCAAATCGTAGTGGATTAGGAGCACGCGATAATGAGCAGAGACTCACGATCGATGTGACCCCGTCGCCCCGTCTCGATTGCTTGCGGCAAGGGCTAAGAATGCCTGGCCACGCCTCGTAAGTATCTCGTGGGCACCTTCCAGGTCAACCCGACTCCACATCACTCGCAATTAAGCTCGCGCGGGTATCACTCAGGGTCGACCCATCTTTAGTAACATGGTTCAGTGCAAAGTCATAGTAACCATAGTAACTGTGTGTCTAACACCAAGGGGAAAACCCGAGGAATCACCCCCGGTAAATTCCACTCGATGTTGTCATCAAGGTGAACGTAAGAGGATCCACCCTCGAGGTTCACGTTTGATGGGTTGCATGACAGAGCCGTAACGGAAGTGGTTAAGGAGGAAATCACCCTCGATGACCTCGACCATAAAGCTACACTACGGAGATCTCATCAGGAGTGATGTAAGAGGTTCCACCCTCAGCACTCGATGGTAACTCTGCAGAGTCGTACAACTAGGGGGGTGATGTGCGGTGTCGGGGCCTAGACGTCGATCATGTTGATCGAGTCATCAAACATAAAGCGGGGCAACTGGGACAAGGTGGGGGTCACTGATGGATCACTAACCATTTTATACTAAGCAGTTTAGGATAAGCAGGTAAGGTATGAAAGCAGGTAACAACAAGAGGATATGCATCAGAGTAGGATCATACAGAAAACAGTAGCAGTTCTAATGCAAGCATGGGAGGGAAAGAAATGGGCGATATCGGAATGCTCAAGGGGGGTTTGCTTGCCTGGTTGCTCGGGCGAGAAGAAGGGGTCGTCGTCGACGTAGTCGATCACAGGGGCAACATCGGTCTCGGGGTCTACCGGAGAAGAAGAGGGGGGAGAAACAGTAAATACGGGGCAAACAAGCATCACAAAATATAACAAGGCAAAACGCGGTGCCAGGGGTGATCTAACGCAGTACTAGGCGATACTGGCAAAGGGAGGAAACATCCGGGAAAGTTTTCCCGGAGTTAGGCATTTTCGGACAGATGAAACGGAGACGAACGGGTTGCGTAACCAGGTTCGTCTCGTCGTTCTAAGCAACTTTCATGTACAAAGTTTTTCGATCCGAGCTACGGTTAATTTTCTATGATTTTTCAAAGTTTTAAACATATTCTAGAATTATTTAAAATAACAGAAAAGAAAAAATGACATCAGCGTGATGTGTTGATGATGTCAGCAGTCAACAGACTCACTGACCAGGTCAAACCTGACCTGTGGGTCCAAGGGGACCCACGTGTCAGCCTCTGTTAGTCTAACAGTGCATAAAACTAACTAATCTAGGTTAATTAGCTACTGGACCCCACCCGTCAGTGACTCATTAGTTTAGCTAATTAAATCTATTTAGGAAAATGTTTTAATTAGGTTAATTATGTGGGGGGCGCGTGTCAGTGGCTGGGGTTGCCCAGTCAGCGCGTTGGCTGGGTCAACCAAGTCAATGGGGCCCACCGGGCCCACTGGTTAGTGACACAAAGGCGGGGCCCACTGCGCCATGTCGGCGTCGGCACTGAAGACAACTCCAGCGACCAAAAATGCGGCGAAGCTCGCCGGACTTGGCCGGAAAAATGCTACGGCGCTCCGTTCGGGGCGTGCTTAGGCTCATTCGAACGAGCATTCAACGCCACATCCATCTACGGGAGCAGTGCGGCCGTAAACGGCGGGAAGCTACGGCGGCGAGCGGCGGAGCGGACGCCGGAGTTCGGCCCTCGCGCGAACTGCGGCTAGAGGGCATGGCAGGACTACTGGGGAAGCTCTACAGGGTCCTGGCGAGTCCCAGAGCACGGTGGCGAGGTCGGGTGAGCACGACGCTGACGAGGACGACGGTGACGAGCTCCGTTGCGGAGTGGGCTTCGGGCGACGATGGCAACGGCGGCTATGGTGATGGATCCGTGTGGGGGAGTGAGGGAAGAGACGTGGTGGCTCACCGGGAGCCGCAGGGAAGTGGCAGTGTGCTCGGGGAGGCGCGGAGCATCCGGAATCAACGGCGAGGTCGTGCGGTGGCCGTCGAGGAGGAAGACGAAGGGGATCCGGCGCTGGGGTGGCTCCCGCCTTGAGGTCGTCGGTGCAGACAAAGCAGAAGACGGTCATGGCGCTCGCCGGCACATCGGGGCGGCGAGGAGGGCATGGTGGCTGCGGTGGCGCAGCAACGCGGCGGTGATAGTGCGTCGGGGCGAGGCGAATCTGGAGAAGGGGGCGAGGCCAGAGGGAGAGAGGGGAGAGGGGGCATCGAGGGAGAGTGAGTGGGTGCGGGGAGCCCGCGGGGTTGAGGGGACGTCGCCCTTATCCCTTCCCCGGCGGGGACGGCGACAGGGTTCGGTGGCGGCCGGCGAGCGCGGTCGCTGGGTCGGGTGAACAGAGAGGAGGGAGGCTACCGAGGGAGGTGGGCCGCTGGGTTGGGCCGCCCAGATGACTAAGGCCCAGGGGGGTCAGGGGGTGTTTTTCTTTTTATTTTTTTTACTTTTGCTCTTTTCTTTTTACATAAAAAGCATGGTAATATTTGGGGTGCCAAAAGGATTTTGTAAAATGTGGGACTTGGCCACATAATTACATTGCAATAGTTAGCACTGCCATAACAAGGTTGTGAGTCTTTTGAAATAGTTTGAAATTTTTATAAATTAAAAAGCCATTTAATCTATTGTTTTAGCCACTTCTTTAATTGGTTTAGGCCATTTAAACACCTTGCAAAAAGTTGGTTCACCACCAATATTAACAAATGATTATTTGCCACATGATGAACATTTTAGTTTTCATGTCAGACAAATATGGATTTTTGACTTCAGATTGGATTTGAATTTGAATTGTGATTTGGATCAAGTGAATATTAGCAACAGTAGTGTGATGACATGGCACCATCAACAAGGGATTACTGTAGCATGACACTAGGGGTGTTACAAATCTCCTCCACTACAAGAAATCTCGTCCCGAGATTTAAGTGGGGGAGTAAAGAGTAACTTTGGGAGAACTGACCCTTATAGGGTTAATTATCAGATGAACAATTCAGGGAATGTGGCAGAAGTATCCCTCGAGTTGAAACTTAATAAAACATCGAGAGCAAAATATGAAGGTACAATAGGAAGTTTCAAGCGAATGGACAAACGATCGATACCTGAACAGAGTGTGAGAAAGGGGTTCAGAGCATCAGGAATAGATCATCTCTCGGAAGGTGTCTCATGACATGATATGAAGCCAAGCGGGAGGAATAACCTTAGAAACAGGGGGTACAGGAGAGTCAGGTTTCGATCCTTTGGAACTGTGGGTTATGGGCCCACCATGTGGGTTAAAAGTAGGAAGAGTGCTGACATCTTGCACGATTATGATAGCAAGGCATGTCAAAGGGTAGCCTGTCAGTTATGTCAGCAACAACATTGGTACCAAGGGCGAGGGACGAAGAGAACCATTTTCCTGCTCGTTGAACGAGGCGGACCAATAGGCAAAGTTCTCGTCCATCGGTGGCTACCGGAATGCCACCATCAATAGTAACAGGCGTATTCTGACCAAGTAGTACATCGAGGTGTTTATAAAAGCAGTGACGTATTACTTCTTAGATCATACAAACCTCAAGAAGGTTAAACAGAACAATGGAAAGGAAAATGTAATTATTAGATTAAACAGAACAATGGAAAGGAAAATGTGCTTAAACACATATTTTAGGGGTATATCCTTCCCAAGAACAAGCAGAGTATGATATCCAATACCGGATAGAAGGTAGAAAACCACTTAGGAAAGGGGATAGGAATTTCATGACGTTACCCATAAAGTGGTGTTTGGGTAATTGAGCAGGACACATTTAGCATTGGGCTCGTTGAAAATCGGAGTACCACAGACAAGCTTCGAGATAGCATTGACATGGTCTTCAAGCAAGGTCGGACTTTGGATACACCAAGGATCCATCGGAAACAACTTAGAAAATAAGTCCTACAATTTTAGCAGGGAAAAGATGAGGGTGTGTCCGACGGGCTCAGCCACAATCCATCGACATGCCAAAAGGATGTATTTCCGAAATTATATGAACAAGTTTGTGTTGGGGAAGGCAAGAATGTTATGATGATAACATAAATCATCGAGGGGGGGGTTGTATTTATCACCATGAATTCGATTGATATCCTGGAAAAGCTCAGAATGTTGATGATGATCATGACACATTTGTCGAGACATTTCATGAAGATGTCACCGAGCAGAAAAGGAAGGAAGAAGTGAAAGGCTATGAGAACCATGGATTCGACACAAGCTCAAAGTCAAGATTGTTGTTCGAGGTGAAATGATAAGATGAGGAAGATCGACGTAAGCTTAGCTCATCATCGGAAGATGCTTCGGGCATAAGGACCAGGTAGCACAGTTAAAAAGTTGACATGACAAACATATAGCCGATCAGGCTAGGAATGATGTGATGGGGTATAAAGCTTCCCAGTATCAAGTACTAGGTGTAATGCCAGAAGGTAAATCGGAGTAGAGGTTGGACGGGGAAAGATTTGTAGAGGATAAGTAATAGTAACTTACCCAGTAAATGGGATCAAGGAGGAAATATGGTCGGGACCATAACTGCAGGGATCCAATTTACGATACCGGAAGAATATTCAAATGATTAAATATCCTTGCAAGAAGCTTTCATGATAAGTCCTACACCATTTCCGTGGGCATGAACACAAAGGTTCAGGGTCGACTCCCACTTCTACAATGCATAACCTTTCATTTTACTTCTCTCTCTTGATGAAGCTATAGTATTGACATTTTATCTGACGAAAAGCTAGTAGAGTATAACCCGCATAACTTTTGAGTTCGCACAGATTAGGGAATGCATAGGTTCAATCCATCGGGGCATCTTAGGAACATATATCATAAATTTCGAGAATAAATAACACAAGCTCGGTAGTAGAGCATGCTTGAGAAAGCGAAGGATACAATTTACCAAAAGCATTATGTATCCGAGGAAAGGCTCACAAGCTTATTGAATAAGAAGGACGTTGCTGGATAAAATCTGAAAAAAGGGGCTGGTGGTCCACAAGGGATCTGAGGTGAGCATCAGTACTCAACCAGAGGAAGAAAGAACGCAAGGAGATTAGATTATAGAAACAACTGACTAACTCAAAGCTCAATTGCAAAGGAATTATGAATTCCAAGACAAGGGATCAGAAGCAATGCTCTGATTAGGGATGGATAGGTAGAATAGCCTTAGTGGTACAATCGATGGCGATTTGATTGGTCGAGATCCAGCACATGTTAAAATGACGTCTGAGCCAGAAGGATGAATTCTAGGATCTGATTGAGGATTGCGAGCATTCGCAACATATTGTATCAACGGACTCAAAATGATAAAGACAAAGGATGACAATAAGATTACTAGACCTATGGTATTAACCATAATGCAAGCAAGCAAGAAATTCAAGACTAATAGGCTGCTGAGGATTTTCACAAGAACGAATGGTATTACGAAGACTTTTGTGAAGTACAAGAATCAACTGAGGATGAGCGGATACTCGATAGGTGCACAAAGTTATCCGTAGGGGTATTCAGGTGACAAGGAACTGTAAGGCAGTAAGCTCAGGGGATTCTCGGAACAACGGAGAGAGGTTTAGTGCATCTTGTAATAACAAGATAAATGGGATTGAATGTAAGCATGGTAGGTGTAAGAAGTTATCAATAGGGACATAACAATGGTAGGGAATTTGCAAAGGCGGTGGGTATATGTGTCTCGGGAGAACATCGTAGAGTAACCTCGGAAACTTCTGGTGTAGCCGGCGATCATCTGTAATAAGGGGCTCTCCAGGTGGATGTGATCACGAGATCCTAATGTTAGAGTTAGTAAAACCATTTTAACCCGAATAGAAGAGATATCAGAGTCCCAGAGAATAGACGAGGAATAAAAGATCCTACTACCACCCAACGACGACGTGGGCCCATGGGCCGCACAGCCATGTTAGTAAAAGTTTTCCAGTGACTCGACTCAACTTCGGCCAAGGAGTTGGAAAGGGGGCTACTTACAGGCAGTCGGCTCTGATACCAACTTGTGACGCCCCCGATTTGACCGTACACTAATCATACATGCAAATGTGTACGATCAAGATCAAGGACTCACGGGAAGATATCATAACACAACTCTAGACACAAATTAAAATAATACAAGCTTTATATTACAAGCCAGGGGCCTCGAGGGGTCGAATACATAAGCTCGAAAACACAAGAGTCAGCGGAAGCAACAATATCTGAGTACAGACATGAGTTAAACAAGGTTGCCTTAAGAAGGCTAGCACAAAAGCAGTAACAATCGAAAAGGCAAGGCCTCCTGCCTGGGAGCCTCCTAACTACTCCTAGTCGTCTGCAGTCTTCACGTAGTAGTAGGAAGACTCCAGGCAGTAGTAGTCATCAATGGCGTCGTCTGGCTCCTGGGATCCGTCATCTGGTCGCAACAATCGGGTATGGGGGAAAAAGAAGTAGCAAAGCAACCATGAGTACTCATCCAAAGTACTCGCAAGACTTAGATCAGATCTAAACTAAGTATGCATCTGTATCAAAGGAATGGGTTGTATCTGTGGACTAAACTACAGAATGCCAGAAGGGAAGGGGAAAGCCTAGCCTATCGAAGACTAGCATCTTCTGGAAACCACCATCTTGCAGCAACAGGAGGGAGTAGAGTAGCATAAAGTAAAGTAGTAGTAGTGTTATCAACCTCGGCTAGAGATCCTTTCTCGACTCCCTGCGAGAAAGCAATCCCAGAGCCATACTATCTAGTTATCATCACAATCCAATTCTCATCACCATCAGTTTCTCATCACAAACCATTTCTCATCAACATCCATTCATTTCTCATCACAAGTATCCAGTTCTAGTTGTATCGATCGGGATACAACTCCAAGTGTCCATTACCGTAGGACAGGCTATCGATAGATGGTTTCTTCCCTGCAGGGGTGCACCAACTTATCCACCACGCTCGATTAAGTCCGGCCGGACACACTTTCCTGGGTCATGCCCGGCCTCGGCCAAACAATACGCCGCAACCCGACCTAGGCTTAATAGAGAGGCCAGCACCCCGGACTAAACCTATGCCCCCAGGGGTCATGGGCCATCTCCCCAGGAACTCCTGCACGTTGCGTACGCGGCCGGTGAGCAGACCTAGCTACCTCCTTCAACAAGGCAGGAGCTTACGCAGTCCAACCCGGCGCGCGCCGCTCAGTCGCTGACGTCTATTAAGCTTCGGCTGATGTATATGACGCAAAACGCCCATACTATGCCCACGTGATGGTTAGTGCTATCAGGGCAAAGGTCCCTCGAATCAAATATCCAAATCATAGTGGATTAGGAGCACGTGGTAACGAGCAGAGACTCACGATCGATGTGACCCCGTCGCCCTGTCTCGAGTACTTGTGGCAAGGGCTAAGAATGCCCGGCCACGCCTCGTAAGTATCTCGCAGGCACCTTCCAGGTCAACCCGACTCCACATCACTCGCAATTAAGCTCGCGCGGGTACCACTCAGGGTCGACCCGTCTTTAGTAACATGGTTCAGTAAAAAGTCATAGTAACCATAGTAACTGCGTGTCTAACACCAAGGGGAAACCCGAGGAATCACCCTCGGTAAATTCCACTCGATGTTGTCATCAAGGTGAACGTAAGAGGATCCACCCTCGAGGTTCACGTTTGATGGGTTGCACGACAGAGCCGTAACGAAAGTGGTTAAGGAGGAAATCACCCTCGATGACCTCGACCATAAAGCTACACTACGGAGATCTCATCAGGAGTGATGTAAGAGGTTCCACCCTCGGCACTCGATGGTAACTTTGCAGAGTCGTACAACTAGGGGGGGTGATGTGCGGTATCGCGGCCTGGACGTCGATCACGTTGATCGAGTCATCGAACATAAAGCGGGGCAACTGGGACAAGGTGGGGGTCACTGATGGATCACTAACCATCCTATACTAAGCAGTTTAGGATAAGCAGGTAAGGTATGAAAGCAGGTAACAACAACAGGCTATGCATCAGAGTAGGATCATACAAAAAACAGTAGCAGTTCTAATGCAAGCATGGGAGGGAAAGAAATGGGCGATATCGGAATGCTCAAGGGGGGTTTGCTTGCCTGGTTGCTCGGGCGAGAAGAAGGGGTCATCGTCGATGTAGTCGATCACAGGGGCAACATCGGTCTTGGGGTCTACCGGAGAAGAAGAAGGGGGAGAAACAGTAAATACGGGGCAAACAAGCATCACAAAATATAACAAGGCAAAACGCGGTGCCAGGGGTGACCTAACGCGGTACTAGGTGATACTGGCGAAGGGGGGAAACATCTGGGAAAGTTTTCCTGGAGTTAGGCATTTTCGGGCAGATGAAACGGAGGGGGACGGTTGCAGGTTTGCTATGCTAGGGACGTGTGGCGGACGAACGGGTTGCATAACTGGGTTCGTCTCGTCGTTCTAAGCAACTTTCATGTACAAAGTTTTTCGATCCGAGCTACGGTTAATTTTCTATGATTTTTCAAAGTTTTAAACATATTCTGGAATTATTTAAAATAATAGAAAAGAAAAAATGACGTCAGCATGACATGTTGATGATGTCAGCAGTCAACAGACTCGCTGACCGGGTCAAACCTGACCTGTGGGTCCAGGGGGACCCACATGTCAGCCTCCGTTAGTCTAACAGTGCATAAAACTAACTAATCTAGGTTAATTAGCTACTAGACCCCCACCCATTAGTGACTCATTAGTTTAGCTAATTAAATCTATTTAGGAAAATGTTTTAATTAGGTTAATTATGTGGGGGGGCGTGTGTCAATGGCTGGGGTTGCCCAGTCAGCGCGTTGACTGGGTCAACCAAGTCAATGGGGCCCACCGGGCCCACTGGTTAGTGACAGAAAGGCGGGTCCCACTGCGCCACGTCGGCGTCGGCGCCGGAGACAACTCCGGCGACCAAAAACGTGGCGAAGCTCGCCGGACTTGGCCGGAAAAACGCTACAGTGCTCCGTTCGGGGCGTGCTTAGGCTCATTCGAACGAGCGTTCAACGCCGCATCCATCTACGGGAGAAGTGCGGCCGTAAACGGCGGGAAGCTACGGCGGTGAGCGGCGGAGCGGACGCCGGAGTTCGGCCCTCGTGCGAACTGCGGCTAGAGGACACGGCAGGACTACTGGGGAGGCTCTACGGGGTCCTGGCGAGTCCCAGAGCACGGTGGCGAGGTCGGGTGAGCACGACGGTTACAGAAAAAGCATGGTAATATTTGGGGTGCCAAAAGGATTTTGTAAAATGTGGGATTTGGCCACATAATTACATTACAATAGTTAGCACTGCCATAACAAGGTTGTGAGGCTTTTGAAATAGTTTGAAATTTTTATAAATTAAAAAGCCATTTAACCTATTGTTTTAGCCACTTCTTTAATTGGTTTAGGCCATTTAAACACCTTGCAAAAAGTTGGTTCACCACCAATATTAACAAATGATTATTTGCCACATGATGAACATTTTAGTTTTCATGTCAGACAAATATGGATTTTTGACTTCAGATTGGATTTCAATTTGAATTGTGATTTGGATCAAGTGAAGATTAGAAACAGTAGTGTGATGACATGGCACCATCAACAGGGGATTACTTTAGCATGACACTGGGGGTGTTACAATTTCCTCTGTATTTGGAACAAGTCAATATAGATACGATAATATGGCACAAAAAAAGAAGGAAGTAGCAGCTATTTAAAAGAGCCTCGCAGTGTGCAATATAGCTACGAGATCCTGTGGTCTATTGGAATTTCACTTTAGAACGGTTGGTTTTGTTCTTCAAACAGTTAGCCTAGAAGAAGATACACTTGTAAGGAACATACGTAAATACAAGTTCAATATGTGGTCTGATCAAATACATATAGCCTACCTGGTACTTTGGATCAGACCAGTGTTTAACGAGGGTTGTCCAGTCTTCATCTGTAATATATTCCACTAGAGATGTTTGGGTGATTTCATTGTTAGTCTTGCCTTCAAAGTGAGATTTTCTAAGGTGGTACCGATACTGTCACAGAGTAGACTGAAAAACATGAGTGCATGCTTGTCTAGTTGCATGATCTTTCGGATCCAACTTGAACCTCATCTGTTGAAAAAAGAATGTGAGTCTTATTAGGAGGAAGCTAGAAAGTATGGGAAAGAGCAAGACAATATTACTAATTGCGATGAATAACATTACTTACGGATAAATGGTCAAGGAAGGTGTTAAACTCGGTATTGTCTTTCTCATTCCTGTACTGGATCCACGTTGGGAGGATACGTGCATGACACCTAACAGCAACGGTTGCCTCTGATACTAACTTGGCTGACTCTGTAGCATCACGTGGCCTTTTTAAACCTGCCTGAAAATGGATCTCCATTCTTCCTCCTTTAGATTTTGTTAATCTGTCAAGAATTATCCCATATGTCTGTTTCCGCTTGCGCCGTGGTGCTAGTTCAACAACGAATATGGAAAGTGTTAGTGTACATCAAACTGTGAGAGTACATATAAAGGAGCATGCAACTGCAACTTGACTCGGTCATGTACCATCTTGGTGTTGATGCTCATGAGGTTAATCTGATCTTGCCAAGTCCTGTTGTGTCAACAGTGCTTCGGAAGTAGTGTTAGGTGTGAAGGCAGCTTGGGAACTGGCCAGTTCCAGAGCAAACGAATGAGTAACTGGTTGAGATGCTGGTACAGTTGAAGCGGATGCTGCAGCTAGTGGAGCAGGTGATAATGTGTTTGTAGATTTAGCCAGTGGACTTGGACCTTCTACTGCACTATAAGTACCAGCAGAATCTCCCCGGCAGAACCTTTTCCGTTTAACCCGACGAGTAACATCACTCCCTACTATATTATTTTCCTTGATCTTTTTTGACTTTTCCATGGCAAGCTGTACCCACAACACAAAAGAATAAAATCACTCTTCAGAACTCATTGATGCATGATACAGACAAGCAATACTTTGATGTAAGACAACCGTATGAGGATGGAATATGTAAGAAAAACAGGACGGCATGACATATTCACAGCTAGATGTGCAAACTAAGCAGAAGGATTTTCAAGAAAATAGAAGTAATGCAAGCTAGACACCAGATGAAAGATGCAACCAATATTACTCTGCCAAGTTAAAAGTGTCTTGTCATAAGTGGCAATTCGAAAAATTAGAAGCAGTACAACGTAGAAATCAATGCAAGATGCAAGCACTATCAAACTGCCATGTTAAAAGCGTCCAATCATGAGTGACTGGTGCGGGATACACAACAGCAGTACTTTGATGTAAGAACATGGTATGATAGATAGATGCAGTGTATTCTAGACACAGAAAGCCATGTCATATGCACATGTATAACATATAAACTCGGCAGGTGCAATTTAATCAAAATAGAATAAATACAAGCTAGACAACATATGCAACATGAAACCAATTATCACACTGTCAACTTAGAGAAAGCACCTGCGATGGTGGAGTACGGGAGATGAACTCATCATGTAGACTTGGGACTTCAACTTCATTAGCAGTAGCAGTGGCAAATCTAGAGAGTCTCTGTTTGCGTCGATGCGGAGGACCACCAACATCCCCTAACTTACTCTTTTCCTTCCTATTTTCTGATATTTCCTTATGAAGTTAAAACCACAAGAAGATGAATAAAATTAGCTCTGCATAACTGGTTGATGCATGATACAGACGAACACTACTTTGATGTAAAGCAAGCGCAGGATAGGAGGATGGAATATATACAAAAAAGATAGCGCTTCATATTCACACGTATGATAGGAGGATGGAATATGTATGAAAAAACAGTAAGCGGAAGGCATTTCAACAAAATTAGAAGAAATGAAAGCTAGGCACCATATGAACATGCAACCAATATCACTCTATCAGGTAAAAAGTGTCTCGTCGTAAGTGCCATTTCAAGAAATTAGAAGCAGTACAAGCTAGAAGACAATGCAAGATGCGACCTACATCACAGTCCCAAGTTAAATGTGTCTTATGGGTAAGTGATCATTGCAGGTATAAGTTGTAAGCTACGCAGATGCAATTCAACATAATCAGAAGCAATACAAACTAGACATCATACGGAAAACGCAACCACGTATAATAGTTCCAAGTAAGAGCAAGCACGTGTGATGGTGGAGTAGGGGAGATGTTCTCATCATGTACATGTATGTTCTAGAAACAGGAACACGTGTCATATTCACAGGCATTATTTGTAAAGTAAGCAGATGCAATTCAAGTTAGAAGCAATACAAGCTAGACATCATACGCAACATGCAACCACATATAATAGTGTCAAGTTAGAGCAAGCACCTGTGATGGTGGAGTAGGGGAGATGTGCTCATCATCTACACAGCTACGTTGATTGTCCAGCCTTGTGTTGTCTTGCGAATCTTGTTGGGAGGATGGCGGAGTAGAATCTGTAGAGACCCCCTGTTTGAGTTGCTCCGAAGGACCACCATCATCCACTGCCGGACTAATTTCATTCAGCTGTAATGATTTTGCATTGTGAAGTCAAACCGATAAGAAAAAGGAATAAAATTCGCTCTTCAGAACTCATTCATGCATGATACTGACGAACACTACTCGGATGAAAGGCAAACACATGATGCGAGGATGGAATATGTATGAAAAACAGGATGGTGTGACATATTCACACCTATGATGTGGTAACTAAGCAGAAGGCATTTCAACAAATTAGAAGCACTGCAAGCTAGACACCATATGAAAGATGCAACCAATATCACTCTGACAAGTTCAAACTGTATGGCGTTTCAACAAATTAGAAGTAGTACATGCTATAAATCATATGAAAGACGCAACCAATATCACAGTGGCGACTTAAAGGTGCCTTATCATAAGTTATAGTATGTACCAAAAACAGGAAAGCGTGTCATATTCACATGTATCATGTGTAAGCTAAGCAGATGCAGTTTACACTAATTAGGAGCAATACGAGCTAGACACCATATGCAACATGCAACCAGATATCACACTGCCAAGTTAGAGCAAGCACCTTGGATGGTGGAGTAGGGGAGCGGAGACTTGGACCTTGTAATGCACTATCAGTACAAGGAGAATCGGTACAGATGCTCTGTTTACGTTGCTGCAGAGGACCACCATCATCTCCTTCCTTACTCTTTTCCTTCCTCTTTTTGATTTTGCCTTGTCAAGTCAAACCCACAAGAAAAAGGAATAAAATTTGCTCTTCAGAACTCATTGATGCATGATACTGACGAACACTACTTTCATGTAAGACGAACACTACATATCACACTACCAAGTAAGAGCAAGCACCTGCGATGGTGGTGTGGGGGAATTGCGGTGATCAACTAGAGAGCTACGTTGACTATCTTCATTTAGCCTTGTTGTTTCTTGAGAATCATGTGGGGAGGATGGCACTGCACTCTTTAAACGAGTATGGCGTCTCACAGAAACCCACCCGGGTGACTGTGTCATCATAAGTGATTGACGAGGGATACAAAAGAGCATTAGTTTGATGTACGAACATGGTTAATAGACATATGTAGTATGTATCAAAAACAGGAAGGCATGTCATTATCAAAGGTATAATGTGTAAAGTAAGTGATAACCCACAAGTATAGGGGGTCAATTGTAGCCTCTTTCGATAAGTAAGAGTGTCGAACCCAATGAGGAGCTAAAGGTAGAACAAATATTCCCTCAAGTTCTATCGACCACCGATACAACTCTACGCACGCTTGACGTTCGCTTTGCCTAGAACAAGTATGAAACTAGAAGTACTTTGTACATGTTTTCGGAAAGGCTTGCAAGAAAGTAAAGAGAACGAAAATAAAACTAGGGGCTGTTAAGGTAAAGAAGTGGCTAAATTAAATATAGTGAGTGTGGAAAAGTGGTGGTATGAGTTGATAAATTGCCCCTTAAGCAATTGACTACTTTACTAGACCGATAGCAAGTATTATGTGGGAGAGGCCACTGCTAGCATGTCATCCCTGACTTGGAATTCTATGCACTTATGATTGGAACTATTAGCAAGCATCCGCAACTACTAATGTTCATTAAGGTAAAACCCAACCATAGCATTAAGATATATTGGTCCCCCTTCAATCCCGTATGCATCAACTTCTATGCTAGGTTGAAGCTTCTGTCACTCTTGCCCTCCAGTACATAGTCCTATCAACATACAACTAACCCTAGGGTGTGATCCACGCGCGCAATCATATGATGGGCACCAAAGGACAGCAACATAACCACAAGCAAATTAAATCAATCATAGTAATTAATCAACCACCGATAGGACAACGAAAATCTACTCAGACATCATAGGATGGCAACACATCATTGGATAATAATATGAAGCATAAAGCACCATGTTCAAGTAGAGGGTACAGCGGGTTGCGGGAGAGTGGACCGCTGCAGATAGAGGGGGAAGGGTGATGGAGATGTTGGTGAAGATGGTGGAGGTGTTGGTGAAGATCGCGGTGATGATGATGGCCCCCGGTGGCACTCCGGTGCCACCGGAAGCGAGGGGGGAGAGCCCCCCTCCTTCTTCTTCTTCCTTAACCTTCTCCCTAGATGGGAGAAGGGTTTCCCCTCTGGTCCATGGCCTCCATGGCACGGGAGGTGCGAGAGCCCCTCCGAGATTGGATCTATCTCTCTGTCTCTCTCTGTTTCTACGTTCTCAGATTCTTCCCTTTCACCGTTTCTTATATTCCCGGAGATCCGTAACTCCGATTGGGCTGAAATTTTAACAGGATCTCTATCTGGATATTAGCTTTCTCGTGGCGAAAGAAGGGCACCAACCGCCTTACGGGGTGGCCACGAGGGTCAGGGGCGTGCCCCCTACCTCGTGGGCCCCTCGAGCATCGTCTCGCGTGGATTCTTCTTCCCAAAAATCATATATATTCCAACAAAAATCTCCATCAGTTTTTATTCCGTTTGGACTCCGTTTGATATGGATATTCTGCGAAACAAAAAACATGCAACAAACAGGAACTGGCACTGGGCACTGGATCAATATGTTAGTCCCAAAAATAGTATAAGAAGTTGCCAAAAGTATATGAAAGTTGAATAATATTGGCATGGAACAATAAAAAATTATAAATACAACGGAGACGTATCAGCATCCCCAAGCTTAATTCCTGCTCGTCCTCGAGTAGGTAAATGATAAAAAAAGATAATTTTTGATGTGGAATGCTACATAGCACAATCTTGATCATATGTCTAATCATGGCATGAATATTAAGATACGAGTGATTCAAAGCAATAGTCTATCATTTGACATAAAAACAATAATACTTCAAGCCCACTAATAAAGCAATCATGTCTTTTCAAAATAACAAGGCCAAAGAAAGTTATCCCTACAAAATCATATAGTCTGGCTATGCTCCATCTTCACCACACAAAATATTCACATCATGCACAACCCCGATGACAAGCCAAGCAATTGTTTCATACTTTTGACGTTCTCAAACCTTTTCAACTTTCACGCAATACATGAGCATGAGCCATGGACATAGCACTATAGGTGGAATAGAATATGATGGTGGAGGAGACAAAAAGGAGAAGATAGTCTCACATCAACTCGGCGTATCAACGGGCTATGGAGATGCCCATTAATAGATATCAATGTGAGTGAGTAGGGATTGCCATGCAATGGATGCACTAGAGCTATAAGTGTATGAAAGCTCTAACTGAAACTAAGTGGGTGTGCATCCAACTTGCTTGCTCATGAAGACCTCGGGCATTTGAGGAAGCCCATCATCGGAATATACAAGCCAAGTTCTATAATGAAAATTCCCACTAGTATATGGAAGTGATAACTCAAGAGACTCTCTATATGAAGAACATGGTGCTACTTTGAAGCACAAGTGTGGAAAAAGGATAGTAGCATTGCCCCTTCTCTCTTTTTCTCTCTTTTTTTGTTTTCTTTTTTTCTCCTTTTTTGGGCCTTCTCTTTTTTTTGGCCTTTCTCTTTTTTTCGTCCAGAGTCTCATCCCGACTTGTGGGGGAATCATAGTCTCCATCATCCTTTCCTCACTGGGGCAATGCTCTAATAATGATGATCATCACACTTTTATTTACTTACAACTCGATATTACAACTCGATATCTAGAACAAAGATATGACTCCATATGAATGCCTCCGGCGGTGTACCAGGATGTGCAATGATCTAGAGTAGCAATAACATCAAAAAACAGACAAGCCATGAAAACATCATGCTAGCTATCTTACGATCATGCAAAGCAATATGACAATAAATGCTCAAGTCATGTATATGATGATGATGAAAGTTGCTGGCAATATATCTCGGAATGGCGATGGAAATGCCATGATAGGTAGGTATGGTGGCTGTTTTGAGGAAGGTATATGGTGGGTTTATGGTACCAGCGAAAGTTACGCGGTACTAGATAGGCTAGCAACGGTGGAAGGGTGAGAGTGAGTATAATCCATGGACTCAACATTAGTCATAAAGAACTCACATACTTATTGCAAAAATCTATTAGTCATCGAAACAAAGTACTACGTGCATGCTCCTAGGGGGATAGATTGGTAGGAAAAGACCATCGCTCGTCCCCGACCGCCACTCATAAGGAAGACAATCAATAAACACCTCATGCTCCGACTTCGTTACATAACGGTTCACCATACGTGCATGCTACGGGACTTGCAAACCTCAACACAAGTATTTCTCAATTTCACAATTACTCGACTAGCATGACTCTAATATCACCATCTTTATATCACAAAACTATTGCAAGGAATCAAACATATCATATTCAGCGATCTACAAGTTTATGTAGGATTTTATGACTAACCATGTGAATGACCAGTTCCTGTCATCTCTCTAAATAGATATAAGTGAAGCACGGGAGTTTAATTCTTTCTACAAAAGATATGCCCGTGCTCTAACAAATATAAGTGAAGCAAAAGAGCATTCTACAAATGGCGGTTGTCTAAGTGAAGAGAAACAGGCAATCCAAACTTCAAATGATATAAGTGAAGCACATGAAGCATTCTATAAAGCCATACTCAAAAGATATAAGTGAAGTGCAAAGAGCATTCTATAAATCAACCAAGGACTATCTCATACCAGCATGGTGCATAAAAAGAAAAAGAAAAACCTAAATGCAAAAGACGCTCCAAGAGTTGCACATATCGCATGAACGAAACGAATCCGAATACATACCGATATTTGTTGAAGAAAGAGGGGATGCCTCCCCAGCATCCCCAAGCTTAGACACTTGAGTCTCCTTGAATATTTACTTGGGGTGCCTCGGTCATCCCCAAGCTTGAGCTCTTGCCTCTCTTCCTTCTTCTCACATCGAGACCTTCTCGATCATCGAACACTTCATCCACACAAAACCTCAACAGAAAACTCGGTAAGATCCATTAGTATAATAAAGCAAATCACCACTATAAGTACTGTTGCAAACCAATTCATATTTTGTTTTTGCATTGTGTCTACTGTAGTATAACTTTTTCATGGCTTAATCCACTGATATAAATTGATAGTTTCATCAAAACAAGCAAACTATGCATCAAAAACAGAATCTGTCTAAAACAGAACAGTCTGTAGCAATCTGAACATTCACCATACTTTTGATACTTGAAAAATTCTACCAAAATTAGGAAAAATAAAAAATTTGTATAGGAAGACATTGCAAAAGGAATCATAACCATTTGACGTTCCATCTAAAAATGTAAAATCGCGCACTACAGCCAAAGTTTCTGTCCTGCACCGTACAAACCATCAAGCAAATGTAAACATCCTAAAGGCAAACCTTGGCGCATTATTTTTATAATACAATGGAATTGTACAAGGGGATAATTATTTTTGTTGAAAAGTTTCTGTAATCAAGATTCACAAAGTTGCCGTGAGCATGAACAAAGTTCAAGGAGCTCTCCCACTTCAACAGTGCTTGTCTTTCTTACTTTCACTTTCCTTTTTGAAAAGTTTTAGGTTCCCCTCTTTATTTTTGTTGTTTTTAAACTATATGAATGCACTCAACAGAAATAAATGACTCTCTAAAACTTCCAGGTTGTCTCCCTGGCAGCGCTTTCTTTAAAGCCATTAAGCTAGGCATATAGTGCTCAAGTAATGAATCCACCCGGATCCCAAGGTATATCAAAGCCAATTTTAATTAACAATGATTTGTAATTTAGTAGTGAGCACAAAGCAACATATATCAAGCAATGACGAAGTCTAAATCTCTTCCTATGCATCGGCATGTCATAAAAGAACAACTCATGCACACAAAGTAAAGGCCAATGCATAGTATAAACAGTTTCTTGCAATTTTATCATATTGGAAACATAGAGAGGTGGAGATATAGTTCCTCTCTCATAATAATTGCAAGTAGGAGCAGCAAGCACATGCATATTATATTCATCAAAATCATCATGTGCAACGGTAAAAGGAAACCCATCAATATAATCCTTAATAAGTGCAAACTTCTCTGATATAGTGTAATCGGGAGAATTCAAAAAGATAATAGGACTATCATGCGTGGGTGCAATAGCAACAATTTCATGTTTAACATAAGGAACTATAGCAAGTTCATCTCCATAAGCATAATTCATATTGGCATCTTGGCCACAAGCATAGCAAGCATCATCAAAAAGGGATATTTCAAAAGAATCAACAGGATCATAACAATCATCATAGCAATCATCCTCCGGTAAGCACGAAGGGAAATTAAACAATGTATGAGTTGAAGAGTTACTCTCATTAGAAGGTGGGCACGGGTAGCTAATCCGCTCTTCCTCCTTTTGTTCTTCGCTCTCCTCATCATCTTTTTCATCCAATGAGCTCACAGTTTCATCAATTTCTTCTTCCATAGACTCCTGCAAAATATTAGTCTCTTCTTGGACAGCGGAGTAGTACTCAATATATGGTTCAACATAGGCATTAGAAGCATAATTATCATAGCAATATTTAAATATGGCAAAATTTTCAGATTTGTAAAGAGTAGCATCATACTTTTCAATCAAAGAAGCAATTTCATAATCACCCTTAAAAGCAACAAATTCTTCAATTTGTTGAACATCATAGTAATTATAAACACCCTTAGCATAAGAGGATACGATTCCATTATCACTAAACAAACATTGGTAGGGAAGGTGTTTCTTAGGGTCTTCAGAACAACAAGTATAATCATATATTTCACATAAATTCCAAGCATAGCATTGCAAACGATGAATTTGATCCAGTAAAGTTTTCCCTTTTCAGATATTCGGTGTCGCACATAACAAGCATGCTCATCTAAAGATTAGCCCTCAACTAAGCTAGTTGGGGTTTCAGCACGAGCACATAGGGATCGAAGATGATCCAAGTAATAAGCTTCAGCAGTGTGATAGATTTTGATTGGTTCTTCAACCATTGGTTCAGTAGGTACAACTAATTTTTTTGGTATTTTGCGTTTTCTACCCATAACTAAAGATAGAGAACAATTAAGAATAGCAAATAAAAATTACTTAGTGATAAAGCAAACAAGCACACACGAGAATATTCACCCCACGCTATTGCTCCTCGGCAACGGCGCCAGAAAAAGGTCTTGATAACCACAAGTATAGGGGATCAATTGTAGCCTCTTTCGATATGTAAGAGTGTCGAACCCAATGAGGAGCTAAAGGTAGAACAAATATTCCCTCAAGTTCTATCGACCACCGATACAACTCTACGCACGCTTGACGTTCGCTTTACCTAGAACAAGTATGAAACTAGAAGTACTTTGTAGGTGTTTTCGGAAAGGCTTGCAAGAAAGTAAAGAGCACGAAAATAAAACTAGGGGCTGTTAAGGTAAAGAAGCGACTAAAGTAAATATAGCGAGTGTGGAAAAGTGGTCGTATGAGTTGCGAAATTACCCCTTAAGCAATTGACTACTTTACTAGACCGATAGCAAGTATTATGTGGGAGAGGCCACTGCTAGCATGTCATCCCTGACTTGGAATTCTATGCACTTATGATTGGAACTATTAGCAAGCATCCGCAACTACTAATGTTCATTAAGGTAAAACCCAACCATAGCATTAAGATATATTGGTCCCCCTTCAATCCCGCATGCATCAATTTCTATGCTAGGTTGAAGCTTCTGTCACTCTTGCCCTCCAATACATAGTCCTATCAACATACAACTAACCCTAGGGTGTGATCCACGCACGCAATCATATGATGGGCACCAAAGGACAGCAACATAATCACAAGAAAATTAAATCAATCATAGCAATTCATCAACCACCGATAGGACAACGAAAATCTACTCAGACATCATAGGATGGCAACACATCATTGGATAATAATATGAAGCATAAAGCACCATGTTCAAGTAGAGGGTACAGCGGGTTGCGGGAGAGTGGACCGCTGTAGATAGAGGGGGAAAGGTGATGGAGATGTTGGTGAAGATGGCGGAGGTCTTGGTGAAGATCGCGGTGATGATGATGGCCCCCGGTGGCACTCCGGTGCCACCGGAAGCAAGGGAGAAGGGTTTCCCCTCTGGTCCATGGCCTCCATGGCACGGGAGGGGCGAGAGCCCCTCCGAGATTGGATCTATCTCTCTGTCTCTCTCTGTTTCTGCGTTCTCAAATTCTTCCCTTTCACCGTTTCTTATATTCCCGGAGATCCGTAACTCCGATTGGGCTGAAATTTTAACACGATCTCTATCCGGATATTAGCTTTCTTGCGGCGAAAGAAGGGCACCAACCACCTTACGGGGTGGCCACGAGGGGGTGTCAGGCACGCCCCCCTACCTCATGGGCCCCTCGAGCATCGTGTCGTGTGGATTCTTCTTCCCAAAAATCATATTTATTCCAAAAAAATCTCCGTCAGTTTTTATTCCGTTTGGACTCCGTTTGATATGGATATTCTGCGAAACAAAAAACATGCAACAAACAGGAACTGGCACTGGGCACTGGATCAATATGTTAGTCCCAAAAATAGTATAAGAAGTTGCCAAAAGTATATGAAAGTTGAATAATATTGGCATGGAACAATCAAAAATTATAGATACGACGGAGACGTATCAGTAAGCAGATGCAATTTAACCAAATTGAAAGCATTACAAGCTAGACACCATATGCAACATGCAACCACATTTGACAGCGCGAAGTTAAAGCAAGCACCTGGGATGGTTGTGTGTGGCAATTGAGATCATCAACTGCAGAGCTACGTTTACTGTCTCCAATTGCTGACACTACACCCGTTAGAGCGCTGGAATGCTTAGTGCTTATCTTCGAATTACACTGGAGCGACTTCTGTCTTTTCTTTTCTGCGTTCATCAACACTGCGTCAGAGTCTGAAATACCCATGCATAAAAAACAATAGTGTGAGTATGCGTGAAGTGTGTGCACAATTAGTACAGTGTAAAGGTAGCAGATAGCAGGTCAGTGAGAAATAAATGACGGGAGACATATGATAGCTCTACAACATGCATGGCACACTAAATTACTAAGGATTCTATGAAAATAACAGTCGACTGAAAGCAAATAGGTTAGTCCATTTTTTCTGCACCGTCTGATGTACAAAGAACGGGCAGATCGCCTTCATCTACCTCCAGCGAGTCAGTGTTAACAATCTTCCTCGAAACGCCAGCGACCACCGGCCCAGTATTCCTCCCCTGCCTGCGCCCTCCCCTCGACCTCACCGCACCGCCGTGCTTGGCACCGCCCCCCGGCCATCCATTCAAGCCCCGCCGACCTCCAGATCGGGTGCAAGCAGCTCCTGCGCCCCACACCCCTATGATAGACACCGATGTGCCGCTTCCCCGGGGAACAGACAGACTAGGTGCTCTGCGCGCCTAGGCGGGTGCTGCTTCTTTTAATTGCGGTTCGACTGACCCTGAATTGAAATCCAGGCGGGCTACTGACCTCTAGCAAAGGTTAAATAGTAAAAGGGAGGAAACCTTGTGCATTTAGTATCACGAAGAAGATGCAGTAAGAAGCGCTCAACTAGTTTCTTTCGTGGGATGAATATGGTGTGAGCGGAGACGTAAGATTTGCATGAATAAGGGAAGAGGAGTACCTCTTTCTGCTGGCAGTGCTGTGTCCTCCTTCTGTTTTTCCGACGATCTTCTTGTTGTTCGCCAGACACAAGAAGTTGTGGAGGACGGTGCAGCCTTGGATGAACCCATGGCCAAGTTGTCGAGTGTGGTGCGGTGGCCGTCTGTCGGCGGCGGGGAAGCAGATCCGAGGTGGCGAATGACAGCATAGCGGGAACAGCTCCGGTGCGGTGGACGGTTGCGACAGTGGAGCCGCAGCAGTGAGGTGTAGGACGGCGTGGTCGGAGTGGTTCTGGTACGGCGCACGTCGGCGTCGGCGTCGTGGAGGCAGCTCTGCCTCGGCTTCAGCTGCTAAGTCCTTGAGGGCGTTGCGGTTGCGGTTGCGTTGGACGACGACTTCGGGGTACCGGCTCCGGCGTGATGGAGGAGGGCGGCGGTGGATTGGCGGCTATGGGGTGGAGGACGGAGGAGGCTGGGGTTTCGCGGCTGGTGGAGAGGGCGTTTTCACGCCCACGGAGTATGAATGGGGAAACGGAGGGAGGTGGGGAACTAAGGGGGAACAATGTTTCAGTTTGAGACGCGCTTGTTTGAAATTTGGGGAAAGTTACAAACTTTCCCCCCATCAAAAATTTCGGACATATTGCGGGTTGGGGGTAGGACAGTCATGTCAGGTGTCCCAAATGTGGGTGGGATAGATTTCGGCCGAGCGCATGGGTAGGCTCCCACGGCGTATGAATGCTTCTCTGGCGTCTTGGTGAAGTTACAAACCTACCCCAGTTTAGACTTTTGGACATCGGGCCGATAGGCTACACGGGCCAGAGTCAGGACGGTAATTTCCTACCACCAAAACATTAGTCTCGCGCGGTTTCGAGTGACCAGAGGCCTATTTGGCACTTCGTTCAATATTTGGGAGCAGAATCATTAACGTTTTCGGTTCTCTTGAATTGAACTTTCAGGATTTGTCAAACTTCACAAATCTTTACTCTTGAAAATCCTAAAGCTACGATTATTTTGGAATGGAGGGGGTACATTTGAATATACATTGTACACGAGTATATATTAAAAAATATGCAACTTACCTCAGTTCATGCATGGTTCCAGATATAATCTCCTTGGTTGCAAAAAAAGTTAGATATGCATATGAATATATATAGCATGTTCAAACTCACAACAAAGATTGATGCCCCCTTTTACATCTAATTTACAAATGCCATTATCTCGGGTTCAAATAGATGTATGCACTTCCTATGAATTCGAATCTTCGAAACCCCCTTTATGTTGAATTCAACGTGTATTCTATTTTGTAGCTAGCAATTTGGAATGTATCCATGCAAGTGACAAATGTATAAAGTGCTTCACACTAACAAAATGGAGTGCACTAATTAGTGTTTATATATGAATTGCAAAAGCATCCATGCCTGTATTTCAAACCTCTCTCACTCTATGGATCGATAATATGAAATAAACACATGCACATGCTAGAATTCAATTGCAGTTGAAGAAAGAGCCTACTCATGGTACTGTATATTAGTGATAGGGGTGTGTATAATGTACACGTGAATACCAGGCATTGTGCGTGTGTGTATACTATCGACGAACTAGCCCCCAAGCTTGTATAACATACTAAGGGCCTAGGGTTACAAATCATATATAGTCGGCTTATCACCAGTGGGGATAGAGTCCTCTGCGACTCTTGTAGCTTCGTGTTGTACGCCGAGTCCTCCACATGGGTCTTCGTATAACACGTCTCGGTCCAACCTATATGTGGTGCAGGATGGAACCGACCCATGAGTCTTCATGTTGACCCACCACAACTAGAAATGATGTGCCCACCACACCACACATGCAATCGGCCACTAAGAAAATAAGCATATACAATAGTACAACGGTATCTAGCTCACGATACGTCTCCATATTTTGTTGATGACACTAACGGACTTTGCATTTGATGCGTGCTCCGTATTTTGTTGACGACACTTACGGTCATTGTATTTGAAGCGAAAGCAGGATATGGTCACTGGACTTCAGAATAAGCTCATCACGGTCACCACATACATTTTGTCGTGCTAACCAACATGTGGTTGGATAGTTAGAGGATAGTGGTTTCTCGAGCCCACCAAGGTTAAAGTCCCGGTGCTTGCATTTATCTTGTGTTAATTTCAGTATTTTCCGGCAATGTACGTTCAGTGGGAGGAGACGTTCCACTCGACTACGAGGCGCCTATGGTGACTTCGTAAAATCTCAAGATCATATATGCTGGCCCACTCTCTCGAAGGTGCTCATAGGGGTAGGGTTCGCGTGTATGCGCTTATAGCGGTGAGTGCTTGCGCGTATATATGAGCCCTTGCGTCTGTACCGTGTTAAACAAATACATATCATGATTATACGGTCACTGGCTCACCCGTACAACTCCGTATTTTGTTGATGACACAATCAATTGACCAGTCAAACGTTCCACGCGGCGCGTAACCGTGGGGCCCACCTGTCAGCCCGTATATGAAAGAAAGAAATGGTAGGTTGAGTCTGTACTGTGTTAATAAAATAGGAGTACATTTTAGGGTGATCATACGGTCACTGGCTCACCATACAGCTCCGTAATTTGTTGATAACACGATCAATTGTCCAGTCAAATGGTCCACATTCAGCAGCGCACATTACCATAGGGCCCACCCGTCAGCGCGTATATGAAGGACAGAAATGGTAATAAATTAGTGGTCGGTGGATATTCGAAGTTGTGAGACCTCTGGTTGGCAGTCACCGGCGGTTGGGGGGCGTTCATTGGGCGGTGGGGTGGGGATCCCCGGAGAAAAAGCTCGGCGGGGGGGGGGGGGGGCTAGAGGGATGGCCGGTGCGGCGGCGGACCGGTGGTGGGGAGTGGTTTCGGGAGGGCGGGCCGGCCGCGGGCGGCAGGGGATGGCGGTTCGGCCGGTGGTGGCTGGCGGCTCAAGGGGGTGGAGTTTGATGATAAACTGGAGGCCCTTGATTTCGTATCCAACGGCTGGAAAATCTAATGACCAGAGATGAAAAAGTCAGTCGACTGACGTGTAGCCTCACCCCACACGTACACATGCACGCACGCAAGACACGCACGCAAGACATGCACGCATGTAGGCGTGCAACACTGACACGTACACACGCACGCATGCTGGCGTGCAACACTGACACGTACACTTGCACTCACGAACACACGCACGTACGCACCCATGCATGCAACACTGAAATGTACCCTTGCACGCATGCAACACTCGCACGCTTGCATGCACACAGCACACGACGCAAGACACACGTTCGACCTATATGTGCATGCACCCTTTGTTAAGGACATGGATTGTTACGGGTATTAATCAATCTTATCTGTGATAAGCAAAACATTGATGTTTGCAGCGGTCTTTATGAATCACAACGTATCGAACAGGCTATCAACATAGTAGGCTTATCTACATGAAAAAGATGACGTCACACTCAATGACCAATCATCGGTTTATGAAATGCCCGCTTCTGACCGCCCTGGCCCACCAAAGGTTCCTCTGCTGTGCGCTGCCTGCATTGGGTCACTGGCATGCATGCCATGCACCCAAAGAGCCCACATGTCAATGGAAGAATGGTGCGGTGTCCTAGGTCAGAGTCGAGGGCGCCACTCGCGGCACGCCCAGCTGAACACGCCTCCGTGCCGCATTCAAACGCCTCCATGAAACCCGCCCGTGTGGAAGCTGAGAAACCCACTCTGGACACACGTTCGTTCATGCTCGGACTGGCGTTAAACGCAACACCGGCCGAGCTCCTCCCGTCCGCCATCTATTTAATCTCCTATTTAAACGAGGCCAAACGCCGGCCAAGAATCGCACACCTCCGCCGCTCCCCTATCTCCTCCACCATTTTGTCCACTCTTACAATGGCTTACGAAGAGTAGTTATTCCGCATCCAAGCCGGCTGGGTAACCCGCCAGATACGAGCTATGTCGCTCACTGATCCACCTCCCTCCCCTCGCCCGACGGAGCCAGTTGTCGCCCAAGCCGGCGCACGGTTCAGCAACTCGCCGCTCCAGGCCAGCTCGACGAGGAGCGGCGCACGGGCGTCGTTGCTGCCATCCACGCCGCCGACTCGTACCGCATCTCCCATTTCTGTGGCCAAGACTCCCATGCCGGCGGCCGCGCCATGCAAGCAGCGACAGAAGCCGGGTGCGCGGAGAGCGACAAGTCGGTGGCCAGCGCCTCCGCGTCCGCCGCCATCATCAAGGAGAAGTAGAACACGGGAGGCCGCCACAGCTTGGGTCCCATGAAGGCCACCGCGGAGGCGACGCCGGCGTACACAGAGGTGTCTTTCCAGATCCTTTTTTTTGCGAGGACCTTCGTCGACCCCGCATGGGCTCCACGGAAGAGGGGAATGTTAGGATGAACTCGAGCCGGTGCCGGCCATGGCGAAGTAGTGGGCGGTGATGAACTTGAACCGATGCCGGCCACCATCATCTTCGGCACCAGCCAATGATATCAGTTGGGCAGTGGGGAAGCGAGCCTTCCTTTGCGCTGAAGCATATACCTCCGGGGCTCCCGGCAGTCCGGTGATCGTGCTGCCAGACATGAGGAACACAAATCGATCGGCGGGTGACCATTTAGGCCAGGTATTATATACATGTGATGTCCAGAACTAGCACCGCGTAGTTCATTTGAATGTAATGAAATCCGTCATGTTTGTATGAAAATCCGGTATTTTATATGATTTCCGTCATTGTTTATATGAAATATCAGTTTGTCTACGTGTTTGCGTGAATTTCGTCTGGTTGGTTGAGTTGTTGTCATAATGTGTGCGGCTACGGTTGGATGGCATAATTTGCGGGTCGCCGGTCGGTCTGCGGGCGGCTCGGTCGGCGTTGTGGGACAAAAAAACACAGCTCGTGCAAGCTCGTCTCCAACGTGCGCGCTGGAGGATGCATGACAGCATGAGCACCCGAGCCATTCCTCGTTCATCGGTGGCAAAGGCACCGGTGGACAAAAGGGTCGCCAATATTTTTGCTACCCCGGGCAAGATCCAAACAGCCCTTCCCAATAGATTCAAATCCCTCATTCGCCGTGGAATTTTGCCATGTGTTGTTTTCATGGACTAGCAAGATGCCCGTGCATTGCACGGAACATCAAGATGCATTTTTTTACAAACTCCCGCATGCATGCAAGGGATAATTAATGTCCTCCTTTGCTAGTACCATGAGGCAAACACCATTAATATTGCGTCGATTAGTGTTAGTGGCCTTGTATATCTGCAAATTGTAATTTTGATAGTGGCCCCTTGTATATAAAAATGGAGGGAGAAAGATGAGAGATAAGGTGAGGAGGAGTGGGGCGTGGTGGTGACTGGTGGTCGGACTGGGCGGAGGCATGGGGATGGACGGCGCATTATGTCTAGGTTTGTATCTCTCTCACACACACCCACGTAGGTGGGGGACGTGCACGAAGAGAAGAGGTGCACGCATGGCGCACGTACTCCCGTCTCTTTCCCAACCACACCCGCACGGGTACACGGTGGAGCTCATTTCTGTACGAAAAAGGCTGCCCACGTGGTAATTTGGCACGTGTACTGGTTGTCCACTTGGTGGAGGGAGGATCGTGTACCATGGTTGAACAAACAAATTGCGACTTGACGCGTTATGTTAAATTAAAAAAGAGGCAAACCATGTGGGGCCTACCTTAGAGGCAAGGCTCTATACACTGGAGTACTTTTATGTGTCCCGTCAACTCACAGAACGAGGAGAAGCTTGCTTAGTATGCCGTCTCCCCCGCCCACGGGCGCGGTGGCTCGCGGTGAAGCTTGCTTACTACGCCTTACGCCCGCTCCCTCGCCCACGCATGCGGTGACTCGCATCACGAGGAGAAAATTTTACTACTCCCTCCGTTTACTCCTCGTCCCTACTACGTACTTTGGTTAATACTCCCTCCATTTACTTATAGAAGGCCACTATAAAAAAATACATTTTGCATCTATACAAGGCCACAAATAGTAATCGAGACAAAAGTTACTACTCCCTCCTTTCCAGTTTATGGCTCAATTTCAAAATCTCTCCAACCAAGGTAGACGGTGAGTGGTCGAATTCATTTCATAGTTTGCACAAGTAATTAGTACGCTCGTTTTTCTCAAGAAGTTATGTTTACCGAGGCATTAATTAGAACAAATGCATGAGTGACCACTAAACTTCCATGAACTTGTACATGCATTGGTTAGTTTCCTCTTGACACTGCTTGCGTCGGGTGATCTAATGCACCTCGAAATCCAACATGTAATGGTACTACAACTAGTATAGTAGAACTGAGACTTATCAAACGGAAAAATGAATGTTTTTTAGATGAGCCCTATAAACCCTAGTGGGTACGCACTCCGTAAAAACAGATTTTTCCAAAACTAAGTCGCTCCATTTCATGAATTTTGTAGTATACTCCTCCGTCGACGCTCCCTTTCATGAATTATGTACTTCTTGTCGCCAACATGTGGGACATATAGCAACCGGGTCGACGTGTCAAGCACCAAATAACAGTGAAGAACAGCAGGGGGGACGCACCCCACTCGTACCGGCCCAGTAGTAGTAATGAGCAATGAGACGTCAAATCACAATGCTGCACTTTCCCAGACGGACGAAGCAACCATTATTTCACACTTCGGTTCGCCATCATCTCAAACCACATACTAGTATTGCTTCTACCTCAAGAGGGACACGTGCATCGCCTTGGTACATCATGACACGTGGGACCGCATGACAGGCCATGCTCCCCCGCTGATCGCTCGGTAAAATCACCTCATTTTTACTATACTTCCTCCGTGTCGGTTTACTACATGGCATGCACGTCGTTCTAGGTTGAGAATTTAACTGGCTATATATGTGATGAACAGTACTCTAGCCTTTTAAAAAATGTATACTTTTGTACAGTAGTACTTCTGATGGATTGCACCATGGAGCAAAAATTGAAATTAAAAAAAAGGTGGTACATATAGAGAGCGCTCGTCGCGAAATTATGCATATAGTACTATTAAAAAAGCTAGTACGTTCTTAATTGGGGTGCTAAATTCTATTAAAGTAATACTAGTAGTATGTACATACTGAAGAGTTAAAGTAATGAGAAGAAACATAACATAGTTCTGTTGGGGGCTCAGCACAACACACCCCTCAAATTAAACTAAGCACACCTGAAATTAAACTATGCAACTAATCTGGTAGACACTGCATTAGAAGTTTAGAACCACCATGAGCAACGACACTGCCACCTTACTCGGAGTCCTCATCCACGTCCTCGACTTCGTCCTTGTCCCTATTCCTCTTGGCTGATATTTCTTTGCTTGAACCGCACACTTGGCTGTTGCTCCACATCCAACCCTTGAGATACTAAAACAAAGGTAGCCATCCATTGCAGCGTAGTGGATGTGGTCTATATCTAGTACATTCCGCTGCCATGCATGACGATGAAACGTGTATGGAGGTTTCTCCAGTTTACCGTACGAAGGATGAACCATGGCTCCTGCCAGGGTCAGCATTGAAGGCTGACGAGAGGGCACCAGCCGATTCTTCTGGAGGTCGAAGGGGTTGCCTACAACGAGGCCTATCCGACCCAGGACTTCTTCGTCGTTCGTAAAGTCTACAGTAACGAATTTCACTGTTTTGTCCTTGAGGAAGTTCTTAAAATCCTGGCACTCTACGTCGGCATGGCATATGTGTTAGACCAAGCAAACGTTATGTATGCAAACCTGTATCACGGCGGGCTTCTTCCTCTCTTCGTCCTTTATATCCTTCTCTCGTCCCAGGACTGTGGTGTACTCAACATCTAGCCCAGCGACCCACTCATCATCTGAGTTTTCAAACATGCGTCTGAAGCGAGAAAGGCATCCTTTCACCGTCGCGGAAGAACGGGTGTAGAGGACGTCGAACTCATCGCCGGTGATGGTTCTAACCTTGTACTCACCGCCGATCGTGGAGATTTGGGACGCCATGGATTTGGGAGGAGGGTTAGGATTAGTGGAACTGCCGTAATGTGAATGGACGGGGCGACTAGCTAGGAGCGAACCGCCGTAGTATTGAAGGACGTGCGGGGACGAGTAGGAGCGAACTGCCAGCGTGCGAATGGCAGGGTAGTGGCTTTCCATTCTCCCATGATACAGGCTTCTAAGAGCCCTTGGATCTGAGATCGAACGGTTGCATGGCGTGATTCTAGACCTATGGGTGAATATCCTATCCTGGAGGGTTATTCTGCAAATTTTCAGCAACTTAGCATGCGACCGTTTGATCTCAGATCCAAGGGCTGCCGGCAGCCCGTATCATGGTCGCGCCTACCACGACCGTCGCGTCGCTCGCGCAGTCGCGCCCTTGGAGATTTAACACGGTGCGTTAGGCTATCTGATGTTGGCATGTCATACATAGTCATCACTTAGTCGCTCATACTACAACAAGTTTGGCTATAAGTGTTTTTTTACTCCTCTCTATCTCTTTCTTCGTACTCAAGGAAGAAACGGTGCTAAGCGCGTGTATTTATTGCATTTGCCAAGGAGTGACCTCTTCCAATGAAATGGTGTTGCTAAGTTTGCTTCATTTAATTAGCTATAGACTCAAAATTGTCTTTTCACCTAGGTACACGCGCTTAGCACCGTTTCTTCCTTGGGTCACCAAACTAGTCTCTCTCTTCTTGATTAACTTGCCACATCAGACTTTATGCCTATGTGGCAAGCTTAAGCACCTGTGGGAGCAAGTAAAAGTAAGTACAATAGTGCGCTTTACATGGCATTTTTGCATATGTGGAGGAAAGAGAGGCAAGGAAAAAGTGGAGAAGTGGGCTCTCATACAAGAGCCAGCCTCTACTACATAGTGGAGCATTGGGAGAGGCACCTGTATGGAGGTGGTCAGGAATCTGGGAGACTCACGCCGGTCGTAGCGCCGCAGTTAAAATGATAATGGCAAGTCAAATCACACAGCCCTACGTTTGCAGCAGCCTACTCCCTCGTCTTCTCGCGTCTCTGTCGAACCGACTAGGCCTCGCCGCCTACCACGCAGGAAAAGCCCCGCCCTCGACTTTTAAATACAACTACATCCGCTTAAGAATCCAATGATATACTTTTTGTGACATAGTAACTCATATTTAGTTAGTCAAATGGATGACCTAGAACTACGTGCAGGCCCTATAAACCGAGACGCCTAAAAATAAAAAAACTGAGATGGAGAGGGTAGTTCAGCACGTATCTTTTTAGATCAACATAGTCGGGATTCACCAAGGAGCAAAACCAAGTGGTAGGCTGCTCCTGTCGTGTTGGCGTAGCAACTCAAGCAGGGTTAGTCCGCACACGAAATGGCGACACACTTAGCAGGACCCCTTTGGCCGACATGTGGCTCATCCACTGTCTTGTTCCACGTGCGATGCACCAAATTACAGTTCGGAGCAGCGGTTGGAATTGGAGGCACCCCGGTCGTAGCGCCGCAGTAGTAGAAAATGAGCGACAAGGGGTCAAATCACAAAGCCCCACCTTTCCCGCATTAAGCTGGACGGACGAAGCAACCATCATTTCACTCTAGGGCGCAAGAGCATAAAGAAAAGAGAAAACAATGATGTGTGCGGCAGCTACCTAGGGCACCCTAGGGTAGGGGTCTCCACTACAGATCCTTTTTTAAAGCGCCTCCACTACAAATCGGCTTCTCCCTCGTCCTCTTAAAGAAAACCGATGATGAGTGCGGCGGTAGGGTTTGTAGGAGTAGCGGCATGCGGGGCCACATCGTAGTAAATGTGTTCGAGCCGACGCCTTAAATATGTGTGGGTCGCTTGGTTTTACGGGAATGAGGCAGTATTTTGGGTTCGGGGACCAGTGGAGATATAGTACGTACAAAAAATTGTGGGCGTAGGTTCGACCGAAAGGCAATGATGCATGGGCCCTGCATTTTGATATTCCCGGGGCCACGTTAAATTTTCTACTCTACTCAAAACTAGTAAGGTACACATGTATTAAATGCATGAGATTTCGAAACCAAATTATGAATAAATACACACTATATCATGTAAAGCTTTGAGTCATATATGCATGATGTAGATGTTCGTTTAGTTCTTATAGTTCATCTCATTCAAAATCAATAAGTTTTATAAAAATGTTAAGATTCATGGGGTTGTGCATTGTACTCCCTCCGTTCCAAAATAGATGACCCAACTTTGCACTAACTTTGTACAAAGTTAGTGCAAAGTTGGGTCATCTATTTTGGAACGGAGGGAGTAAATCATAAAGTAAAAAACAAATCATGGCAATTCATTTAGAAAAAATAATCAATTATGATACAGAAGATTCTAGAACAAAGGAGAAGTGCTTGTGTTTTGAGGTTTGTGCATTATGCTTAAGTTCAACCATGGAGTCTTCTAAATTGTACATGTGGCAGATCTGGTGGAATGTTGATGATACCCAACGGCCAATAGTGCTCGGATTTGCCTATCTCTGCACTGTCGGGTTAGCTTCATCCAGCGACCATCTTTCAAAGTTATTGGCACACTATATAGTTCTTGTGCCATAGTTGCATGTTTTGGAAAAAAAGCTACTAGTGGGTTGTACTATCTATTTAGGAATAGAAGATGTATACATGGAAGTTATAGGGAAAGAGATGACATGGAGCATCTCAATTCCTATGAGTAGGGATTGGAAAAGAGATGTCATTTGGTTCACATCATAGGAACTTTTCTATTGAATCTAGAGATGACATGTTTCTCAATTCCTATGAGGAGGGATTAGAAAAGAGATGCAATTTGGTTCATATCATAGGAACTTTTCTATTGAATATACGCTAATGTTTATTTTCCTTTGAAATTAAGGGAGTATAGGAATCCATTCATATGGACCATGTGGCTCTAAAGCTATAGAAATGATATCATGTTTATTTCCTTTTAAATGTGGAGTATATGAATCAATTCCTATGAACCAATTGGCTCTAAAGGAAAAAATCCTATAAAAATCATATCATATAGAGTTCCTATGATATTCCTTGGCACTAAAGGATGCTTGAAATTGCTGCGGGTGATACGATGGTCTTTCTTTGTGGAATCCTCACCCAACTTTATAGTTACCTCTCGAAGATGAATGAAATGATATATACATGGTATTCTACATGTGCAATTTGGTACACGAAAACTCGGTAAAAGTTTGCGAGGTTTGAATTTTCAATAAAGCTATATGCACTGCATTTCGGAACGGAGGGAGCATACGGCAGTTGCTAACACTCACGTGGAAGATTTGTGTGTAGGAGGAGTGGCTGTTCTATTAAATGACATGGCAAAACTGACACTGTCGGATGCCGATCTAACGGTCCTTACGGCGTTCGTCAGGAAAAGGCTTGTGGCGAACGTTTGTTGGATAATGATTTACGGACACATGCATTGCATTGATACGTGCCCCCCTCTCTCTCACGCACACGCACCCTCACGAGTCACGACTCTCCCAAGTCCTCTCGCAGACTCGCATGTCGCACCCACCGTCTATCTGCAGGTAGACGTCACGCACATATGTGCTCTTCACACCCTACCCTCAGAACTTCTAAAAAACAAAAGACGGCGCGCACATTTTATTTTAGCTCACACGTCACACACTTGTACTATTACTCTTGCGGCAAACATTCTTTGGGCATAGTATATTGTACTCTCACGAAGAGAAGCGGTGCACGCACGCACTAGTTCTCTCACACCCACTCGCGGGTACACGTAGGAGCGCATTTTTTTGAAGCTGGTACAACAAAATCACTCCACTATATATAAAAGCAGGAGCCTTAGCGCTTGCTTTACTAGGGTTCCTCTCGTTCACTCTCTCATGCTCTCCAGATCTAAGCAACACATAGGTGGCCACACTCTCTCTCAGCTCACGGCTGGTCACAAATCCGGCCGGACAACCTCGACCGGGGCAGGGGTGTAGGTGCATCGTTCACGCTGTCGTCGGCGGCGAGGGAGGAGACCAACGGCTTCCCGCGCGTCCCGATCGGCGGCCGTGCCGTTCTCTCCGAGAGAGCACCGGCTCGGGAGGGCCTCTGAACCCTTCTTCCTCCCTGCGGTATTGTGGCCAAGATGCGGCCTCCCGACGCCGTCTTTGCGACATGCCGACGACCCTCAGGTATATATTCCTTCGAACCCTGCCTTGCTCTACTGCCCCAGCTCCCTTCGTGTGGATCCTTTTCTACTTCCGTCCGTTGTTCCAAAGCCACCTAGACTTCTACTAAGGCACGTGCTTTGCACGTATGTTCTGTATGATAGATACTCATATACCTTCTTTTTAGAGAGAGAAATGGGTACTCGTATCTTGAGTAGATATCATAGTGTGTTTGTTTGCATGATCTAAGGACTATTCTGAAATAAGAAGCAAATCACTTGCACAAATCAAACTGAGTTCCAAGTAAGAATTTGATTACAAGATAAAAGTTGTAGTTTTATTATATGATGTTTCCTGGGTTCCACTGATGTATAGTTCCAGAGTTGTTTGACGGTTTACATGCATGTTTATGGACTATTTTGTGCAACTAAATAAGTCATTTAGGTCTGACAGACACTCATGTCATGTATTAGCTTGAGGTATAGCTTATGTATGACTGAAATAAAATATTACACTTTTTTTGTGAATAATAAAAATATTACATTTGTCGATGAAGAAGAATAAAACTTTAGCTAGCATCAGCCATGCAATGTTATGTTAAGTGAACAGTGTAAACTTTGCAGTATAGCGGCATCTAAAAAATCCATTTTTACAGTAATCTAAAAAAATAAGTTAGTAGTAGAGTGTTTTTTTCCTAGGTGACAACGGGGAACCAAAATGGGCTAGCTATTTGCCGACTTGTCGTACTTGCATGTGAGGAGGTGGCAACAGTTTCTAGACATTTCTCAACTTCAGTAGGTGCAATCCAGATTCAACGGGGACTTCTTTATTTGTTTCCTTGGAGAGCAGAGTCCGCCATGTGCACAAGGAGCGGGAGTGAATCCGGCAGCTCTTAGCCATCAGATCATGTCATCCTTTGTTTGATGGACGGCAGTGATATGCATGAGAGGGGAAATGAACGGTGGATTTTGAGCCAATGCTTAGTTTGGGCGGGAGAACCGAAGATGGAGTGCTAAATCCAATTTCAAAACTACCGCATTATAGTAGTAGTAGATTAGAAGTAAAGCTATTTCATACAGTCGACTCAAAGCGTTGGTTCAAACAGGGAAGAAAGTGGGAAAATTATAGCATGAATCTAGGACTTGGTTCTAAGAGGAAACGGGGGAAAGTAGTAATATCTGTCACTGTTTAAATAACCATATTTCTTATTTGCGCAAACAGGGATGTCTGTCTCCATATCGTTTCGGGATGTCTGTCTCCGTATTGTTTCTATCCGCGCAATCAAAAGCACACACCTCAGTTTTAGTACAACTGCGCAAAATGAGATGGCTATCCCTCGCTGCCGTCGTCTAACCTCCCGTCTTCAAGGTATCCCTACATTGGTAGTAACTAAGGTAGAATGACCAACGCAATCTAAAAGAAGTTGATTCGTACGTTTTACTTCCTGATTGCAGTGTAGGGACGAGCGAAAACAACTGCATCCTAGTCCGAAATGCACTTTCTACCAGTTCATCCATGGACCAAGGACTAGCTGGCATGGCTGCACGGCGGTTTTTTGGACAGGTGCACGGACAAGAGGCATTGTGATCTGCTTATTTCTGCAAATAGCGGTGCTTAAATTTAGTGGAATGCACAAGCATTTCAGCTGGTCAGTACACTGCATGGTTCAGTTCAGCATTCCAGCTGAGACCACAATTATAATTGGTTATTCTGGAATGAGAGAACCTAACCCTGAATGGTGGCAACAAGAAAAAACCAGAGTGAACTCCAGGAAATTTAAGCCTGCCGGGAGGCCCTTTGCTCAGAGAGAAGCCTTGCTTGTTTTTTCCTGATTTGTAAACCTTCTCACAACTTTGTCTTTTGCTGTGAACTAGTATATGTTTTTTATGTTCTATGAATCATTGAGATGTATAAAATTTCTTAACTTGCTTTTCAAGTTTTTTATGAAGACGAGTTTACTGTGAGTGTTCCACATGAGCGCTGGACTAGCGTGTGAATGTTTGGAATTTATTACATTGTGGGCTCAATTAACTGCATGAACCACTGTAACAAGATACATAGTTGCTTATATGTCAGACAGCAGATTGTTGATTGTTAGCTGGTCGATAGCTTAGTGTTGAAACGAGCTGAGCCAATGTGCCGTGTTTTGCACAACTGCTTACAAGTGGGGTAGCACCAACAGTGTTTACAAGTACTTATGTATACGTCGGCGCACGGTTCTCGAACGAGTGCTCTGTTTCATCAAAACACACACTGCTCGTATGATAAACCGTGACAACTTATGTCTTACCATGCCATATTCATGAAAAAACTAGTGACGATGCATCTGTTTCGGCAACAATTATGATGGTTCTCACATGATTCACGGGCACACAAAAGTAGCAGCAGTTCCCATAGACGGATTCAAACAGAGTACTAGCCCCAGAGGGGTCGATAACAGGCAAGTTTCAGATAATTAGACACAATCCAAACTACCATTAAACACTAGCTGGGGCAACTATTTCATGCCTCGATCTAATTTGGGCTGGACACAAGACGGACCTTGCCATGAACATCATCGAGGACATCCCGCAGCAGCTCAATCCTGTGAACCTTCATGAAGACAACCTTGTGGCCTTGCCACTGATAAACTTGTTTGTGGAGGCATGCCACGTCATCTTCCTGCGTAAGCTTGACAAGAACAGTATTCCTCACAAACGAAGGAGTAGCTTTGAACTTCTTGTGCTTCAGTACACCCTGGACGACACGCCTGACAACAGTGAGGCTGGAATACAACTCTTCATTGGTATAACCGCAAATGGCTTCCAGGATCCAACAGCCTAAGAACTCTGTTTTCCCAGTGTGTATATTCATGTCGTCCACCTCATAGTGAGTGACATGTACAACCACACAATCCTTGTCTGCATCAGGGCTCTAATTGAAACAGAAACAAATTCTGAATTACTTTTCAGTATAAGAAACACAAGTTATTTAAACCACTACGTATACCATGGCATCAAAGCTAATAAAATTTTGCATTATTAATCACCACATACATCCTTTTCTAAAAAAATCACCACATACTTAGATGAAAAACCACAATCGAGATCGGCAAAGAAGGAAATCACCTTGGGCAGCTCAGCGGGGGGGACACATCCTCGAAGGGGGAAAACTGCTCCTGCAGTGCCACGGGGGCTGTAACCTCAAACGGGGCGTTGACCATCTCAGTATCTGGGGTCGCCTCAGTGGTTTGCCTCCATCTTCTTGGAGCTCTCTATCTCGTGGCGATCAGCCTCCCGCGTCAGCTCCAATATCGGCAGATCTTTGCCTGGTTCTCCTTGGTCCATCATGAAACTGACGAATACTAGGAGTCCATGAAAGGAAAACACAACCGCAATGACAATGAAACAAAAAAGAGAGTGAGGATCGGTTACTGCTTTGCAAAAGTTCTTTTTTTCCTCTGAACGAAAATATACCAACATCACGGATCCGTTTACCTTCCCTTCGTTCGGAGAGAAGAACAGTGGCAGATGCAAGTGTTGCCTTTCTTGAAGACGGTGAGAGAGAAGGGGATTCAGCGAAGAGTGAAATGATGGTTGCTTCGTCCGTCAAACTTAGACTGTGGGGAGGTGGGGTTTTGTGATACGATGGCTCGTTACTGCCGCGCTACGACCGGGGTGACTCTCCGCCTACATATTGCCTTCTAATTTGGTGGATGGCATTTGGGCCCGCGCGCTGCATGGCCCGCATGTCGGTGAACAAAAGTATAATGGCATTCAGTAGAGGGAGACGTTTCAATGACCTAGGAGGAGCCAGAAGCGGTAGTGTCCCCACTGTACTAGTAGTAATTGTTTTTCTGGGTAGCTGTAGAGTGTCTCCATTGTACTAGTAGTAATTGTTTCTCGGGTCCCAAGACAAAACAGCCCATCCACACTAGTAAATAGTAAAATCAATTCAAAAGCACATATATTTACTGAATGAGAGGCGCTACCCACACCCAGCACACCGCCCCCCCCCCAAAAAAACCTGGGTGTTGTTCTTCCTCCTCGCTCCCACCCACCTCACGTCAGCTCGCTCCACTCGTACCCCCAAATTCCTCACCTCACTCCTACAGAAAACCCTAGCTCCCCTTCTTCCTCACTCCTACAGAAAACCCCCAGCTCCCCTTCTTCTTCGCTCGCACTAGAACTAGGCTTGTCATTCGTTACTCTGCTCAAATCCGTGAGCGCGACACGACGCCCTCGAGGAAAATGGAGTCGGCTGACCCCAGGACCAAGAAGATGAGCCTCCCGCCAGCGGCGACGCCTGTTGTAGATCCCGCACCCGGCAGAGCGGGGAGAAGCGGCGACCCTGCCCCCACCGGATCCCAGGAACCCGTAGAATCTCGGCTGGACCGCATCAGCGATCTCCCGGATGCCATCCTTGGGGAGATCCTCTCGCTTCTCCCCACCAAGGATTGCTGCCGCACCCAAGTCCTCTCAATTCGGTGGCGCCCTCTATGGCGCGCCGTTCCCCTTAATCTTGACTGTCGTCAGCTATCTCTCTTCAATGATTTTGAAATCCCTAGAGCCATCATCTCCTCCCACCAGGGCTCCGTTCAAAGCCTCTGCATCCCGTCATGCTACCTGAGCAAGCATACCATGCCCTGCACGGTGGACGCCTGGCTGGAATCCCCTGAATTCATAGAACTATAGCTGCTTGAGTTCTACTATTCCCTTGGAAATCACATACCACATACCAAACGCCATGAACTTGTGCCCTCAGCACCGATGTCCATCTCGGGGTTTTCGTCCTCTCTCCACACTACCACCTTCGCGCAGTGCTACCTACCAGACAATCTGGTACTAAACCTTCGACTCCCATTTCTCAAGAAACTTTCACTTGTGCGGGTTCGTATATCGGAGGCCTCATTGCACAGCATCATCCACTCCAGTTGCCCTGCGCTGGAGTGCTTGGTGCTTGTTTTCACAGTTAGAATCGGTTGTCTCCAAATAAAGTCGCCTAACCTTGTAAGAATTGGAATTTCTTTTGACAGAAGGCAGCTCATCATCCAAGATGCCCCTTCACTTCAAAGGTTGATCCTTGATTCTAGTTATTCACCATTGCAAATAACCATCCTCTCTGCGCCTAAACTGGAGACCTTGGGTGTAATACATGATCTCTGTGCTCATTTCAATATGGTGTTTGGCTCCACAGTTCTTCAGGTACTTTATACTATCATCTACACTTGTAACCATAAGCTGCATTTTAAATTCCTGCGCATAATTTATATATCATCTAGGAGTACACATTTTGTACTAATATTATGTTCTATGCTCAATGAAGAGTTTCTCCATGGATGGCCGATCAATGGTGCTGGATTCTGTCAAGATCTTATATATCCAAATGGATAGTTTTGATCTGAACAAGATTATTGGCTTGCTGCAATGCTTTCCATGTCTGGAGAAGTTGTATATAAAGGTGATAATTTCACGCACATTGGAAGCCCGCATATAGTGTACTAGAATTAACCGTTCAGTTGTTGCTCTTTCGACACTCTTCTTTTAGACCTTAACTGTTTTCAATCTTCATGTCTATTTAGGCAATAGGATGGGGTAAGAAAGTTATAACCAATCGGTGGATTCGTAAGCATCGGGATTTTCTCACTTCTCATGAGATTCGATTGAAGACAATAACGCTAGAACGATATGTAGCCAACCCTGCAAACACAAGATTTATCACATTCTTCTTGCTGAATGCGAGGTTACCATTGTCCATCAGGCTTAAGTTTATCAGCAGCATGGTTTTGACGGATGGGTATGTCGAAGAGCAAAAAAAGGAGTTTCAGGTGGGCAAAAGAGCTTCTGAACGTGTCGGGCTTCTATTTACAACATATTGTGGTCATAATCCAGTAAATTTTACGACCCAGGATGTTCATTCTATGGACCTGACCGATCCATTTGACTGTGACTGCCGAAAACAGTGCTGGAGTTAGATGTTGTTGCCCTTTTCAATCTGGTTTTTTTGTAAACCTGATGAACAATTAACCCTCGTACTTTTGTACAGTTTGTAAGCTGGAGTTAGATGTTCCTGCCCTTTTCAACTCGGCTGTGACTGTCATATTTTCTTTGAAACAAAGCAAATGGCTTGCCATTCGTTTAATTTAGAGTGAAATATTGTAACAAATCCAAACCAAGGGAAATAACATCACTCTCGCCGGCTGCTTGAGCTCACTATGCATTACAGAAGCCAAGTGATTAGCCCCCACCAGCACCCACAAACTTATTTCGAACTAGCACATCAAATGGGCTGTAAATTTTCATAGGAAAGGCTGCATGACCGTGACAGATTTGGATTCTGACATTTGGGACCCACGAGGAAATAGCCTATCCAAGGTGGTGTCGACTTACTAGCCAGTCAACAAACGATTCTGCCTACCAGCCGTTGGATTGACATCCAACATCTGTCGTGTATATTCTATCTCTTGTCTTGTTCTTCCTCCAATCGCCCAAACCAAACCACCCCGTCGGCTCCGCCTGCTCCCGCCTCCCATGGCTGGCTGCGCCTCCGCCGCCCTACCGTACGTACCCTCCAACGTTGGCCAGTCCCTCCGTCTATTCCCCCACACGTCGTGTTATTCTCCGGCGACGTCAGCCCCAAAACGCACCCGCGCCCGAACCAGTCAACCCTCGTACTCCCCTCCGCCTACGACTGGACCGGCGCATCTTCAACGGCTCCTATTCATTCCGTCCGAGGCCTCGCCGTCGTCCTTCGCCTTGCGGCCTTGGTTCGCTCGCCGTGCGCGGTGCGCCGCCCTCTTGCGTTGTCAACGTCGTCAACAACCGAGAGGAACAAGGAGATGAATGTACATGGAGAGGATGGCAGTAGGGACCCACCAGCGTCATGGCAGTACGCAAGCAAGTGCCTCTATAGTACAAGCCCAAAAATATGGTTCCTCCTAATGGTTGGACATCTGGGGCTCACGCCATTGTCAACGTAGTCAATAAACGAGAGAATTACACTACGAGCGGCTGACACCAGGGACCCAGCAAGTCGCATAGTTTTTTTTTGAGGAACAAGTAGTTGTTATTTATACTAGTTTTAGCGACGGATCAGGGTAACAACAGGGCTGTGCGGGGGCTGTGGCCCGTCTAGCTAGGGTTTTATTTATGTTTACCACATCATGAGCCCAGTTGTGTTTTTTTCTTGCTGAAAATGGCTAGCCCGGTTCTATTTTTTTAAAGAAATACCCAAACAAGGCCTACTTGCTTTATCGGCTCTGCTGGGCTACAGATCTTTCAAGATGAGGAGAGTTTCATTCGGTTTGCCCAGCAATGGGATGTACATTTTTAAAACACATCAAACCAGGAATTAGTTTCAATTTTTTTTCATTACAAGATCTTAAATTCCATTGATTTTTATGCGTGGATAATTATTTGGATTTTATATTTATATAAATTATTTTTCAAAATAGTTTGAATATGAATCGATATTTCTGGATTAAAAACAGTTGACCGCACCAAAATATGCAAAATTTCGTATACTTTTGAACCATGGCCACAATATGGGCTGTGATGCTAACAAAAAGAAGATGGGCTCCAAAAAAATTCTTAAGAATTAGCAAATGGGTTGTACTTATTAGAAATAATGGCAGATGGGCTATATGATGTTTTCCACAGATTTGAGGCTGACTTGTGCGCCTACTACAGGTTGACGCACACGCAACGCCCTGTCAACTTAGTCAACACACGAGAGCAGTGACTGTTGGATGTCCATCCAACGGCTGTCGTGCTTCTTCAATCTCTGCTCTTCATGCTCAAGCCGCTCAAACAAGCGCCGGCGGGACTGCCTGCTCCCTCCTCCCGCGGCCGGCTATGCTGCCGCGCAGGCCTCACGGCCGCACCGTACTCCCATCGCTGGCCTAGCCATCCCTCTACTCACCCACACATGCTGTTATTCTCCGGCGACGGCAGACGAACCAGTAAACCCTCGTACTCCTCCGCGTGGGAAACAACTGCCGAGTATTCCCTGGCTCTGTGTCGTTCCCTTCCTAGGCCTCGCTGTCGTCCACCGCCCTGGTGCTCTCGGCGTGGCCTGGTCAACGTGGTCAATGAACGACATCCATCGGAAGTGGACTGTACGTTGAGAGGCTGACAGCTGGGTCCACGGCCGCACACAAGGAAATGCCTCTTTATTACACGCAAAATAATGATTCCTCCACCTGACAGCTAGGACCCACAGGAAGGGCCTCTGTATTTCGCGAAAAAAACGTTCCCCCCGCTGACAGGTCGGACCCACCAGCTATATCTTCGCACGCAAGGAAGTGCCTCCTTATTACGCCCAAAAAAATGAATACCCCCTGCTAGCTGGGACCTCACCGCCCCCATACTACTCCCAACACTGGCCAGGCCATCCCTCCACTCACCCATACCCCCTGTTATTCTTTGGAGACGGTAGCCTCACACCGCAGCGGAACCAGTGAACGCTCGTACTCCTCTCCGCGTGGGCATCCACTGTCGCGTCTTGCACGGCTCCGCGTCGTCCCCTTCCTAGGCCTCGCCGTCGTCCACCACCGTGGTGCTCTCGGCGCGGCGTGGTCAATGTGGTCAACGACCGACTTCCATCGGAAAAGTACTGTACATGGAGAGGCTGACAGCTGGGTCCACGGCAGCCGCAAGGAAGTGCCTCCTTATTACGCGGAAAATAATTATTCCTCCACCTGACAGCGGGGACCCACCGGACGGGCCACCAGTATTTTGCGAAAAAAATCGTTTCCCCCTGACTGCTGGGACCCACCGGACGGGCCATCGTATTTCGCGAAAAAACGTTCCCCCCGCTGTCAGCTTGGACCCACCGGAAGTGCCTCCTTATTACGCACAAAAAAAATGAATACTCCCCCTGCTAGCTGGGACCCACCTTGCTGGGAGGCTGACTTGTGGGCCTACTAAGTTGACGGGGATGAAAGGCTTTGTCAATTTAGTCAATATGAACGATTCTAGCTCCAGTGACCATACGATGTCCATCCAACGGCCGTAGTGCTTCTTCAACCTCTGGTCTTCTTGCTCCAGCCGCCCAAAGCAGCGCCGGTCGTGCTGCATGCTCCTGCCTCCCATGGCCGGCTGTGCTGCCGCAGAAGCCTCACAGCCCCCTACTATTCCCACCGCTGGCCAGGCCCTGCGGCAACGGCAGCCTCACACCGCAGCCGAACCAGTGAACCCTCGTAGTCCTCTCCGCGCGGGCTTCCACTGTCGCGTCCTCCCCTTCCTAGGCCTCGTCGTCGTCCACCGTCGTGGTGCTCTCCGCGCGGCGTGGTCAACGTGGTCAAGGAATGACTTCCATCGGAAGAGTACTGTACATGGAGAGGCTGATAGCTGGTTCCACGGCCATAGCCCAGTTTTTTGTGATTTGCCAAGTAAGTCGCTTTGTCAGGCCTGTTGGGCTGCAAATCCTTCAAGACGAGGAGAGCTTTCATTCGGCTGGCCGAGAAAATGGCCCATCAGTAATGAGAAATGGGTTGTACATTTTTAAAACACATCAAACCGGCAATTAGTTTCAAATATCTTTTTTTTCATTTCAAGATTTTAAATTACATTAATTTTTATGTGTGGAGAATTTGTTGGATTTTATATTGATATACATTTATTTTTAAAATCAGTTTGAATGTGAGTCAAAATTTCAGGATTAAAAACAGTTCGGACCGCACCGAAATATGCAAAATTTCGTATAATTTTTTAACCGTTGCCACAATATGGGCTGTAATGCTAACAAAAAGAATATGGGCTCCAAAAAAACCTTAAGAATTAGCAAATGGGCTGTAAATTATTAGAAATAATGGCAGATGGGTTGTATGCTATTTTCCATAGATTTGAGGCTTTCCTATAAAAAGGTTGACGCACAAGCACTGACTGTTGGATGTCCATCCAACGGCCGTCGTGCTTCTTCAATCTCTGCTCTTCCTGCTCCAGCCGCTCAAACAAGCGCCGGCGGGACTGCCTGCTCCCTCCTTCTCGCGGCCGGCTGTGCTGCCGCACAGGCCTCACCGCCCGACCGTACTCCCATCGCTGGCCTAGCCATCCCTCTACTCACCCACACCTGTTGTTATTCTCCGGCGACGGCAGACGAACCAGTAAACCCTTGTATAGTCGTACTCCCCTCCGCATGGGAAACAACTGCCGAGTCTTCCCTGCCTCCGTGTCGTCCCCTTCCTAGGCCTCGCCGTCATCCACCGCCCTGGTGCTCTCGACGCGGCGTGGTCAACATGGTCAAGGAACGACTTCTGTCGGACGTGGACTGTACATGGAGAGGCTGACAGCTGGGTCCACGGCCGCAGCAAGGAAGTGCCTCCTTATTACGCGGAAAATAACGATTCCTCCACCTGACAGCTGGGACCCACCGGACGGGCCACTGTATTTCGTGAAAAAACGTTTCCCCTTGACTGCTGGGACCCACCAGCTACATCTTCGCATGCAAGGAAGTGCGTGCAGGCAAAAAAACGATTCGCCCCCTGACTGCTGGGACCCACCAGCTAAATCTTTGCAGGCAAGGAAGTGCCTGACAGTCGGGACCCACCTGGTCGAATGTAACGCCCTCGATGCGGCTATAGCTCCCACGTGTCGAGGCACGACTTAGAGACATAACGGCATTGAAAGCAATGTCGCAAGTTAGGCAATCATCACAACATCCCATGTAATATAGATAATAAAAGGGGAGATACATAGTTGGCTTACACTCGCCACGTCAATCAAGTGCATAAATAACATTACAACATTCAAACACTCATGGCCCGTCTACGGCGCCAAAATAAAAGATAACCCAACAAGCGACACGGTCCCGAATAACCCCCAACTGGGCACCACTACTGATCATCAGGGAAAGACACGTAGTATCGTTGAGAGTCCTCATCGAACTCCCACTTGAGCTCAAGCGCGTCATCTGGAACGGAGTCATCAGGCCCTGCATCTGGTTTGGAAGTAATCTGTGAGCCACAGGGACTCAGCAATCTCGCACCCTCGCGATCAAGACTATTTAAGCTTAATAGGAAAAGGCAAGGTAAATATGTGGAGCTGCAGCAAGCGACTAGCATATATGGTGGCTATCCTGTTCGCAAAAGAGAGCGAGAAGAGGAGGCAAAGCGCGAACAAGAAACTAGAGAACAACCTGCGCAAGCATTACTCCAACACCGTGTTCACTTCCCGGACTCCGCCGAGAAGAGACCATCACGGTAACTCACACTGTTGATTCATTTTTTTTATTAAATTAAGGTTCAAGTTATCTACAACCGGACATTAACAAATTCCCATCTGCCCATAACCGCGGGCACGGCTTTCGAAAGTTCAAATCCCTGCAGGGGAGTCCCAACTTAGCCCATGACAAGCTCTCACGGTCAACGAAGGAATAGACCTCCTCCCGAGACGTTCCGATCAGACTCGGTATCTCGGTTCTTTAAGACACTTCGACAGGTTAAAACAAATCCAGCAGCACCGCCCGAATGTGCCAACAAATCCTGATAGGAGCTGCACATATCTCGTTCTCAGGGCACACTCAGATTGTCTAAACTTCCGGTAGGCCAGCCCAGGGTTGCCCCTGGTAGCCACCGGCGGCTGACGAGTTGGACCAACACTCAGAGGAGCACTGGCCCGGGGGGTTTAAAATAAGATGACCCTCGGGCTCCGGAAACCCAAGGGAAAAAGAGGCTAGGTGAAAAATGGTAAAACCAAGGTTGGGCATTGCTGGAAAAGCTTTAATCAAGGTGAACTATCAAGGGGTTCCCATTATCACCCAACCGCGTAAGGAACGCAAAATCCGGGAACATAACACCGATATGACGGAAACTAGGGCGGCAAGAGTGGAACAAAACACTAGGCGAGAGGCCGAGCCTTCCACCCTTTACCAAGTATATAGATGCATTAAGATAAAATGGCAATATAATGATATCCCAACAAGTAAATAATGTTCCAACAAGGAACGGTCTCCAATCTTCACCTGCAGCTAGCAACGCTATAAGAGGGGCTGAGCAAAGCGGTACCATAGCCAATCAACGGTTTGCTAGGACATGGTGGGTTAGAGGTTTGACATGGCAATTTGGGAGTCATGATAAGCAAGTGGTAGGCATCGTAGCATAGGCATAGCAAAAGAGCGAGCATCTAGCAAAGCAAAGATAGTAGTGATTTCGAGAGTATGATCATCTTGCCTGCAAAGTTGTCAGAGTTGACTGGATCCTCGAAAGCAAACTCAACGGGCTCCTCGTTAGCGAACTCGTCTCCCAGCTCTACCCAAACAAGACAAACAAGCAAACGGAGCACAATCAACCACGTGCAAACTCAAACAACATGATGCAAAGATGGTATGCTATGCGGGATGCGATGCGGGATGCATATGCAAGAATGGACAAGTAATGCATGAACCTGGCCTCAACTTGGAAATCCAAGTGTGCCACTGGAAATATGAGATGAAATCGCTTAAAAACGATATAAAGAACGCCGGAATCGGAGTTACGGTTTGGAAATGGCAAGCAATTCAAATATGGCACCGGTCTGCGATTTACAGCAAGTATCCATCTAAATGCAACAAGATGAACATGCTACAGCACCCAAACATGACAACAAAATACATGGCAGGTATCCATTCGAGATGCTTAACAAAAGTCTAGCACTGAGCTACGGCCAATTCATCCATTTACAGGTTCAAACAAGCATGGCAAAAATGCATTTGACAAACAGATTTCAGACTTGGTGAAATTAACACTTGTCTGGAATTTCAGATCAGATAGCACTCTTCGGAGCATGGAAACTATATGCTACAGGACCTGAACATGGCAAAGTAAAGCATGGCATGGAGCTACTCAAAGAGCTTAACAAAAGTCCCTTAGTGACCTTGAGCCAAAAGGGATCAGAAAATACATTTGCAAGCATGTGAACATGGCAAAAACATAATCAGTTCTCAGACTTAGAGAAAACTGGAATATGCCGAAACAGATATCAAGTAGGCATGTTTACGAGCTCGATGCACTCACTACAGAGCAAGTCATGATAAACTAAGCATACACCCATCAAGAATACACAAAATGCAAGCTAGACATGGCAAGAACAATACCATAGCATGCACGGATCAACTACAACATCCTCGGCAAAATTGCTAACAAGTAGACAATCTGCCCAGATTCACGAAATGACAAAAGTAGAGCTCAATTGACTCAAGCTAGGGTGCTCCATAATTGCAAACAAAGACATGGATGGATAGAGCACTACAAGATTAACAAAACATCCTTAGTGATCATCCTCAAAAGAGGCACGGATCACTAGGAAACAACATGAACATATGGCCATATGAGATAACCAGCTCAAGGACTTAGTGGGAATGCTAAGTCCCTGAAATCAGCATTAACAAATGCCTCACTTTGCAAGCTTGTGCTAGGCACCACACACATCACAAAAATACATGGGTTGCACCTCCGGAAAGATGGCAAAACCCTTAACAAAACATATGTAGAGCTCAGGGGCATATCATGCACACAATAATCATGGCAAAAATGACAAATAACTAATTGGAGCAGCAGATCTGACAAATATCTCAAATAGCACTCTTCTAACAGCATTTCGGGCATTAAGATGAACTCAAATGAAAATGATACAATGAGGTTAAATGATGTACTCTCTGAGATGAACATTTTGATATGCTATATGCCCAAAACGGAGCTACGGATGAGGAGTTACGGCACGATGAACAAGAGCAAAAATATTAGGGTTAGGGACGGAAAGTCAACCGAGTTTGGATCTAGATCCAGATCCGGACATTACGCTTCCCGAGGTTCGTCGGCCGGAGTTCGTCGAGCTCGCCGGAGTTCGGACTTGGCGCGGAGGAGGGGCTCGCCGGCCGGAGGTGAGGAGGAGGCCGGGGCGGCGACGACGGCGGTCGGGCGCGGGCTTGGACGGCGGTGAGGCGGCGGTCTCCGGGCGAGGCGGCGCGTCGGGCGGGCTCGCAGCGGCCGGATGCGGCGGCGCCGGCGATGGCGCGCGGCGGCGGAGGTGGCCGGCGACGGGGAAGACGCGGGCGGCGCGCTTGGGCGGCTCGGCCCGGGCGGCGGCAGAGGAGGGCCCGCCTTGGGCCTCGCGGGCCGGCGGCAGAGGGAGGCCCCGCGCGGGACAGGTGGCGGCCTTTCACTGGCTGGGCGCGGCGGCGCGGTGTGTCCGGCCCGGGACGGACATTGTCCAGCGTGGCGGATCTGGGATTTTAGGGTTTCGAAGAGGGGATCCGGAATTTGGAACGAGGGGTCTATATATAGGCATAGAGGGAGCTAGGAGAGTCCAAATAAGGTGCGGTTTTCGTCCACGCAATCGTGATCGAACGCTCTAGATGATGGAGAGGGTTTAGGTGGGTTTTGGGCCAACTTGGAGGGGTGTTGGGCTGCAACACACATGAGGCCTTTTCGGTCCCTCGGTTAACCGTTGGAGTATCAAACGCAGTCCAAATGGTACGAAACTTGACAGGCGGTCTACCGGTAGTAAACCAAGGCTGCTTGGCAAGTCTCGGTCCAATCCGGAAATGTTTAATCCCCACACACGAAAGAAAGGTAGAAATGACCACCGGAGGAGAACGAAGCGCCGGAATGCAAAACGTACAACGGGGAAAATGCTCGAATGCATGAGATGAACACGTATGCAAATGCAATGCACATGATGACATGATATGAGATGCACGACAACGACAACAACACACGAAGACAAAAACCCGAACCCGAGAAAATAAAATAACTTAAGGCCGGAAACGGCAAGAGTTGGATTACATATTGGGTAAATCACATCCGGGGTGTTACATCGAAGCATACGTAGCGTTGTCATTCTGGTCGCGAACGTGTACGTACATACTGGTCGATGTAGAGGCGTGCACGTGTCGTAGTAGAGGCGCGCATGTGTCGTAGTAGAGGTGCACACGTAGCTTGTACACGTACGTACAGCGGCCAGGGTGCAAGAAAGAAAATACGGCCACATATGTGTACATACGGGCGGGGTCTCGAACGCCTACTCGCGCATACGTACGGCCAGGGCTCGTGTACATGGCTGGGTCGGAACGGAGAAGCAGCAACGTCGTCGTGTTCATGGGGAGGCAACGGAATGCGTCGTGTTCATGGGGAGGCAACGGAATGCGTCGTGTTCATCGGGAGGGCTTGGACGGAACAGGCGATGGAAACGAGGCCTGGCGTACCGCAGAACAGAGGAAACGGCCTTGTGTTCGACCGGACACGTTCGAAATGGGACCCTGTTCATCGGGAGAGGTCTGGCATACCGCAAAACGGAGGAAACGGACCTCCTACGGTCGAAACGGGGGTCCTGTTCATCGGGAGGGGTGTGGCGTACCGCAAAACGGACGAAATGGACCTCCTACGGTCGAAACGGGGGTCCTGTTCATCGGGAGGGGTGTGGCGTACCGCAAAACGGAGGAAACGGACTTGTGTTGGAGCGCTACGGTCGAAACGGGGGTCCTGTTCATCGGGAGGGGTGTGGCGTACCGCAAAACGGGACTCCACGGGATACTGTTCATCTCCACCGTCGACCCCCTCCAGCCTCCATGAGCTACTGTTCATCCACCGTCGACCTCCTCCAGCCTCCACCTGCGACTGTTCATCCACGGGCTCATGTTCATCAGCCTCCACCGCGCACTACTCCACCGGCTACTGTTCAACCAGCCCTCTCCACGGGCTCCTGTTCAACCACCCCTCCACGGGCTACTATTCATCCTGCCCTCCACCGTCTACTATTCATCCTGCCCTCCACGGGGTGGTCCTGTTCGTCCAGCCCTCCACGGGGTCCTGTTCATCCAGCCCCAACCGGCTCGATCGATCGGTGTCCTGTTCATCCAGAGGCAACACCACGGGGTCATGTTCATCCACCCCCACCGGGAACTGTTCATCCAACCCCCCCACCCCCCCACCCGCAACGCTCACTGTTCATCCAGAGGCAGCATCGATCGGCTTCAGTTAGCAGCAGTAGCGAAGGAATCGCTCGATCGGGTTCAGTTAACAGCCATCGATCGATCACTCGGGTTCAGTAACGCGTAGCCTGGAGTGCAATCGCTCGGGTTCAGTTAGAGCCCAACGCCTCGCTCGGGTTCAGTTAGAGCCAACGCCTCGCACACACGCGCGTATGTGTATGAGAGAAACGCGCATCGCTCGGCCCCCGACCTCCCACCGTAACCGGGAACTCCTCGAAATTTTCCTCGCCCTCGCTTCTACCATGGTTTTTTCCATCATGGACGGCCCAAAGAATGTCATGCAGCTGTGTCTCCAGCCCGCCCAGGACGAAAAGCCCATTTTCTGTCATGATTTTTTGTCATAGAAGTAGGAGCCCACCACATCTATGATGATACCAGGTTTTGTCACAATTATCGTCATAGAAGTGTCATATGTATGACAGTAAAAAATTTCGTTCGGCCCAAAATGTCACGGATGTGTCTTTTTTTTGTAGCGCCTGTCCACGAGGGTGGGGGCGTGCCCCCTACCTCGTGGGCCCCCTGGAGCTCCTCCGACCTCAACTCCAACTCTATATATTTGGTTTTGGGGAGAAAAAAATCATAGAGAAGGATTCATCGCGTTTTACGATACGGAGCCGCCGCCAAGCCCTAAAACCTCTCGGGAGGGCTGATCCGGAGTCCGTTCGGGGCTCCGGAGAGGGGAATCCGTCGCCATCGTTATCATCAACCATCCTCCATCACCAATTTCATGATGCTCACCGCCGTGCGTGAGTAATTCCATCATAGGCTTGCTGGACGGTGATGGGTTGGATGAGATCTATCATGTAATTGAGTTAGTTTTGTTAGGGTTTGATCCCTAGTATCCACTATGTTCTGAGATTGATGTTGCTATGACTTTGCTATGCTTAATGCTTGTCACTAGGGCCCGAGTGCCATGATTTCAGATCTGAACCTATTATGTTTTCATCAATATATGAGAGTTCTTGATCCTATCTTGCAAGTCTATAGTCACCTATTATGTGTTATGATCCGTTAACCCCGAAGTGATAATAATCGGGATACTTACTGGTGATGACCGTAGTTTGAGGAGTTCATGTATTCACTATGTGTTAATGCTTTGGTCCGGTACTCTATTAAAAGGAGGCCTTAATATCCCTTAGTTTCCGCTAGGACCCCGCTGCCACGGGAGGGTAGGACAAAAGATGTCATGCAAGTTCTTTTCCATAAGCACGTATGACTATATTCGGAATACATGCCTACATTACATTGATGAACTGGAGCTAGTTCTGTGTCACCCTATGTTATGATTGTTACATGATGAACCGCATCCGGCATAATTCTCCATCATCGATCCATTGCCTACGAGCTTTCCATATATTGTTCTTCGCTTATTTACTTTTCCGTTGCTATTAGTATCATCATTACAAAATACCAAAAACTTTACTTTTGCTACTGTTACCTTTTGCTACCGTTACCACTACTATCATATTACTTTGCTACTAAACACTTTGCTGCAGATATTAAGTTTCCAGGTGTGGTTGAATTGACAACTCAGCTACTAATACTTGAGAATATTCTTTGGCTCCCCTTGTGTCGAATCAATAAATTTGGGTTGAATACCCTACCCTCAAAAACTGTTGCGATCCCCTATACTTGTGGGTTATCAATGACTACTCGATAGTTCAGTGTGCCATGCCTTACGGCTTAGAACCGGGACTTCAACGACGTTTTGAATGTCATGGAGCATATGAGATGTTCTAGGAGTTGAAGTTAAGATTTCAAGCAAATGCCCGGATTGATAGATATGAAGTCTTCAATAAGTTCTATAGCTGCAAAATGGAGGGAGAATAGTTCTGTCAATGAACACATACTCAGAATGTCTGGGTACCACAACCACTTGACTCATCTGGGAGTTAATCTTCCTGATGATAGTGCCATTGAGAGAGTTCTTCAATCACTGCCACCAAGCTACAAGAGCTTCGTGATGAACTATAATATGCAAGGGATGGATAAGATGATTCCCGAGCTCTTCGCAATGCTAAAGGCTATGGAGGTAGAAATCAAGAAGGAGCATCAAGTGTTGATGGTCAACAAGACCACCAGTTTCAAGAAAAAGGGTAAAGGGAAGAAGGGGAACTTCAAGAAGAACAGCAAGCCAGTTGCTACTCAAGTGAAGAAACCCAAGTCTGGACCTAAGCCTGAGACTGAGTGCTTCTACTGCAAAGGAACTGGTCATTGGAAGCGGAACTGCCCCAAGTATTTGGCGGAGAAGAAGGATGGCAAAGTGAAAGGTATATTTGATATACATGTTATTGATGTGTACCTTACTAAAGCTCGTAGTAGTGCCTGGGTATTTGATACTGCTTCAATTGCTAACATTTGCAACTCGAAACAAGGGCTACGGATTAAGCGAAGATTGGCTAAGGACGAGGTGCCGATGCGCGTGGGAAATGGTTCCAAAGTCAATGTGATCATCGTCGGGATGCTACCTCTACATCTACCTTCGGGATTAGTTTTAGACCTGAATAATTGTTATTTGGTGCCGGCGTTAAGCATGAACATTATATCTGGATCTTGTTTGATGCGAGACGCTTATTCATTTAAATCAGAGAATAATGGTTGTTCTATTTATATGAATAGTATCTTTTATGGTCATGCACCCTTGATGAGTGGTCTATTTTTACTAAATCTTCATAGTAGTGATACACATGTTCATAGTATTGAAGCCAAAAGATGCAGAGTTGATAATGATAGTGCAACTTACTTGTGCCACTGTCGTTTAGGTAAAGCGCATGAAGAAACTCCATTCTGATGGACTTTTGGAATCACTTGATTATGAATCACTTGGTACTTGCGAACCATGCCTCATGGGAAAGATGACTAAAACTCCGTTCTCCGGAACAATGGAGCGAGCAATAGAGTTATTGGAAATCATACATACTGATGTATGTGGTCCAATGAACATTGAAGCTCGCGGCGGATATCGTTATTTTCTCACCTTCACAGATGATTTAAGCAGATATGGGTATATCTACTTAATGAAACATAAGTCTGAAACATTTGAAAAGTTCAAAGAATTTTAGGGTGAAGTGAAAAATCATCATAACAAGAAAATCAAGTTTCTACGATCTGATCGTGGAGGTGAATATTTGAGTTATGAGTTTGGACTTCATTTGAAACAATGCGGAATAGTTTCGCAACTCACGCCACCTGGAACACCACAGCGTAATGGTGTGTCCGAACGTCGTAATCGTACTTTACTCGATATGGTGCGATCTATGATGTCTCTCACTGATTTACCGCTATCGTTTTGGGGTTACACTTTAGAGACAGCTGCATTCACGTTAAATAGGGCACCATCTAAATCGGTTGAGACGACACCTTATGAACTGTGGTTTGGCAAGAAACCCAAGTTGTCGTTTCTTAAAGTTTGGGGTTGCGATGCTTATGTGAAAAAACTTCAACCTGATAAGCTCGAACCCAAATAGGAGAAATGTGTCTTCATAGGATACCCAAAGGAAGTTGTTGGGTACACCTTCTATCACAGATCCGAAGGCAAGATATTCATTGCTAAGAATGGATCCTTTCCAGAGAAGGAGTTTCTCTCGAAAGAAGTGAGTGGGAGGAAAGTAGAACTTGATGAGGTAATTGTACCTTCTCCCCTATTGGAAAGTAGTTCATCACACAAATCTGTTCTAGTGATTCCTACACCAGTAAGTGAGGAAGCTAATGATGATGATCATGAAACTTCTAATCAAGTTACTACCGAGTCTCGTAGGTCAACCAGAGTAAGATCCGCACCAGAGTGGTATGGTAATCCTGTTCTGGAAGTCATGTTAGTTGACCATGATGAACCTACGAACTATGAGGAAGCGATGATGAGCCCAGATTCTGCAAAATGGCTTGAGGCCATGAAATCTGAGATGGGATCCATGTATGAGAATGATGTCTACTACACAACCTTCTTCTTGTAGACGTTGTTGGGCCTCCAAGTGCAGAGCTTTGTAGGACAGTAGCAAATTTCCCTCAAGTGGATGACCTAAGGTTTATCAATCCGTGGGAGGCGTAGGATGAAGATGGTCTCTCTCAAATAACCCTGCAACCAAATAACAGAGAGTCTCTTGTGTCCCCAACACACCCAATACAATGGTAAATTGTATAGGTGCACTAGTTCGGCGAAGAGATGGTGATACAAGTGCAATATGGATAGTAGATATAGGTTTTTGTAATCTGAAAATATAAAAACAGCCAGGTAGAAAGTGGTAAAAGTGAGCGTAAACGGTATTGCAATGTGTTCAAACAAGGCCTAGGGTTCATACTTTCACTAGTGCAAGTTCTCTCAACAATAATAACATAATTGGATCATATAACTATCCCTCAACATGCAACAAAGAGTCACTCCAAAGTTACTAATAGCGGAGAACAAACGAAGAGATTATTGTAGGGTACGAAACCACCTCAAAGTTATCCTTTCTGATCGATCTATTCAAGAGTCCGTAGTAAAATAACATGAAGCTATTCTTTCCGTTCAATCTTTCCTAGAGTTCGTACTAGAATAACACCTTAAGACACAAATCAATCAAAACCCTAATGTCACCTAGATACTCCAATGTCACCTCAAGTATCCATGGGTATGATTATACGATATGCATCACACAATCTCAGATTCATCTATTCAACCAACAAAAAGAACTTCAAAAAGTGCCCCAAAGTTTCTACCGGAGAGTCAAGACGAAAACGTGTGCCAACCCCTATGCATAAGTTCACGAGGTCACGGAACTCGCAAGTTGATCACGAAAACATACATCAAGTGGATCACGTGATATCCCATTGTCACCACAGATAAGCACATGCAAGACATACATCAAGTGTTCTCAAATCCTTAAAGACTCAATCTGATAAGATAACTTCAAAGGGAAAACTCAATTCATCACAAGAGAGCAGAGGGGGAGAAACATCATAAGATCCAAATATAATAGCAAAGCTCACGATACATCAAGATCGTGCCGACTCAAGACCATGAGAGAGAGAGAGAGATCAAACACATAGCTACTGGTACATACCCTCAGCCCCGAGGGAGAACTACTCCCTCCTCGTCATGGAGAGCGCCGGGATGATGAAGACGGCCACCGGAGAGGGATTCCCCCCTCCGGTAGGGTGCCAGAACGGGTCTAGATTGGTTTTCGGTGGCTACGAAGGCTTCTGGCGGTGGAACTCCCGATCTATGTTTCTTTCTGGAAGTTTTGGGTTACATAAGAGGTGTTGGAGTCGGGAACAAGGCAGGGGGGTCTCTGGGCTGTCCACGAGGCAGGGAGGCGCACCCAAGGGGGGTGGGCGCGCCCCCCACCCTCGTGGGCAGCCCGGGACTCTTCTGGCCCAACTCTTCTACTCCGTGTCCTTCTTCTGGTCCAAAAATAAGTCCCGTGATGTTTCAGGTCAATTGGACTCCGTTTGGTTTTCCTTTTCTGCGAAACACAAAAACAAGGAAAAAATAGAAACTGGCACTGGGCTCTAGGTTAATAGGTTAGTCCCAAAAATCATATAAAATAGCATATAGATGCATATAAAACATCCTAGGTTGATAATATAATAGCATGGAACAATCAAAATTATAGATACGTTGGAGACGTATCAAGCATCCCCAAGCTTAATTCATGCTCGTCCTCGAGTAGGTAAATTATAAAACCAGAATTTTTGATGTGGAATGCTACCTAACATATTTATCCATGTAATTCTCTTTATTGTGGACAGAATATTCAGATCCATAAGATTCAAGACAAAAGTTTAATATTGACATAAAAATAATAATACTTCAAGCATACTAACAAAGTAATCATGTCTTCTCAAAATAACATGGCCAAAGAGAGCTATCCCTACAAAATCATATAGTCTGGCTATGCTCTATCTTCATCACACAAAATATTTAAATCATGCACAACCCCGATGACAAGCCAAGCAATTGTTTCATACTTTTGATGTTCTCAAACTTTTTCAATCTTCACGCAATACATGAGCGTGAGCCATGGACATAGCACTATAGGTGGAATAGAATGGTGGTTCTGGAGAAGACAAAAAGGAGAAGATAGTCTCACATCAACTAGGCATATCAACGGGCTATGGAGATGCCCATCAATAGATATCAATGTGAGTGAGTGGGGATTGCCATGCAACAGATGCACTAGAGCTATAAGTGTATGAACGCTCAAAAAGAAACTAAGTGGGTGTGCATCCAACTCGCTTGCTCACGAAGACCTAGGGCATTTTGAGGAAGCCCATCATTGGAATATACAAGCCAAGTTCTATAATGAAAGATTCCCACTAGTATATGAAAGTGACAACATAGGAGACTCTCTATCATGAAGATCATGGTGCTACTTTGAAGCACAAGTGTGGTAAAAGGATAGTAGCATTGCCCCTTCTCACTTTTTCTCTCATTTTTTTGTTTTTTTTGGGCCTTCTCTTTTTTTATGGCCTCTTTTTTATTTTTTTTCCGGAGTCTCATCCCGACTTGTGGGGGAATCATAGTCTCCATCATCCTTTCCTCACTGGGACAATGCTCTAATAATGATGATCATCACACTTTTATTTACCTACAGCTCAAGAATTACAACTCAATACTTATAACAAAATATGACTCTATATGAATGCCTCCGGCGGTGTACCGAGATGTGCAATGACTCATGAGTGACATGTATGAAAGAATTATCAATGGTGTCTTTGCCACAAATACGATGTCAACTACATGATCATGCAAAGCAATATGACAATGATGAAGCGTGACATAATAAACGGAAAGGTGGAAAGTTACATGGAAATATATCTCGGAATGGCTATGGAAATGCCATAATAGGTAGGTATGGTGGATGTTTTGAGGAAGGTAAATGGTGGGTTTATGGTACCGGTGAAAGTTGCGTGGTACTAGAGAGGCTAGCATTCGTGGAAGGGAGAGAGTGCGTATAATCCATGGACTCAACATTAGTCATAAAGAACTCACATACTTATTGCAAAAATCTATTAGTTATCGAAACGAAGTGCTACACGCATGCTCCTTGGGGGATAGATTGGTAGGAAAATACCATCGCTCGTCCCCGACCGCCACTCATAAGGAAGACAATTAATAAATAAATCATGCTCCGACTTCATCACATAACGGTTCACCATACGTGCATGCTACGGGAATCACAAACTTTAACACAAGTATCTCTCAAATTCACAAATACTCAATTAGCATGACTCTAATATCACCATCTTCATATCTCAAAACTATTATCAAGTATCAAACTTCTCATAGTATTCAATGCACTTTATATGAAAGTTTTTGTTATACCCATCTTGGATGCCCATCATATTAGGACTAGTTTCATAACCAAAGCAAACTACCATGTTGTTATAAAGACTCTCAAAATAATATAAGTGAAGCATGAGAGTTCATCTATTTCTTCAAAATAAAACCACCGCCGTGCTCTACAAAGATATAAGTGAAGCACTAGAGCAAACGATAAACTACTCCAAAAGATGTAAGCGAAGATCAATGAGTAGTCGAATAATTATGCAACTATGTGAAGACTCTCTAACATTTAAGAATTTCAGATCTTAGTATTTTATTCAAACAGCAAGCAAAGCAAAAGAAAATAAGATGACGCTCCAAGCAAAACACATATCATGTGGTGAATAAAAATATAGCTCCAAGTAAAGTTACCGATGAACGAAGACGAAAGAGGGGATGCCTTCCGTGGCATCCCCAAGCTTAGGCTCTTGGTTGTCCTTGAATATTACCTTGGGGTGCCTTGGGCATCCCCAAGCTTAGGCTCTTGCCACTCCTTATTCCATAGTCCATCAAATCTCTACCCAAAACTTGAAAACTTCACAACACAAAACTTAACAGAAAACTCGTAAGCTCCGTTAGTGTAGGATCGAAAGTATGTCTCGAGGGGGTGATTAGACTACTTGACCAAATAAAAATCTAGCCTTTTCCCAATTTTAGTTCTTGGCAGAATTTAGCAACTTTGCACAAGTCAAGCAATCAACCTACACATGCAATTCTAAGAGTATAGCAGCGGAAAGTAAAACAATTGCATATGAAGGTAAAGGGAGGAGTTTGAGGGAGCAAACGCAATGTTGACACGGAGATTTTTCTCCGTGGTTTCGATAGGTGGTGCTATCGTACATCCACGTTGATGGAGACTTCAACCCACGAAGGGTAATGGTTGCGCGAGTCCACGGAGGGCTCCACCCACGAAGGGTCCATGAAGAAGCAACCTTGTCTATCCCACCATGGCCATCTCCCACGAAGGACTTGCCTCACTCGGGTAGATCTTCACGAAGTAGGCGATCTCCTTGCCCTTACAAACTCCTTGGTTCAACTCCACAATCTTGACGGAGGCACCCAAGTGACACCTAGCCAATCCAGGAGACACCACTCTCCAAGAGGTAACAAATGGTGTGTTGATAATGAACTCCTTGCTCTTGTGCTTCAAAAGATAGTCTCCCCAACACTCAACTCTCTCTCACAGGATTTGGATTTGGTAGAAAGAAGATTTGAGTATAAAGCAACTTGGGGAAGGCTAGAGATCAAGATTTATGTGGTTGGAATGGAATATCTTGACCTCAACACAAGTGTAGGTGGTTCTATCTCAGAAAATGTATGTTCGAAGTGTAGGCCTATTCTGATGGCTCTCACTGTGAATGAAGAGTGGGTGGAGGGGTATATATAGCCTCCACACAAAATCTAACCGTTACACACAATTTACCAAACTCGGTGGGACCGAATCATGAAACTCGATCGGACCAATTTGGTTCATAATGTGACCGTTAGGGTTTTCGGTGGGACCGACATGTCAACTCGGTGGGACCGATGTCATTAGGGTTAGGGCATAACTTAATCTCGGTGAGACCGATTACACAAACTCGGTGAGACCGATTTTGGTAATAGACTAACCAGAGAGTTGGTCAGGCAAACTCGGTGGGACCGATTCGCCCATCTCGGTTGGACTGGAACGTTACGAAAGGGAAACAGAAAGTTTGCATTGCAATCTCGGTGGGACCGATCGCTCATCTCGGTTTGACCGAAACGTTACGAAGGGAAACAGAGAGATTACAATCCCATCTCGGTGAGACCGAGATCCCTATCAGTGAGACCGAAAAGACTAGGGTTTCTGGCAGTGGCTATGTCAAGAGAACTCGGTGGCGCCGGAGAGAAAATTTCGGTGAGGCCGAGTTTAACTTTTGGTTTGGACATATGTGGATATGAGAAAGTAGTTGAGGGCTTTGGAGCATATCACTAAGCATTTTGAGCAAGAACCTCATTAAGCAGCACCTCGCCCCCTCTTGGTTGTATTGGCTTTTCCTATGGACTCAATGTGATCTTGGATCACTAAAATGAAAAATGTAGAGTCTTGTGCTTTGAGCTTGAGCCAATCCTTTTGTCCTTGGCATTTTGAGGGGTCCACTTTTCTAATCCATGCCATGCCAATCACTGAGCTTTCCTGAAATATTTATCTTGAAATAGCATTAGCTCAATGAGCTATATGTTGTTAGGAATTTCCAAAACCACCCAGGGATAGTTACACTTTCAATCTCTCCCTTTTTGGTAATTGATGGCAAAATATAGATCAAAGCTTCGACAAATGATAATAAGTTTGAAAAACATTGTCGCTTTGAGAAGTATGTGATAAGCAAGAGCTCTCCCTAAATTTGTGCATTATTTAAAATTTGCTTTGGAATGCAAATGCACACTCGATTAGGATCATGAGTTACTCTTCCATGTCACATACATCTTGGTGGAGCGCTCAAAATGATAGAAATTAAAAGCATGCACTCATCACCAAGCAAGTGAATGATCATATAAGGATATAAGAGATAATATCATCCAACAAGCATTAAGGGTAGCATATGATCAAACACATGATCAAACAAGTATTTCACAAGAACATAAAGTATCTCACACAAGCACACAATCAAGAAGTTCAACCAAACCAAAAACAAGAGAGATAAAAAGCAACACTCTCTCTCGAAGCCTATGATCTATTCATTTTTCTCCCCCTTTGGAAACAAGTTACCAAAAAGTTCAAAAATGCATAGTGCTAAATGTCTCTCAGGCTTGATCTTCGGGACGTGGTGTAGAGATGACTCCAAGGACGAAAGCTTCTATTGATGTAGCTGGAGCTGGTGGAGTGGTTGCTGGAGGTGGCACTCGAGCCATAGCTGCTGGAGCTGATGTTGTAGCTCTAGTATCTGTGACTGGCACTGCAGCAGACCTCTGGCTTCGGGGCACTCTAGCAAAAGCATCCGTAGTTGAATTGCCCTTCTTCTCCTCCACTTTCTCCTGAAGTTGCTCAACTGCTGACTGAATCTCAGTTACTTTGACATCAAGATCATAGAATTTCTGCTCAATGATCCTCTCCAAGCTCTCCTGGTTTTGAGTCAGGGTGGCCAATCCCTTCTCAATCCTCAAGGTGGATTGGATCAGATATCCAAGCTGATCTTGCTTGGATTTCAAGAACATTTGAGATGCCTCTTCAACAGTTGGCATTCTTGCAGCTTTCTCAGCTTTAGCTTTGGCTTTCTTCTCCTGTGCTTGAACTGATGATAGTTCATTCTCATACATCACAACTGTGTTGTCTTCAAATTCAAGGTATATGGCCAGGTGCTCCTTATCCAATAATATTTGCCTGTGCCCATCTTGGAGTTGATGAGCTCCTGAATTTGTGGGGCATACCCACAGCTTCTCTTCTGATCAGCTGCTATCCTTTTGATTGTCTCTACAATCAGACTCATGACTTTGAATTTTTGAGGCACATCAAACAAATGTAGCAAATTGATAGCATGTCCTCTGATCATCTTGTCATCACCTGACTTGGGTAGCAATGTGTGCCTTAGGATCCAGTTGATGGTAGGCAGACCAGACAATAAGAAGTGGACAGATCCAAACTTATGAGTCTCTAGCATCATCTGGGATCTCTCTGTACATGTGTGCCATAGTGTTGTGGTCTTTCTTCTTCTCGGCATAAACATCAAAGTCATCTTCGTGTTCCTCAGGGGCATTGATCAGCTTGGCCCATTCTTCTACTGTGGATTGGTACCTAGTACCCTCAGACATCCATATAATCCTCCCATCTAGATAGAAATGGGCTGTAGAATAGAATTGCATGATCAGCTCATCATTCCACTTGGTGAGCTTCTGTCCAACAAATGTATCTACTCCACAAGCCTTGAAGCTGTCATAGACTCCTGGATAGTGATCTTCATTTTCCTTGATGTACTCCCAGTCAACCCATCTCATGTCACACACTATGGGCTTCTTGTCAAGCAGGACAGTCTCATAAAAGTCTTGTTGTTCCTTTGTGTGGAACCTGTAGTCCACAGCAGTTCTCCTCCTGACAGCATATGGATCAGACTGTCTCCACAATCTCAGTCCTGAATCCTTCCTGATCTTCATATTTTCTGCAACAGGATGTGCATCATTGTGGTCAGGGATCTTGGGCTTGAGCTTCCTTAGCACTTGGGCTTCATCATCTTCTTCATCAACAGTCTCAGGATCTGGGGCCTTGTTCTTTTCTGCATCTGGAATGTTCCTGGTGCTTCTATTGGGTGTAGACTTTTGAGCTGGAGCATTGGGAGCAGACTTGGGCTTAGATGGAGCATCCCCTGATCTGATTGCATCGCCCATAAGCTTCCGAGCTTTGGGTGCTGGTGCAGCATCCTCTTCTTCTTCATCATCTCTCATCATTGATGGTTTTCCAATAACTCTGGCAATGGTCTTATTGACCCTTTCTTTCTCTCTTCTTGCCTTCACCTCCTTCTTTGGGTTCAAGAGTGAACTCCATTGTTTCTTGAGTGGAGGCTCTGGCTTTTGGCATTGGAACTCTTCTTGCCGGAGCCTTTGTCTTCATTCCAGGCTTACTTGCAGCAGTTGTGCCATACTCCATTTTCAGCACCTTTTTCCTTGAAGTGGCCTCATCCTCAACAGCCACATAATCCTCATCTTTACAATCTGAGGTTTTCTTCTTCCTTGTCCTGGTAGCTGCTTTTGGCAAGTTACTAGGTGTGCTCCTGCTGCCCTCATCATAGCTGCTGGAGGGACTAGTGCCCTCACTCAACTGAACCTGCTCTTCAGACTTGTTCTGACTGTCACATTGATCAGACATCTTCAGGCAAACTATCAGGAGACCCTGTGAATAGGTTGTAGATGAGGTAGAGTAGATGAGCATCACAAAGTACAGAGGTTTTGCAAAACAATCGAGTCAAAAAGCTTAGTTTTAGTTCTCTACATAAGTGATCTCGAAGCTACTGAATTGACAAACTCGGTGATACCGAAGCAACACTTGGAACCTAAACTAGTGAACTCAGTTGGGCCGAGTCACAGTTCGGTGGCACCGAGTTTGCTAGGGTTTCACAGAATCTTGAACTCGGTCACACCGATTTGCACGTTTCGGTTGGACCGAAAAGCGCATGTGCAATGGCCAAGGCCGAATCGGTGAGACCAATTTCTACATTTCGGTCGGTCCAAGATGAGTTCTGCGGAGAGCTAACCCTAAAATTTTCGAATCAATCTAGACCTAAGGAAGTTTTAGCTGGATGGATCAATCTCAATCGTGGCAACAAACATGGCATTGTCCTTGTGCTAGGAATCGGAGTGAAAAAGACAGCACAAGGGGTCGAACACTTAGCCTAGAGCGGCGAATGTTCGCTACGTCGGCAACGGCGGAGAAGATTGCCGTTGACGGCGGCGGAGACCAGCGGCGGGAGGTCGCTAGCGGTGAGAGGACGATCCGGAGACCCGAAGAGGCAGGGCAGGTTACGCGCGGGTGAAGGGTTTCGAAAATTTTCCAAAATTTGACCAGTCGGTATATATAACCTGACCCTGTCAGTGTGACCGAGTGGAACAACTCGGTGTGACCGAAAGGTTCTAATCGGTTGCACCGGGATTGAAAACCTAGATCAACTAAGTGATCTCGGTAGGACCTAAAAGGATGAATCGGTCAGACCGAAACGCACAAAGAGGTTTTGGAAGTTTAATTCTATGACGAATCGGGGACTCCGAGTGCTCCTCACATAGAGTGGTTCGAATCTGACTTGATCAAACTTTGTGATGTAGCACGAATAGTATTTGAGACGAGGAAAGCATAGATAGCTAGAGGGAGGTCTTAGGCATTCTTTTCCATCCATTTGGCAAAATAGAAAAAGCCAAACAATCAAAGCAACAAATGGATGTCCTCGAATGATAAAAATATGCATTCAACATGCTCACACAATAATATGGCAAAAGAAATATGTGACAAAGCATGCACAAACACTCTAGCATCTATCAAGCAATTGGCGATGACTAGGTCATCTATATATGAGTATATTGACTTAGGAGTCAAATGAGAACATTTGATCATAGGTCATACTCATCGTTTAAGCACAAGTGGGGTTACCACTTTTACATAAAGCATTGTTGTGCTCACACCATTTGAGTTGCTTTAGCTCAATTTTTAGAGTAAAGCTCCCCCTAGATGTGATATCCTCCCTGATACGTCTCCAACGTATCTATAATTTTTGATTGCTCCATGCTATATTATCTACTATTTTGGATGTTTATGGGCTTTATTATACACTTTTATATCATTTTTGGGACTAACCTATTAACCCAAAGCCCGGTGCCAGTTTCTGTTTTTACCTTGTTTAGGGTTTAGAAGAAAAGGAAAATCAAATGGAGTCCAATTGACCCGAAACTTCACGGAACTCATTTTTGGAAGGAAAGAAGCCCAGAAGACTTGAAGTGCACGTAAGGGAAGCTTCGAGGAGGCCACGAGGTAGGGGGGCGCGCCCACCCCCTAGGGCACGCCCTCCACCCTCGTGGGCCCCTCATGGCCCCCCTGATGTACTTCTTCCGCCTATATATCTCCATATACCCTAAAACTTCCAGGGAGCACAATAGATCAGGAGTTCCGCCGCCAGAAGCCTCCGTAGCCACCGAAAGCCAATCTAGACCCGTTCCGGCACCCTGCCGGAGGGGGCAATCCCTCTCCGGTGAACATCTTCATCATCCCGGTGCTCTCCATGACGAGGAGGGAGTAGTTCTCCCTCGGGGCTGAGGGTATGTACCAGTAGCTATGTGTTTGATCTCTCTCTCTCTCGTGGTCTTGAGGTGATACGATCTTGATGTATCGCGAGCTTTGCTATTATAGTTGGATCCTATGATGTTTCTCCCCCTCTACTCTCTTGTAATGGATTGAGTTTTCCCCTTGAAGTAATCTTATCGGATTGGGTCTTTAAAGATTTGAGAACACTTGATGTATGTCTTGTCGTGCATATCTGTGGTGACAATGGGATACCACGTGATTCACTTAATGTATGTTTTGGTGATCAACTTGCGGGTTCCTCCCATGAACCTATGCATAGGGGTTGGCACACATTTTCGTCGTGATTCTCCGGTCGAAACTTTGGGGCACTCTTTGAGGTCCTATGTGTTGGTTGAATAGATGAATCTGAGATTGTGTGATGCATATCGTATAATCATACCCACGGATACTTGAGGTGACATTGGAGTATATAGGTGACATTAGGGTTTTGGTTGATTTGTGTCCTAAGGTGTTATTCTAGTACAAACTCTAGGGCTGTTTGTGACACTTATAGGAATAGCCCAACGGATTGATTGGAAAGAATAACTTTGAGGTGGTTTCGTACCCTACCATAATCTCTTCGTTTGTTCTCCGCTATTAGTGACTTTGGAGTGACTCTTTGTTGCATGTTGAGGGATAGTTATGTGATCCAATTATGCTATTATTGTTGAGGGAACTTACACTAGCGAAAGTATGAACCCTAGGCCTTGTTTCCTATCATTGCAATACCGTTTATGCTCACTTTTATCACTTGCTACCTTGCTGTTTTATATTTTCAGATTACAAATACCTTTATGTACTATCCATATACCACTTGTATCACCATCTCTTCACCGAACTAGTGCACCTATACAATTTACCATTGTATTGGGTGTGTTGGGGACACAAGAGACTCTTTGTTATTTGGTTGCAGGGTTGCTTGAGAGAGACCATCTTCATCCTACGCCTCCTACGGATTGATAAACCTTAGGTCATCCACTAGAGGGAAATTTGCTACTGTCCTACAAACCTCTACACTTGGAGGCCCAACAACGTCTACAAGAAGAAGGTTGTGTAGTAGACATCAAGCTCTTTTCTGGCGCTGTTGCCGGGGAGGTGAGTGCTTGAAGGTATATATTTAGATCTTGCAATCGAGTCTTTTAATTTCTTGTTTTATCACTAGTTTAGTTTATAAAAGAAAACTATAAAAAATGGAATTGAGTTTGTCTCATACGCTTCACCTTTTTAATATCTTTCATGAGTATGATGGAAAGGATAATTGTGCTCAAGTGCTAGAAGAAGAAATCTATAAAATGTTTGGCACTAAATATTTGAATGATGGGCATGATTTCAATGTAGTTAGTATGAATTCCTTGAATATCCATGATGCTATTGATATGCAAATCCACAAGCTTGGGGAAGCTATGTTTGATGAAGATGATATTTTTTGTCCCCCAAGTTATGATGAGCAAATTTATTATGATGAAAGCATGCCTCCTATCTATGATGATTATTGTGATGACACGTATTCTTTAAAGAATAATGATAACCATGAAACTTGTCATCTTGATCTTAATTTTCAATCACATGATAGTTATTTTGTTGAGTTTGCTCCCACTATTATTCATGAGAAGAATTTTGCTTGTCTGGAGAGTAGTAAATTTTCTTTGCTTGTAGATCATGAAAAGAATGCTTTAGGTGCTGGTTATATTGTTGAATTCATTCATTATGCTACTGAAAATTATTATGAGGGAGGAATATATTCTTGTAGGAATTGCAATAATATCAAGTTTCCTCTCTGCGTGCTTAAAATTTTGAAGTTATGCTTGTTTTACCTTCCTATGCAAGTTGATCTTTGTTCCCACAAGTTGTTTGCTCATAAAATCCCTATTCATAGGAAGTGGGTTAGACTTAAATGTGCTAGTCATATTCTTCATGATGCTCTATTTATGTTTAAATTCGTATCCTTTATGTGAGCATCATTGAAGTCATCACGCCTAACTAGGGGCGTCAAACGATAGCGCTTGCTGGGAGGCAAACCAACTTTATTTTTGTTCCTTACTTTTTTCTCCTGTTTAGTAATAAATAATTTATCTAGCCTCTGTTATTATTGAGTTTTTATGTTTTAATTAGTGTTTGTGCCAAGTAGAACCTTTGGGAAGACTTGGGGAAAGTCTTGTTGATCTTGCTGTAAAAAACAGAAACTTTAGCACTCACGAGAACTGCTGCCATTTTTATTTGGAGAGTTCTATTTAGTTAATTATTTTTGCATATGATTAATATATAAATTCCTCAGGTCCAGCAATTTATTTTAGAATTTTTGGGGTTCCAGAAGTTTGCGTTAGCTACAGATTACTACAGACTGTTCTGTTTTTGACAGATTTCTGTTTTTTGTGTGTTGTTTGCTTATTTTGATGAATCTATGGCTAGTAAAATAGTTTATAAACCATAGAGAAGTTGGAATACAGTAGGTATAACACCAATATAAATAAATAATGAGTTCATTACAGTACCTTGAAGTGGTCTTTTGTTTTCTTTCGCTAACGGAGCTCACGAGATTTTCTACTTTAAGTTTTGTGTTGTGAAGTTTTCAAGTTTTGGGTAAAGATTTGATGGATTATGGAACATGGAGTGGCAATAGCCTAAGCTTGGGGATGCCCATGGCACCCCCAAGATAATCTAAGGACACCTAAAAGCCAAAGCTTGGGGGTGGCCCGGAAGGCATCCCCTCTTTTGTCTACTTCTATCTTTAACTTTACGTGGAGCTATATTTTTATTCGCCACATGATATGTGTTTTGCTTGGAGCATCAATTTATTTTGTTAGAATTTGATTGCTATTATTTAGAACAATGTTTTTCATCTTTTATTTCAATAAAAGTGGCATTGATAACCTTTACAATGCGTATTTTACAAGTCTTCATGTTGCTGTTTGAAAACAGAAAGTTTACCGCTGTTGCAATAATTACCTAGAAAATTAAGAATGTGATAAAATGTTGAAACCTTTTTAATTTTAAGATCTGATAAATTTAATACAGTGGGAATTTTCTTTCATAATTTTTGGAGTTAGGGAAGTATGGATCTAGCTGCATTCTTTACAGATTGTCCTGTTTAGGCAGATTGCTGTTATGATTGCATTGTTAGCATATGTTTGTTTCTTTAATGATTCTATTTGAGGATAGGACTATTAAATATGCAGAGGCATTTAGTATGCAATGTTGAATAATAATTTTTGTGATTTGCTACAGTAGAGGATGATAAGGTTTTTGCATCGATTTATACTAACTTATCTCACGAGTCCTTGTTGAGTTTTGTGTGGATGAAGCTTTTTGAGATTTAGGGAGACCGTGATATGAGAGGAATTAAGGAGACACAAAAGCTCAAGCTTGGGGATTCCCAAGGCATCCCAAGATAATATTTCAAGAAGTCTCAAGCGTCTAAGCTTGGGGATGCCCCGGTTGGCATCCCACCTTTCTTCTTCAACAACTATCGGTTAGTTTCGATTGATCCTAAATTTTTGCTTCTTCACATGATGTTTGCCATTCTTAGAATGTCATTTTATTTTGCTTTTCTTGCTGCTTGAATAAAATACCAAGATATGAAATTCTTAAATGTTAGAGAGTCTTCACATAGTTGCATAATTATTCGACTACTCATTGATCTTCACTTATATCTTTCGGAGTAGTTTGTTGTTGCTCTAGTGCTTCACTTATATCTTTTAGAGCACAGTTGTGGATTTGTTTTATAGAAACTATTGATCTCTCATGCTTCACTTAGAATATTTTGAGAGTCTTCATGGTAATTTGCTTAAATAATCCTAATATTCTAGGCATCCAAGAATAGTAAAAACTTTCATATAGAGTATTGAATACTAAGAGAAGTTTGATGCTTGATGATTGTTTTGAGATATGGAGGTAATAAAATCAAAGTCGTGCTAGTTGAGTAGTTGTGAAATTGAGAAATACTTGTGTTGAAGTTTGCAAGTCCCGTAGCATGCACGTATGGTAAACGTTATGTAACAAATTTGAAACATGAGGTGTTATTTGATTGTCCTCCTTATGAGTGGTGGTTGGGAACGAGCGATGGTCTTTTCCTACCAATCTATCCCCCTAGGAGCATGCGCATAGTCCCGAGGTTTTTGATGACTTGTAGATTTTTGCAATAAGTATGTGAGTTCTTTATGACTAATGTTGAGTCCATGGATTATACGCACTCTCACCCTTCCATCATTGCTAGCCTCTTCGGTACCGTGCATTGCCCTTTCTCGCATTGAGAGTTGGTGCAAACTTCGCCGGTGCATCCAAACCCCGTGATATGATACGCTCTTTCACACATAAACCTCCTTATATCTTCCTCAAAACAGCCACCATACCTACCTATTATGGCATTTCCATAGCCATTCCGAGATATATTGCCATGCAACTTTCCACCATTCCATTTATCATGACACATTCATCATTGTCATATTTCTTAGCATGATCATGTAGTTGACATAGTATTTTTGGCAAAGCCACCATTCATAATTCTTTCATACATGTCACTCTTGGTTCATTGCATATCCTGGTACACCGCCGGAGGCATTCATATAGAGTCATACTTTGTTATAATATCGAGTTGTAATCATTGAGTTGTAAATAAATAGAAGTGTGATGATCATCATTTTCTAGAGCATTGTCCCAAGTGAGGAAAAAATAAAAAAATGAGAAAGGCCATAAAAAGGAGAAGGCCCAAAAAAGAAAGAGAAAGGCCATAAAAAAAGAAAGGCCCAAATAAAAAAATGAGAGAAAAAGAGAGAAGGGACAATGCTACTATCCTTTGCCACACTTGTGCTTCAAAGTAGCACCATGATCTTCATCATAGAGAGTCTCTTGTTTTGTCACTTTCATATACTAGTGGGAATTTTTCATTATAGAACTTGGCTTGTATATTCCAACAATGGGCCTCCTCAAGTGCCCTAGGTCTTCGTGAGCAAGCAAGTTGGATGCACACCCACTTAGTTTCTTTTGTTGAGCTTTCATACATTTATAGCTCGATGGGCATCTCCATAGCTCATTGATTTGCCTCGTTGATGTGAGACATTCTCCTTTTTGTCTTCTCCACATAACCCCCATCATCATATTCTATTCCACCCATAGTGCTATGTCCATGGCTCACGCTCATATATTGCGTGAAAGTTTATAGGTTTGAGATTACTAAAGTATGAAACAATAGCTTGGCTTGTCATCGGGGTTGTGCATGATGAGAGCATTCTTGTGTGACGAAAATGGAGCATGACTAAACTATATGATTTTGTGGGGATGAACTTTCTTTGACCATGTTATTTTGAGAAGACATAATTTCTTAGTTAGTATGCTTGAAGTATTATCATTTTTATGTCAATATGAACTTTTGTCTTGAATCTTTCGGATCTGAATATTCATGCCACAATTAAGAAGAATTACATTGAAATTATGCCAAGTAGCACTCCGCATCAAAAATTCTGTTTTTATCCTTTACCTACTAGAGGACGGGCAAGAATTAAGCTTGGGGATGCTGATACGTCTCCAACGTATCTATAATTTTTTATTGCTCCATGCTATATTATCTACTGTTTTGGATGTTTATGGGCTTTATTATACACTTTTATATCATTTTTGGGACTAACCTATTAACCCAGAGCCCAGTGCCAGTTTCTATTTTTACCTTGTTTTAGGGTTTCGAAGAAAAGGAAAATCAAACGGAGTCCAATTGACCTGAAACTTCACGGAACTCATTTTTGGAAGGAAAGAAGCCCAGAAGACTTGAAGTGCACATAAGGGAAGCTTCGAGGAGGCCACGAGGTAGGGCGGCGCGCCCACCCCCCTAGGGCGCGCCCTCCACCCTCGTGGGCCCCTCGTGGCCCCCCTGACGTACTTCTTCCGCCTATATATCTCCATATACCCAAAAACTTCCAGGGAGCCCAATAGATCGGGAGTTCCGCCGCCAGAAGCCTCCGTAGCCACCGAAAGCCAATCTAGACCTGTTCTAGCACCCTGCCGGAGGGGGAAATCCCTCTCCGGTGGCCATCTTCATCATCCCGGTGCTCTCCATGATGAGGAGGGAGTAGTTCTCCCTTGGGGCTGAGGGTATGTACCAGTAGCTATGTGTTTGATCTCTCTCTCTCGTGTTCTTGAGGTGATACGATCTTGATGTATCGCGAGGTTTGCTATTATAGTTGGATCCTATGATGTTTCTCCCCCTCTACTCTCTTGTAATGGATTGAGTTTTCCCCTTCAAGTAATCTTATCGGATTGAGTCTTTAAAGATTTGAGAACACTTGATGTATGTCTTGCCGTGCGTATCTGTGGTGACAATGGGATACCACGTGATTCACTTGATGTATGTTTTGGTGATCAACTTGCGGGTTCCGCCCATGAACCTATGCATAGGGGTTGGCACACGTTTTCATCGTGATTCTTCGGTCGAAACTTTGGGGCACTCTTTGAGGTCCTATGTGTTGGTTGAATAGATGAATCTGAGATTGTGTGGTGCATATCGTATAATCATACCCACGGATACTTGAGGTGACATTGGAGTATCTAGGTGACATTAGGGTTTTGGTTGATTTGTGTCTTAAGATGTTATTCTAGTACGAACTCTAGGGCTGTTTGTGACACTTATAGTAATAGCCCAACGGATTGATTGGAAAGAATAACTTTGAGGTGGTTTCGTACCCTACCATAATCTCTTCGTTTGTTCTCCGCTATTAGTGACTTTGGAGTGACTCTTTGTTGCATGTTGAGGGATAGTTATGTGATCCAATTATGCTATTATTGTTGAGGGAACTTACACTAGCGAAAGTATGAACCCTAGGCCTTGTTTCCTATCATTGTAATACCGTTTATGCTCACTTTTATCACTTGCTACCTTGCTGTTTTATATTTTCAGATTACAAATACCTTTATCTACTATCCATATACCACTTGTATCACCATCTCTTCGCCGAACTAGTGCACCTATACAATTTACCATTGTATTGGGTGTGTTGGGGACACAAGAGACTCTTTGTTATTTGGTTGCAGGGTTGCTTGAGAGAGACCATCTTCATCCTACGCCTCCTACGGATTGATAAACCTTAGGTCATCCACTTGAGGGAAATTTGCTACTGTCCTACAAACCTCTGCACTTGGAGGCCCAACAACGTCTACAAGAAGAAGGTTGTGTAGTAGACATCACTCCCTAAGTGGGATGAACTGACCTTGGGTTTTGTCGATGATGACTTCATGTAGGTAATGAAGATGTGGATGCTCAATGTTGATGTGGATCATTCGGAGCATTCCATTGGAGTGAGTTGCACTTTCAATACCTACACGGGTTAGTCCCACAAGGAACAAGCAAGGATATCCATAGAGTGATGTATACACACGATGATGTCCATGAAAGCATTAGGTTACCTTGTCCCTTGTCTTACCAATAAGAGGGTTTTGTGACTCCTTGAACTAGTGCAAGATATGGAAGTTGTTTGCACTTGTTATTGCCAAATGATAAGAGTGATGTATGTTGGCGGATCACCCTCAAGAACTCTCTAGTTCTTCTTCTTCGGGATCCACACCATCTTGATGGGAATCCTTTGAGTTGTAGTCGTACGTGATGAGGTAGAACTTGATGTAGTCTTGGGAACCCACTTGACCAAGGCCTTAGGAGCTTCTTCAAATGCATCACTCTCCTCTTGAAGATTGTCCTTGCCTTTTTGCTTGTGGTCTTGTGGTGGAAGATCATCTTGAGCTTGTGTTTCTTTGAAATAGATCATACTTCTCTTGTTGAGGAACAAACTTCGTCTTGGGGTATTGATCTTCTTCCCACTCAACTCCATTGGCATTGAACTTTCGTTCAAAACCAACACCTTGATTCTTCCGGTGCCTTCCTTGCTTGCGTACAATTTCCTCAAATTGCTTACTTCTGGCAAGGCTCTTGTAAACACCTTTCTCTATAATTCCCTTCAATAAGCTATTTTCTTGCTCAAGTGTAACTTGGATAAGAGAGTCATTAGTGGAATCAAGAGAACTACTAGAAGCAACAACATTGGATTTAGCATGATTGTTGTTACTACTAGATGAAGAATCTTTCTTGTTCTTGTTGCTAGATTTAACTCGTGGCATGTAAGTAGACAAGAGTAAACGCTTGGCAATGTAAGAAGAACTTTTCTTGTGAAGATCATCATTGGTTGATTTTAAGAACTCATGCTCTTGCTCAAGGTTGAGCTTTTCAAAGCGTAGCTTCTCATGAGTCTTTAAAAGTTCTCGATGATCTTTCAAGGTAGTTTCATGAGCTAACTTAAGAGTGTTTAGTTCTTTAGTTAGACACTCAATCGCCTTCTTATCATCGTCATTCGTTTTATCTTGATTAGCATGATTAATAGCAAGTTCATCGTAGTTTTCATATCTAGAGTTATCAACAAGTAAATCATCATCTCCTAGCAAATCATCTTCATCACTATTGAAATCAACATACTCGGGGTGTGTTACCTTTGGACCTTTAGCCATGAAGCATCTTCCAATTCCTTCATTTGGTGAGTCAAATATGTTCTAGGAGTTGGTTGTCACAAGTGCTAGTCCGGCAACACCTTCATCTTGAGTATATTCGGAGTCGGAGTAATAACTTCTTTCGGAGTGATGGTCGGAGTCAGAGCTGGATACCCATTCACCAACATGAGTTTGATGTCTTCATTTTGTGTAGCTCCTTGATGACTTATCCTTCCTCTCCGAATCCTTGCTTCTCCGAGAGGGTCTTCGTTCATAATGATCATCTCTACTCCTCCTCTCTCTTGATGGTGATTCTTCTCTCCTACTTCTTCTCTTGGGAGAATCTTATCTTCTTTTGTAGGGAGCCGTACACTCACTAGAATAGTGTCCGGGTCTTCCACAATTGTAGCAGTTACGCTCACGACTAGAAGATCTTTTGTCATTGTAGGACCTTGACTTGGAACTTCTTTCCTTGCTTCTAATCTTGTAGAACTTGTTGAAGTTCTTCACCATTAGGCTCAATTCTTCATTTAAGGTTTGCTTCTCATTTGATGATGTGGGGGCATCACATGAGGCTTTGTAAGCACCACTTTACTTGTTGTGAAGCTCTTCATTATCCTTAAGTGACATCTCATGAGCAACAATTCTTCCAATGACTTCTGTTGGCTTGAGATCTGTGTAGTTGGGCATCATTTGGATCAATGTGCACACGGTATCATATTTTCCATCCAAGGCTCTAAGGATCTTCTTGATGATGAATCTATCGGTCATCTCTTCACTTCCTAAGCTGGCAATCTCATTTGTGATGAGAGCAAGCCTAGAGTACATTTCAGCGACACCTTCACCATCCTTCATTTTGAAATTGTCAAGTTGACTTTGAAGCACATCCAATTTGGATTCCTTGACGGAGTCGGTACCTTCGTGCATATCAATCAAAGTATCCCAAATTTCCTTTGCATTCTCAAGACGGTTGATTTTGTTGAATTCTTCGGGGCACAATCCATTGAAGAGAATATCACAAGCTTGAGAATTGTACTGCAGCATCTTCAACTCTTCCGCGGTAGCTTCATGGTTCAGTTCTCTCCCATCAAAGAATTCACCTTGCAAGCCAATACACACAATAGCCCAAACGGCGGGGTTATGTCCAAGAATATGCATTTTCATCTTATGCTTCCAACTATCAAAATTTGTACCATCAAAGTAAGGACCTCTACGGTGGTAATTTCCCTCGCTAGACGTCATACTCTCCTAGGTTGTGAAACCAAGGCTATGACCACCAAAAGCTATGGAAATCAAAGCAAATGGAGACCAACACTCTGATACCACTTGTATGATCGAAAGTATGTCTAGAGGGGTGATTAGACTACTTGACCAAATAAAAATCTAGCCTTTTCCCAATTTTAATACTTGGCAGATTTTAGCAACTTTGCACAAATCAAGCAATCAACCTAAACATGCAATTCTAAGAGTATAGCAGCGGAAAGTAAAACAATTGCATATGAAGGTAAAGGGAGGAGTTTGAGGGAGCAAACACAATGTTGACACGGAGATTTTTGTCCGTGGTTCCGATAGGTGGTGCTATCGTACATCCACGTTGATGGAGACTTCAACCCACGAAGGGTAACGGTTGTGCGAGTCCATGGAGGGCTCCACCCACGAAGGGTCCACGAAGAATCAACCTTGTCTATCCCACCATGGTCGTCGCCCACGAAGGACTTGCCTCACTCGGGTATATCTTCACGAAGTAGGCGATCTCCTTCCCCTTACAAACTCTTTGGTTCAACTCCACAATCTTTACGGAGGCTCCCAAGTGACACCTAGCCAATCTAGGAGACACCACTCTCCAAGAGGTAACAAATGGTGTGTTGATAATGAACTCCTTGCTCTTGTACTTCAAAAGATAGTCTACCCAACACTCAACTCTCTCTCACAGGATTTGGATTTGGTAGAAAGAAGATTTGAGTGGAAAGCAACTTGGGGAAGGCTAGAGATCAAGATTTATGTGGATGGAATGGAATATCTTGACCTCAACACAAGTGTAGGTGGTTCTATCTCAGAAAATGTATGTTGGAAGTGTAGGCATGTTCTGATGGCTCTCTCCTCGAATGAAGAGTGGGTGGAGGGGTATATATATCCTCCACACAAAATCTAACAGTTACACACAATTTACCAAACTCGGTGGGACCGAATCATGAAACTTGGTCGGATCGATTTGGTTCATAATGTGACCGTTAGAGTTTTCGGTGGGACCGACATGTCAACTCGGTGGGACTGATGTCATTAGGGTTAGGTCATAACTTAATCTTGATGAGACCGATTACACAAACTCGGTGAGACCGATTTTGGTAATAGACTAACCAGAGAGTTGGTCAGGCAAACTCGGTGGGACCGATTCGCTCATCTCGGTTGGACCGAAATGTTACGAAAGGGAAACAGAAAGTTTGCATTGCAATCTTGGTGGGACCGTTCGCTCATCTTGGTTTGACCGAAATGTTACGAAGGTAAACAGAGAGATTACAATCCCATCTCGGTGATACCGAGATCCCTATCAGTGAGACCGAAAAGACTAGGGTTTCTGGCAGTGGCTATGTCAAGAGAACTCGGTGGCGCCGGATAGAAAATTTTGGTGGGGCCGAGTTTAACTTTTGGTTTGGGACATATGTGGATATGAGAAAGTAGTTGAGGGCTTTGGAGCATATCACTAAGCATTTTGAGCAAGAACCTCATTAAGCAGCACCTCACCCCCTCTTGATAGTATTGGCTTTTCCTATGGACTCAATGTGATCTTGAATCACTAAAATAAAAAATGTAGAGTCTTGTGCTTTGAGCTTGAGCCAATCCTTTTGTCCTTGGCATTTTAAGGGGTCCACTTTTCTAATACATGCCATGCCAATAATTGAGCTTTCCTGAAATATTTATCTTGAAATGGCATTAGCTCAATGAGCTATATGTTGTTAGGAATTACCAAAACCACCCAGGGATAGTTGCACTTTCAGTTAGTATAAGAAAATAAATCACCACTTAGGTACTGTTGTTAACTCATTCTAAATTCATATTGGTGTAATATCTACTATATTCCAACTCATATATGGTTCATACCCTCCGATACTACTCATAAATTCATCAAAATATGCAAACAACATATAGAAAACAGAATCTGTCAAAAACAGAACAGTCTGTAGTAATATGGATCAAACGTATACTTCTGGAACCCCAAAAATTCTAAAATAAATTGCTGGACGTGAGGAATTTGTCTATTAATCATCTGCGAAAAGAATTAACTAAATATCACTCTCCAGTAAAAAATGGCAGCAAATCTCGTGAGCGCTAAAGTTTCTGTTTTTTGAAGCAAGATCACAAAGACTTCACCCAAGTCTTCCCAAAGGTTCTAATTGGCAAAAACACTAATTAAAACATAAAACCACATGTAAACAGAGGCTTGATAAATTATTTATTACTAAACAGGAACAAAAGGCAGGGAACAAAAATAAAATTGGATTGCCTCCCAACAAGCGCTATCGTTTAACGCCCCTAGCTAGGCATGATGATTTCACTGATGCTCATATAAAAGATAAGAATTGAAACATAAAGAGAGCATCATGAAGAATATGACGAGCACATTTAAGTCTAACCCACTTCCTATGCATAGGGATTTTGTGAGCAAACAACTTGTGGGAACAAGAATCAACTTGCATAGGAAGGTAAAACAAGGATAACTTCAAGATTTTCAACACATAGAGAGGAAACTTGATATTATTGCAACACCTACAAGCATATATTCCTACCTCATAATAATTTTCAGTAGCATCATGAATGAATTCAACAACATAACCATCACATAAAGCATTCTTTTCATGATCTACAAGCATATAAATTTTATTAGTCTCCACATAAGTGAATTTCTTCTCATGAATAGTAGTGGGAGCAAACTCAACAAAATAACTATCATGTGAGGCATAATCCAATTGAAAGTTAAAATCAAGATGACAAGTTTCATGGTTATCATTGTTCTTTATACCATACATGTCATCACAATAATCATCATAGATAGCGACTTTGTTCTCATAATCAATTGGAACCTCTTTCGAAATAGTGGAATCATTAGTAAATAAAGTCATGACCTCTCCAAATCCACTTTTATCAATATAATCATCATAAATAGGAGGCATGCTATCATCATAATAAATTTTCTCATCAAAACTTGGGAGACAAAAAATATCATCTTCATCAAACATAGCTTCCCCAAGCTTGTGGCTTTGCATATCATTAGCATCATGGATATTCAAGGAATTCATACTAACAACATTGCAATCATGCTCATCATACAAAGATTTAGTGCCGAACATTCTAATGCATTCTTCTTCTAACACTTTGGCACAATTATCGGAATCCTTATTTTCACGAAAGACATTAAAAAGATGAAGCATATGAGGCAAACTTAATTCCATTTTTTTGTAATTTTCTTTTATAGACTAAACTAGTGATAAAACAAGAAACAAAAAGATTTGATTGCAAGATCTAAAGATATACCTTCAAGTGCTAACCTCCCCGGCAATGGCGCCAAAAAAGAGCTTGATGTCTACTACACAACCTTCTTCTTGTAGACGTTGTTGGGCCTCCAAGTGTAGAGGTTTGTAGGACAGTAGCAAATTTCCCTCAAGTGGATGACCTAAGGTTTATCAATCCGTCGGAGGCTTAGGATGAAGATGGTCTCTCTCAAAAAACCCTGCAACCAAATAACAAAGAGTCTCTTGTGTCCCCAACACACCCAATACAATACAATGGTAAGTTGTATAGGTGCACTAGTTCGGCGAAGAGATGGTGATACAACTGCAATATGGATGGTAGATATAGGTTTTTGTAATCTGAAAATATAAAAACAGTCAGGTAGCAAGTGGTAAAAGTGAGTGTAAACGGTATTGCAATGTGTTGAAACAAGGCCTAGGATTCATACTTTCACTAGTGCAAGTTCTCTCAACAATAATAACATAATTGGATCATATAACTATCCCTCAACATGCAACAAAGAGTCACTCCAAAGTCAATAATAGCGGAGAACAAACGAAGAGATTATTGTAGGGTACGAAACCACCTCAAAGTTATCCTTTCTGATCGATCTATTCAAGAGTCCGTAGTAAAATAACACGAAGATATTCTTTCCATTCAATCTTTCCTAGAGTTCGTACTAGAATAACACCTTAAGACACAAATCAACCAAAACCCTAATGTCACCTAGATACTCCAATGTCACCTCAAGTATCCATGGGTATGATTATACGATATGCATCACACAATCTCAGATTCATCTATTCAACCAACAAAAAGAACTTCAAAGAGTGCCCCAAAGTTTCTACCGGAGAGTCAAGACGAAAACGTGTGCCAACCCCTATGCATAAGTTCACGAGGTCACGGAACTCGCAAGTTGATCACCAAAACATACATCAAGTGGATCACGTGATATCCCATTATCACCACAGATAAGCACATGCAAGACATACATCAAGTGTTCTCAAATCCTTAAAGACTCAATCGGATAAGATAACTTCAAAGGGAAAACTCAATTCATCACAACAGAGTAGAGGGGGAGAAACATCATAAGATCCAAATATAATAGCAAAGCTCGCGATACATCAAGATCGTGCCGACTCAAGAACACGAGAGAGAGAGAGAGAGAGAGAGAGAGAGATCAAACACATAGCTACTGGTACATACCCTCAGCCCCGAGGGAGAACTACTCCCTCCTCGTCATGGAGAGCGCCGGGATGATGAAGATGGTCACCAGAGAGGGATTCCCCCCTCCGGCAGGGTGCCAGAACAGGTCTAGATTGGTTTTCGGTGGCTACGGAGGCTTCTGGCGGTGGAACTCCCGATCTATGTTTCTTTCTGCAAGTTTTGGGTTATATAAGAGGTGTTGGAATCGGGAACAAGGCAGGGGGTGATGTCTACTACACAACCTTCTTCTTGTAGACGTTGTTGGGCCTCCAAGTGCAGAGGTTTGTAGGACAGTAGCAAATTTCCCTCAAGTGGATGACCTAAGGTTTATCAACCCGTGGGAGGCGTAGGATGGATATGGTCTCTCTCAAGCAACCCTGCAACCAAATAACAAAGAGTCTCTTGTGTCCCCAACACACCCAATACAATGGTAAATTGTATAGGTGCATTAGTTCGGCGAAGAGATGGTGAAACAAGTGGTATATGGATAGTAGATAAAGGTATTTGGAATCTGAAATAATAAAAACAGCAAGGTAACGAATGATAAAAGTGAGTGTAAACGGTATTGCAATGCTAGGAAACAAGGCCTAGGGTTCATACTTTCACTAGTGCAAGTCCTCTCAACAATAATAACATAATTGGATCACATAACTATCCCTCAACATGCAACAAAGAGTCACTCCAGAGTCACTAATAGCGGAGAACAAACGAAGAGATTATGGTAGGGTACGAAACCACCTCAAAGTTATTCTTTCCAATCAATCCGTTGGGCTATTCCTATGAGTGTCACAAACAGACCTAGAGTTCGTACTAGAATAACACCTTAAGACACAAATCAACCAAAACCCTAATGTCACGTAGATACTCCAATGTCACCTCAAGTATCCGTGGGTATGGTCATACGATATGCATCACACAATCTCATATTCATCTATTCAACCAACACATAAGACCTCAAAGAGTGCCCCAAAGTTCCTACCAGAGAATCACGACGAAAACGTGTGCCAACCCCTATGCATAAGTTCATGGGCGGAACCCGGAAGTTGGTCACCAAAACATACATCAAGTGAATCACATGGTATCCCATTGTCACCACAGATACGCACGGCAAGACATACATCAAGTGTTCTCAAATCTTTAAAGACTCAATCCGATAAGATAACTTCAAAGGGGAAACTCAATTCATTACAAGAGAGTAGAGGGGGGAAGAAACACCATAGGATCCAAATATGATAGCAAAGCTCGCGATACATCAAGATCGTATCATCTCAAGAACAAGAGAGAGAGAGAGAGAGAGAGAGAGAGATCAAACACATAGCTACTGGTACATACCCTCAGCCCTGAGGGAGAACTACTCCCTCATCGTCATGGAGAGCACCGGGATGATGAAGATGGCCACCGGAGAAGGATTGCCCCCTCCGGCAGGGTGCCGGAATGGGTCTAGATTGGTTTTCGGTGGCTACAGAGGCTTCTGGCGGCGGAACTCCCGATCTATTGTGTCCATGGATGTTTTTAGGGTATATGGAAATATATAGGTGGAAGAAGTACATCAGGGGGGCCACGAGGGGCTCACGAGGGTGGAGGGGGCGCCCAGGGTGTGGACGCGCCCCCTGCCTCGTGACCTCCTCGCAGATCCCCCGACGTGCACTCCAAGTCTTCTGGGCTTCTTTCCTTCCAAAAATGAGTTCCGTGAAGTTTCAGGTCAATTGGACTCCGTTTGGTTTTCCTTTTCTTCGAAACCCTAAAACAGGGTAAAAACAGAAACTGGCGCTGGGCTCTGGGTTAATAGGTTAGTCCCAAAAATGATATAAAAGTGTATAATAAAGCCCAAAAACATTCAAAACAGTAAATAATATAGCATGGAACAATCAAAAATTATAGATACATTGGAGACGTATTAGCATCCCCAAGCTTAATTCCTGCTCGTCCTCGAGTAAGTAAATGATAAAAACAGAATTTTTGATGCGGAGTGCTACTTGGCATAATTTCAATGTGATTCTTCTTAATTGTGGTATGAATATTCAGATCCATAAGATTCAAGACAAAAGTTCATATTGACATAAAAATGATAATATTTCAAGCATACTAAGTAAGCAATTATGTCTTCTCGAAATAACATGGCCAGAGAAAGTTCATCCCTACAAAATCATATAGTTTAGTCATGCTCCATTTTCGTCACACAAGAATGCTCTCATCATGCACAACCCCGATGACAAGCCAAGCAATTGTTTCATACTTTAGTAATCTCAAACCTATAAACTTTCATGCAATATATGAGTGCGGGCCATGGACATAGCACTATGGGTGGAATAGAATATAATGAGGGGGGTTATGTGCGGAAGACAAAAAAGGAGAAAGTCTCACATCAACGAGGCTAATCAATGGGCTATGGAGATGCCCACTAATTGATGTTAATGCAAGGAGTAGGGATTGCCATGCAACGGATGCACTAGAGCTATAAATGTATGAAAGCTCAACAAAAGAAACTAGTGGGTGTGCATCCAACTTGCTTGCTCACGAAGACCTAGGGCACTTGAGGAGGCCCATTGTTGGAATATACAAGCCAAGTTCTATAATGAAAATTTCCCACTAGTATATGAAAGTGATAACATGAGAGACTCGCTACTATGAAGATCATGGTGCTACTTTGAAGCACAAGTGTGGTAAAAGGATAGTAACATTGTCCCTTCTCTCTTTTTCTCTCATTTTTTGGGGCCTTCTCTTTTTTTATGGCCTTTCTTTTTTTCGGGCCTTCTCTTTTTCTATGGCATTTCTTTTTTTATTCCTCACTTGGGACAATGCTCTAATAATGATGATCATCACACTTCTATTTATTTACAACTCAATGATTACAACTCGATACTAGAACAAAGATGACTCTATATGAATGCCTCTGGCGGTGTACCGGGATATGCAATGAACCAAGAGTGACATGTATGAAAGAATGATGAACGGTGGCTTTGCCACAAATACTATGTCAACTACATGATCATGCTAAGCAATATGACAATGATGAATGTGTCATGATGAACGGAATGATGGAAAGTTGCATGGCAATATATCTCGGAATGGCTATGGAAATGCCATAATAGATAGGTATGGTGGCTGTTTTGAGGAAGATATAAGGAGGTTTATGTGTGCAAGAGCGTATCATATCATGGGGTTTGGATGCACCGGCGAAGTTTGCGCCAACTCTCAATGTGAGAAAGGGCAATGCACGGTACCGAAGAGGCTAGCAAGGATGGAAGGGTGAGAGTGCGTATAATCCATGGACTCAACATTAGTCCTAAAGAACTCACATACTTATTGCAAAAATCTACAAGTCATCAAAAACCTCGTCACTACGCGCATGCTCCTAGGGGGATAGATAGGTAGGAAAAGACCATTGCTCGTCCCCGACCGCCACTCATAAGGAAGACAATCAAATAACACCTCATGTATCAAATTTGTTGCATAACGTTTACCATACGTGCATGCTACGGGACTTGCAAACTTCAACACAAGCATTTCTCAATTTCATACTCAACTAGCACGACTTTGATATTTTTACCTCCATATCTCAAAACAATCATCAAGCATCAAACTTCTCTTAGTATTCAAAACACTCATAAGAGAATTTTATTATTAATCTTGTATACCTAGCATATTAGGATTTTAAGCAAATTACCATGCTATTTAAGACTCTCAAAATAATCTAAGTGAAGCATGAGAGTTCATCTATTTCTACAAAATAAAACCACCACCGTGCTCTAAAAAGATATAAGTGAAGCACTAGAGCAAATGACAAACTACTCCGAAAGATATAAGTGAAGATCAATGAGTAGTTGTATAATTATGTAACTATGTGAAGACTCTCTAACATTTAATAATTTCAGATCTTGACACTTTATTTAAACATCAAGCAAAGCAAAATAAAATGACATTCTAAGAATGGCAAACGTCATGTGAGGAAGCAAAAACCTAGGATCAACCGAAACTAACCGATAATTGTTGAAGAAGAAAGGTGGGATGCCAACCGGGGCATCCCCAAGCTTAAACGCTTGAGACTTCTTGAAATATTATCTTGGGGTGCCTTGGGAATCCTAAAGCTTGAGCTTTTGTGTCTCCTTATTTCCTCCCATATCACGGTCTCCCTAAATCTCAAAAGCTTCATCCACACAAAACTCAACAAGGACTCGTGAGATAAGTTAGTATGAACCATTGCCAAAACCTTATCATACTATACTGTAGAAAATCACTAAAATTATTATTCAACATTTCATACTAAATGCCTCTGCATATTTAATAGTTCTATCCTCAAATAGAATCATTAAAGAAGCAAACATATGCAAACATAACAGCAATCTGCCTAAACAGGACAGTCTATAAAGAATGCAGCAACATCCATACTTCCCTAGCTCCAAAAATTATGAAAGAAAATTCCCACTTTAGTAAATTTATCAGAGCTTAATATTCAAAAGGTTTCAACATTTTATCACATTATGAGTTTTCTAGGGAATTATTGCAACAGCGGTAAATTTTCTGTTTTCAAACAGCAACATGTGGACTTGTAACATAGGCATAGTAAAGACTATCAATGCCACCTTTATTGGAATAAAAGATGCAAAATATTGTTCTAAATAACAGCAAGAAAATCCTAACAAAATAAATTGATTCTCAAAGCAAAACACATATCATGTGGTAAATAAAAATATAGCTCCAAGTAAAGTTACCGATGAACGAAGACGAAAGAGGGGATGCCTTCCGGGGCATCCCCAAGCTTAGGATTTTGGTTGTCCTTGAATAATACCTTGGGGTGCCTTGGGCATCCCCAAGCTTAGTATCTTGCCACTCCTTATTCCATAATCCATCGAATCTTTGACCCAAAACTTGAAAACTTCACAACACAAAACTTAAAGTAGAAAACTCGTGAGCTCCGTTAGTATAAGAAAATAAATCACCACTTCAAGGTACTGTAATGAAATCATTCTTTATTTATTTTGGTGTTAAACCTACTGTATTCCAACTTCTATATGGTTTATAAAGTCTTTTCCTAGCCATAGATTCATCAAAATAAGCAAACAACACACGAAAAACAGAATCTGTCAAAAACAGAATAGTCTGTAGTAATCTGTAACTAACGCAAACTTCTGGAAACCCAAAAATTATTAAATAAATTGATGGATCTGAGTACTTTATCTGTTAATCATCTGAAAAAAGAATTAACTAAATATCACTCTCCAAATAAAAATGGCAGCAATTCTCGTGAGCGCTAAAGTTTCTGTTTTTTACAGCATGATCAACAAGACTTTCCCCAAGTCTTCCCAAAGGTTCTACTTGGCACAAACACTAATTAAAAGCATAAAACCACATCTAAACAGAGGCTAGATGAATTATTTATTACTAAGCAGGAACAAAAAGCAAGGAACAAAAATAAAATTGGGTTTCCTCCCAACAAGCGCTATCGTTTAATGCCCCTAGCTAGGCATGATGATTTCAATGATGCTCACATAAAAGATAAGAAATGAAACATAAAGAGAGCATCATGAAGAATATTACTAGCACATTTAATTCTAACCCACTTCCTATTCATAGGGATTTTGTGAGCAAACAACTTGTGGGAACAATAATCAACTAGCATAGGAGGGCAAAGCAAACATAACTTTGAAACTTTAAGCACATAGGGAGGAAATTTGATATTATTGAAATTCCTACAAGTATATATTCCTCCCTCATAATAATTTTCAGTAGCATCATGAATGGATTCAACAATATAACCAGCACCTAAAGCATTATTTTCATGATCTACTAGTATAGAAATTTTATTACTCGCCACATAAGCAAAATTCCTCTGATGAATAATAGTGGGAGCAAGCTCAAAAAAATAATTATCATGTGATTGAAAATTAAGATCAAGATGACAAGTTTCATGGATATCATTATTCTTTATAGCATACAAGTCATCACAATAATCATCATAGATAGCAACTTTGTTTTCATAATCAATTGGAACCTCTTCCGGAATAGTGGAATCATTACTAAATAAAGTCATGACCTCTCCAAATCCACTTTCATCAATATAATCATCATAAATAGGAGGCATGCTTTCATCATAATAAATTTGCTCATCAAAACTTGCGGGACAAAAAGTATCATCCTCATCAAACATAGCTTCCCCAAGCTTGTGGCTTTGCATATCATTAGCATCGTAGATATTCAAGGAATTCATACTAACAACATTGCAATCATGCTCATGATTCAAATATTTAGTGCCAAACATTCTATAGACTTCTTCTTCTAGCACTTGAGCACAATTATCCTTTCCATCATACTCACGAAATATATTAAAAAGGTGCAGAGTATGAGACAAACTCAATTCCATTTTTTATAGTTTTCTTTTATAAACAAAACTAGTGATAAAACAAGAAACTAAAAGACTCGATTGCAAGATCTAAATATATACCTTCAAGCAATCACCTCCCCGGCAACGGCGCCAGAAAAGAGCTTGATGTCTACTACACAACCTTCTTCTTGTAGACGTTGTTGGGCCTCCAAGTGCAGAGGTTTGTAGGACAGTAGCAAATTTCCCTCGAGTGGATGACCTAAGGTTTATCAATCCGTGGGAGGCGTAGGATGAAGATGGTCTCTCTCAAGCAACCCTGCAACCAAATAACAAAGAGTCTCTTGTGTCCCCAAAACACCCAATACAATGGTAAATTGTATAGGTGCACTAGTTCGGCGAAGAGATGGTGAAACAAGTGGTATATGGATAGTAGATAAAGGTATTTGGAATCTGAAATAATAAAAACAGCAAGGTAACGAATGATAAAAGTGAGCGTAAACGGTATTGCAATGCTAGCAAACAAGGCCTAGGGTTCATACTTTCACTAGTGCAAGTCCTCTCAACAATAATAACATAGTTGGATCACATAACTACCCCTCAACATGCAACAAAGAGTCACTCCAAAGTCACTAATAGCGGAGAACAAACGAAGAGATTATGGTAGGGTACGAAACCACCTCAAAGTTATTCTTTCCAATCAATCCGTTGGGCTATTCCTATAAGTGTCACAAACAGCCCTAGAGTTCGTACTAGAATAACACCTTAAGACACAAATCAACCAAAACCCTAATGTCACCTAGATACTCCAATGTCACCTCAAGTATCCGTGGGTATGATTATACGATATGCATCACACAATCTCAGATTCATCTATTCAACCAACACATAAGACCTCAAAGAGTGCCCCAAAGTTCCTACCGGAGAATGATGACGAAAACCTGTGCCAACCTCTATGCATAGGTTCATGGGCGGAACCCGCAAGTTGGTCAGCAAAACATACATCAAGTGAATCATGTGGTATCCCATTGTCACCACAGATACGCACGGCAAGACATACATCAACTGTTCTCAAATCTTTAAAGACTCAATCCGATAAGATAACTTCAAAGGGGAAACTCAATTCATTACAAGAGAGTAGAGGGGGGAAGAAACATCATAGGATCCAAATATGATAGCAAAGCTCGCGATACATCAAGATCGTATCATCTCAAGAACACGAGAGAGAGAGAGAGATCAAACACATAGCTACTGGTACATACCCTCAGCCCCAAGGGAGAACTACTCCCTCCTCGTCATGGAGAGCACCGGGATGATGAAGATGGCCACCGGAGAAGGATTGCCCCCTCCGGCAGGGTGCCGGAATGGGTCTAGATTGGTTTTCGGTGGCTACGGAGGCTTCTGGCGGCGGAACTCCCGATCTATTGTGTCCACGGATATTTTTAGGGTATATGGAAATATATAGGCGGAAGAAGTACGTCAGGGGGGCCATGAGGGGCTCACGAGGGTGGAGGGGGCGCCCAGGGGGTGGGTGCGCCCCCCTGCCTCGTGACCTTCTCGCAGATCCCCCGACGTGCACTCCAAGTCTTCTGGGCTTCTTTCCTTCCAAAAATGAGTTCCATGAAGTTTCAGGTCAATTGGACTCCGTTTGGTTTTCCTTTTCTTCGAAACCCTAAAACAGGGTAAAAACAGAAACTGGCACCGGGCTCTGGGTTAATAGGTTAGTCCCAAAAATGATATAAAAGTGTATAATAAAGCCCATAAACATTTAAAAACAGTAAATAATATAGCATGGAGCAATCAAAAATTATAGATACGTTGGAGATGTATCAGCATCCCCAGCTTAATTCTTGCTCGTCATCGAGTAGGTAAATGATAAAAACAGAATTTTTGATGTGGAGTGCTACTTGGCATAATTTCAATGTGATTCTTCTTAATTGTGGTATTAATATTCAGATCCATAAGATTCAAGACAAAAGTTCATATTGACATAAAAATGATAATACTTCAAGCATACTAACTAAGCAATTATGTCTTCTCGAAATAACATGGCCAGAGAAAGTTCATCCCTACAAAATCATATAGTTTAGTCATGCTCCATTTTCGTCACACAAGAATGCTCTCATCATGCACAACCCCGATGACAAGCCAAGCAATTGTTTCATACTTTAGTAATCTCAAACCTATAAACTTTCATGCAATATATGAGCGCGAGCCATGGACATAGCACTATGGGTGGAATAGAATATAATGAGAGGGGTTATGTGGAGAAGACGAAAAAGGAGAAAGTCTCACATCAATGAGGCTAATCAATGGGCTATGGAGATGCCCACCGATTGATGTTAATGCAAGGAGTAGGGATTGCCATGCAACAGATGCACTGGAGCTATAAATGTATGAAAGCTCAACAAAAGAAACTAGTGGGTGTGCATCCAACTTGCTTGATCACGAAGACCTAGGGCACTTGAGGAGGCCCATTGTTGGAATATACAAGCCAAGTTCTATAATGAAAAATTCCCACTAGTATATGAAAGTGATAACATGAGAGACTCTCTACTATGAAGATCATGGTGCTACTTTGAAGCACAAGTGTGGTAAAAGGATAGCAACATTGTCCCTTCTCTCTTTTTCTCTCATTTTTTTGGGGCCTTCTCTTTTTTATGGCCTTTCCTTTTTTGGGCCTTCTCTTTTTTATGGCCTTTCTTTTTTTTATTCCTCACTTGGGACAATGCTCTAATAATGATGATCATCACACTTCTATTTATTTACAACTCAATGATTACAACTCGATACTAGAACAAAGATGACTCTATATGAATGCCTCCAGCGGTGTACCGGGATATGCAATGAACCAAGAGTGACATGTATGAAAGAATTATGAATGGTGGCTTTGCCACAAATACTATGTCAACTACATGATCATGCTAAGCAATATGACAATGATGAATATGTCATGATGAATGGAATGATGGAAAGTTGCATGGCAATATATCTCGGAATGGCTATGGAAATGCCATAATAGGTAGGTATGGTGGCTGTTTTGAGGAAGATATAAGGAGGTTTATGTGTGAAAGAGCGTATCATATCACGGGGTTTGGATGCACCGGCGAAGTTTGCGCCAACTCTCAATGTGAGAAAGGGCAATGCACGGTACTGAAGAGGCTAGCAAGGATGGAAGGGTGAGAGTGCGTATAATTCATGGACTCAACATTAGTCGTAAAGAACTCACATACTTATTGCAAAAATCTACAAGTCATCAAAAACGTTGGCACTACGCGCATGCTCCTAGGGGGATAGATTGGTAGGAAAAGACCATCGCTCGTCCCCGACCGCCACTCATAAGGAAGACAATCAAATAACACCTCATGTTTCAAATTTGTTGCATAACGTTTACCATACGTGCATGCTACGGGACTTGCAAACTTCAACACAAGAATTTCTCAATTTCACAACTACTCAACTAGCACGACTATGATATTATTACCTTCATATCTCAAAACAATCATCAAGCATCAAACTTCTCTTAGTATTCAAAACACTCATAAGAGAATTTTATTATTAATCTTGTATACCTACCATATTAGGATTTTAAGCAAATTACCATGCTATTTAAGACTCTCAAAATAATCTAAGTGAAGCATGAGAGTTCATATATTTCTACAAAATAAAACCACCGCCGTGCTCTAAAAAGATATAAGTGAAGCACTAGAGCAAATGACAACTACTCCGAAAGATATAAGTGAAGATCAATGAGTAGTTGTATAATTATGTAACTATGTGAAGACTCTCTAACATTTAATAATTTAAGATATTGATACTTTATTCAAACAGCAAGCAAAGCAAAATAAAATGACATTCTAAGAATGGCAAACATCATGTGAAGAAGCAAAAACCTAGGATCAACCGAAACTAACCGATAATTGTTGAAGAAGAAAGGTGGGATGCCAACCGGGGCATCCCCAAGCTTAGACGCTTGAGACTTCTTGAAATATTATCTTGGGGTGCCTTGGCCATCCCCAATCTTGAGCTTTTGTGTCTCCTTAATTCCTCTCATATCACGGCCTCCCTAAATCTCAAAAGCTTCATCCACACAAAACTCAACAAGGACTCGTGAGATAAGTTAGTATGAACCATTGCCAAAACCTTATCATACTATACTGTAGAAAATCACTAAAATTATTATTCAACATTGCATACTAAATGCCTCTGCATATTTAATAGTCCTATCCTCAAATAGAATCATTAAAGAAGCAAACATATGCAAACAATGCAAGCATAACAACAATCAGCCTAAACAGGACAGTCTGTAAAGAATGCAGCAACATCCATACTTCCCTAGCTCAAAAAATTATGAAATAAAATTACCACTGTAGTAAATTTATCAGAGATTAATATGCAAAAGGTTTCAATATTTTATCACATTATGAATTTTCTAGAGAATAATTGCAACAGCGGTAAACTTTCTGTTTTCACACAGCAACATGTGGACTTGTAACATAGGCATAGTAAAGACTATCAATGCCACTTTTATTGGAATAAAAGATGAAAAATATAGTTCTAAATAACAGCAAGCAAATCCTAACAAAATAAATTGACGCTCCAAGCAAAACACATATCATGTGGTAAATAAAAATATAGCTCCAAGTAAAGTTACCGATGAATGAAGACGAAAGAGGGGATGCCTTCCGGGGCATCCCCAAGCTTAGGATTTTGGTTGTCCTTGAATAATACCTTGGGGTGCCTTGGGAATCCCCAAGCTTAGGCTCTTGCCACTCCTTATTCCATAATCCATCGAATCTTTGACCCAAAACTTGAAAACTTCACAACACAAAACTTAAAGTAGAAAACTCGTGAGCTCCGTTAGTATAAGAAAATAAATCACCACTTCAAGGTACTGTAATGAACTCATTATTTATTTATATTGGTGTTAAACCTAATTTATTCCAACTTCTCTATGGTTTATAAACTCTTTTACTAGCCATAGATTCATCAAAATAAGCAAACAACACACGAAAAACAGAATCTGTCAAAAACAGAACAGTCTGTAGTAATCTGTAACTAACGCAAACTTATGGAACCCCAAAAATTATAAAATAAATTGATGGACCTGAGTAATTTATCTATTAATCCTCTGCAAAAATAATTAACTAAATAGCAGTCTCCAAATAAAATTGGCAGCAATTCCCGTGAGCGCTAAAGTTTCTGTTTTTTACAGCATGATCAACAAGACTTTTCCCAAGTCTTCCCAAAGGTTCTAATTGGCACAAACACTAATTAAAAGCATAAAACCACATCTAAACAGAGTCTAGATGAATTATTTCTTACTAAACAGGAACAAAAGGCAAGGAACAAAAATAAAATTGGGTTGCCTCCCAACAAGCGCTATCGTTTAATGCCCCTAGCTAGGCATGATGATTTCAATGATGCTCACGTAAAAGATAAGAATTGAAACATAAAGAGAGCATCATGAAGAATATTACTAGCACATTTAAGTCTATCCCACTTCCTATGCATAGGGATTTTGTGAGCAAACAACTTGTGGGAACAATAATCAACTAGCATAGGAGGGCAAAGCAAACATAACTTTGAAACTTTAAGCACATAGGGAGGAAATTTGATATTATTGAAATTCCTACAAGTATATATTCCTCCCTCATAATAATTTTCAGTAGCATCATGAATGAATTCAACAATATAACCAGCACCTAAAGCATTCTTTTCATGATCTACTAGTATAGAAATTTTATTACTCTCCACATAAGCAAAATTGTTCTCATGAATAATAGTGGGAGCAAACTCAACAAAATAATTATCATGTGATTGAAAATTAAGATCAAGATGACAAGTTTCATGGATATAATTATTCTTTATAGCATACAAGTCAACACAATAATCATCATAGATAGCAACTTTGTTTTCATAATCAATTGGAACCTCTTCCGGAATAGTGGAATCATTACTAAATAAAGTCATGACCTCTCCAAATCCACTTTCATCAATATAATCATCATAAATAGGAGGCATGCTTTCATCATAATAACTTTGCTCATCAAAACTTGCGGGACAAAAAGTATCATCCTCATCAAACATAGCTTCCCCAAGCTTGTGGCTTTGCATATCATTAGCATCGTAGATATTCAAGGAATTCATACTAACAACATTGCAATCATGCTCATGATTCAAATATTTAGTGCCAAACATTCTATAGACTTCTTCTTCTAGCACTTGAGCACAATTATCCTTTCCATCATACTCACGAAATATATTAAAAAGGTGCAGAGTATGAGACAAACTCAATTCCATTTTTTATAGTTTTCTTTTATAAACAAAACTAGTGATAAAACAAGAAACTAAAAGACTCGATTGCAAGATCTAAATATATACCTTCAAGCAGTCACCTCCCCGGCAACGGCGCCAGAAAAGAGCTTGATGTCTACTACACAACCTTCTTCTTGTAGACGTTGTTGGGCCTCCAAGTGCAGAGGTTTGTAGGACAGTAGCAAATTTCCCTCGAGTGGATGACCTAAGGTTTATCAATCCGTGGGAGGCGTAGGATGAAGATGGTCTCTCTCAAGCAACCCTGCAACCAAATAACAAAGAGTCTCTTGTGTCCCCAACACACCCAATACAATGGTAAATTGTATAGGTGCACTAGTTCGGCGAAGAGATGGTGAAACAAGTGGTATATGGATAGTAGATAAAGGTATTTGGAATCTGAAATAATAAAAACAGCAAGGTAACGAATGATAAAAGTGAGCGTAAACGGTATTGCAATGCTAGGAAACAAGGCCTAGGGTTCATACTTTCACTAGTGCAAGTCCTCTCAACAATAATAACAAAATTGGATCACATAACTATCCCTCAACATGCAACAAAGAGTCACTCCAAAGTCACTAATAGCGGAGAACAAACGAAGAGATTATGGTAGGGTACGAAACCACCTCAAAGTTATTCTTTCCAATCAATCCGTTGGGCTATTCCTATAAGTGTCACAAACAGCCCTAGAGTTTGTACTAGAATAACACCTTAGGACACAAATCAACGAAAACCCTAATGTCACCTATATACTCCAATGTCACCTCAAGTATCCGTGGGTATGATTATACGATATGCATCACACAATCTCAGATTCATCTATTCAACCAACACATAGGACCTCAAAGAGTGCCCCAAAGTTTCGATTGGAGAATCACGACGAAAATGTGTGCCAACCCCTATGCATAGGTTCATGGGAGGAATCCGCAAGTTGATCACCAAAACATACATTAAGTGAATCACGTGGTATCCCATTGTCACCACAGATATGCACGACAAGACATACATCAAGTGTTCTCAAATCTTTAAAGACCCAATCCGATAAGATTACTTCAAGGGGAAAACTCAATCCATTACAAGAGAGTAGAGGGGGAGAAACATCATAGGATCCAACTATAATAGCAAAGCTCGCGATACATCAAGATCGTATCACCTCAAGACCACGAGAGAGAGAGATCAAACACATAGCTACTGGTACATACCCTTAGCCCTGAGGGAGAACTACTCCCTCATCGTCATGGAGAGCACCGGGATGATGAAGATGGCCACCGGAGAAGGATTGCCCCCTCCGGCAGGGTGCCGGAACGGGTCTAGATTGGTTTTCGGTGGCTACGGAGGCTTCTGGCGGCGGAACTCCCGATCTATTGTGTCCACAGATGTTTTTAGGGTATATGGAAATATATAGGCGGAAGAAGTACGTCAGGGGGGCCACGAGGGGCTCATGAGGGTGGAGGGCGCGCCCAGGGGGTGGGCGCGCCCCCTGCCTCGTGACCTCCTCGCAGATCCTCCGACGTGCACTCCAAGTCTTCTGGGCTTCTTTCCTTCCAAAAATGAGTTCCGTGAAGTTTCAGGTCAATTGGACTCCGTTTGGTTTTCCTTTTCTTCGAAACCCTAAAACAGGGTAAAAGCAGAAAACTGGCACTGGGCTCTGGGTTAATAGGTTAGTCCCAAAAATGATATAAAAGTTTATAATAAAGCCCGTAAACATTCAAAACAGTAAATAATATAGCATGGAGCAATCAAAAATTATAGATACGTTGGAGACGTATCAGGGGGGGTCTCCGGGCTGTCCACGAGGCAGGGAGGCGCGCCCAGGGGGTGGGCGCGCCCCCCACCCTCGTGGGCAGCCCAGGACTCTTCTGGCCCAACTCTTCTACTCCGTGTCCTTCTTCTGGTCCAAAAATAAGTTCCGTGAAGAGAACGTTGGAACAAAGTGTGGACTTTGGTTGACTTGCCTGTTGATCGGCAGGCCATAGACTTCAAGAAGAAGACTGACGCTGACAGTAATGTTACTGTCTACAAAGCTCGACTTGTTGCAAAACGTTTTCGACAAGTTCAAGGAGTTGACTATGATGAGAGCTTCTCACCCATAGCGATGCTTAAGTCCGTCCAAATCATGTTAGCAATTGCCGCATTTAATGACTATGAAATTTGGCAAATGGATGTCAAAACTGCATTCCTTAATGGATACCTCAAAGAAGAGTTGTATATGATGCAACCAGAAGGTTTTGTCGATCCAAAAGGTGCTAACAAAGTGTGCAAGCTCCAGCGATCCATTTATGGACTGGTGCAAGCCTCTCGGAGTTGGAATATACGCTTTGATAGTGTGATCAAAGCATATGGTTTTATACAGACTTTTGGAGAAGCCTGTATTTACAAGAAAGTGAGTGGGAGCTCTGTAGCATTTCTGGTCTTATATGTAGATGACATATTGTTGATCGAAAATGATACTGAATTTATGAATAGCATAAAAGGATACTTGAATAAGAATTTTTCAATGAAAGACCTCAGTGAAGCTGCTTATATATTGGGCATCAAGATCTATAGAGATAGATCAAGACGCTTAATTGGACTTTCACAAAGCACATACCTTGATAAAGTCAAGGAGGGAGACATAGAGATTTGCAAGATACATACGGATCTGAATGTTGCAGACCCATTGACTAAGCCTCTCTCACGAGCAAAACATGATCAGCACCAAGACTCCATGGGTGTTAGAATCATTACAGTGTAATCTAGATTATTGACTCTAGTGCAAGTGGGAGAATAAAGGAAATATGCCTTAGAGGCAATAATAAAGTTGTTATTTATATTTCCTTATATCATGATAAATGTTTATTATTCATGCTAGAATTGTATTAACCAGAAACTTAGTACATGTGTGAATACATAGACAAACAAAGTGTCACTAGTTTGCCTCTACTTGACTAGCCCAATGAATCAATGATGGTCATGTTTCCTAACCATAGACATGAGTTTTCAATTGATTAACGGGATCACATCATTAGAGAATGATGTGATTGACTTGACCCATCCGTTAGCTTAGCACGATGATCGTTTAGTTTGTTGCTTTTGCTTTCTCCATAACTATACATGTTCCTATGACTATGAGATCATGCAACTCCCGAATACCGGAGGAACACTTTGTGTGCTACCAAACGTCACAACGTAACTGGGTGATTATAAAGGTTCTCTACAGGTGTCTCCGATGGTGTTTGTTGAGTTGGCATGGATCGAGATTAGGATTTGTCACTCCGATTGTCGGAGAGTATCTCTGGGCCCTCTCGGTAATGCACATCACTATAAGCTTTGCAAGCAATGTGACTAACGAGTTAGTTACGGGCTGTTGCATTACGAAACGAGTAAAGAGACTTGCTGATAACGAGATTGAACTAGGTATTGAGATACCGACGATCGAATCTGGGGCAAGTAACATACCGATGACAAAGGGAACAACGTATACCGTTATGCGGTTTGACCGATAAAGATCTTCGTAGAATATGTAGGAACCAATATGAGCATCCAGGTTCCGCTATTGGTTATTGACCAGAGATGAGTCTCGGTCATGTCTACATAGTTTTCGAACCCGTAGGGTCCGCACGCTTAACGTTCGGTGACGATAGGTATTACAAGTTTATGTGTTTTGATGTACCGAAGGTAGTTCGGAGTCCCGTATTTGATCACGAACATGACGAGGAGTCTCGAAATGGTCGAGACATAAAGATCGATATATTGAAAGCCTATATTTGGACATCGGAATGGTTTCGAGTGGTTCAGGCATTTTTCTGGAGTACCGGGAGGTTACGGAACCCCCCGGGGAGTATATGGGCCTTATTGGGCCTTAGTGGAATAGAGGAGAGGGAAGGGAAAAGAGGGAAGCGTGCCCCCCAAGCCCAATCCGAATGGGGAGGGGGGCCGGCCCCCCTTTCCTTCCTCCCTCTCTCCTCCTTCCTTCCTCTCCTACTCCTACTCCTACTTGGAAGGGCTCCTACTTCTACTAGGAAAGGAGGGAATCCTACTCCCGGAGGGGGTAGGACTCCCCCAGGGCGCGCCATAGAGAGGGTCGGCCCTCCCCCTCCTCCACTCCTTTATATACGGGGGAGGGGACACCCCATGGATACACAAGTTGATCAGTTGATCTTTTAGCCGTGTGCGGTGCCCCCCTCCACCATAATCCACCTCGGTTATATCGTAGCGGTGCTTAGGCGAAGCCCTGTTCCGGTAGAAACATCATCACCGTCATCACACCGTCGTGCTGACGAAACTCTCCCACGAAGCTCTACTGGATCTTGAGTTCGCGGGACGTCACCGAGCTAAACATGTGCAGATCGTGGAGGTGCCGTACGTTCGGTACTAGGATCGGTCGATCGTGAAGACGTATGACTACATCAACCGCGTTGTCATAACGCTTCCTCTTACGGTCTACAAGGGTATGTAGACGATACTCTTCCCTCTCGTTGCTATGCATCACCATGATCTTGCATGTGCGTAGGATTTTTTTGAAATTACTGCGTTCCCCAACATCCTTTCCCTTCCTCCCTGACTTCGCTTCTCACGCGCGTGAGCTCCCCCTGCCATGGCACCTCGGCCTATGCTCCATCCACCGCCTGCCATGGCCGGCCCCAAGCGCCTCCTCCCAGCCTCGCCCGCGGTCCTTCTGCATCTCCTCCGTGACCCCTGCCTAACGCCAGGGCCGAGCTGCTTGCCTCCCTTGCCGTCCGCCACCATTGACTCCCTCCTGCCGCTGATGTGTTGTTGGCCCTCGCCGTCGAGTGCGTCATCGGTGGCCTCCTCCATGCCCTGGGCTCCATCCAGCTCTGTCGCCTCCCAGCGTCCTCCTGCCTGCGCCGCCCCATGGCTCTCCCGAGGCCATCACCGACCACCACCCTACGACGTTCGGCCTTTGGACTACCACTCACGCAAGCACGTGAGTAACGACGCCGGCGACTCAGTGGTGACCAGGTCACACGCCAGGCGGCAGCGGCTCGTTGGCGTGCTGCAGTCCAAAGAGCTACCGCCAGTGTGCTGCTCTACTGCTGGTAAGGTGTTTGTTGAAATGGCAAAGAGAGAGAGGAGGAAGAAGGTGATGCTGACATGTGAGGTCCACCTATCGTAACGGTCAACTTAATGGTCCGAAATAACAGAGTTGACTATCCCGCCACGTCAGCCTTGACAGACAGGTCCAACATGTCATAAAGCGTTTAAATCGTCTGAACTGGCCATTTCCCGAAAGTGGTAGTTTTTAGTCACGAGATTCCAATTTTTTGGTAGTTTTCGGTCACTTTTTAAAAAGTGGTAGTTCCGTGGGACGGAAGCCTCAAATGTGGTAGTTTTTTGTCAAACACTCTGTTTGTCACCTTCCTACATGAGATGACAATATATTTGCCAGGTCATTGTCACCGGCGTATTCTAGCTCCAATGTCGACTTCACACCCGTTGCTCAACAACATTTCCCTGGCTCTGATGGTGTTTCAAAGGCCCGGAGGCGACATCAAGCTTTGCTCAAGGCGCTCTGCGGGCGAGCGCAGGAGAAAGACAACGTCGATTTCCTAAGTACATGTGTGTAGTTTTCTTTGTAAGTATGGCCTTGTAGGGGTGGTTGACTGTATATGACTTTTGATCTTTTTGGAAACAAGAGGTTTGCTTACGTCATGATGAAAACCTAATTGTCATGAACGGGAAACATTATGTTTAATTAGTTTTGTGTGTTGATGGGAACTATAGAAACCATTGAGAGCTAAAAAATAGGTTTTTCCTCGCAAATGTGTATAAAAAACCTATAAAAGGGATGACGACACATATCACACATTATAAAACACCGAGGAGTCGGTGAGCTTAATAGTACCTAGCAACACTAGCACCAAGGAAGCGTCATGCTCGTCGCATGAAGCAACACTGAAAGATGATGAAGTGGGTAGACAATCATCGATATCCAAAGTGACTATGAAATATCCATATTCAATGTAGATTTGGGTTCACCTCCAACTACAAATATCAGGCAATTTTGTTTTGACAGTGAATATCAGGCAATTGCAATAATGGGGTATAAACTGTTGCTGCTAAATGTTTATTGTAACCAACATTTTATTTTGGTATAATGGTCATTGTAGCACTTTACTAAATTAAACTAAGATAACTCATTAGTTTCAACCCTGCATTATCATGTAATATCAAATTAAAACATGTTATTTGCATGTAAACCTCATAAGTAGATTAAGAGATCATGATTTACACCTTTCTATATTTATTTATTTATACCAAATAAATATACTAAAAATAGGTGTGCCTCAGCTTTGAGTCACTTATCCTCTACAATACAATATGAGTTTCATTTTATTCATATAAAGTCAATTCGACAGATCACGTTTCCCATATGAACACATTGATATAGAAAACAATAGAAGACTTCCAGAAACTGATACAATTTCACTATTGTCACCGCACACCAACCAAAGCGCATTTCTTTTTTCATACAGATATGTATGTAACACACAAATGCAGTGGATGGTACTCTAAGCAAGTAGGTGTTCTTCCATTACATGGACAGACAAAGGAGCCATCGAAAACGTTCCAGAGAACTTGAGTTTATTCTGTTCCGGCGATCTTCTTCTTCAAGCTCTCGATGTCGGTGGCCAACTCTTTCCTGCTTTCCTGTGAGAAGTAAGAAACACCAAAGCATCCATGTAAATTAATAATCCTATGCAAAATTGGCCAATTCAATTCAAACACACACAAGATGTACCATGTGCTAGCATTGTTATACCTTGAAGAGGAGGTAGCGGTAGACGAACCACCCGGTGTAGCCGAGCCCAACCAGCTCCAGGAGCTTGGGGAGCTGCACAAAGCAGACCACAGAACATCATAAATTCATCATCCACCACAGTTCAGAGCTTGGGGATTAACTGCGAAAAAACGCAAGAGGCGGTTAATTTGGTCAGCGTGCACGTACCAACGGCACGGAGTTGATGGCGCCGACGACGACGGTGGTGAGCCAGAGAGCCACGACGGCGCCGCCGCTGTAGAGGAGGAAGGTGGGCTTGTCCTCAATCGCCTCCCACTGTCACACAGGAAAAGAGAACGGGTGACGATAGGCACATTGTGCAGGAGCCAGGAACTGATATGCCCATACGTTTACGCAGGCAGGTAGCTGGTACGAACCTTCCCCTTGAGGTCCTCGATGATCTCGTCGCCGCTCGCCGACGTGTCGTCGGAGGCGGCCTTCACGCGGAGCAGGGACGGCCTGGGCGCATCTGCAAGCTCGGCGAAGTCGTCAGAGCCAAAAGAATTTCCCCGAAAAAACCCGGCTGATAGATACTACTAGCATGCATGTGCACCTTGGAGGCGGAGAGGGTGGAAGTTGCGCCGCGGGAGGAGGGCGGGGGAGCGGGGGGCGGCGTTGCCGGTGGCGGCGGGGAGGCGTGCCCCTCCGAGGAGGGCCACGGAGTACGCCGTGGCAGCCATTGATCTGTCAGTGCCTTATCGCTTCCTCGGCCTCTCGCTCTGCGTTTCGCTGGTGCTAACGGAACAACAAAAGCTGGAACGGTTGTTGTGTAGGAGGGGCTCTTGTGCGGCCGCGCTCGCCCGCGTCTTTGGTCCCTCGGAGCGGTGACGTGGCGGCGCGCTTGGCTGTGATTGGCTGCCTCCCTATCTTCACATCCATGGATGGCCTCCCTGCCCTCCCGTACCAGGCATTCCTTTGGTTGGTGCCTGATGAGTGGGGACTGGGAATTTCACGGTTGGGGACAATGCAAGGTCGATTTGCATTTTGCTAGTACCACTCAGCTTCTGCATCTGTATGTTTCGCTATTGCAGCAATTTTTAGTTTTTTTCTTTTATGAAAAAGACTTGGCCTCATACAAAAGTCCACCAGAAGTACAAAACAGAACACACATAATAAAAATCACTCCATCTGTAGATTAATAGATCATCGAATGACCACTATCCCATTAGAACAAGCCGCCGACGCCCAGCTCCCCTACTAAAGCCTGTCTGACCTCATCGATAACAGCAATTTCTAATATATTAGGGGATCTGTGCAACGTTTGGTTAGTCTCCTACTCCTATAGCAGTCTAAACGCAAGATCCTCAAATAATTAGTGCCAACGAGTTAGTATATAGCGCATAGTACAGACTGCCAGGATTGGCTAGAACTGGTCTAGCTGAGACATAACTATGCTCTAATTCATCTCAGATGATGTCATCATAGTTGTATCTCGTTTGTTTTTCTTTTTGGGCTGGCCTAATGCGTGTTCTTGTCTTTTCTTAGCCTAGTAATTTTTTGTGTTGTGCGGCAAGAGGCTTGAGCACAACTACTAGTTGTTATTGCGACGCTGAATAGTAGCAGAACTACTAGTTGTAGCCACGATGAAGCTAGGTGGGAACTTGTAGGTTTAACTCAAAAAAAAAAAAGTGGGAACTTGTAGGAAAACATGTTTTAGGAACAATTAACATAACAAACTAATTAGCGAACCAACATGTGGTTGGAGGGACTGTGGTATTCCCAGCCCATCAGAGTTTAAGTCCTAGTACTCGCATTATTCCTGAATTTATTTCAGGATTTCCGGCAATGCGCTTTCAATGGGAGTAGACGGTCTCGTCGATGATGAGGTGCCTACGGTGGTTTCGTAAATCTCAAGAAGATATGCCGGCTCAGTCTCTCGAAGGTGCTCATAGGGATAGGGTGTGCGTGTGTGTTCATAGAGATGAGTGTATGCGCGTATGTATGAGTGCTTACGCCTGTATTGTGTCAAAAAACACACGACAAACTAATTAACCATGATTTTTTTTAATTTCCTTTTGTTCCATTTCGCTATAATATGTTGGCAAAAATGGCGCCGCAATTATAATAATAGAGTTATGTCAGTTTCTTGTTGCTCCATTTCCCCATATACCATGTGATTTTTTATTTTGTCAAATACAAAAAATGTTCATGAATTTCAAAAATTGATCATGAATTCAAAAAAATGTTGGTGAAACTTAAAAATCCTAAATGTAAAAAAAGTTCACGAAATTTTAAAAATCATGAATTTGTCGAAAAATCACAAGTTCCCAAAGTGTATAGAGATTTTTTTTATTTGAAAAAGCTCATGATAAACATGTAGTCACGACACTCCCTTGAAAGCATGCAGTTGCGACCCCGCTTGAAATACATGCAGTCACAACATGCCTTAGCAACTCCTCTTGAAAAACATGCATGTGATCTCGCCTTAAAGACATGTAGTTGCGACCCCCTGTTGAAAACATGCAGATGCAACACCCCCCCCCCCCCCCCTCCCCTTGTTGAAAACATGCAGATGCGACCCGCCTTAATAACATTCAGTTGCGACCCCTCTTGAAAATGTGCGGTTGCGACCCGCCTTGAAAACATGCAGTTTCAACCTGCCTTAAAAAAATGCGTTGCGACCTGCCTTAAAAACATGCAATTTTGACTCACCTTAAAAACATACCGTTGCGACCCCCTTTTGAAAACATACAGTTTCAATCCACTTTGAAAACATGCAGTTACGACCCCTCTTGAAAACATACAGTTGCACTGCGACCCCATTTTAAAAATATGCAATTGCGACCCACCTTAAAAACATGCAGTTGCGGCCTCTCTTAAACACATGGAGTTGTGGCCTCTCTTATAAATATGCAGTTGTAACTCACCTTGAAAATATGCAGTTGTGACCCCCCCCCCCCCTCTAAAAATATGCAATTACGATCTACCTTGAAAACATGCAGTTATGACCCCGGCTTAAAATCATGTTGTTGCGACTCACCTTGCAGACATGCAGTTGCGGCCCCTCTTGAAACATGCAGCTGCGACTCCACCTTAAAAACATGTAGTTGTGACCCAACTTGAAAACATGCAGTTGCGGCCCCTCTTAAAATGTTGCAGTCAGCTTATAACACTTGCAGTTGCAGGACATGCATGTGGCTCCCCCTCCCGACCATAGTTGCAACCCTTTTTTTTCAATCTCAACTTCATTATTGTGTTGACACCGTGAATTTTTATTTAAAAATTATAAGGGACAAATTATGTAAAACAAATATTACGCTAAAACAAAATTAATCTATTAAAGTTAAGAAAAGAGAAAATAGTGACACAATGTTCTAATATACTCCCTCCGTCCCAAAAAACAGCAATTAATCATGAGAAAAAAGTAAATAAGTCATAACAAAGAGCTTACCCCTCATCCGCCAAAAAAAAAAAGAGCTTACCCCTAGAAGCTATCGTGAACAAATAACAAAACATGCAAAAAGCTTGGAGCGGTCCCCATCTTTCCTTTTTGGTCGGGTAAAAAGAAGAAACCCCACATAGCTCAACTCGTGCAAATAAGCAAAAGTAACTCGTCGCTTGTCTGTGGGCTCGTAGAAAGGTGATGGGTAAGGCAGCCCCTGTACAGATGAGCCGCACACCCGTCGCTCCCGTGGTAACAAACAAAAGCCATCACGAATCTTAGCGTGACGATGGGAGGGCTAGAAATGTGACTTGAGACCGTAGTTAAAACTCAGCTAGCCACCGACGGACACACAACTCCCCTACTAAAGCCAACCTGGCCTCATCGATGACACTCCCTCCATAAACAAATGTAAGAGCGTTTAGATAACTAAAGTAATGATCTAAACGCTCTTATATTTCTTTAGAGGGAGTATAATTTATTACAGGATATATGCAACGTTTGGTTAGTCTCCTCCTATATAGCATTCTAAACACAGGGTATAGACAGAACGAGTACATTACAGTCGTCATGTACAGACTGCCGTTAAATCATAATGATAGCCTGTCAATATTCTGCGCAAAATAGGAGAATAGATACACTTGAGTACCAAATGCTAAACTGACAAATATTTGTATACCTTGCGGAGAACACTCGAGCGTTTGGCCATAACCTTGGCATTGGAGACATCATCTCCACACACCTGATTCTGATCCGTATCAGCAGCCTGAAGCAGCATGACTGGAATCCACTACAGGTCCTGGCAAAACACCTTGCACATTCACTCACAACGTGTTTGGCAAGGATATGACATGAGCCTTACGATAGATAAGATAATTTCTGCATCTGAATCCTGACTGGCATGGTCACCGCCGCACATACTCTGATGTGCTGTGCGCTGTGCCCTCCGAGTCAGTTATCCTAAACCTTTCCTACCAATTGAATAACTAACTTGTATCAACCTAACTGTCACTGTCTGAGAAATATATGTGTTTTGATGTGCTTGCTTCTCGTGCAGATTCGTCTTGGTCGGATTCATCTTCTTGCTCAGATGCATCTCTGATCTGTTCCGAGAAGATGAATTCAGCAACAATGGGCAGATGATCACTGCCCATCTCCTGATAAATTTTCAACATGACATCGTTGTTAGCAGTTAAATATGAACATTGTGCATAACAGAAAATTTACAGCCAAAACTCGAATCATGACACGACCCAAAGTTTAAACCATGTCCTTTTTCACAGAAAGATTTTTCTAATTAGTATGATGTACTAAATGAGGAAGTACCCTGGTTGGAAGACCCCTCGTTCTCCTCAAAGCATCCACAGGTAGGGTGTCCAAAACTCTGGAGCATTCAAGCCCAGGAGTATACCTTCAACAAAGAGACTCAGCCACATTGTACATGTGTAGAATAAGATACAGGCACGATTAGAAGCATACCACAAATAATCAACAGTCCCAAGAAACTTCTTGTGATATGACGTTGCTAGAGGTTCACCATGATAACCCCTATTGCTCGAATTTCCCTAAAATAAATCGGCACTTCATTTCAACTATATGTCGAATAGTCAAAGAGAGTGCTTCACTTTCCAATGAAAATAAATACTACCTTTAACATGGCATAAGAGCTAGAGAGCTTCAACGGATGGCTAGCGACCATGACATTTGAGGACCCTGTCGCATTTCTCACTTCTTCGTCACTCCATCCATAGTTCAGTAAACTACAAGGAAGGTACATACAAATCTTAAAAGGAAGAAATGTGCTAGGTCAACTAAGATCTGACAAGAAAAGATTCTGACCTACAATACAAACCAAATTCAGAGCTATCCAGTCCAGACAACTGCCTTCTATCATGCAAAGAAACGTTCAGCTGGTGACACAAAAAAGAGCACATTGTATGCATTGTCAATCAATTCTATAATAACCAGAGTCCACTATAACTTTGGGGATATGCAAGAAATATCTAACGCAATATTTCACCTTCATTGTCGACAAGAACTTGTAGATGGCACTCTGGTCCAAGGAAAAGAAAAAAGAAAAGTTAGAACCGATGAAAGAAAAATGTCAGCTCTAAATTATGAGATACCACATTTCAGTAAAAAAATATTTAAAAACCTATTCACAACTTATTACTCTAATTGTACCATCCTAGACCCGCAGCCAATCTAAAGCACTATCACTCATGAGCAGTAAAACGTCATCTCAGTTCCAGAAACCAAACACTTGTTACAAGTAATTATCTTTATGTGAGAATCTTAAGACACATATATGCAAGGAAGCAACTAAAACATACTTCAGGTGTGCTGTTAAAATCACCAGCAAGTACAATAGGAATTCCATCCCATTTTCCAGCAAGAGCATTTGCCCTCTCCAGTAGCATGCGGATCTGGAAGAAGGGGAATCAGGAGTAAACAACAATTTGGGTAAAGTTGGAAGGAGTAAATAGATAGCTGCCAAATTTTAAGTGGTCAATAGTCATTTCAAACTGTGCATTACATTCATATCAGCTAATGAGGATTATGCAGACCATCTTGAGACACGACCACACAATGATATTAGATACGCAGGAAACAAATGATGCTGATTTTAACTAAACTGACATACCTGTCCCATTTTTACATCTCCACGCTTTGGATTAAACAAAACATGAATATTCCCGAGTACAAATTTTTGGGTTCCGTTAAGCTGAAAAGGAAACATGTAACAGAAAAAATTAATACAACCATTTTTCTGCCAACAATAAAATATTGGTTACTTAGCAGAGACCTGAATAAGAAGAAAAATTATACAAAAGATGGTAGCTGGGAAGCTATTTAGAAAATGCACGATTGTAGTACATCATTTGGTTCATTTACACAATGTAAAGGAAGTCACAAGGCAATGCTAAAATTGTAATAATACATGGTGCATGTTTCCAGATAGAGCTATTCGACTCGCAAAGAAAAGATAGAACTATCACAGAAAAAAAGATATCCAGTCTCCCCTCCTTTTCTATTTCCTGCTAGTTCTACCCATTATTTGGGTCTCGGGCCCCATATCAAATAGGGAAAAACATTACTAGCAGAAGAATCCAAACGATTATGATTATCTGCTAACTCTTACCAGGATGAATGAGAAATTACTCCTTACTTTAGTTAATGAACTGAACCAACTAGTGCTTTGATGTAAATCTAAGTACCTCAAAAACTAATACTTGAGCAACATTATTTCGTAGATTGAATTCACTAAAGTCAATACTATCTTCCTCAAGCAGACGTAACCTACAATTCAAACAAAGATAAGGATGAAATTGCTGCTTTGTTCCAATCAATAAAGATAACAAGCGGAGAAGGGGTAGCATTAATCATACCGTTCTGACTTCCAAAAGGTAGCACATCCATCTTTAGCATCCCCAGTACGCCCCTGAGGATGGCATGGGACTCAGCTTAGGATTTGAAAGGCAGAAATTCGAAAGAGAAATGTTACAGTGCTATACCTTAAAGCTACATTCATAGCCTCTGTTCTTCATTTCTGCAGCAATTTCCCGGAATCTATCCACCTCCTATTTTCCAAACACGAAGTGTTACAGAGTACAGTGGAAGGATGACATCGCCAATATGCAGGTTGAGTTCTTGCCTGAAGACACACTAAATCAGAGTCCCAGTGCCTAATTTCATGGATAATAAGCCTTCTCCTCGAATCCCACCTCAAAGCATCCCAAGGGACGTCCAAGTAAAGGTCAGGATGGTTCCGTGCATTGTTATCCGCCAAGATGTTGTATGACATGATTGTGCATGCATCTACCAAAAGAAAGACAGAAATTATCAGTACAAAACTAATAGTGCACGAATGCCTACATCTCAGCAACACAATTGCACCCAATATGATATAACTTTGTAATAAGCAACACACTTCCAAGCCAACAAGCCAAACTGATACAACTTTGTAACGGAAGGACACACGAAGATCATGACTTTGTGGGAGATTGCACTAGCTGGGTAGAAGCTTTTGACTTTCACCGACCTTTTTTCCTTTGGAAAATTACTTCCACTAACTAATTAGTTGAACTAGCTCCTTATACTATACCTAATGCAAAGGGTCAATTTTATCAGACCTATACACAAACAAGTGGTGAGCAAAGGTAACCAATCTCCTCGACAGCTATGTGCAGCTAACAGGATACCTGAGCCTGAGGTCGATGCCTCGTCCGCGAAGACCCACCGCCGGTAGGGCACCGGAGCATGTGGCGCGTGGTACCCCTGCCAGACGCGGCCAGACGCGCCTGCGGGGTCCTGCCAGCGGCGGCGGTGGTCGAAAGGAGCGACGTATGCGGACGCGCGCCACACCGCCGCGCCGGGAGCAGAGGGAGAGCGTCCGCGCTTCCTGGGGCGAGGGGCCGCGGGAGCTGGCGGCGAGAGGCGCGCGCGCGAAGGGTTGTACGCCATTGCGGCGACCTGTGGCGGTGGGCCGGCGAGGGGTGGGTGGGTCAGGTCGGGGTGAGAGGGGAACGGAATTGTACGGGTTCGGTACTCGTTTTGTGGGTTCCTATATACGAGGGGTTGAGTACAATAAGTGCCTCAAGATCTGGATCGGACGGTCCAGATGTGTTGTAAATCTAGGTTATCTATAATATCTAAATAGTTCATCCCCACTAACCTATTACATGCAAGATGTCCACATCAGCAAATCTTCCACCTCAGCAAATCAGCCATGTCAAAAAAAATCAACAATTTGTTGGATATTTTTCGTAGTACATGGTCACCCCCAAAGCAAGCCAACGTTTCCTATTCACGGCACATCTTAATTGGAGCAAAATAAAAGAGCCCCAGGCACGCACGTATCATCTTCTCTGGCGATTCCTTTGCTCTTCCTAGGTGATTCGTTTGCTCTTCCCTTCCACATTATATTTCTCTCCCGTGGCCCATCGGCATCCACACCCCAAGCCATATTTTGGCCTTCTACGAATCCATGCAACAATCTCATCTCTTGATTGTCTACAACGAAGCTACTGCCGAATTCAGCGGTGAGGAGCTGCGATGACCCGAGCAGATGTTGGATTCAGTGGTGAGAAGCTGCGGCAGAGCTCCGCCATACTCGCTCCCTTTCCCATCTTCAACTCCATGCGACACCTTCAACTCTCTCCACCATCGCGGATTCGACAACGAACAGGTACGACTGCCCCTGCCACAACCTGATTTGATGACGAGGAGTCTCGCCAACCCCTTCAGCAATCAAGCTCTTCCGCCCTCACTCCCTTTCCCATCTTCAATTGTTACCTTGATGCAGCCCGAAGAAAAGGCGAGTAAAATACATCAAGTTTTGGTTTTCTAAAGCGTCACTGCAAGATGTCATCCTGAATTTGTGGATTGTTGTGGAATCATGAGCTTCTGCATATGATAAGGTGAGTTATCATGTTAGTTGTTTTTCGGAAGAAGTTGGCTTAATTCTCTGTTCATTACAATGATGACTTATAGAACAGATAATTGGATTAGCATGATTTCGACGTGTTATCCCTCAAATGTTATTTCAGAGGATATACACAGGGAAGCGACAATGATGGTACAAAAAATCCCAGATTAACATAGAGGAAGTACCAAGAATGGAGTAATTAATTCTGTATACTTTATATTGTTATGGCAAAAAAAACCGTGACTAAATAATCTGTATACACATCATGTCGTATAGTTTGATTCGGTATGATGTGCACACTTACAGTTCATAATAAGAGGCCAGAAAGGTGATTATTCCTACTTAGTAAACTTACCTTTATTTTTTATAAATGTATTTCTATACTTTATTGTTCTCTATCTTACATTAATGAGAAACAAGCTATTACCATTGGTTTTTAGCTATGATGTGCCATCCGGCGTGGCACCATCTATAAGTTGCCTCTTACTTTTGTCAATCTATTTTTGCTAAAGATCTTGATGCATACACACTACACACTAAACTCTCTCGCTTCTTTCCTGAAAGGTACTGAAGTTACCGTCTTCTTTCGTGAATGGTGCACTGAAGTCGTTGTCTTCTGTCATGCTTCTGTTGGATAGATCATAAGCATTGCATGCTAGGTGGAAAATGTTTTTAATTCAAGAAATTTCGAAGAGATGTGCTACTTGGCCCAGTCTAACTCATAACTTTTTTTCTATTTTTCCTTTTCTTACAGAAGTCTACTTCCTGCACACGCAATAATGTTAAGGTATATGCAAATGTATGTTTACCGCTAATCATGGTAGCTCGCATCCTTTCTTTGATGTAATTTTATTACAATTCCTCTATACTTCCCTTTATGCAAGTATTCCATGTAGATTCAGATAAATATCATGTACTGTTGATGCATAAATAGATTATTCTAGAGTTTCATCATTCGTATGGTCCACTGCAGATCAATGAAACTGAGAATAGTATTCCTTAAATTATGATCATTTTGGTCTCTTGAGAAAAGGATTTAACTTTACTGAACATTCCAGTGCTACTTTGCTTATTTTATTTTCTTAGTCACACTTGGAGAGGTCCATGGTGTCACGACTTTACTCAGATTTAACAAAGATACAGGTGTAACGGCTATCTAGGTACACCCAAGATCCCCAAAATAATCGATCAATGTCTGCAAACAATACTATTCATGGATATGATTTTTCATGACATTTGTGTTTGTGAGGCAATGGCAATGCTATTATGCACTCAATGCAACTCATATTTCGCATGCATTGCGCATCATGTATCATTCTAAAGTATTGTTGTCAAAGCAGAATCGTATATTCATAATTTTGCTTAACCTTTTTTGAGTTATTTTACCGAGTAAAACAATAATTTAGGGCAATATTTCCTGCAGCAACGCGCGGGGAATCATCTAGTTTTCTTAACCACCGTTCCACATATATGGTGTTAACTCTTTTTTTGCGCAAAATATATGGTGTTAAAAACTAGGACAATGCCTGCACGTAAAAAAAACTAGGATAATGCTTGTGCATTGCAATGGAATATAAATATTTTTAGTATGTTAGCTTGTGATTTACCTGTTCATATTAATGTGATGTGCAAATATATGTTTATCAAATTCTGCCCATGATTTTTCTTATATTTTGATGAGAATTTTGATAAGTAAATTAAACTGGAATTGGCTCAGAAGGTAAGTAAATTATGATGATTTGATTATCATATGGGGAAATTTGAAAAACGAGGTGGTGCAAAAAAAAAGTAAACATGGGACATTACATTCTTCTTAAGTAAAAAAAATAGTAGAGATAGAGATTACTTTTTTACAAATTGTTTTTTTGCAGGTATTTTTTTAAAAATTGTTACAAAACTATTTTTGCATGGTTATAATACCTTCATGAAAAAAATGTTGTGAAAGATTGTTGCATAACCACCGATTTGTTACATTACTACTTATTTTATATTTTTTGTAACACTTCTGAAAATACATAGTCAAGATTTGTTGCAACGATTTATTTCTACTAGAGAGGTGAGATTTTGTCACGAAAACAACCGGTTTTTCCCTCACCGTCGGGGGACGGACGACTTAGCACAGCCCCTCAGTCAATTCCGTGTCGAAGACGCTGCATGTTGCATGCTTCAGTTCACTCAATCAAAACATATGCATGCGATCTAGCTGGTTTTATTTATCAAATCTTCTATATCTAAATAGCTAGTCCCCATTATTTATTTCTCTTAACATGCAAGTATGTCATATCATTCCTTAACATGCATGAGAAAAGGCCCACCCCACTATCATGTGTCTCTCAACATGCAAGCATGCCACTTCATCATGACATGCATAAAAAAAGGGAACGACTACAACAGAAGAAGGGCCACCAATGCAAAAATAGAAAAACAACCATGAGCCATTGGATCGTAGGTGGATGGCATAGATTCTGGTGGAAAAATCTCAGCCACTTAATGTACATTTTACGAAAAAAACCTACTAGCAATTAGTTATAAAATAGAACTTTTGCAGCAACCACCTCAAGTATTTCATCTCCCTCTCCATTCATTTTGTTCAAGGACGGCTTATGGCACAAATTCAGCCACCATTTGAAGCATAACAAAACATCTGACTGGACCTTCGCAGATTGAGCATATCACAAGCATACATATCTTGATGAGACATGGTAGCACCATTTTTAGTACATGGCCAGCAAGACAGAGTATTAAGGACTAATATCTTGATAGTACATAAAAGAAATGCTCTAGCCGTTCCCTCCAGTTCTACTACTTGCTCATGAAGCTTCTTGTTCTAGGAAAGATCACACCAAGCAAACCATATTCAGTTGAGTGCAGCCACATACAGATGCATGATCAAGAACAGACTTAAATTTATCTTGCAGAGAAATTCTCTCAAGTGTCAGAAAAGGAAGACTTTGATAAAAGCTTCTTCTATCCATCTGTAGTCCTGATGTTTCCGGTAGTCAGAGCATCATGCATCTACAAATACAAGCAAAAATAGTTAACATTACAAGGACAGAAATAGGAAAACAATTAAGAATGCAATTCAAGTTCTTCTAATAACTCGTATATGACAAAAGTAAAAATTTGATGTTGCAGCACAAAGTCACATGTCAGACTAGTGAAGAGACAAGGAAAGAATATCACATGGCAAAATATAATCACAGCTTGACAATGACAGATCACTTGTATCAATTTTTGCAACTCATCATCCCAGTAAGACTTGCTTAACGCGAATAGCTTACGACCGGTTGTTCTGCTGTATTGATATTACATTATGACTCAATGGCTGGTTAGCAACCGAAGGTCTATCCCAAATCAAGCCCAATACACAGAAAGAGTGTCTTCTTTTCTACATACACAGAAAGAGTATCTTATTTTCTACATATACACAGAAAGTGTGTCTTCTTTTCTACATACAAAAGGTAAAAAATGTTGTCTTTTTACAATTGTAGTGTCATAAAAGCCGAATGAGGAAGACCAAAGAGCCAATACAATTGTTTCACTAAAGCAAAAGTATCATGATTTTAGTTTCAATGGCATTACTGGACAAATTGACAGTGAACTCCCAGAAATCAGTGAAGTGGCACACATTGCAAGTGTAACGAATTCCAGTCTTGTGCCTACAAGCACTTCACATGCAGGTACTTTAATAGGTAGATGAGATTAGTATGTCCTCATGTACAATATCCGACAAGAGGATGAAATTTCACAATACAAAACTGCTCGAAAATCTAGTATAAGCAAACTTGTCCGGTGATTAATTTTTCTATGCATTGATATAGAGAGATATCCCTATTATTTCTCTCAAGTTGAAAGCAAGCATATCCCAGATGAGCATAAACTAGTTGTCCAGTCAAAATTTTGAAGTAAGCAAACATTATGTGTTTTGTTATGGCTAATCAACACCGAATAAAGGTCTCTCTAAATTAACTGAATCTGGTACAGCAAAGTATCAATACATACTAAACTAAGATTCCGCACTATAGTTTGTGGTACAAACATTGAACAAAAATGATTTCCTACATAAATGCTACATAATTAACTAGGGAAAATTGGTAGCAACCTCACAGGCAAGCATACAGAGAGATATCCTTGTTATTGCTCTCAAGTTGAAAGCAAGCATATCCCAGATGAGCATGAACTAGTTGTCCAGCCCAAATTTTCAAGTAATCACACATTGTGTCTTTTTGTTATGGCTAATCAATACTGGATAAAGGTCTCTCAGAATTAACTGAATTTGGTACAGAGAAGTGTGTGTATATGCCAATGGGTTTGCTACTGTACTACTTAAGCATACTTCTCTGAATATAGCCTTTGCGCAAAATAATTGTAAGCTTCCAAGCTACTGCTACTCATGTTAAAAATATGTTATCTAACCTAAATGTGCATATGCTTAGAATTTTCAAAATGTTGTTATTCATATCATTTCTAAATATGCAGAATTATACGACATCCAACAATGATACAACATAGTTCTCGGACAAGAAGGATTTCTTTTACGAGCGCTACATGAAATGCTACAGAATTAACTATGTAAACTGGTAGCAACCTAGCAGACAAGCATACCTGAAGGCTAGCTGTAGTTTTCTTCTCAGGCGTTACTAGATGGCGGAGTGATGTCTACTACACAACCTTCTTCTTGTAGATGTTGTTGGGCCTCCAAGTGCAGAGGTTTGTAGGACAGTAGCAATTTTTCCTCAAGTGGATGACCTAAGGTTTATCAATCTGTAGGAGGCGTAGGATGAAGATGGTCTCTCTCAAGCAACCCTGCAACCAAATAACAAAGAGTCTCTTGTGTCCCCAACACACCCAATATAATGATAAATTGTATAGGTGCACTAGTTCGGCGAAGAGATGGTGATACAAGTGGTATATGGATAATAGATAATGGTATTTGTAATCTGAAATTATAAAAACAGCAAGGTAGAAAGTGATAAAAGTGAGCGTAAACGGCATTGCAATGATAGGAAACAAGGCCTAGGGTTCATACTTTCGCTAATGTAAGTTCCCTCAACAATACTAACATAATTGGATCACATAACTATCCCTCAACATGCAACAAAGAGTCACTCCAAAGTCACTAATAGCAGAGAACGAATGAAGAGATTATGGTAGGGTACGAAACCACCTCAAAGTTATTCTTTCCAATTAATCCGTTGGGCTATTCCTATAAGTGTCACAAACAGCCCTAGAGTTCGTACTAGAATAACACCTTAAGATACAAATCAACCAAAACCCTAATGTCACCTAGATACTCCATTGTCACCTCAAGTATCCGTGGGTATGATTATACGATATGCATCACACAATCTCAGATTCATCTATTCAACCAACACAAAGGACCTCAAAGAGTGCCCCAAAGTTCCTACTGGAGAATCACGACGAAAACGTGTGCCAACCCCTATGCATAGGTTCCCAATGTCACGAAACCCGCAAGTTGATCACCAAGACATACATCAAGTGTTCTCAAGTCTTTAAAGACTCAATCAGATAAGATAACTTCAAAAGGGAAACTCAATTCATTACAAGAGAGAAGAGGGGGAGGAGAAACATAGGATCCAACTATAATAGCAAAGCTCGCGATACATCAAGATCGTATCATCTCAAGAACACGAGAGAGAGATTAAACACATAGCTACTGGTACATACCCTCAGCCCCGAGGGAGAACTACTCCCTCCTGGTCATGGAGAGTGCCGGGATGATGAAGATGGCCACCGGAGAAGGATTGCCCCCTCCGGCAGGGTGCCGAAACGGGTCTAGATTGGTTTTTGGTGGCTACGGAGGCTTCTGGTGGCGGAACTCCCGATCTAATCTCTCTTCTGGAAGTTTTAGGTTACGTAGGTACATATGGGTGCAGGAGGTACGCCGGTGGACCGAAGGGGGGGGCCACGAGGCAGGGGGCGCGCCCCAAGGGGGTGGGCGCTCCCCCTACCCTCGTGAGCTCCTCCTTCATCTTCTGGCGTAGGATCCAAGTCTATCCGGTAGGTTTCCTTCCAAAAATAACTTCTCCAGTTGATTTCATTCCGTTTTGACTCCGTTTGATATTCCTTTTCTTCGAAACACTGAAATAGGCAAAAAACAGCAAATCTGGGCTGGGCCTCCGGTTAATAGGTTAGTCCCAAAAAAATAATATAAAAGTGGAAAATAAAGCCCAATATTGCCTAAAACAATAGATAATATAGCATGGAGCAATCAAAAATTATAGATACGTTGGAGACGTATCAAGCATCCCCAAGCTTAATTCCTGCTCGCCCTCGAGTAGGTAAATGATAAAAAAGATAATTTTTGATGTGGAATGCTAGTTGGCATAATTTCAATGTAATTCTTCTTACTTGTGATATGAATATTCAGATCCGAAAGATTCAAGACAAAAGTTCATATTGACATAAAAATAATAATACTTCAAGCATACTAACTAAGCAATTATGTCTTCTCAAAATAACATGGCCAAAGAAAGTTCATCCCTACAAAATCATATAGTTTAGTCATGCTCCATTTTCGTCACACAAGAATGCTCTCATCATGCACAACCCCGATGACAAGCCAAGCAATTGTTTCATACCTTAGTAATCTCAAACTTATAAACCTTCACGTAATACATGAGCATGAGCCATGGATATAGCACTATTGGTGGAATAGAATATAATGAGGGGGGTTATGTGGAGAAGACAAAAAGGATAAAGTCTCACATCAACGAGGCTAATCAATGGGCTATGGAGATGCCCATCGATTGATGTTAATGCAAGGAGCAGGGATTGCCATGCAACGGATGCACTGGAGCTATAAATGTATGAAAGCTCAACAAAAGAAACTAGTGAGTGTGCATCCAACTTGCTTGCTCACGAAGACCTAGGGCACTTGAGGAGGCCCATTGTTGAAATATACAAGCCAAGTTCTATAATGAAAAAATCCCACTAGTATATGAAAGTGACAGAACAAGAGACTCTCTATCATAAATATCATGGTGCTACTTTGAAGCACAAGTGTGGAAAAAGGATAGTAGCATTGTCCCTTTTATTTTTTATTTTTTTTGGCCTTTCTTTTTTTTTATTTGGCCTTTCTTTTTTTTATTTGGCCTTTCTTTTTATGGCCTTTTTTTGGGACAATGCTCTATTGAATGATGATCATCACACTTCTATTTATTTACAACTCAATGATACAACTCGATACTAGAACAAAGATGACTCTATATGAATGCCTCCGGTGGTGTACCGGGATATGCAATGATTCATGAGTGACATGTATGAAAGAATTATGAACGGTGGCTTTGCCACAAATACTATGTCAACTACATGATCATGCTAAGCAATATGACAATGATGAATGTGTCATGATAAACGGAATGGTGGAAAGTTGCATGGCAATATATCTCGGAATGGCTATGGAAATGCCATAATAGGTAGGTATGGTGGCTGTTTTGAGGAAGATATAAGGAGGTTTATGTGTGACAGAGCGTATCATACCACGGGGTTTGGATGCACCGGGAAATTTGCACCAACTCTCAAGGTGAGAAAGGGCAATGCACGGTACCGAAGAGGCTAGTAAGGATGGAAGGGTGAGAGTGCGTATAATCCATGGACTCAACATTAGTCATAAAGAACTCACATACTTATTGCAAAAATCTACAAGTCATCAAAAAACCTCGGTACTACGCGCATGCTCCTAGGGGGATAGATTGGTAGGAAAAGACCATCGCTCGTCCCCGACCGCCACTCATAAGGAGGACAATCAAATAACACCTCATGTTTCAAATTTGTTACACAACATTTACCATACGTGCATGCTACGGGACTTGCAAATTTCAACACAAGCATTTCTCAAATTCACAACTACTAAACTAGCACGACTTTGATATTATTACCTCCATATCTCAAAAGAATCATCAAGCATCAAACTTCTCTTAGTATTCAAAACACTCATAAGAGAATTTTATTATTAATCTTGTATAACTAGCATATTGAGATTTTAAGCAAATTACCATGCTATTAAGACTCCCAAAATAATATAAGTGAAGCATGAGAGTTCATCTATTTCTTGCCACCATGCTCTAAAAGATATAAGTGAAGTACTAGAGCAAACAACAAACTACTCCGAAAGATATAAGTGAAGATCAATGAGTAGTCGAATAATTATGCAACTATGTGAAGACTCTCTAACATTTAATAATTTCAGAACTTGGTATTCTATTCAAACAGAAAGCAAAACAAAATAAAATGACATCTAAGAATATCAAACATCATGTGAAGAAGCAAAAACTTAGGATCAACCGATATTGACCGATAGTTGTTGAAGAAGAAAGGTGGGATGCCAACCGGGGCATCCCCAAGCTTAGAAGCTTGAGACTTCTTGAAATATTATCTTGGGGTGCCTTGGGCATCCCCAAGCTTGAGATTTTGTGTCTCCTTAATTCCTCTCATATCACGGTCTCCCTAAATCTCAAAAGCTTCATCCACACAAAACTCAACAAGGACTCATGAGATAAGTTAGTATAAACCATTGCCAAAACCTTATCATACTCTACTGTAGAAAATCACTAAAATTATTATTCAACATTTCATACTAAATGCCTCTGCATATTTAATAGTCCTATCCTCAAATATAATCATTAATGAAGCAAACCTATGCAAACAATGCAAACATAACAGCAATCTGCCTAAACAGGACAGTCTATAAAGAATGCAGCAACATCCATACTTCCCTAGCTCCAAAAATTATGAAAGAAAATTCCCACTTTAGTAAATTTATCAGAGCTTAATATTCAAAAGGTTTCAACATTTTATCACATTATGAGTTTTCTAGGGAATTATTGCAACAGCGGTAAATTTTCTGTTTTCAAACAGCAACATGTGGACTTGTAACATAGGCATAGTAAAGACTATCAATGCCACCTTTATTGGAATAAAAGATGCAAAATATTGTTCTAAATAACAGCAAGCAAATCCTAACAAAATAAATTGATGCTCCAAGCAAAACACATATCATGTGGTGAATAAAAATATAGCTCCAAGTAAAGTTACCGATGAACGAAGACGAAAGAGGGGATGCCTTCCGGGGCATCCCCAAGCTTAGGCTCTTGGCTATCCTTGAATATTACCTTGGGGTGCCTCGGGCATCCCCAAGCTTAGGCTCTTGCCACTCCTTGTTCCATAATCCATCGAATCCTTACCCAAAACTTGAAAACTTCACAACACAAAACTTAACAGAAAACTCGTAAGCTCCGTTAGCGAAAGAAAACAAAACACCACTTAAAGGTACTGTAATGAACTCATTCTTTATTTATATTGGTGTTAAACCTACTGTATTACAACTTCTCTATGGCTTGTAAACTATTTTACTAGCCATAGATTCATCAAAATAAGCAAACAACACAATGAAAACATAATCTGTCAAAAACAGAACAGTCTGTAGTAATCTGGATCAAACGTATACTTATGGAACTCATAAAATTCTCAAATAAATTGCTGGACCTGAGGAATTTATCTATTAATCATCTTCAAAAATAATTAACTAAATATCACTCTCCAAATAAAAATGGAAGCAATTCTCGTGAGCGCTAAAGTTTCTGTTTTTTACAGCATGATCAACAAGACTTTCTCCAAGTCTTCCCAAAGGTTCTACTTGGCACAAACACTAATTAAAAGCATAAAACCACATCTAAAGATAGGCTAGATGAATTACTTATTACTAAACAGGAACAAAAAGCAAGGAACAAAAGTAAAATTGGGTTGCCTCTCAACAAGCGCTATCGTTTAACGCCCCTAGCTAGGCATGATGATTTCAATGATGCTCACATAAAAGATAAGAATTGAAACATAAATAGAGCATCACGATGAATATGACTAGAACATTTAAGTCTAACACTCTTCCTATGCATAGGGATTTTGTGAGCAAACAATTTATGGGAACAATAATCAACTAGCATAGGAGAGCAAAACAAGCATAACTTCAAAATTTTAAGCACATAGAGAGGAAACTTGGTATTATTGCAACTCCTACAAGCATATGTTCCTCCCTCATAATAATTTTCAGTAGCATCATGAATGAATTCAACAATATAACCAGTACCTAAAGCATTCTTTTCATGATCTACAAGCATACAAATTTTATTACTCTCCACATAAGCAAAATTCTTCCCTTGAATAGTAGTGGGAGCAAACTCAACAAAGTAACTATCACGTGATTGAAAATTAAGATCAAGATGACAAGTTTCATGGCTATCATTATTATTTAAAGCATAAGTGTCATCACAATAATCATCATAGATAGGAGGCATGCTTTCATAATAATAAATTTGCTCATCAAAGCTTGGGGGACAAAAAATATCATCTTCATCAAACATAGCTTCCCCAAGCTTGTGGCTTTGCATATCATTAGCATCATGGATATTCAAGGAATTAATACTAACAACATTGCAATCATGCTCATCATTCAAATATTTAGTGCCAAACATTCTATGTAATTCTTCTTCTAGCATTTGAGCAAAATTTTCCTTTCCATCATACTTACAAAAGATATTAAAAAGGTGAAGCGTATGAGACAAACTCAATTCCATTTTTTTATCGTTTTCTTTTATAAACTAAACTAGTGATAAAAACAAGAAACTAAAAGACTCGATTGCAAGATCTAAAGATATACCTTCAAGCACTCACCTCCCCGGCAACGGCGCCAGAAAAGAGCTTGATGTCTACTACACAACCTTCTTCTTGTAGACGTTGTTGGGCCTCCAAGTGCAGAGGTTTGTAGGACAGTAGCAATTTTTCCTCAAGTGGATGACCTAAGGTTTATCAATCCGTAGGAGGCGTAGGATGAAGATGGTCTCTCTCAAGCAACCCTGCAACCAAATAACAAAGAGTCTCTTGTGTCCCCAACACACCCAATACAATGGTAAATTGTATAGGTGCACTAGTTCGACGAAGAGATGGTGATACAAGTGGTATATGGATAGTAGATAATGGTATTTGTAATCTGAAATTATAAAAACAGTAAGGTAGAAAGTGATAAAAGTGAGCGTAAACGGCATTGCAATGATAGGAAACAAGGCCTAGGGTTCATACTTTTCGCTAGTGTAAGTTCCCTCAACAATACTAACATAATTGGATCACATAACTATCCCTCAACATGCAACAAAGAGTCACTCCAAAGTCACTAATAGCAGAGAACGAATGAAGAGATTATGGTAGGGTACGAAACCACCTCAAAGTTATTCTTTCCAATCAATCCGTTGGGCTATTCATATAAGTGTCACAAACAGCCCTAGAGTTCGTACTAGAATAACACCTTAAGATACAAATCAACCAAAACCCTAATGTCACCTAGATACTCCATTGTCACCTCAAGTATCCGTGGGTATGATTATACGATATGCATCACACAATCTCATATTCATCTATTCAACCAACACAAAGGACCTCAAAGAGTGCCCCAAAGTTCCTACCGGAGAATCACGACAAAAACGTGTGCCAACCCCTATGCATAGGTTCCCAATGTCACGAAATCCGCAAGTTGATCACCAAGACATACATCAAGTGTTCTCAAGTCTTTAAAGACTCAATCCGATAAGATAACTTCAAAGGGGAAACTCAATTCATTACAAGAGAGAAGAGGGGGAGGAGAAACATAGGATCCAACTATAATAGCAAAGCTCGCGATACATCAAGATCGTATCATCTCAAGAACACGAGAGAGAGAGAGAGAGATCAAACACACAGCTACTGGTACATACCCTCAGCCCCGAGGGAGAACTACTCCCTCCTCGTCATGGAGAGCGCCGGGATGATGAAGATGGCCACCGGAGAAGGATTGCCCCCTCCGGCAGGGTGTCGGAACGGGTCTAGATTGGTTTTTGGTGGCTACGGAGGCTTCTGGCGGCAGAACTCCTGATCTAATTTCTCTTCTGGAAGTTTTAGGTTACGTAGGTATATATGGGTGCAGGAGGTACGTCGGTGGACCGAAGGGGGGCCACGAGGCAGGGGGCGCACCCCTGCCCTCGTGAGCTCCTCCTTCATCTTCTGACGTAGGGTCCAAGTCTATCCGATAGGTTTCCTTCCAAAAATAACTTCTCCAGTTGATTTCGTTCCGTTTCGACTCCGTTTGATATTCCTTTTCTTCGAAACACTGAAATAGGCAAAAAACAGCAAATCTGGGCTGGGCCTCCGGTTAATAGGTTAGTCCCAAAAAAATAATATAAAAGTGGAAAATAAAGCCCAGTATTGCCTAAAACAGTAGATAATATAGCATGGAGCAATCAAAAATTATAGATACGTTGGAGACGTATCATGGAGCTAGTGTCGTAGTGGTGCAGGCGATATGTGGAGAATGGTCTAGTTGGGTAGGACAGAGGATGGAGCGAGGTTGTCCTCTGGACGTCAGAGCAGAGTACCTTGGAGAACTTGTCTGCACAAGGGTGCAGCTTAGAAGATGGGAGGTCCGTCGGGGCAGCTAGACCGCCGACGACGAGACGGTCGGGTGCTGGATCTGGACCTCCACTACTGGCCGCAATCGCCCGGCTAGGCACCGGATCTGGCCCGCTGCCACCGTCGGCGGGGCTTGTCAAGTATCCAAGAGTTGGCGGCCATGCGGATTGGGGGATTTGGGTCTGCAAGCAAAACGACTATAACCAGGGGTGTTTTTTTGCAAATGACCTAGCACCTGTGCACTCGGATTCATCCACTAGAATCTGGACCATTCATCCCGGATCTGATGGCCCAGACAGATTTTTTTCTATTTTTGCACCGGTGGCCCTTCTTCTATTGTAGTCGCCCCCATGAAAAAAGACCCATCTTAACATGCAAACATACATGAGAATTTTTATCCTATTATGCTACATATATTTAATGAACATTTTACAATTATATAGTAATCAAACATAATAACTCATTTGTATTTTTTATTTTAGCTTTTTATATTATTACTTCAAATATTCAGGTTTCATACAACGAATCACATTGAAAATCTAAATAGCTAGTCCCCACTATCTATTTCTCTTAACATGCAAGTATGCCACATCATCCCTTAACATGCATGAGAAAAGGCCCACCCCACTACCATCTGTCTCTCAACATGCAAGCATGGCACTTCATCATGACATGCATGAAAAAAAGACCCATCTTAACATGCAAACATACATGAGAATTTTTATCCTATTATGCTACATATATTTAATGAACATTTTACAATTATATGGTAATCAAACATAATAACTCATTTGTATTTTTTATTTTAGCTTTTTATATTATTACTTCAAATATTCAGATGTAACACCCGGATAATTAAGCTACAGTACTCCCACGCTAATGGTGCCACGTCACCACTGTTACTGTTGATAATATCACGTTGGATCAAAACCGTTTAAAAATTCAAGTTCAAATTAATGTCAACAATAAAATATTTTCAAAATTTGAAACAAAAATGTTCAGGAGGTGCCATATTTTGCATATGTAATTATGGTGTAATAAACACATCTTTATAAAATGCCTAAATAAGTTAAATTGAAATAAAACAGAAAAGTAAATAAATAAAAAGAAAAGAAAATACAAAAGAGAAAACAAACAAAAAGAAAACCCCCTTCCCCTGGACCAAATGGCCCAGCTAACAGGGCATCGGCCCACCTGGCCCAACCGCCAGGCCGGCCCATGCCACGGGCCTACCTAACCCCCCACTCCCCCGTAACCCTAAACCAACCGCACCACTCCTCCCACTCGTGCCCCCACTCTCCCTTCCCCCTCCCTCGATCCAGATCGGATCGGGGCACGACGCCACTGTGCGCCGCCGCCTCGCCTTCGTCCGTCGCTGCCCGGAGCGCGTCCTCGCCGGCCTGCTACCTCTTCGTGTGCAACGTCCCCGGTTTCCTCCCCGAGCAACGCTGCCCTCGAATCCCTACGCTACCCCGTGAGCTCCCCCTCTCCTCGTTCGGTCACCGCGCGCCCGCGCCGTCCCGTGCACGTGCTCGCGCCGTGGCCGTGCCCTCTTCCCCCACAGCTCCCTCGTCCCGTGCACGCGCCGTCCGCACGCACACGGCACCCGCGCGCCGCGCCCCAGCTCCTGGCTGCGCCTGCCTGCGCCGAAGCGCGCGCGCTCGCGCGCCCAGCGCCCCACTGCCACCCCGGGGCTGCGACCTCCTTCCCCGTGCCGCGCCTGGGCCATGCGCCCCGCCGTCCCGCTCCTTGCGCCACCGCGTTGGCCTCGCCCGCTGACCCCGCGCCTTCGTTGCCGCCTGCTCACCGCACGGCACCGCTCCGCCGTGCCGCCCGCTTCGCTGTTGCTGCCGCTCCTCGCGCTCGCCCGCGACTACCTGCGCCTCTGCTCGCCGCGGCCGCCTCTGCTCGTGCGCGCCCCTGCGGCCTTGTTCCGCCGCCCCGTGCCGGCCACGCCCCACTTGCCGCGCCACTCCAGCGCCCTGTTGTCGCCTTCGCCCCCTCGCGTCGGCTCCGCCTCCAGCCGCACTGGCGCCGCCGCGGCCACTGCCTGGTTGGCCCGCGCCCGTTGCCGCCCGTTGGCGTGCGCCCCTGTGGGCTGGCGCCCATCGCCCGTCGCCCGACGCCCGCTACGCCCGCCCGACCCGCTAAGGCCCCCTGGGCCTATGACGAACGGGCCCCAGCGCCCCTAGAACGAAATTAAAAAAAGAGTTTAAAATAATAATAATAATAAATAAATAATAAAAATAATTAATTAATTAACTAAATAATTAACTTAATTAATTCTGTTTAAATTAACTAATTAAGATTAATTAACCTAATAACTAGTTAACCTAATTAACTACTGTTAATTAGTCAAACAGTCACTAACACGAGGGACCCACCTGTCAGGTTGACCAGGTTAACTGCTGACGTCATGATGACATCAGCAAACACTGTTCTGGATAATGTTGAATTAAATTAATTAAATAAATGCTAAAATTGATTTAAATCTTTTAAAATCAATATAAAATAAACCGTAGCTCGGATGGAAAAACTTTGTACATGAAAGTTGCTCAGAACGACGAGACGAACCCGGATACGCAGCCCGTTCATCCGCCACGCATCCCTAGCATAGCGAACACGCAACTTTCCCCTCCGATTCATGTGTCCGAAAACGTGAAACACCGGGGATATTTTCCCGGATGTTTCCCCCCTTCACCGGTATCACCTCATACCGCGTTAGGGCACCCCTAGCACCGCTACTTGTCATGTCATGCATCGTTATGCATTTGTTTGCATTGTATTCATTGTTTCTTCCCCCTCTTCTCTCCGGTATACTACGAGGTTGACGCTGCTGCTGGTGCCCCGATCGACTACGCTGTTGACGACCCCTCTTTCTTGCCAGAGCAACCACGCAAGCCCCCCCCTTGATCACCAGATATCGCCTAATCTCTCTTTACTGCTTGCATTAGAGTAGTGTAGCATGTTAACGCTTTCCGTTAATCCTATTCTGATGCATCACCTGTCATTGTTGCTTCAGCTATTGATACCTTACCTGCAATCCTAAATGCTTAGTATAGGATGCTAGTTTATCATCAGTGGCCCTACATTCTTGTCAGTCTGCCATGCTATACTATCGGGTCGTGATCACGTCGGGTGTTGATCATGGGTATATACTATACATATTACACATGATGCATGTTGTGACTAAAGTCGGGTCGGCTCGTTGAGTACCCGCAAGTGATTCAGATGTGGGGGCTGAAGGGGCAGGTGGTTCCATCCAGGTAGTGGTGGGCCTGGGTTCCCGACGGCCCCTGACTGTTACTTTGTGGTGGAGCGACAGGGCAGGCGGAGACCACCTTGGTGAGAGGTGGGCCTGGCCCTGGTCGGCGTTCGCGGTTACTTCAAAATAACACGCTTAATGAGATCTGGGTATTTGATCTGAGTCTGGCTACTGGCCTATACACACTAACCAACTACGCCGGAACAGTTATGTGCACTCGACGTCGTGGTATCAGCCGAAGCCTTCGCGACGCCAGCGACTGAGCGGCGCGCGCCGGGTTGGACCACGTAACGCAACTTCCTTTGTAATGGAGGTTGCTAGGTCTGCTCTCCGGCCGCCCTCGCAACATGCAGGTGTGCAATGGGTGATGGGCCCAGACCCCTGCGCGCATAGGATTTACACCGGCGTGCTGACCTCTCTGTTGTACCTAGGTAGGGCTGCGACGTGTGCCAGGCATGACCCAGGAAGGTGTGTCCGGACAAAGGGGATTGAGCGTGTTGGGAAATGTGGTGCACCCTTGCAGGGAAGTTAATCTATTCGAATAGTCGTGATCTTCGGTAACAGGACAACTTGGAGTTGTACCTTGACCTTATGACAACTAGAACCAGATACTTAATAAAACACATCCTTCCAAGTGCCAGATACAGCCGGTGATCGCTGTCTCACAGGGCGACGAGGGGAGGATCATCGGTTAGAATTATGCTATGCGATGTTACTTGGTGAACTTACCATCTACTCTCTCCTTATGCTGCAAGATGGAGGTTACCAGAAGCGTAATCTTCGATAGGATTAGCTATCCCCCTCATATTCCGGCATTCTGCAGTTTAGTCCACATATGTTACCCCTTTTTCATTTGATACCAATGCATACATATGTAGTGTAGCTCCTTGCTTGCGAGTACTTTGGATGAGTACTCACGGTTGCTTTGCTCCCCCTTTTCCCTCTTTCTATACCCGACTGCTGCAACCAGACGTTGAAGTCCAGGAGCCAGATGCCACTGTCGATGACGACTGCTACTACTCGGGAGGTGCCTACTACTACGTGCAGCCCACTGACGACGACCAGGAGTAGTTTAGGAGGATCCCAGGCAGGAGGTCTGCTCCTCTTTCGATCTGTATCCCAATTTGTGCTAGCCTTCTTAAGGCAAACTTATTTACTTATGTCTGTACTCAGATATTGTTGCTTCCACTGACTCGTCTATGATCGAACTCTTGTATTTGAGCCCTCGAGGCCCCTGGCTTGTAATATGATGCTTGTATGACTTATTTTTATTTGTAGAGTTCTGTTGTGATATCTTCCCGTGAGTCCCTGATCTTGATCGTACACGTTTGCGTGTATGATTAGTGTATGGTCAAACCGGGGGCGTCACAAGTTGGTATCAGAGCCGACTGCCTGTAGGAATCCTCCTTCCACACTCCTTGGCCGAAGTCGAGTCTAGACATTACAAAACTTTTTACTAACACATGGTTGTGTGCCTTATGGGCCCACGTCGCCATCTGGGTGGTATTAGGATCTTTTACTCCTCGATCCTTACTCTGGGACTCCGAACTCTCTTCTACTCGGGTTAAACGATTTTACTAACTCTAACATTAGGATCCCGTGACTACGTTCACCCCAAAGTTGGATAAGCCCTAGTTATTCTTTAGAGTAGTATTTGAACATTATCCACATTGTCATTTGACTGCTTTGAAAACATCTTTGTTTTCAGATGGAACCCACGAGACAGGTCGTGCGCCACACGAAGGCCATTGGTGCCTCAGGATCACCTGCTGTGTTGGTTGAGATGATGACCTATCTGGGTTATCGCTGGCACCCTGAGTGTTGGGGAACGTAGTAATTTCAAAATTTTCCTATGCACACGCAAGATCATGGTGATGCATAGCAACGAGAGGGGAGAGTGTTGTCCATGTACCCTCGTAGACTGAAAGCGGAAGCGTTAGCACAACGCGGTTGATGTAGTCGTACGTCTTCACGATCCGACCGATCCAAGTACTGAACGCACGACACCTCCGAGTTCAGCACACGTTCAGCTCGATGACGTCCTGCGAACTCCGATCCAGTAGAGCTTCACGGGAGAGTTCTGTCAGCACGACGGCGTGGTGACGGTGATGATGTTGCTACCGACGTAGGGCTTCGCCTAAGCACCGCTACGATATGACCGAGGTGGAATATGGTGGAGGGGGGCACCGCACACGGCTGGGAGAGATCAACTGATCAACTTGTGTGTCTAGAGGTGCCCCTGCCCTTGTATATAAAGGAGCAAGGGGGTAGGCCGGCCGGCCCTCTATGGGCGCGCCAGGAGGAGGAGTCCTCCTCCTAGTAGGAGTAGGACTCCCCTTTCCTACTCCTACTAGGAGGAGGAAAGGAAGGAGGAGAAGGAGAAGGAAGGAGAGGGAGGAAAGGAGGAAAGGGGGGCCGGCCCCCTAGTCCAATTCGGTTTGGGCTAGGCGGGCCGCGCGCCCTGCCTCCTCTCTTCCACCACTTGGCCCATGAGGCCCATTACTTCTTCCTCGTATTCCCGTAACTCCCCGGTACCCTCGAAAATACCCGAATCACTCGGAACCTTTCCGATGTCCGAATATAGTCGTCCAATATATAGATCTTTACGTCTCGACCATTTCGAGACTCCTCGTCATGTCCCCAATCTCATCCGGGACTCCGAACTACCTTCGGTACATCAAATCACATAAACTCATAATACAATCGTCACCGAAACTTTAAGCGTGCGGACCCTATAGGTTCGAGAACTATGTAGACATGACCGAGACATGTCTCCGGTCAATAACCAATAGTTGGCTCCCACATATTCTACGAAGATCTTTATTGGTCAGACCACATAACAACATACGTTGTTCCCTTTGTCATCGATATGTTACTTGCCCAAGATTCGATCATCGGTATCTCAATACCTAGTTCAATCTCGTTACCGGCAAGTCTCTTTACTCATTCCGTAATACATCATCCCGCAACTAACTCATTAGTTGCAATGCTTGCAAGGCTTAAGTGATGTGCATTACCGAGAGGGCCCAGAGATACCTCTCCGACAATCGGAGTGACAAATCCTAATCTCGAAATACGCCAACCCAACAAGTACCTTCGGAGACACCTGTAGAGCACCTTTATAATCACCCAGTTATGTTGTGACGTTTGGTAGCACACAAAGTGTTACTCTGGTAAACGGGAGTTGCATAATCTCATAGTCATAGGAACATGTATAAGTCATGAAGAAAGCAATAGCAACAAACTAAACGATCAAGTGCTATGCTAACGGAATGGGTCAATTCAATCACATCATTCTCCTAATGATGTGGTCCCGTTAATCAAATGACAACTCATGTCCATGGCTAGGAAACTTAACCATCTTTGATTCAACGAGCTAGTCAAGTAGAGGCATACTAGTGACATACTGTTTGTCTATGTATTCACACATGTATTATGTTTCCGGTTAATACAATTCTAGCATGAATAATAAACATTTATCATGATATAAGGAAATAAATAATAACTTTATTATTGCCTCTAGGGCATATTTCCTTCAGTCTCCCACTTGCACTAGAGTTAATAATCTAGTTCACATCGCCATGTGATTTAACATCAATAGTTCACGTCACCATGTGATTAACACCCATAGTTCATATCGACATGTGACCAACACCCAAAGGGTTTACTAGAGTCAATAATCTAGTTCACATCACTATGTGATTAACACCCAAAGAGTACTGAGGTGTGATCATGTTTTGCTTGTGAGAGAAGTTTAGTCAACGGGTCTGCCACATTCAGATCCGTAAGTATTTTGCAAATTTCTATGTCAACAATGCTCTGCACAGAGCTACTCTAGCTAATTGCTCCCACTTTCAATATGTATCCAAATTGAGATTTAGAGTCATCTGGATCAGTGTCAAAATTTGCATCGACGTAACCCTTTATGACGAACCTTTTGTCACTTCCATAATCGAGAAACATATCCTTATTCCACTAAGGATAATTTTGACCAATGTCCAGTGATCTACTCCTAGATCACTATTGTACTCCTTTGCCAAACTCAGGGCAGGGTATACAATAGGTCTGGTACAAAGCATGGCACACTTTATAGAACCTATGGCTGAGGCATAGGGAATGACTTTCATTCTCTCTCTATCTTCTGCGTGGTCGGGTTTTGAGTCTTACTCAACTTCACACCTTGTAACACAGGCAAGAACTCCTTCTTTGACTGTTCTATTTTGAACTACTTCAAAATCTTGTCAAGGTATGTACTAACTGAAAAACTTATCAAGCGTCTTGATCTATCTCTATAGATCTTGATGCTCAATATGTAAGCAGCTTCACCGAGGTCTTTCTTTGAAAAAAACTCCTTTCAAACATTCCTTTATGCTTTGCAGAATAATTCTACATCATCTCCGATCAACAATATGTCATACATATACTTATCAGAAATGTTGTAGTGCTCCCACTCACTTTCTTGTAAATACAGGCTTCACCGCAAGTCTATATAAAACTATATGCTTTGATCAACTTATCAAAGCGTATATTCCAACTCTGAGATGCTTGCACCAGTCCATAGATGGATCGCTGGAGCTTGCATATTTTGTTAGTACCTTTAGGATTGACAAAACCTTCTGGTTGCATTATATACAACTCTTCTTTAACAAATCCATTAAGGAATGCAGTTTTGTTTATCCATTGGCCAGATTTCATAAAATGCGGCAATTGCTAACATGATTCGGACAGACTTAAGCATAGATACGAGTGAGAAACTCTCATCGTAGTCAACACCTTGAACTTGTCGAAAACCTTTTTGTGACAATTCTAGCTTTGTAGATAGTAACACCACTATCAGCGTCCGTCTTCCTCTTTAAGATCCATTTAATCTCAATGGTTCACCGATCAATGGGCAAGTCAATCAAAGTCCATACTTTGTTCTCATACATGGATCTCATCTCAGATTTCATGGCCTCAAGCCATTTCGCGGAATCTGGGCTCATCATCGCTTCCTCATAGTTCGTAGGTTCGTCATGGTCAAGTAACATGACTTCCAGAACAGGATTACCGTACCACTCTGGTGCAGATCTCACTCTGGTTTACCTACGAGGTTCGGTAGCAACTTGATCTGAAGTTACATGATCATCATCATTAGCTTCCTCACTAATTGGTGTAGTAGTCACAGGAACATATTTCTGTGATGAACTACTTTCCAATAAGGGAGCAGGTATAGTTACCTCATCAAGTTCTACTTTCCTCCCACTCACTTCTTTCGAGAGAAACTCCTTCTCTAGAAAGGATCCATTCTCAGCAACGAATATCTTGCCTTCGGATCTGTGATAGAAGGTGTACCCAACATTTTCTTTTGGGTATCCTATGAAGATGCACTTCTCCGATTTGCGTTTGAGCTTATCAGGTTGAAAATTTTTCACATAAGCATTGCAACCTCAAACTTTAAGAAACGACAGCTTAGGTTTCTTGCCAAACCATAGTTCATACGGTGTCGTCTCAACGGATTTAGATGGTGCCCTATTTAACGTGAATGTAGCTGTCTCTAATGCATAACCCCAAAACAATAGCGGTAAATCAGTAAGAGACGTCATAGATCACACCATATCTAATAAAGCACGGTTACGACGTTCGGACACACCATTACACTGTGGTGTTCCAGGTGGCGTGAGTAGTGAAACTATTTCACATTGTTTTAACTGAAGGCCAAACTCGTAACTCAAATATTTTACTTTTGCGATCATATCGTAGAAACTTTTATTTTGTTACGATGATTCTCCACTTCACTCTGAAATTCTTTGAACTTTTCAAATGTTTCAGACTTGTGTTTCATCAAGTAGATATACTCATATCTGCTCAAATCATCTGTGAAGATCAGAAAATAATGATACCTGCCGCGAGCTTCAATATTCATCAGACCACATACATCAGTATGCATGATTTCCAACAAATCTGTTGCTTGCTGCATTGTTCCGGAGAACGGAGTCTTAGTCGTCTTACCCATGAGGCATGGTTCGCAAGCATCAACTGATTCATAATCAAGTGATTCCAAAAGTCCATCAGCATGGAGTTTCTTCATGCGCTTCACACAAATATGACCTAAACGGTAGTGCCACAAATAAGTTGCACTATCATTATTAACTTTGCATCTTTTGGTTTCAATATTATGAATATGTGTATCACTACGATCGAGATCCAACGAACCATTTTCATTGGGTGTGTAACCATATATGTAAACAGAACAACAATTTATTCTCTTACTTAAATGAATAACCGTATTGCAATAAACATGATCAAATCATATTCATGCTCAATGCAAACACTAAATAACACTTATTTAGGTTCAACACTTATCACGAAAGTATAGGGAGTGTGCGATGATGATCATATCAATCTTGGAACCAGTTCCAACACACATCGTCACTTCACCCTTAACTAGTCTCTGTTCATTCTGCAACTCCCGTTTCGAGTTACTACTCTTAGCAACTGAACCAGTATCAAATACCGAGGGATTGCTACGAACACTAGTAAAATACACATCAATAATCTGTATATCAAATATACCTTTGTTCACTTTGCCATCCTTCTTATCCGCCAAAACTTGGGGCAGTTCCGCTTCCAGTGACCAATCCCTTTGCAGTAGAAGCACTTAGTCTCAGGCTTAGGACCAGACTTGGGCTTCTTCACTTGAGCAGCAACTTGCTCGCCATTCTTCTTGAAGTTCCCCTTCTTCCCTTTGCCCTTTTCTTGAAACTAGTGGTCTTGTCTACCATCAACACTTGATGCTCTTTCTTGACTTCTGCCTTCATTGATTTCATCATAATGAAAAGCTCGGGAATCGTTTTCGTCATCCCTTGCATACTATAGTTCATCACGAGGTTCTACTAACTTGGTGATTGTGACTAGAGAATTCTGTCAATCACTATCTTATCTGGAAGATTAACTCCCACTTGATTCAAGTGATTGTAGTACCCAGACAATCTGAGCACATGCTCACTGCTTGAGCTATTCTCCTCCATCTTTTAGCTATAGAACTTGTTGGAGACTTCATATCTCTCAACTCGGGTATCTGCTTGAAATATTAACTTCAACTCCTGGAACATCTCATATGGTCCATGATGTTCAAAACGTCTTTGAAATCCCGATTCTAAGCTGTTAAGCATGGTGCACTAAACTATCAAGTAGTCATCATATTGAGCTAGCCAGACGTTCATAACGTCTGTATCTACTCCTACAATAGGTTTGTCACCTAGCGGCGCATCAAAGACATAATTCTTCTATGCAGCAATGAGGATAATCCTCAGATCACGGATCCAATCCGTATCATTTCTACTAACATTTTTCAACATAATTTTTCTCTAGGAACACAATAAACTGGGAGCAACATCGCGAGCTATTGATCTACAACATAGATATGCTAATACTACCAGGACTAAGTTCATGATAAATTAAAGTTCAATTAATCATATTACTTAAGAACTCCCACTTAGACAGACATCCCTCTAATCTTCTAAGTGATCACGTGATCCATATCAACTAAACCATGTCCGATCATCGCGTGAGATGGAGCAGTTTCAATGGTGAACATCACTATGTTGATCATATCTACTATATGATTCACGCTCGACCTTTCGGTCTCCGTGTTCCGAGGCCATATCTGCTATATGCTAGGCTCATCAAGTTTAACCTAAGTATTCCGCGTGTGCAACTGTTTTGCACCCGTTGTATTTGAACGTAGAGCCTATCACACCCGATCATCACGTGGTGTCTCAGCACGAAGAACTTTCGCAACGGTGCATACTCAGGGAGAACACTTATACCTTGATAATTTAGTGAGAGATTATCTTATAAAGCTACCGCCGAACTAAGCAAAATAAGATGTATAAAAGATAAACATCACATGCAATCATAATATGTGACATGATATGGCCATCATCATCTTGTGCCTTTGATCTCCATCTCCAAAGCATCGTCATGATCTCCATCGTCACCGGCATGACACCATGATCTCCATCATCTTGATCTATATCAATATGTCGTCACATGGTTGTCTCACCAACAATTGCTCTTGCAACTATTGCTATCGCATAGCGATAAAGTAAAGCAATTATTTGGCGCTTGCATCTTATGCAATAGAGAGATAACCATAATGCTTTTGCCAGTTGCCAATAACTTCAAAAAAACATGATCATCTCATACAACAACTTATATCTCATCACGTCTTGACCATATCACATCACAACATGCCCTGCAAAAACAAGTTAGACGTCCTCTACTTTGTTGTTGCAAGTTTTACGTGGCTGCTACGGGCTGAGCAAGAACCGTTCTTACCTATGCATCAAAACCACAACGATAGTTTGTCAAGTTGGTGCTGTTTTAACCTTCTCAAGGACCGGGCATAGCCACACTCGGTTCAACTAAAGTTGGAGAAACCGACACCTGCTAGTCACCTGTGTGCATAGCACGGCGGTAAAACCAGTCTCGCGTAAGCGTACGCGTAATGTCGGTCCGGGCCGCTTCATCCAACAATACTGCCGAACCAAAGTGTGACATGCTGGTAAGCAGTATGACTTATATCGCCCGCAACTCACTTGTGTTCTACTCGTGCATATTACATCAACGCATAAAACCTGGCTCGGATGCCACTGTTGGGAAACGTAGTAATTTCAAAATTTTCCTACGCACACGCAAGATCATGGTGATGCATAGCAACGAGAGGGGAGAGTGTTGTCCACGTACCCTCGTAGACCGAAAGCGGAAGCGTTAGCACAACGCGGTTGATGTAGTCGTACGTCTTCATGATCCGACCGATCCAAGTACCGAACGCACGGCACCTCCGAGTTCAGCACACGTTCAGCTCGATGACGTCCCGCAAACTCCGATCCAGTAGAGCTTCACGGGAGAGTTCCATCAGCACGACGGCGTGGTGACGGTGATGATGTTGCTACCGACGCAGGGCTTCGCCTAAGCACCACTACGATATGACAGAGGTGGAATATGGTGGAGGGGGGCACCGCACACGGCTGGGAGAGATCAACTGATCAACTTGTGTGTTTAGAGGTGCCCCCCTGCCCCTGTATATAAAGGAGCAAGGGGGGAGGCCGGCCGGCCCTCTATAGGCGCGCCAGGAGGAGGAGTCCTCCTCCTAGTAGGAGTAGGACTCCCCTTTCCTACTCCTACTAGGAGGAGGAAAGGAAGGAGGAGAAGGAGAAGGAAGGAGAGGGAGGAAAAGGAGGAAAGGGGGGCCGCCCCGCTAGTCCAATTCGGTTTGGGCTAGGGGGGCCGCGCGCCCTGCCTCCTCTCTTCCACCACTTGGCCCATGAGGCCCATTACTTCTTCCTCGTATTCCTGTAACTCCCCGGTACCCCCGAAAATACCCGAATCACTCAGAACCTTTCCGATGTCCGAATATAGTCGTCCAATATATCGATATTTATGTCTTGACCATTTCGAGACTCCTCGTCATGTCCCCAATCTCATCCGGGACTCCGAACTACCTTCGGTACATCAAATCACATAAACTCATAATACAATCGTCACCGAAACTGTAAGCGTGCGGACCCTATGGGTTCGAGAACTATGTAGACATGACCGAGACATGTCTTCGGTCAATAACCAATAGCGGAACATGGATGCTCATATTGGCTCCCACATATTCTACGAAGATCTTTATCGGTCAGACCGCATCACAGCATACGTTGTTCCCTTTGTCATCGGTATGTTACTTGCCCGAGATTCGATCATCGGTATCTCAATACCGAGTTCAATCTCGTTACCGGCAAGTCTCTTTACTCGTTCCGTAATACATCATCCCGCAACTAACTCATTAGTTGCAATGCTTGCAAGGCTTAAGTGATGTGCATTACCGAGAGGGCCCAGAGATACCTCTCCGACAATCGGAGTGACAAATCCTAATCTCGAAATACGCCAACCCAACAAGTACCTTCAGAGACACCTGTAGAGCACCTTTATAATCACCCAGTTACGTTGTGACGTTTGGTAGCACACAAAGTGTTCCTCTGGTAAACGGGAGTTGCATAATCTCATAGTCATAGGAACATGTATAAGTCATGAAGAAAGCAATAGCAACAAACTAAATGATCAAGTGCTATGCTAACGGAATGGGTCAAGTCAATCACATCATTCTCCTAATGATGTGATCCCGTTAATCAAATGACAACTCATGTCTATGGCTAGGAAACTTAACCATCTTTGATTCAACGAGCTAGGAAACTTAACCATCTTTGATTCAACGAGCTAGTCAAGTAGAGGCATACTAGTGACATACTTTTTGTCTATGTATTCACACATGTATTATGTTTCCGGTTAATACAATTCTAGCATGAATAATAAACATTTGTCATGATATAAGGAAATAAATAATAACTTTATTATTGCCTCTAGGGCATATTTCCTTCACTGAGTACACTGTCTACAAGGAGTATCAGGACTTTAACCAGGAGCAGTACCGTGCCATCGTCCACCTCTACTCTCGGGAGTATGACTCCACTACCGTGCTGCACACTGCTCATGGTGTTGGAGTGACTATCGACATGGCGGTGCACGATCTGCTTATACTGCTCTTGTTGGGGAACGTAGTAATTTCAAAATTTTCCTACGCACACACAAGATCATGGTGATGCATAGCAACGAGAGGGGAGAGTGTGATCTACGTACCCTTGTAGACCGACAGCGGAAGCGTTAGCACAACGTGGTTGATGTAGTCGTACGTCTTCACGGCCCGACCGATCAAGCACCGAAACTACGGCACCTCCGAGTTCTAGCACACGTTCAGCTCGATGACGATCCCCGGACTCTGATCCAGCAAAGTGTCGGGGAAGAGTTCCGTTAGCACGACAGCGTGGTGACGATCTTGATGTACTACCGTCGCAGGGCTTCGCCTAAGCACCGCTACAATATTATCGAGGACTATGGTGGAAGGGGGCACCGCACACGGTTAAGAAGATGATCACGTGGATCAACTTGTGTGTCTAGGGGTGCCCCCTGCCCCCGTATATAAAGGATCAAAGGGGGGGTGCGGCCAGCCAGGAGGAGGGCGCGCCAGGAGGAGTCCTACTCCCACCGGGAGTAGGATTCCCCCCCCCCTTTCCTAGTTGGAATAGGATTCGGGAGGGGGAAAGAGGAGAGAGAGAAGGAAGGGGGGCGCCGCCCCCCTCTCCTTATCCTATTCAGACTAGGGGGGAGGGGCGCGTGGCCCAGCCCTGGCCACCTCTCCTCTCTTCCACTAAAGCCCACTAAGGCCCATATACCTCCCGGGGGGTTCCGGTAACCTCCCGGTACTCCGGTAAAATCCCGATTTCACTCGGAACACTTCCGATATCCAAATATAGGCTTCCAATATATCAATCTTTATGTCTCGACCATTTTGAGACTCCTCATCATGTCCGTGATCACATCCGGGACTCCGAACAAACTTCGTTACATCAAAATGCATAAACTCATAATATAACTGTCATCGAAACCTTAAGCGTGCGGACCCTACGGGTTCGAGAACAATGTAGACATGACCGAGACACGTCTCCGGTCAATAACCAATAGCGGAACCTAGATGCTCATATTGGCTCCTACATATTCTACGAAGATCATTTATCGGTCAGACCGCATAACAACATACGTTGTTCCCTTTGTCATCGGTATGTTACTTGCCCGAGATTCGATCGTCGGTATATCAATACCTAGTTCAATCTCGTTACCGGCAAGTCTCTTTACTCGTTCCGTAATACATCATCTCACAACTAACTCATTAGTTGCAATGCTTGCAAGGCTTATGTGATGTGCATTACCGAGAGGGCCCAGAGATACCTCTCCGACAATCGGAGTGACAAATCCTAATCTCGAAATACGCCAACCCAACATGTACCTTTGGAGACACCTGTAGAGCACCTTTATAATCACCCAGTTACGTTGTGACGTTTGGTAGCACACAAAGTGTTCCTCCGGCTCCCGTGAGTTGCATAATCTCATAGTCATAGGAACATGTATAAGTCATGAAGAAAGCAATAACAACATACTAAACGACCGGGTGCTAAGCTAATGGAATGGGTCAAGTCAATCAGATCATTCACCTAATGATGTGATCCCGTTAATCAAATAACAACTCTTTGTCCATGGTTAGGAAACATAACCATCTTTGATTAACGAGCTAGTCAAGTAGAGGCATACTAGTGACACTCTGTTTGTCTATGTATTCACACATGTATTATGTTTCCGGTTAATACAATTCTAGCATGAATAATAAACATTTATCATGATATAAGGAAATAAATAATAACTTTATTATTGCCTCTAGGGCATATTTCCTTCAGTCTCCCACTTGCACTCGAGTCAATAATCTAGATTACATAGTAATGATTCTAACACCCATGGAGCCTTGGTGCTGATCATGTTTTGCTCGTGGAAGAGGCTTAGTCAACGGGTCTGCTACATTCAGATCCGTATGTATCTTGCAAATCTCTATGTCTCCCACCTAGACTAGATCCCGGATGGAATTGAAGCGTCTCTTGATGTGCTTGGTTCTCTTGTGAAATCTGGATTCCTTTGCCAAGGCAATTGCACCAGTATTGTCACAAAAGATTTTCATTGGACCCGATGCACTAGGTATGACACCTAGATCGGATATGAACTCCTTCATCCAGACTCCTTCATTTGCTGCTTCCGAAGCAGCTATGTATTCCGCTTCACACGTAGATCCCGCCATGACGCTTTGTTTAGAACTGCACCAACTGACAGCTCCACCGTTTAATGTAAACACGTATCCGGTTTGCGATTTAGAATCGTCCGGATCAGTGTCAAAGCTCGCATCAACCTAACCATTTACGATGAGCTGTTTGTCACCTCCATAAACGAGAAACATATCCTTAGTCCTTTTCAGGTATTTTAGGATGTTCTTGACCGCTGTCCAGTGATCCACTCCTGGATTACTTTGGTACCTCCCTGCTAGACTTATAGCAAGGCACACATCAGGTCTGGTACACAACATTGCATACATGATAGAGCCTATGGATGAAGTATAGGGAACATCTTTCATTTTCTCTCTATCTTCTGCAATGGTCGGGCATTGAGTCTTACTCAACTTCACACCTTGTAACACAGACAAGAACCCTTTCTTTGCTTGATCCATTTTGAACTTCTTCAAAACTTTGTCAAGGTATGTGCTTTGTGAAAGTCCAATTAAGCGTCTTGATCTATCTCTATAGATCTTAATGCCTAATATGTAAGCAGCTTCACCGAGGTCTTTCATTGAAAAACTCTTATTAAAGTATCTGTTTATGCTATCCAGAAATTCTATATCATTTCCAATTAGTAATATGTCATCCACATATAATATCAGAAATGCTACAGAGCTCCCACTCACTTTCTTGTAAATACAGGCTTCTCCAAAAGTCTGTATAAAACCAAATGCTTTGATCACACTATCAAAGCGTTTATTCCAACTCCGAGAGGCTTGCACCAGTCCATAAATGGATCGCTGGAGCTTGCACACTTTGTTAGCTCCCTTTGGATCGACAAAACCTTCTGGTTGCATCATATACAACTCTTCTTCCAGAAATCCATTCAGGAATGCAGTTTTGACATCCATCTGCCAAATTTCATAATCATAAAATGCGGCAATTGCTAACATGATTCGGACAGACTTAAGCATCGCTACGGGTGAGAAGGTCTCATCGTAGTCAATCCCTTGAACTTGCCGAAAACCTTTTGCGACAAGTCGAGCTTTGTAGACAGTAATATTACCGTCAGCGTCAGTCTTCTTCTTGAAGATCCATTTATTCTCAATTGCTTGCTGATCATTGGGCAAGTCAACCAAAGTCCATACTTTGTTCTCATACATGGATCCCATCTCAGATTTCATGGCTTCAAGCCATTTTGCGGAATCTGGGCTCACCATTGCTTCTTCATAGTTCGTAGGTTCATCATGATCTAGTAGCATGACTTCCAGAACAGGATTACCGTACCACTCTGGTGCGGATCTTACTCTGGTTGATCTATGAGGTTTAGTAGTAACTTGTTCTGAAGTTTCATGATCATCATCATTAGCTTCCTCACTAATTGGTGTAGGTGTCATAGAAACCGGTTTATGTGATGTACTACTTTCCAATAAGGGAGCAGGTACGGTTACCTCATCAAGTTCTACTTTCCTCCCACTCACTTCTTTCAAGAGAAACTCCTCCAGAAAGTTTCCGAATTTGGCAACAAAAGTCTTGCCTTCGGATCTGTGATAGAAGGTGTATCCAGTAGTTTCCTTTGGATATCCTATGAAGACACATTTCTTCGATTTGGGTTCGAGCTTATCAGGTTGAAGCTTTTTCACATAAGCATCGCAGCCCCAAACTTTCAGAAATGAAAACTTTGATTTCTTGCCAAACCACAGTTCATAAGGTGTTGTCTCAACGGATTTTGATGGTGCCCTGTTTAACGTGAATGCGGCCGTCTCTAGAGCGTATCCCCAAAACGATAGCGGTAAATCAGTAAGAGACATCATAGATCGCACCATATCTAGTAAAGTATGATTACGACATTCGGACACACCATTACGCTGTGGTGTTCCGGGTGGCGTGAGTTGCGAAACTATTCCACATTGTTTCAAATGTACACCAAACTCGTAACTCAAATATTCTCCTCCACGATCAGATTGTAGGAATTTTATTTTCTTGTTACGATGATTTTCAACTTCACTCTGAAATTCTTTGAACTTTTCAAACGTTTTAGACTTGTGTTTCATTAAGTAGATATACCCATATCTGCTTAAGTCATCTGTGAAGGTGAGAAAATAACGATATCCGCCACGAGCCTCAACATTCATCGGACCACATACATCTGTATGTATAATTTCCAACAAATCTATTGCTCTCTCCATAGTACCGGAGAACGGTGTTTTTGTCATCTTACCCATAAGGCACGGTTTGCAAGTACCAAGTGATTCATAATCAAGTGGTTCCAAAAGCCCATCAGTATGGAGTTTCTTCATGCGCTTTATACTGATATGACCCAAACGGCAGTGCCACAAATAAGTTGCACTATCGACATGGTGGTGCACGATCTGCTTATACTGCTCTTGTTGGGGAACGTAGTAATTTCAAAATTTTCCTACGCACACACAAGATCATGGTGATGCATAGCAACGAGAGGGGAGAGTGTGATCTACGTACCCTTGTAGACCGACAGCGGAAGCGTTAGCACAACACGGTTGATGTAGTCGTACGTCTTCACGGCCCGACCGATCAAGCACCGAAACTACGGCACCTCCGAGTTCTAGCACACGTTCAGCTCGATGACGATCCCCGGACTCCGATCCAGCAAAGTGGCGGGGAAGAGTTCCGTCAGCACGACGGTGTGGTGACGATCTTGATGTACTACCGTCGCAGGGCTTCGCCTAAGCACCGCTACAATATTATCGAGGACTATGGTGGAAGGGGGCACCGCACACGGTTAAGAATATGATCACGTGGATCAACTTGTGTGTCTAGGGGTGCCCCCTGCCCCCGTATATAAAGGATCAAAGGGGGGGTGCGGCCGGCCAGGAGGAGGGCGCGCCAGGAGGAGTCCTACTCCCACCAGGAGTAGGATTCCCCCCTTTCCTAGTTGGAATAGGATTCGGGAGGGGGAAAGAGGAGAGAGAGAAGGAAGGGGGGCGCCGCCCCCCTCTCCTTATCCTATTCAGACTAGGGGGGAGGGGCGCGCGGCCCAGCCCTGGCCACCTCTCCTCTCTTCCACTAAAGCCCACTAAGGCCCATATACCTCCCGGGGGGTTCCGGTAACCTCCCGGTACTCCGGTAAAATCCCGATTTCACCCGGAACACTTCCGATATCCAAATATAGGCTTCCAATATATCAATCTTTATGTCTCGACCATTTTGAGACTCCTCGTCATGTCCGTGATCACATCCGGGACTCCGAACAAACTTCGGTACATCAAAATGCATAAACTCATAATATAACTGTCATCAAAACCTTAAGCGTGCGGACCCTACGGGTTCGAGAACAATGTAGACATGACCGAGACACGTCTCCGGTCAATAACCAATAGCGGAACCTGGATGCTCATATTGGCTCCTACATATTCTACGAAGATCTTTTATCGGTCAGACCGCATAACAACATACGTTGTTCCCTTTGTCATCGGTATGTTACTTGCCCGAGATTCGATCGTCGGTATCTCAATACCTACTTCAATCTCGTTACTGGCAAGTCTCTTTACTCGTTCCGTAATACATCATCTCACAACTAACTCGTTAGTTGCAATGCTTGCAAGGCTTATGTGATGTGCATTACCGAGAGGGCCCAGAGATACCTCTCCGACAATCGGAGTGACAAATCCTAATCTCGAAATACGCCAACCCAACATGTACCTTTGCAGACACCTGTAGAGCACCTTTATAATCACCCAGTTACGTTGTGACGTTTGGTAGCACACAAAGTGTTCCTCCGGCAAACGGGAGTTGCATAATCTCATAGTCATATGAACATGTATAAGTCATGAAGAAAGCAATAGCAACATACTAAACGATCGGGTGCTAAGCTAATGGAATGGGTCATGTCAATCAGATCATTCACCTAATGATGTGATCCCGTTAATAAAATAACAACTCTTTGTCCATGGTTAGGAAACATAACCATCTTTGATTAACGAGCTAGTCAAGTAGAGGCATACTAGTGACACTTTGTTTGTCTATGTATTCACACATGTATTATGTTTCCGGTTAATACAATTCTAGCATGAATAATAAACATTTATCATGATATAAGGAAATAAATAATAACTTTATTATTGCCTCTAGGGCATATTTCCTTCAGCTCTGACACGTCTTCGTGGAGAGTATCGGGAGTTGGACACCTCCCCTTTCAGGCACATTGCTATCGCATCCGATGTTGGTGCAGAGGGATACTACACTGCTGCCTACTCCACTGTCACCCGAGAGCCCTTCTACCATCAGAACCTGGTTCTGCATGCTGATGGGCTGGATAGAACTAACCGAGCTCTTCGCCACGAGTTGTACACCACCCGTCAGCACCTGTACCGTGCTCTGACGCTGTTGCACCCCTCTGTCCGATTTGGTGATCTGTCGCGTTCTGTGATCTACCCTGCCAGGATCGTGATGCCCCAGGGCGTCGGCTGGCCAGATGTGTGAGGCTACTCTCCCACACTTGGTCCTCTTCTGCCACATGCGTGTCGGGTTCCGCACCAGAGTATCCGTGGACCCCAGGCTACTCATGCGGAGGACTTCCCGTCGCATCACTACCAGCTGTCAGGCTACACCTACCTCCACAGTTCCTCCTGGGACTGATGTAGGCTTGCTTGTTATTGTTAGATGTAGTCACAGCGAGCCTGCGTGCCGCCTATGATGTTCTTAGGCTATGTACTGAACTCTGTGTATCGAACTCTATGCATGGTCTCTTTTGTAAGATATGCCAACTACTATGTAGTATCTATCGTGTTCCTTTCATTATGCATGTTTCATCATGAATGATTCTTGTCCTTGCAAATTCTCAATGCTGAACTACCCCTGTTATGTATTAGCAGGATGGTTAGACCGGGTGGTTGTGGTCGTGGTGGCCATGCCCCACCACCGCCTGAGTACATGGCTGGTATGATCCAACAGTTCGAGCTGAACCGCCAGTTCATGGAAAATATGATGGCTCAGTTTCCTCACCCCAATATGAACCAGCAGCCAGCCCAAGTGACTCTGCAGGATTTCATGCGCCTCAACCCAACTATGTATCGCAGCTCAACTCAGCCTTTGGATGCTGGTGACTGGCTCCATGGCATCACCTATGAAATGGAGTCTGCTGATGTAGCCCCTACCAGCCATGTCACCTTTGCTTCCTTCTTCCTGAAAGGACCCGCTGCTCAATGGTGGGACAGCCACAGGCGTACTCTGCCAGTTGGAACAATCATCACCTGGCCAGACTTCCAAGCTGCTTTCCGTGCCCTCTTCATTCCTCAGGGAGTCATGGACCGTAAGAAGCGCGAGTTCCGCAGCCTCACCCAAGGCAACAAAACTGTGGAAGCTTATCAGCGGGAGTTTCTGGATCTGTCCCGCTATGCTGAAGAAGACATTGCAACTGATGCACGCAGACATGAGAAGTTCTGTGATGGCCTTCAAGCTAACATCAAGCTCGCACTTTTTAGTGCATGACTTTGCTAATTTCGCCACCTTGGTGAACAAGGCCATCAATGTCGAAACTGGTCTGCAGGAACACCAGAGCTCTCACAGGCGCAACCGTGACACAGGCTCATCTTCGGGCCCATCCTCGCAGAAGCGTAGGATATGGATTCCCAACAGCATGTACCAGCCTACTGCACCTGCTTCAAGGCAGTCCTATGCTGCACCGCGTCTGCCTCCCCCACCAACTAGGCAGCCGAGACTTCCAGCTCCACCAGCCCGAGCTCCTGTTCCCACTCCCAATAATGGTCTATGCTACAAGTGTGGCCAACCAGGTCACCTTGCCAGGAACTGCTATCAGAATCCAAACCAGAATCAACTGGCCATTCCCGCAGCTGGCCATGGAAGTAACCAGCCTTGCAACAACAATGCCAGGTCTTATGGTCGTGTTCATGCCAACCACGTTGATCTCAATGAAGCTCAGGACCAGCCTGCTACTGTGATGGGTACACTCCTCATAAATTCAGTACCTGCATCTGTTTTATTTGATACAGGGGCATCACATTCATTCATGTCAGAGGATTTTGCATTCATGCATGGCATTAAAAGCGAGGACATGAACACTTCGCTATTAGTACACACTCCCGCGGGCCAATGTCAGACCTCCATGATTTGCAACGATGTCCCTGCTGAAATCGAAGAACTGGAATTCCTTGTCTCTCTCATCGTATTGAAGTCCTGTAGCATCGACCTCATTCAGGGAATGGATTGGTTGAAAGCGCATACTGCTTCTATAGTTTGCGCCACTAAGACCGTCCATCTGCTACACCCTTCTGATGAAATAATTGCTTACCAAGCTCATCTAGTTTAGAATGCCGAGGCATGTCTTTATGCCTTGAATGCGTTGAACACTGCACCACTCGAGGGCATTGAAAACATTCCCATCGTTCGTGAATCCGAAGACGTCTTCCCTGAAGAACTTCCAGGGATTCCCCCTGCTAGAGCTGTCGAATTCATCATCGACTTGAAACTAGGCACCACTCCTATAGTCAAACGACCCTACAAGATGCCGCACATGAAATCATTGAGCTTGAGGAGGAAATCGACAAATCTCTTAGCAAAGGTTTCATTCGCCCTAGTTGCTCTCCTTGGGGAGCACCTTCTCTCTTTGTTAAGAAGAAGGATGGGATGAACCGATTAGTCCAAGACTACCGTCCTATAAACCAAGCTACCATTCAGAATAAATATCCTCTTCCTCGGATCAATGATCTTTATGATCAATTGGCTCGTTCATCAGTGTTCTCCAAACTCGACTTGAGGTTGGGTTACCACCAGATCCGTGTTTGTGAAGAGGATATCCCAAAGACCGCCTTCATGACTCGGTATGGGTCATACGAGTACACCGTCATGTCATTCGGCTTAACGAATGCTCCCACCACCTTCTCTCGTCTGATGAACTATATATTCATGGATTACCTTGACAAGTTCGTCGTGGTTTATCTGGATGATATCCTTGTATTTTCCAAGAACAAAGAAGAACATGCTGAACATCTTCGTCTTGTGCTGGAAAAGCTTCGAGAGCATCAACTCTATGCTAAGTATTCCAAGTGTGAATTCTGGCTCCCCGAAGTAACCTATCTTGGGCATGTCATCTCCAAGGATGGTATTTCCGTCAACCCTGAATGAGTCCAGGCTATTCTCGATTGGAGTCCTCCAAAGAATGTCAAGCAAGTCTGAAGTTTTCTCGGTCTCGCCAGCTATTGCCGTTGATTCGTCGAGAACTTCTCCAAGATCGCCAGGCCTCTGACTAATCTGTTGCATAAGGGCGTCAAGTTCCAATGGACAGACAAGTGTCAGGAAAGTTTCCAGACGCTCAAAGACAAATTGACTTCTACCTCAGTGCTTGCTCCACCTGATACTAAGAAGGACTTCGTCATTTACTGCGACGCTTCCCGTCAAGGATTAGGCTATGTCCTAATGCAAGAGCGCAGAGTGATTGCTTATGCCTCTCGTCAACTGCGCCCCCATGAAGAAAACTACCTAGTTCACGACCTCGAGCTTGCTGCTGTCGTTCATGCTTTGAAGCAGTGGTGACATTACCTTCTCGATAATCATTGCGAGGTCTTCACCGACCATCAAAGTCTGAAGTATCTATTTACTCAGCCAGATCTGAACCTCCGTCAGTAGAGATGGATGGAGACTGTTGCAGACTTTGATGTGGGTATATCCTATACCCCAGGAAAGGCTAATGTAATGGCTGATGCCTTGAGCCGCAAGTCTTACTGCAACCACCTCCAGGTTCACAAAGTTCATCCCTCGCTTCTCGAAGAATTTAGAAAGTTGAACCTCCACATTGTTCCCCCTGGTGCACTCGCTCCACCTCCTGAGGAGTTCCGCAAGATGAACCTCCGTGTTGTTTCCCAGGGTTCCCTCAATACCCTAGTTGTCGAACCAGATCTCTTGGACTCCATCAAGAGAATTCAGGGATATGACTCTCAAGCCCACAAGATTAAACGCCATCTAGCAGAAGGAAAGCCCTCATTCTTCACCTTCACCGATGATGGCGCCTTGTACTTCAAAGGCCGCCTAGTGGTGCCATGTTCTGAGAAAAACCATGATATGACACGGGAGGTTATGAAAGAAGCTCATGATACGCCTTTGTCTATTCGTCCTGGTAGTACAAAGATGTATCAGGATATTCGTCAGAGATTCTGGTGGTCTAATATGAAGCAGGACATTGCTCGTTATGTTGCTGAGTGTGACGTTTGCCGTTGTATCAAAGCTGAACATCAAAGGCCTGATGGAACTCTGCAACCTATCTCTATTCCTGAATGGAAATGGGACCATGTTGAAATGGACTTCGTCACTGGATTTCCCAAATCGCAGAAAGGTAATGATGCTATTCTTGTCGTCATTGACCGGCTTTCTAAAGTTGCACATTTTCTGGCGGTCAAAGAAACAATCACCGCTAGTCAGCTTGCAACTCTCTACATGTCCAGAATTGTTTCACTTCACGGTATTCCACTGGGTATCAGTTCAGACCGTGGCAGCTTATTCACTTCAAGATTCTGGGCTAGTTTCCAAGAAGCTATGGGAACTCATCTGTCGTTCAGTACTGCGTTTCATCCTCAGTCGCAAGGACAGGTTGAACGTGTCAACCAAGTTATCGAAGACATGCTTTGAGCTTGTGTAATTTCCTTTGGCAAGAAATGGGAGGAATCTCTTCCATATGCCGAGTTCTCTTATAATAATAGCTATGAAGCTAGTCTGAAGATGTCCCCCTTTGAAGTGTTATATGGACGAAAGTGTCGAACCCCCTCTGAACTGGTCAGAAACTGGGGAACGTCCACTCCTCGGTCCGGATATTATCCAACAGGCCGAAGAACAAGTCCGCATTATTCGCGAGAATCTCAAAACTACTCAGTCACGTCAGAAGAGTCGGTATGACCGTCATCACAAAGACATGGTCTATCAACCCGGCGAAAAGGTTTATCTTTGAGTTACACCAATGAAGGGTGCTCACCGCTTCGGGATCAAGGGCAAGCTAGCTCCTCGCTATATCGGTACCTTTACTATTCTCGAAAGGCGTGGAAAAGTGGCATATCAACTGGAGCTTCCGTCCAACTTTTCTCAGGTTCACGATGTGTTCCACGTGTCACAGCTCCGCCGTTGCTTCAAGGACCCAATCCGAGCAGTGGATCATGAAGTGCTCGAATTGCAACAGGACCTCTCCTATAAAGAGTATCCGGTCCGCATTCTTGACCAAGCTGAATGCCGCACACGTCAGAAGGCGATCAAATTCCTCAAGGTCCAGTGGTCGCATCATTCTGAAGATGAAGCCACTTGGGAACGCGAGGACCGCCTGCGTGATGAATACCCTGCGTTGTTTCCTTCTACCTCCTAAATCTCGGGACGAGATTTCTTATAGTGGAGGAGTTTTGTAACGCCTGGGTAATTAAGCTATAGTAATCACACGCTAATGGTGACACGTCGCCACGATTACTGTTGATAATATCGTGTTGGATCAAAACCGTTTAAAAATTCAAGTTCAAATTAATGTCAACAATAAAAGTTTTTTAAAATTTAAAACAAAACTGTTCGAGAGGTGCCATATTTTGCATATGTAATTATGGTGTAATAAACACATCTTTATAAAATGCCTAAATAAGTTAAATTGAAATAAAACAGAAAAGTAAAGAAATAAAAAGAAAAGAAAATACAAAAGAGAAAACAAACAAAAAGAAAACCCCCTCCCCCTGGGCCGAATGGCCAAGCTAACAGGGCACCGGCCCACCTTGCCAAACCGCCAGGCCGGCCCATGCCACGGGCCTACCTAACCCCCACTCCCCCGTAACCCCAAACCAACCGCACCACTCCCCCACTCGCGCCCCCACTCTCCCTTCCCCCTCCCCCGATCCAGATAGGATCGGGGCACGACGCCGCTATGCGCCGCCGCCTCGCCTTCGTCCGTCGCCGCCCGGAGCGCGTCCTCGCCGGCCTGCTACCTCTTTGCGCGCAACGTCCCCGGCCTCCTCCCCGAGCAACGCTACCCTCGAACCCCTACGCTACCCCGTGAGCTCCCCCTCTCCTCGTCCGGTCACCGCGCACCCGCGCCGTCCCGTGCCCGTGCACGCGCCGTGGCCGCGCCCTCTTCCCCCCACGGCTCTCTCGTCCCGTGCACGCGTCGTCCGCACGCACACGGCACCCGCGTGCCGCGCCCCAGCTCCTGGCCACGCCGAAGCGCACACGCTTGCGCGCCCAGCGCCCCGCTGCCACCCCGGGGCCGCGACCTCCTTCCCCGCGCCGTGCGTGGGCCACGCGCCCTGCCGTCCCGCTCCTTGCGCCACCGCGTTGGCCTCGCCCGCTGACCCCGCGCCTTCATTGTCGCGTGCTCACCGCACGGCACCGCTTCGCCGTGCCGCCCGCTTCGCCGCTGCTGCCGCTCCCCGCGCTCGCCCGCGACTACCTGCGCCTATGCTTGTCGCGGCCGCCTCTGCTCGCGGGTGCCCCTGCGTCCTCGTTCTGCCGCCCCATGCCGGCCACGCCCCACTCGCCGCGCCACTCCAGCGCCCTGCCATCGCCTTCGCCCCCTCGCTCGGCTCCGCCTCCAGCCGCACCGGCGCCGCCGCGGCCACTGCCTGGTTGGCCCGCGCCCGTCGCCGCCCGTTGGCGTGCGCCCCTGTGGGCTGGCGCCCATCGCCCGTCGCCCGGCTGGCTCCCGACGCCCGCTACGCCCGCCCGACCCGCTAAGGCCCTCTAGGCCTATGACGAACGGGCCCCAGCGCCCCCAGAACGAAATTAAAAAAAGAATTTAAAATATAATAATAAATAAATAAATAATAAAATAATAATTAATTAATGAACTAAATAATTAACTTAATTAATTCTATTTAAATTAACTAATTAAGATTAATTAACCTAATAACTAGTTAGCCTAATTAACTACTGTTAATTAGTCAAACAGTCACTGACAGGTGGGACCCACCTGTCAGGTTGACCAGGTCAACTGCTGATGTCATGCTGACGTCAGCAAGCACTGTTCTGGATAATGTTGAATTAAATTAATTAAATAAATGCTAAATTGATTTAAATCTTTTAAAATCAATATAAAATAAACCGTAGCTCGGATGGGAAAACTTTGTACATGAAAGTTGCTCAGAATGACGAGACGAACCCGGATACGCAGCCCGTTCGTCCGCCACGCATCCCTAGCATAGCGAACACGCAAATTTCCCCCTCCGATTCATCTGCACGAAAACGCGAAACACCGGGGATATTTTCCCGGATGTTTCCCCCCTTCACCGGTATCACCTCATACCGTGTTAGGGCACCCTAGCACTGCTACTTCTCATGTCATGCATCGTTATGCATCTGTTTGCATTGTATTCATTTTTTCTTCCCCCTCTTCTCTCTGGTAGACTACGAGGTTGACGCTGCTTCTTGATAACCCACAAGTATAGGGGATCGCAACAGTTTTCGATAAGTAAGAGTGTCGAACCCAACGAGGAGCTAAAGGTAGAACAAATATTCCCTCAAGTTCTATCGACCACCGATACAACTCTACGCACGCTTGATGTTCGCTTTACCTAGAACAAGTATGAAACTAGAGGTACTTTGTAGGTGTTGTTGGATAAGTTTGCAAGATAATAAAGAGCAAGTAAATAAAAAGTAGGGGCTGTTATATAAAGAAACAATAAAGTAAATATAGCGAGTGTGAAAAAGTGGTGGTAGGAGTTGTGAAATTGCCCCTAAGAAATTGACTACTTTGCTAGACCGATAGCAAGCATTATGTGGGAGAGGCCACTGCTAGCATGTCATCCCTGACTTGGAATTCTATGCACTTATGATTGGAACTATTAGCAAGCATCCGCAAATACTAACGTTCATTAAGGTAAAACCCAACCATAGCATTAAGATATATTGGTCCCCCTTCAATCCCGTATGCATCAATTTCTATGCTAGGTTGAAGCTTCTGTCACTCTTGCCCTCCAATACATAGTCCTATCAACATACAACTAACCCTATGGTGTGATCCACGTGCACAATCATATGATGGGCACCAAAGGACAGCAACATAACCACAAGCAAATTAAATCTATCATAGCAATTCATCAACCACCGATAGGACAACGAAAATCTACTCAGACATCATAGGATGGCAATACATCATTGGATAATAATATGAAGCATAAAGAACCATGTTCAAGTAGAGGGTACAGCAGGTTGCAGGAGAGTGGACCGCTGTAGATAGAGGGGGGAAGGTGATGGAGATGTTGGTGAAGATGGCGGAGGTGTTGGTGTAGATCGCGGTGATGATGATGGCCCCCGGTGGCACTCCGGTGCCACCGGAAGCGAGGGGGGAGAGACCCCTCCTTCTTCTTCTTCCTTGACCTCCTCCCTAGGCAGGAGAAGGGTTTCCCCTCTGGTCCATGGCCTCCAAGGCATGGGAGGGGCGAGAGCCCCTCCGAGATTTGATCTGTCTCTCTGTCTCTCTCTGTTTCTGCGTTCTTAGATTCTTCCCTTTTACCGTTTCTTATATTCCCGGAGATTCGTAACTCCGATTGGGCTGAAATTTTGACACGATCTCTATCCGGAAATTATCTTTCTTGTGGCGAAAGAAGGGCACCAACCGCCTTACGGGTGGCCCACGAGGGTCAGGGGCGCGCCCAGGGGGGCAGGCGCGCCCCCTGCCTCGTGGCCACCTCGGGCACCGTCTCGCATGGATTTTTCTTCCCAAAAATCATATATATTCCCAAAAAATTCTTCGTTGGTTTTTATCCCGTTTGGACTCCATTTTATATGGATATTCCGCGAAACAAAAAACATGCAACAAACAGGAACTGGCACTGGGCACTGGATCAATATGTTAGTCCCAAAAATAGTATAAAAAGTTGCCAAAAGTATATGAAAGTTGAATAATATTGGCATGGAACAATCAAAAATTATAGATACGACAGAGACGTATCAGCATCCCCAAGCTTAATTCCTGCTCGTCCTCGAGTAGGTAAATGATAAAAAAGATAACTTTTGATGTGGAATGCTACCTAGCATAATCTTGATGACATATCTAATCATGGCATGAATATTAAGATATGAGTGATTCAAAGCAATAGTCTATCATTTGACATAAAAACAATAATACTTCAAGCCTACTAATAAAGCAATCATGTCTTTTCAAAATAACAAGGCCAAAGAAAGTTATTCCTACAAAATCATATAGTCTGGCTATGCTCCATCTTCTTCACACAAAATATTCACATCATGCACAACCCCGATGACAAGCCAAGCAATTGTTTCATACTTTTGACGTTCTCAAACCTTTTCAAATTTCACTAAATACATGAGCGTGAGCCATGGACATAGCACTATGGGTGGAATAGAATATGATGGTGGAGGTTGTGTGGAGAAGACAAAAAAGGAGAAAGTCTCACATCGACGCGGCTAATCAACGGGCTATGGAGATGCCCATCAATCGATGTCAATGTGGGGAGTAGGGATTGCCATGCAACGGATGCACCAGAGCTATAAGTATATGAAAGCTCAAACTGAAACTAAGTGGGTGCGCATCCAACTTGCTTGCTCATGAAGACCTAGGGCATTTGAGGAAGCCCATCGTTGGAATATACAAGCCAAGTTCTATAATGAAAATTCCCACTAGTATATGAAAGTGATAACTCAAGAGACTCTCTATATGATGAACATGGTGCTACTCTGAAGCACAAGTGTGGAAAAAGGATAGTAACATTGCCCCTTCTCTCTTTTTCTCTCATTTTTTTCTTTTTTTCTTTCTTTTCTTTTCTTTTTTGGGCCTTCTCTTTTTTTGGCCTTTCTCTTTTTTTATTTTTTTATTATTTTTTCGTCCGGAGTCTCATCCCGACTTATGGGGGAATCATGGTCTCCATCATCCTTTCCTCACTGGAGCAATGCTCTAATAATGATGATCATCACACTTTTATTTACTTACAACTCAATATTACAACTCGATATCTAGAACAAATATATGACTCTATATGAATGCCTCCGGCGGTGTACCGGGATGTGCAACGATCTAGCGTGGCAATGACATCAAAAAACGGACAAGCCATGAAAACATCATGCTAGCTATCTTACGATCATGCAAAGCAATATGACAATGAATGCTCAAGTCATGTATATGATGATGATGGAAGTTGCATGGCAATATATCTCGGAATGGCTATGAAAATTCCATGATAGGTAGGTATGGTGGCTATTTTGAGGAAGATATAAGGAGGTTTATGTGTGATAGAGCGTATCGTATCACGGGGTTTGGATGCACCGGCGAAGTTTGCACCAACTCTCGAGGTGAGAAAGGGCAATGCACAGTACCAAAGAGGCTAGCAATGATGGAAGGGTGAGAGTGCGTATAATCCATGGACTCAACATTAGTCATAAAGAACTCACATACTTTTGCAAAAATCTATTATTCATCGAAAAAAAGTACTACGCGCATGCTCCTAGGGGGATAGATTGGTAGGAAAAGACCATCGCTCGTCCCCGACCGCCACTCATAAGGAAAACAATCAATAAATACCGCATGCTCCAACTTCGTTACATAACGGTTCACCATACGTGCATGCTACGGGAATCACAAACCTCAACACAAGTATTTCTACAATCCACAACTACCCACTAGCATGACTCTAATATCACCATCTTTATATCGCAAAACTATTGCAAGGAATCAAACATATCATATTCAGTGATCTACAAGTTTTATGTAGGATTTTATGACTAACCATGTGAATGACCAATTCCTATCATCTCTCTAAATAGATATAAGTGAAGCAAGAGAGTTTAATTCTTTCTACAAAAGATATGCCCACGCTTAACAAATATAAGTGAAGCAAAAGAGCATTCTACAAATGGCGGTTGTCTATGTAAAGAGAAATAGACAATCCAAACTTCAAATGATGTAAGTGAAGCACATGAAGCATTCTATAAAGCCATACTCAAAAGATATAAGTGAAGTACATAGAGCATTCTACAAATCAACCAAGGACTACCTCATACCAGCATGGTACATAAAAGAAAAATGAAAACTAAATGCAAAAGACGCTCCAAGATTGCACATGTCGCATGAACGAAACGAATCCGAAAACATACGGATACTTGTTGAAGAAACAGGGGATGCCTTCCGGGGCATCCCCAAGCTTAGACGCTTGAGTCTCCTTGAATATTTACTTGGGGTGCCTCGGGTATCCCCAAGCTTGAGCTCTTGCCTCTCTTCCTTCTTCTCACATCGAGACCTTCTCGATCATCGAACACTTCATCCACACAAAACTTCAACAGAAAACTCGGTAAGATCCGTTAGTATAATAAAGCAAATCACTACTCTAAGTACTATTGCAAACCAATTCATATTTTTTTTGCATTGTGTCTACTGTAGTATAACTTTTCCATGGTTTAATCCACTGATATAAATCGTTAGTTTCATCAAAACAAGCAAACTATGCATCAAAAACAGAATCTGTCAAAAACAGAACAGTCTGTAGAAATCTGAATATTCACCATACTTATGATACTTTAAAAATTGTACCAAAATTAGAAAAATAAAAAATTTGTATAGGAAGAAAGTGCAAAAAGAATCAGAACCATTTGACGTTCCAGCTAAAAATGTAAAATCGCGCACTACAGCCAAAGTTTCTGTCCTGCACCGTACAAACCATCAAGCAAATGTAAATATCCTAAAGGCAAACCTTGGCACATTATTTTTATGTCTAAACTTTATAAAAGCACACAACAGAAATAAATGACTCTCTAAAACTTCCGGGTTGTCTCCCTGGCACAAGGTAACATATATCATGTAATGACGAAGTCTAACTCTCTTCCTATGCATCGGCATGTCATAAAAGAACAACTCATGCACACAAAGTAAAGGCCAATGCATAGTATAAACATTTTCTTGCAATTTTACCATGTTGGAAACATAGAGAGGTGGAGATATAGTTCCTCTCTCATAATAATTGCAAGTAGGAGCAGAAAACACATGCATATTATATATACCAAAATCATCATGTATAATAGTAAAACGCAACCCATCAATGTAATCCTTAATAAGGGCAAACTTCTCCGATATAGTGTAGTCGGGAGAATTCAAAAAGATAATAGGACTATCATGTGTGGGTGCAATAGCAACAATTTCATGGTTAACATAAGGAACTATAGCAAGTTCATCTCCATAAGAATAATTCATATAGGCATCTTGGCCACAAGCATAGCAAGCATCATCAAAAAGGGATATTTCAAGAGAATCAATGGGATCATAACAATCATCATAGCAATCATCCTCCGGTAAGCACGAAGGGAAATTAAACAATGTATGAGTTGAAGAGTTACTCTCATTAGAAGGTGGGCACGGGTAGCTAATACGCTCTTCCTCCTTTTGTTCTTCGCTCTCCTCCTCATCTTTTTCATCCAATGAGCTCACAGTTTCATCAACTTCTTATTCCATAGATTCCTGCAAAATATTAGTCTCTTCTTGGACAGCGGAGACTTTCTCAATAAGCACATTAATTTCGTAGTTGTATTCATAACTCTCATAACAATATTTCAGGATAGCTAAATTTTCAGGTCTATAAACAACATCATCAAAATCTTCAAACTCTTTAAACATAGATTCAATTTCATAAGCACCCATAAAAGCAACAAATTCTTCTATTTGTTCCACATCATAGTAATCATATATACCATTAGCATAAGAAGCTAAGGTCTTATTATCATTAAATTTGCATGAAAAGGGAAGGTGTGGAGCCTTCATCCTAGAGCAACAAGTATAATCATATCTCAAGCATAGTTGCCTAGCATACCAATTCAATATATGAATTTGATCCCATAATAGTTTCCCTTTTTGTGTCAAGTGGTAATCCCTAAAGTATTCAAGTTGATCCAACGTTACTCCCATTACATAATTGAATGGGGTTTTCTCAGGATTATTAAAGTAGTACATAATATGTTTCAGATAACCAACATCGAGGGTTTTAGGAGGTTCCCCATCTCCATGAGCAGAAAGTACACCTAATTTTTTTGGTATTTTGTGTTTCATATCCATAACTAAAGATAAAGAATAACTAAGAACAGCAAATAAAAATTACTTAGTGATAAAGCAAACAAGCACACACGAGAATATTCACCCCACGCTATTGCTCCCCGGCAACGGCGCCAGAAAAAAGGTCTTGATAACCCACAAGTATAGGGGATCGCAACAGTTTTCGATAAGTAAGAGTGTCAAACCCAACGAGGAGCTAAAGGTAGAACAAATATTCCCTCAAGTTCTATCGACCACCGATACAACTCTACGCACGCTTGATGTTCGCTTTACCTAGAACAAGTATGAAACTAGAGGTACTTTGTAGGTGTTGTTGGATAAGTTTGCAAGATAATAAAGAGCAAGTAAATAAAAAGTAGGGGCTGTTATATAAAGAAACAATAAAGTAAATATAGCGAGTGTGAAAAAGTGGTGGTAGGAGTTGTGAAATTGCCCCTAAGAAATTGACTACTTTGCTAGACCGATAGCAAGCATTATGTGGGAGAGGCCACTGCTAGCATGTCATCCCTGACTTGGAATTCTACGCACTTATGATTGGAACTATTAGCAAGCATCCGCAACTACTAACGTTCATTAAGGTAAAACCCAACCATAGCATTAAGATATATTGGTCCCCCTTCAATCCCGTATGCATCAATTTCTATGCTAGGTTGAAGCTTCTGTCACTCTTGCCCTCCAATACATAGTCCTATCAACATACAACTAACCCTATGGTGTGATCCACGCGCACAATCATATGATGGGCACCAAAGGACAGCAACATAACCACAAGCAAATTAAATCAATCATAGCAATTCATCAACCACCGATAGGACAACGAAAATCTACTCAGACATCATAGGATGGCAACACATCATTGGATAATAATATGAAGCATAAAGAACCATGTTCAAGTAGAGGGTACAGCGGGTTGTGGGAGAGTGGACCGCTGTAGATAGAGGGGGAAGGTGATGGAGATGTTGGTGAAGATGGCGGAGGTGTTGGTGTAGATCGCGGTGATGATGATGGCCCCCGGTGGCACTCCGGTGCCACCGGAAGCGAGGGGGGAGAGACCCCTCCTTCTTCTTCTTCCTTGACCTCCTCCCTAGTTGGGAGAAGGGTTTCCCCTCTGGTCCATGGCCTCCATGGCACGGGAGGGGCGAGAGCCCCTCCGAGATTGGATCTGTCTCTCTGTCTCTCTCTGTTTCTGCGTTCTCAGATTCTTCCCTTTCACCGTTTCTTATATTCCCGGATATCCATAACTCCGATTGGGCTGAAATTTTGACACGATCTCTATCCAGAAATTAGCTTTCCTGCGGCGAAATAAGGGCACCAACTGCCTTACGGGTGGCCCATGAGGGTCAGGGGCACGCCCCCTGCCTCGTGGCCACCTCGGGCACCGTCTCGCGTGGATTTTTCTTCCCAAAAATCATATATATTCAAAAAAATCTCCGTCAGTTTTTATCCCGTTTGGACTCCGTTTGATATGGATATTCTGCGAAACAAAAAACATGCAACAAACAGGAACTGGCACTGGGCACTGGATCAATATGTTAGTCCCAAAAATAGTATGAAAAGTTGCCAAAAGTATATGAAAGTTCAATAATATTGGCATGGATCAATCAAAAATTATAGATACGACGGAGACGTATCACTGCTGCTGGTGCCCCGATCGACTACGCTATTGACGACCCCTCTTTCTTACCAGAGCAACCAGGCAAGCCCCCCCCCCCTGATCACCAGATATCGCCTATTCTCTCTTTACTGCTTGCATTAGAGTAGTGTAGCATGTTACCGCTTTCCGCTAATCCTATTCTGATCCATCGCCTGTCATTGTTGTTTCAGCTATTGATATCTTACCTGCAATCCTAAATTCTTAGTATAGGATGCTAGTTTATCATTAGTGGACCTACATTCTTGTCAGTCTGCCATGCTATACTATCGGGCTGTGATCACGTCGGGTGTTGATCACGGGTATATACTATAGATATTACACATGATGCATGTTGTGACTAAAGTCGGGTCGGCTCGTTGAGTACCCGCAAGTGATTCGGATGTGGGGGCTGAAGGGGCGGGTGGTTCCATCCAAATAGTGGTGGGCCTATGAGGGAGTCCTAGATTAGGGGGTGTCCGGATAGCCGGACTCCTGGACTATGAAGATACAAGATTGAAGACTTCGACCCGTGTCCGGAAGGGACTTTCCTTGGCGTGGAAGGCAAGCTTGGCGATACGGATATGTAGATCTCCTACCATTGTAACCGACTCTGTGTAACCCTAGCCCTCTCCGGTGTCTATATAAACCGGAGGGTTTTAGTTCGTAGGAATAAGAACAATCATACCATAGGCTAGCTTCTAGGGTTTAGCCTCCTTGATCTCGTGGTAGATCTACTCTTGTACTACCCATATCATCAATATTAATCAAGCAGGAGTAGGGTTTTACCTCCATCGAGAGGGCCCGAACCTGGGTAAAAACATCGTGTCCCTTGTCTCCTGTTACCATCCGCCTAGACACACAGTTTGGGACTCCTTACCGAGATCCGCCGGTTTTGACACCGACATTGGTGCTTTCATTGAGAGTTCCTCTATGCCGTCGCCATCAGGAAGGATGCCTCATCCCGTCTTTAAAGACGGCACCGTTGCTAAGGGAGCTTTGGCTGTCGGCCAAACTCTCAGGCTAGGTGGTTTCCTTATGACCGCCTGTTCGGCTGCTGCGCCGACGATGACCTCTTGGGTCATCGAAAGCAATCTTCATGTCAGCTCGGAATTCGCCGAGCAGCTAGATCCAATGGAGCTATCTTCCCTAAACGAGCTCTTGGATCGCATCGCCGCCCTGGGAGTCGCTACGGATTACGACCAGATTGGGCCTAAACCCGATCTGAGAGAGATTAACTCTCCCCAGGCCACGCATCATGTTGCTGTGGTAGAGGGACAGTGCGGCGACCCTTCATCTATCTTAAGGACTAGCTATGTATGGATTCCCGATCCCTCCAAGCCGGATACCCGCGGAGGGGAGGACATCACTCAAGACCTAAACTTAAAGTCAGGCGACAGGATTCATTGGACAGCATCCAAGAATCCAAACTTCCGAGTTCGGAAACTCCTTGGCCTCTGGGTCTCAGATTGGGTGAGGTTTTGGATTTGATTCCACCCACCCACCCGTACATAAGCGATCTATCTCAAATTAGGCAAGAGCCCGAAGAAACAGTACATCATTACTGGGCCAGATTCCTCCTGGTTATGAACAAGATAAAGGACTGCCGCGAGGAAGACACAATTTCATTCTTCTGCAATAATTGCACGGACAAGGGAATCCTTAACGCCATAAGTCGCTGTGATATTACACGCTTCGCTGACTTGGCGTCCATAGTACGAAAGTACTGTGCGATTGAAAGCGCCTGGAAAACCGAAATAAAATTTTGGGACAATCTGGCCCTGAATACAAACCCAGTCCGAAATAAAAGGGTGCATCATCGCCAGACACCCGGGTTCAATACCAAAAAGCAAAAGCCCTCTACAGGGCACGGAATCGTACTAGAAGGATGGCTTAATGGACCCTGTAAAATTCACAGTGCAGAGGGCGCCACACCAACTCACAGCCTTAGAGCATGTTGGATACTCCGGCAGGTGGCAAAAATTGGCGAAGATCTTCTAATTCCAGAAGCCACAGAAAGCCACCCCAGAGACACCAGTACGGTATTAACAGTCTTTGAGACTTTCGCATCACATAATATGCGAAAAAGAACACTCCGCAGCCTTGCCGAAGTCTACCAAGTAGCAACAATAAACCCATGGAGTGACACGGCTATTACTTTTAACGCCTGTGATGAACCTAAATTCCGAACAACCCGAGCACCAGCCGCATTGATCCTCAGTCCAATAGTGGACGGCTTTCGTCTTACCAAGGTAGTCATGGATGGCGGAAGCGGATTGAACCTCATTTATGAGGAAACCCTTCAAAAAATGGAAATAGACTGGAACCGCATTGAGCGAAGCAGCACAACCTTTAGAGGAATAATCCCCAGTCGGGAAGCGCGCTGTATAGGAAAATTCACACTAGATGTGGTGTTCGGCACGCCGGATAATTACAGGTCCGAAGAGGTCACGTTCCAAGTGGCCCCGTTCAGTAGCGGATACCACGCTCTGCTAGGGCAGCAAGCGTTTACAATCTTCCAAGCAATACCCCATTACGGGTACATGAAGCTCAAGATGCCCGGGCCTAATGGAATCATCACTCTCGCTAGTGATCCGTACATAGCACTCCGCGCCGAAAACAAGACAGCCGCACTGGCCCTCGAGGCGCTATCCGAAGCCCTAGCGACTGAGCAACTGACTACGTTGCGCTCCACGGTGAATAGGGACGATGTGATACTCGACAAAAGATCCAAGTCCACCTCCTTTAAATCGGCGGACGAAAAAGTCAAATTCTAGGTCCATCCAACGGACCCCAAAAAATCAGCTTCCATCGGGGCACAGTTAAACCCTGATGTAGACGCTGCACTGCGAGAGTTCCTATGAGAGAACTGGGACATTTTCGCCTGGCACCCTTCAGACATGCCAGGAATCCCACGCAGGCTGGCCAAACACAGCTTAAATATCCTAAAAGGATTCAAGCCAGCCAAATAGGCTCTTCGGCGTTTTTCCGAACCTAAGAGACAGGCCATGGGAGAGGAACTAGCCAAGCTATTGGAGGCCGGATTCATCAAAGATATAAAACACCCGGACTGGCTAGCAAACCTGGTGATGGTACCAAAGAAGGACAAATCCTGGCGCCTGTGCGTTGATTTTAAAGACCTTAACAAGGCTTGCCCAAAGGATCCCTTCCCCCTCCCCCGCATTGATCAAATTATCGACGCTACTGCAGGACACGATTCGTTGTGTTTCCTCGACGCATACTCCGGCTACCATCAAATAAAGATGGCAGAGTCAGACCAAGCCGCAACGGCATTCATCACACCATACGGCCCATTCTGCTTCAACACAATGCTCGTCGGGCTCAAAAACGCCGACGCAACATATCAGCGCATGATTCAGACATGTCTGGCAAACCAGATCGGCAAAACAGTGGAGGCATACGTAGATGATGTGGTCATTAAAACAAGACATGTCGAATCTCTATTAGACGACTTGAGGCTAACATTCGATAACCTCTGAACATACGACATCAAGCTCAACCCGGAAAAATGCGTTTTCGGCATTCCAGCCGGAAAGCTCCTAGGCTTCATTGTATCCGGTAGAGGAATTGAAGCAAATCCAGCCAAGATCCGAGCTCTGTCACAATTGGATATCCCAAAGGACCTCAAACAAATACAAAAATTAACCGGATGCGTGGCGGCTCTAAGCCTCTTTATCTCCCGCTTGGGAGAAAAGGCCCTACCCCTTTACCGCCTCCTTCGGTGCACCGAACACTTCGAGTGGACGGATGCAGCCACGGCCGGACTCGACGAAATAAAAGCCATCTTGGCAACAAACCCAGTCCTGGCCGTGCCAAACATTGGCAAACTAATGCTATTATACATTGCAGCAACCCATCAGGTCGTAAGCGCAGTGCTTGTCGTCGAACGAGAAACGGACGGACACAAATTCCCCCTTCAAAAGCCGGTCTACTATGTGTCCACTGTCCTTACTCCATGCAAGTCACGGTACCCGTATTATCAAAAGATTGCGTACGCGGTATTTATGGCATCCCAGAAGCTGCGACACTACTTTCAAGATTGTTCAATAACAGTAGCCTCGGAAGTGCCACTTAACGATATTATAAACAACCGCGATGCGATGGGACGGATTGCAAAATGGGCCATTGAGCTCCTCCCGTTCGACATAACTTACAAGCCACGGCGAGCTATCAAGTCGCAAGTTTTGGCCGACTTCGTCGCAGAATGGACGGAGGCCGAACTCCCTAAAGAGTACGACACATATTCAAACTGGGTCATGCACTTCGACGGCTCCAAAATGTTGGACGGTCTAGGGGCTGGCGTCGTTTTGACGTCCCCCACAAGAGACACAGTTCAATACGTACTCCAGATAATGTACACAGACTCCAACAATGCAGCCGAATATGAGGCCCTTTTACATGGTCTCCGGATGGCAGTATCCATGGGCATTCAACACCTAGAGGTGTGCGGGGACTCAAACCTCGCAATATCCCAAATAAATGGAGACTTTGATGCCAAGGATCCAAAAATGGCAGCTTATCGCAAGGCCGTCCTAAAAATGTCAGCTCGGTTTGAAGGGCTCGAATTTCACCATATAGCCCGGGAAAATAATCAGGCGGCAGATATCCTGGCACGCATCGGCGCAAAACGCGATGTAGTCCCCCCCAACTTCTTCTTGGAAAGGCTGTTCAAGCCATCCGTAGTATGGGAAGGGGAACCCGGCAATAACAGCCCGGACCCAACCGCACTGCCCGACACCGAACACTCTGACATAATTGGAGGCTCTGCCAATGAAATAACACCTTCAGCCCACGTAATAATGGCCGTCATCGCCCCGTGGACAGAACCATTCCTCACCTACCTTACTAGGCAGGAACTCCCCGAGGACCAAAATGAGGCACGCTGCATAGTGCGGCGATCTAAAGCCTATAAAGTCCATGAGGGAGAGCTTTATAAGAAAAGCACTACCGGAGTCCTTCAAAGGTGCATCTCCGAAAAGGAAGGGCGGAACCTCCTGGCTGAAATTCATGCCGGACTCGGCGGTCATCACGCTGCAGCTCGGTCCCTTGTAAGCAAGGCCTTCCGTACAGGCTTTTATCGGCCGACAGCCCGGGCAGACACCCATGACTTAGTCCAACGATGCGTCGGTTGCCAGCTTTTTGCAAACCAAAGCCATATGCCACCCACCACCCTCCAAACTATCCCCATCACTTGGCCCTTCGCGGTCTGGGGGCTTGACATGGTTGGACCCCTTAAAGGCGGCACCCACAAGAAAAAATACTTACTGGTCATGGTGGATAAGTTCACCAAATGGATAGAAGCCAAGCCTGTTAAGACGGCCGAATCCGGACCGGTGATAGACTTTATATCCGGGGTTGTACACCATTACGGCGTCCCCCACAACATTATCACTGATAACGGCACGAACTTTACGGCCGACGAGGTAAAACTCTGCTGCAAAAACATGGGCATCAAGCTCGATTATGCTTCCGTCTACCACCCACAAACTAACGGCCAGGTCGAACGTGCAAATGGTCTTATCATGAGCGGCATCAAACCCAGATTAGTGCGGTCCCTCAAGGAATCTAATACGCACTGGGTAGAGGACCTCGACTCCGTACTCTGGGGGTTGCGGACCACGCCGAATCGCACCACCGGATACACACCATTCTTCATGGTGTACGGCGCAGAGGCAGTTTTGCCCTGCGACATAATTCATGACTCACCTCGAGTGCGCATGTACGAATAAAGAGAAGCCGAGCTCGATCGGCAGGACAGTTTGGACGCCTTGGAGGAAGAGCGTGACGTGGCAAAAGCCCGTTCCGCATTCTATCAACAGCAAGCTCGAAGATACCAAAGGAGAGAAGTACGGGCCAAAAATTACAACGTTGGCGAATTAGTTCTACGCCTGCCGGACAAGAAAAAGGACAAACTCAAGCCCAAGTGGGAAGGTCCCTTCATAATTGACCAAGTCCTGACTGGTGGAGCGTACCGCCTGCGAGATGCATCGGATAACCGACTCGAGCCGAACCCATGGAACGCAGCCCGTCTCCGAAGATTCTATGCCTAGCGCCAGACTTTGTGTTCGTCTCCTTCCTCTGTCCATTTTTATATACTTTCTGTCTTACATTTCTCTCCTTCTCCCCTCCCTCTCTCTTATAGCCTTTAAAGGCTCATAAAGTGACGCGCTATCCGCGCTCATTAAACCTGGGGGCTTCTTTAAACAGAAGCTTATTTATACGGGCTTCATGCCCAACACATGTGTCACACTTCCGCATGTACCTTTTATTCACCATTATATGCATCGATATGACTTAAGTTTTGGCCAAGCTGGGTTGCCTGGCTCCTGTGCTTACCCCTACGTTCCCGATTGTTCGGCTAGGTGGTAAAGGGAGCACCTCTGCGATTATTACTGTCGGGTCAGCCGGATGTGTACCTCAGACTGGGTGAAGCCAAAAGCTAGCGTTCTTAAGGGAATATTCGGTCAGTGAACTAAAGATGATCTTTTTTTCACTTATTTATCTATACGCCCCCAGATGTTTTTCCTGCGTCTCTTTTCGCAGAATGGACATGCACTTTAGGGCATGCCTCCCAGGGAAAGGAACCCCTAACGAAACTATTCTCCCTAGAAGATGTTTCTTACTAACCATGTAATATAACATAACTAGTTGGGCACTTGTCTGTTCAAGCACTAATGACCCCTACGCCTGGTCTCCATGCATACCCCGGTTCTTATATAACCGCGAGGGTATTCGGACACACTCCGGACCGTCAGGTCCCGAGGTTGAAGCGAAAAGGTCGGCCATGACAAACGATCTACAATCCGGCTAGAAGGCATTACACATGTCAATTAAAATTACATAGTCAATCTGACTGATTGTATTCCTCTTCAATACCATCTAACAGGCTGTCTAGTTTACAGTCCTGTTGGGAATACTTTGCGGCCAATTCTACTTGGCCGTATACTAAGCTCACAGGGATCTCCTTCCCATCGGGCCCCACAGGTCCGACCTCGGCCATGTGGTTTGGGTCAGCCTTCGTGTACCGCGTCTTCACCATGGCCCAGGCCTCCCTGGCACCTTGACGGCAGGCCGACATCTTCCACAATCGGAAGCGCCGCCGCGCTCCCTTCAGCTTGTCTACAAGCTCTCCAAGGCCTTCGGGCATGGAGACGGATGGCCACAAGGCCTGGGCGACGCCTTGCATCACCTGCCGAACTCGCTCGTGCAGTTGTGAGAGCTTGGGAAGAAGGTCACCCATAGAACCGGGCATTTCCTCTGCAGGATGACCTGTTAGCATACCTACAGACATTACTCTGTTAGTCGACTTCCTCGCCGAACTCTTTTTTCAAAGTTCGTTTAAGCACTTACTAAATATGCCGCGTCGAAGCCGCTGATTCTGCTTAACGGAGTCCAACAGCTGGGCACGAACATCCTTCAGTTCAACGCCCAGCTTGATGTTGGCATCTTGGAGATCGTTCTTCTCCCGCCTCACCTTTGTCAGCACGCTCTCACCAGCCTTCAGCTGGCGCAGGAGTTGTTGCTTTTCCAGATTTAATCCGGCGCCATCTGCAATTTCATTTGTCAGATTTGCACCCACGCCGCACTTCGCAAAATACTTATCTTTCGAAGCGTATATTACCAGAGGGGGTCTCCTTGGGCTCCCCTGCCGCGGCTAGTGCGGCCTCAAGTTGGGCTTTGCATTCTTCCAGCTCCTGGGACAGTAGGGTATTCTTTTCTGTAAGAACCTACATAACAAATGATCCTTAAATCAGTTATTCTAACTGTTTCAAGTCTCAGGGGCTACTGGTATATATATAATTACCAAAATTTTCTTACCCGTATGTCTTTTACATATTGCTCCGTGGCTCTGGCTAGACCATTTTGAGCGGCGCGGAGGTACGCATCTCCCGAATTGAAGGCATCCAATGCCTCTTGGGAGAAACAAGCGTCACGAAGAACTGTCCGGCGACGCCTGTGGTTCATAGCACTCTCCACCTCGGAATTGGTGGCAGACAGCCTATCCGCATCCTCTGTCGGAGGAGCGTCCGGTGCACGCCTTGTGTTCGCCTCCGCTTCCGAACCAGGCTTTGGAGCCTGGCTGGTGGAGGCGCGATTGGCAACCTCTCCGAATATAGTCCGGCGAGGTCTCTTCATCCTGAAGAGAGCACGAGCGTTAATATGCCTTGAAGGAATAACACCTAGGAATAAGATGGCGCGCTATACCTTTGCGCCGACTCTCAGTCCGGACCGCACTTCTTTTCAGCCCGCGGGGCCTTGCCGCCCCTCGTTGGCTAGTCGCCGCAGGCTCGGCCTCCCGTCTCAAGGACCTCCCCTGCAAAACACGGTTGTCATACGGCAATCGAAAACACGCGAGGATAGATCCCCTTTCAAAGTGCTGGGACTTCGGTCTCAGTTACCTGTGAGGCTGGGAGTAGCCCTGGGTAATCGGTCGTAATGGCCACCAAGGCGTTGTCCTTGCTCAATTGATGAAACACCCCATCAATCAGCTCCACAGATAAGTCTAGATCCTCTTGAGAGGCCGGGTCGAGGGACCGTCCCGGATCCTCGGGTTGTGGAGGAGGGCTGTTTATTTCTTTAACAGCCTGGCACAGTTCCTGCGTTGAAGTCGTTAGACTGGATATTTAACGATGGGAATATAAAACGGATGGGCAAGTAAAAGTGTCCACTTACCCAACTTGGGGGATTGTACATAGAAAATCCACCCTGTGGGTTGACACGGAGAAATTCCTCCTCTTCTCCCTTGTACAAAGCGGACAAGATCTTTATTAGAGCGGCAGCCGAATCCGGCCCCTTACGGCCGTGGGGGGTGGCGTCGTCCTCCCCATTGAAGTCCCACATGGGGTGGCCTCTATACTGAAGTGGCTGCACCCCTCGCATGATGCATGCGGCCATGACCCCGATCATGGTCAGTCCGGAATGAGCTAACAATCTTATCCGGCCCATCAGGTAAAGAACGTCCTTGTCGCTTTCCCTCTGAGGGCTTCGTGGACGCCAGCTTAGGCGCTTCTTTAGGGGAGCACTGTCGAACTCAGGGAGGCTGATCCGGACAGGATCTGGTAGCGGGATGTCCTCTATATAAAACCATTCCGAAGGCCAGTCCTCGAACGCCTTCTTTGGGGTTCCGGATAGATATCCGGTCCCGGCGATGCGCCACACTTCGGCTCCGCCCACTTGATATATTGACCCCTTCTGAGAACGGGGCACAAGGCAGAATAGCCTTTTCCACAGCGCGAAAATGAGCCTCGCAGCCCAAAAACAGCTCGCAAAGGGCTACGAAGCCCGCGATATGCAATATGGAGGCAGGCGTGAGGTTGTGCAGCTGGAGGCCATAGAACTCCAGGAGCCCCCGGAGAAACGGATGAATTGGAAATCCGAGCCCTCTTATTAAGTAAGGGACAAGGCATACCCGCTCTCCTTTGGAGGGATTGGGGGCGCTCTCCGCTTGCTCTCCGCCATTATAGGTGGCAAGTCCGGCTCGAACCGGGACCATATAGGCCGGGGGGAGAAATCCCTTGGTCTGGAGCGTCACTAGCTCGCTGTGCGGGATGGAGCATCTCTCCCAATCTCCAGGCTGAGGGCTGGAAGGGCGAGAGGAGGAGCTGCGGCGGCCGGCCATGATAGAATGGACCTCTGTCGGATACGCTCTGATGAATACTCGCGGAGGGGAGAAGGTGTGGTTTGGATCTAAATCCTCGTCCCCTTAAATAGGCGGCTCATTCACGTGGCTAGGGGTGTAAATGTAAAAACACCCTAACTTTTCATATTCGTTTGACACGTGGAAGACGGCCATTATTGGGCGTAGAAGCCAAGGAGCGCTACATTTACAAGAAACCGGACATTATTCAACAGGTACACGGAATTTGGAGGAGAACCCGCCTTGCAATGCCGAAGACAATCTGCGCGTCGGACTCGTCGCCATTGAAGCCTGGTTCGGGGGCTACTGAGGGAGTCCTGGATTAGGGGGTGTCCGGATAGCCGGACTATACCTTCGGCCGGACTCGTCGTCATTGAAGCCTGGTTCGGGGGCTACTGAGGGAGTCCTGGATTAGGGGGTGTCCGGATAGCTGGACTATACCTTCGGCCGGACTCCTGGACTATGAAGATACAAGATTGAAGACTCCGTCCCATGTCCGGAAGGGACTTTCCTTGGCGTGGAAGGCAAGCTTGGCGATACGGATATGTAGATCTCCTACCATTGTAACCGACTCTGTGTAACCCTAGCCCTCTCCGGTGTCTATATAAACCGGAGGGTTTTAGTCTGTAGGACGAAGAACAATCATACCATAGGCTAGCTTATAGGGTTTAGCCTCCTTGATCTCGTGGTAGATCTACTCTTGTACTACCCATATCATCAATATAAATCAAGCAGGAGTAGGGTTTTACCTCCATCTAGAGGGCCCGAACCTGGGTAAAAACATCGTGTCCCTTGTCTCCTGTTACCATCCGCCTAGACGCACAGTTCGGGACCCCCTACCCGAGATTCGCCGGTTTTGACACCGATAGCCTGGGTTCCCGACGGCCCCCGACTGTTACTTTGTGGTGGAGCGACAGGGCGGGCGAAGACCACCTAGGTGAGAGGTGGGCCTGGCCCTGGTCGGCGTTCGCGGTTACTTCAAAATAACACGCTTAACGAGACCTGGGTATTTGATCTGAGTCTGGCTACTGGCCTATACGCACTAACCAACTACGCGGGAACAGTTATGGGCACTAGATGTCGTGGTATCAGCCGAAGCCTTCGTGACATTAGCGACTGAGCGGCGCGCGCCGGATTGGAGCGCGTAACGCAACTTCCTTTGTAATGGAGGTTGCTAGGTCTGCTCTCCGACCGCCCTCGCAACGTGCAGGTGTGCAATAGGCGATGGGCCCAGACCCCTGCGCGCATAGGATTTAGACCGGCGTGCTGACCTCTCTGTTGTGCCTAGGTAGGGCTGTGACGTGTTGATCTTCCGAGGCCGGGCATGACCCAGGAAGGTGTGTCCGGACAAAGGGGATCGAGCTTGTTGGGAAATGTGGTGCACCCCTGCAGGGAAGTTAATCTATTCGAATAGCCGTGATCTTCGGTAACATGACGACTTGGAGTTGTACCTTGACCTTATGACAACTAGAACCAGATACTTAATAAAACACATCCTTCCAGGTGCCAGATACAACCGGTGATCGCTCTCTCATAGGGCGACGAGGGGAGGATCATCGGTTAGGATTATGCTATGCGATGTTACTTGGTGAACTTACCATCTACTCTCTCCTTCTGCTGCAAGATGAAGGTTACCAGAAGCGTAGTCTCCGATAGGATTAGCTATCCCCCTCATATTCCGGCATTCTACAGTTCAGTCCACATATGTTACCCCTTTTTCATTTGATACCAATGCATACATATGTAGTGTAGCTCCTTGCTTGTGAGTACTTTGGATGAGTACTCACGGTTGCTTTGCTCCCCATTTTCCCTCTTTCTATACCCGATTGCTGCGACGAGACGTTGGAGTCCAGGAGCCAGACGCCACTGTCGCTGACAACTGCTACTACTCGGGAGGTGCCTACTACTACGTGCAGCCCGCTGACGACGACCAGGAGTATTTTAGGAGGATCCCAGGCAGGAGGCATGCGCCTCTTTCGATCTGTACCCCAGTTTGTGCTAGCCTTCTTAAGGAAAACTTGTTTACTTATGTGTGTACTCAGATATTGTTGCTTCCGCTGACTCGTCTATGATCGATCTCTTGTATTCGAGCCCTCGAGGCCCCTGGCTTGTAGTATGATGCTTGTATGACTTATTTTTATTTGTAGAGTTGTGTTGTGATATCTCCCCGTGAGTCTCTGATCTTGATCGTACACGTTTGCGTGTATGATTACTGTACGGTCAAACCGAGGGCGTCACATCAGGTTTCATACAACGAATCACATTGAAAATCTAAATAGCTAGTCCCCACTATCTATTTATCTTAACATGCAAGTATGCTACATCATCCCTTAACATGCATGATAAAAGGCCCACCCCACTACCATGTGTCTCTCAACATGCAAGCATGCCACTTCATCATGACATGCATGAAAAAAAGACCCATCTTAACATGCAAACATACATGAGAAATTTTATCCTATTGTGCTACATATATTTAATGAACATTTTACAATTATATAGTAATCAAACATAATAACTCATTTATATTTTTGATCTTAGCTTTTTATATTGTTACTTCAAATATTCAGGTTTCATACAACGAATCACATTAAAAATCTAAATAGCTAGTCCCCACTATCTATTTCTCTTAACATGCAAGTATGCCACATCATCCCTTAACATGCATGAGAAAAGGCTCACCCCACTACCATGTGTCTCTCAACATGCAAGCATGCCACTTCATCATGACATGCATGAAAAAAAGACCCATCTTAACATGCAAACATACATGAGAATTTTTATCCTATTATGCTACATATATTTAATGAACATTTTACAATTATATAGTAATCAAACATAATAACTCATTTGTATTTTTTATTTTAGCTTTTTATATTATTACTTCAAATATTCAGGTTTCATACGACGAATCACATTGAAAATCTAAATAGCTAGTCCCCACTATCTATTTCTCTTAACATGCAAGTATGCCACATCATCCCTTAACATGGATGAGGAAAGGCGCACCCCACTACCATGTGTCTCTCAACATGCAAGCATGCCACTTCATCATGACATGCATGAAAAAAAGACCCATCTTAACATGCAAACATACATGAGAATTTTTATCCTATTATGCTACATATATTTAATGAACATTTTACAATTATATAGTAATCAAACATAATAACTCATTTGTATTTTTTATTTTAGCCTTTTATATTATTACTTCAAATATTCAGGTTTCATACAACGAATCACATTGAAATAGCTAAACGTCAGTCGACAAACTTTAGCTTTTGGGTTAGTCGATTTTGAGATGGGCGAAGAAGTTCGCCGGAGGGAAGGAAGGAGCTCGCCGGAGGGCTACCCCATCATCTATCTTTGGGGGTGGGGGGGGGGCGTGGTAGCACGGCGGTGGTGGGAGGCGGCAGCACGACGATGGTGCAAATTCATCAGAGAAATTCTCCGCCGGCACCGGGGCTAGAGGGATGCCGCGGGGGGGGGGGGCACGGGTTGGAGCGGTGTGTGGCAAGACTGCGTGGGAGGAGCGCCGGCCGCAGGCGGCTAGGGACGGTGGAGATGAGGTGGTTCGAAGGAAGAAGAAGACCGACGAAAGGAAGAAGAAAGAGATCTGACCATTGATTTTGTATCCGACGGCTCAAAAAATCGACTGACCCAAAACTTTCTTTCAGGCGACCGACATATAGTTTTCATTTATGGATGTGGCTAGGTCTCTGTAGACTGAGATTTAAACAAGTCTAAGACAAGTGAAATGACATGTGTGAGAGAGAAATAAAATTCTGAAAAGAAAATTTTGCATGAATCTCAATGTAGATTTCCTGATATTGCATCGACTGAGACTTCGTGAAGTCTTTGTCGACTAAGACATAACAAGACTATTTATTTGTACAATTTTGCTAAACCACATCTAGATGTGCCATAAGTATTGCACATCTAAATCCTATGTCATTGTTCTTACGTCGAGATTCGTGTGGATATATTTTTTTTTTATACTTGATTCACTCACTTAGATGTACAGTAACTAAAATATATTTAGATGTGCCCTAGACACAATCTACAATGGACCTGTCTAGGGCACATCTAGTTTATTACACATTTCTTCTTTTTTTTAGGTTATAGTTATTGCACATCTAAAACTTACAATTGTGCACGCCGGGAAGCGCGCATGATTACTGTGTCCCCGGCGATAAATCCGAGGGCGCCGTAGCTCCACCGTCTGCCCCGATCCCCATGTGTCCCTGCTGGGCGGGGCGGGCCATCGTCGGCCACGAATGACGGCGAGTTTATCATGGCCGGTGGCCCAGCGCGCGCATAGCGCTGCATCATGGCCTGCATGCATGCCGCCGCCGGCCGAGAAGCCGACGGGCTGAACACCGCCACAGGTAAAACATTAGGTACGTGCGGCCAAAAAGAAAAGGTTGTACAACTCAACACAAGTTACAATCGATGCCGGATCCTTAACTTACAGAAGCAAAGTCACAGTGCTACTCTAGCGTAAATTGAAGAAGTAATGTTGGAGAGTTTTATTTACTACTGATATTTATTGTACATTAAAATAATCTATAATTGATTTTATTTCATCATCAATTTGTTTGCATGTAATGATTATGAGTGTACACATTAAATTTGTAATTTGTAATTTGTAATTTGTAAATTAATTTAAGTCATTTTAGTCTTAATCATATGAACTGAAAGAAGACAAGTTAGGCAATTGTAGCTTCTCTAACATTTCTTCTTAATGTTAGAGGATCCAGTTCCGTTACAATCAGGGAGCTGCAGGCTGTAGATTATGTTGAAAGGGAAACGAGAGAGGAGAGACAATTGAGAGAGCCTTGGCACAGATGTAAAAGTGAATGGTTGTTCTCATTGATGATGGCATTTACACACACATATATATAGCCCCTGAAGGGATGCGACCGAAGGGATGTGAGGCAACCACCTCGGTTAGGAAAAGCAGGGATTAATACGATTAATTAAATCCTAACACTTCCCCTAATCCATGCTTGTTAGTTTAAGTATCATCATCTTGAAAAAGCTCCTCCAAAAACTCTGTGGAAAAAATATAAGGAGATAGGTGTTTGATATGTTGGTAAAACTCCTTCAAACCCAGTGGGAAAATAAAAAGAAAATGATGCAACGTATAATGGTTATTGTCTCTTTTAACTCAATACGAGAAAATTCATAGAGTTTAGAGGGCAATAAATATGTCACATATACTTTCTTAAAACAGTTTTGCTAAAGCACATTTAGATGTGTCATAAGTTGTGACACCCCGATAACTATGCTACAGTAATCTCCCACTGATGGTGCCAAGTCATCAATTTTAACCAAGCCAAATTGCCATTTGATAAAAATCAATCATTTTCAAATTTAAAATAAAGTCAAAATTAATATTTCTTCAAACTGCAAAACTAAACTGTCCATAATTTTGAAAATATTTACTAAGTAATTGTGGTGGAGAAACCAACATTTTATAATATGGTATAATGCCCTAAAACAATTAAAACAGGGGCCAAAACAATATTCTAATTGCTTTTTAAATTATATAAATTCTAATCTATTTCTTTTATCAACCTAACATTTTGTGGCAGTGCAAAATAATGCAATGATAACTATGTGACAAGTTGAACATTTTACAAAGATCATTTGGTGGCTCAATTTAATACAAAATAGAGAGCAAAATAGACAACAACAAAAGAAAATGGAAAGGGCCTAGCTAATATTGTACTGGTGGGCTCTATGTACAACAGTGCTATGGCCCTGCCCAATGGGGTTCATCCCCTTCCTCTGTACAGGACAGAGGGCGTGGCGGCCATCCACCGGCTCCATTGCCGGCAGGGTGCACGCGCCGTCCATCCGCTACCTCCCCGCCGTCTATAAGACCATCCCGACGCCTAGACGAACCCTAGTCGTCCACTCCTTCCCCTCGCGCCGTTCTCTTCCTCCCCGCACACACCCGAACCACCACCGCCATGGCCGTCGTCATTCGCGCACTCCCCGTCATCCCCGAAGCATGAGGTCGTGCCCCTGGACTTCGCCGTCGCCCGCTACTTCCTCTACTGCCTCCCGTTGAAGCTCGGCGCCACTACATCGCCTGCATCGAGTCATCTTCCACCTCCGGCCGCCGCTCATCGCCGCTTCGATTTGTCGCCTCCAAGCCTTCCCCGAGCTTGCTTTGCACCTCTACAGGTTCGCGGTGAGGTCCCCGACCGATTCCCCTCGTTCCCTAGTTCAATCCACCCCGTTAGGCGCCGCCCCTGTGCTCGTCCATGGTCACCATGGCCGGAGCCCGAGCTCCTGCATACATACTCTGCTGCTGCCTCCCCCTCACTATCGCGCCCTGCCTCACCTGGAGGCCCCTTCGGGCTGCGCCCGGGCGCTCGCTGGCCGGGCCGCCTGCAGACGTCCATGCCGCCCGAGGCGCACCCCGCTACAGCCGCCGCTGCCGCACTCGTACTGCTGCTCTTGCCGCTGCCGCGGCTAGTACTGCTACTGCTGCCCGCTATGCACTACTGCTGCTCCTTGCGTGCTGCAACGCTGCCCCTCACCCGCATCGCCCGGCGCCGCTGCTCCCCTGCTGCTGCCGGCTGCGCGTCCCGCTTGCCCGTCGCCGCCGGCTTCGTCCATGGCCTCGACCAGTGCCGCGCAAGCAGGCTCACCCCTTCGCTGGCCGTGGCCTGGGCCAGTACCTAATGGGTCCAAGCCCAGTTTAATTAGAGGGGGAACCTCAATTAGTATCTAGTAAAAAGGGGGAAGTCCCTGTTAGATTTTTTTTAGTGCTAGTTAAATTTTACACCCCATGACATTTGGGTTCATTGACCCTGTTGACCAGTCAAAGTTTGACTGGTCAATCTTTTGACTGCACTGTTGACTAGACCCCTGGACCCCACCTGTCATACTAAGAGGCTAGTTACCCTCTGGGTACACATAGCAGTTTTCTCATTTAGTATTTCGAATTAAATTAAATCCAGAAATTTAGGAAATCATTTAAAACTTTGAAAAATCATATAAAATAATCCGTAACTCGGATGAAAATACTTTGTACATGAAAGTTGCTCAGAACGACGAGACGAATCCGGATACGTAGCCCGTTCGTCCGCCACACATCCCTAGCATAGCAAACTCGCAACTTTCCTCCTCCGATTCATCTGTCCGAAAACGTGAAACACCGGGAATACTTTTCTGGTTGTTTTCCCCCTTCGTTGGTATCACCTCGTACCGCGTTAGGGCACACCTAGCACCGCGTATTGCCCTCTTATGCTTTGTGATGTTTTGGTTGCCCTGTTATTTATTGTGTTTCCCCTCCGTTACTATTTTTCGGTAGACCCCGAGACCGCTGCCGATACCCCCGAGATCGACTACATCGACGATCACCCCTCCTTGCCAGAGCAACCAGGCAAGCCCCCCCCCCCCCCCCGATCACTAGATATCGCCTACTCTCCTCTATACTGCTTGCATTAGATTAGTGTAGTATGTTACTGCTTTCCGTTAATCCTATTCTGATGCATAGCCTGTCATTGTTGCTACAACTGTTGATACCTTATCTGCAATCCTAAATGCTTAGTATAGGATGCTAGATTATCATCAGTGGCCCTACACTCTTGTCCGTCTGTCATGCTATACAACTGGGCCGTGATCACTTCGGGAGGTGATCACGGGCATATACTATATACTTTACACTGTTACATTATCGATGATATTGTTTGGAGATGGGGGCTGAAGGGGCAGGTGGCTCCATCCAGGTAGTGGTGGGCCTGAGTTCCCGACGGCCCCTGACTGTTACTTTGAGGCGGAGCGACAGGGCAGGTTGAGACCACCTAGGAGAGAGGTGGGCCTGGCACTGGTTGACGTCCGAGATTATTTCAAAATAACACGCTTAACGAGATCTTGGTATTTGATCCGAGTCTGGCTACTGGCCTATACGCACTAACCATATACGCGGGGACAGTTATGGGCACTCGACGTCGTGGTATCAGCCGAAGCCTTCGTGACGTCAGCGACTGAGCGGCGCGCGCCGGGTTGGACTGGAACACCTACTCTTGTATAAGGGAGGCTAGGTCTGCTCACCGGTCGCGTTCGCAACGTACAGGTGTGCAAAGGGCGATGGGCCCAGACCCCTGCGCCATAGGATTTAGACCGACGTGCTGACCTCTCTGTTGTGCCTAGGTAGGGCTACGACGTGTTGATCTTCCGAGGCCGGGCCTGACCCAGGAAAGTGTGTCCGGCCAAATGGGATCTAGCGTGTTGGGTTATGTGGTGCACCCCTGCAGGAAAGTTAATGTATTCGAATAGCCATGATATTCGGTAACAGGACGACTTGGAGTTGTACCTTGACCTTATGACAACTAGAACCGGATACTTAATAAAACACACCCTTCCAAGTGCCAGATACAACCGGTGATCGCTCTCTCACAGGGCGACGAGGGAGGATCATCGGTTAGGGTTATGCTATGCGATGTTACTTGGTGAACTTACCATCTACTCTCTTCTCCTGCTGCAAGACGGAGGTTACCAGAAGCGTAGTCTTCGAAAGGACTAGCTATCCCCCTCTTATTCCGGCTTTCTGCAGTTCAATCCACATATGATACCCTTATCCCATTTGATACCAATGCATACATATGTAGTGTAGCTCCTTACTTGCGAGTACTTTGGATGAGTACTTACGGTTGCTTTGCTCCTCCTATACCCGATTGCTGCGACCAGATGATGGAGCCCAGGAGCCAGACGCCACCGTCAACGACGGCTCCTACTACACTGGAGGTGCCTACTACTACGTGCAGCCCGCTGACGACGACCAGGAATAGTTTAGGAGGATCCCAGGCAGGAGGCCTGCGCCTCTTTCGATCTGTATCCCAGTTTGTCCTAGCCTTCTTAAAGCAAACTTGTTTAACTTATGTCTGTACTCAGATATTGTTGCTTCCACTGACTCGTCTATGATCGAGATCTTGTATTCGAGCCCTCGAGGTCCCTGGCTTGTAATATGATGCTTGTATGACTTATTTTATTTGTAGAGTTGTGTTGTGATATCTTCCCGTGAGTCCCTAATCTTGATCGTACACGTTTGCGTGTATGATTAGTGTACGATTGAATCGGGGGCGTCACATAAGTATTGCACATCTAAATCCTATGGCATTAATCTTATGCGGAGATTCGTGTGATAATTTTCTTTTGCCTTTTTCTTTTTCCTTTCTATACTTGATTGTATCACTTAAATGTGCAATAACTATAGCACATTTAGATGTGCCCTAGACAAACCCTAAAATTCTTAAATACCCTGGTGAGGAAAACAGAAAATCTGATATATGGTCTTGTGTTGACATTTGGATTTTATGTGCACTATAAGTGACACAGGAAAACTATTTTTAAGACTCGCATACCTTAAAGATTACGCTGAACCACTCAGAATCCTTGAATGCATCAAGTTGAGGTAAGTGACTCTTCCCATCCATTGACTAGACTATTCAGGTATTCCACGGTTTAAAAGACATATCTACATGATGGTCTTAAGTGTGTGCTTTATTCACACGAAACCATTGGCTCATTATCCTGACATCGATTTTAAGTAAATCGAATGGATAACATTGCAGAATTCTCCTTGAGTGCCTTCTCTATGAACCTTGGATTAAAGTTTAGCAATTTGTCCTAATGTTTAGACTTAAAATGATTTGATAGAATCATATTCAAAGAGTTAAGCTCATTGCATTATCTTTACTTTGAAACTGCAATTTATCAACTTTACGTTGGAGTCATGCCGTTTTAACATATTAGAGCAAGAGTGTTCTCCAACGACGTCTTTCCCCCTTTAATACTCCGGCCGGATGGATTAAGTTAGATAACATCTCACTTGTTACGGCTACGCTACTACTCGGCAGCAGCCATCCAGCGTCCCGTGCAACATTTCGGTTACATATACTAGCCACTAGCATTACTCAAAATCTCCGAAGGATCCAATTCGCAGCTCAGTGAGCGGGCGGCGTCTCCCTCGCATCGCAGCCGGTCGCCGATCGAACGCCGCCGACTCCATCCGCGCCAGCTAGTCCCTCGGCCGCGCCAGCCAGAGGGAGCTCAGCGCGCGGAGCCGGGAGAAGTAGTCGCTGATGACGAGCAGCGCGCGGGCGGCCTGCCGGGTCGTCAGGATGCGGTGCATCTGCTGCAGGGTCTGCTGCCTCAGGAGGTCGCCCTGCCGGAGGAAGTTCTCCAGCGTGCTCAGCTTCCCCATGGCGATGGCCATCTGCCCCATGTAGTTGGTCACGTTGGCGGCGCCGGCCAGCGGCCCGGCCCCCGCCGCCGCGGCCAGCGTCTCGGACAGCGCCTGCTGCAGGGCCTCCATCCCCTGCGACAGCGCGTCCTCCGCCTGCTGCGACGACTGCTGCAGGTTGCAGATGCCCATCAGCTGCTGGTCCGTCAGCGGCTCCAGGTGGCTGGCCAGTACCTGAACGTGTCATCGTCCCAGATTATCCATGGATGTCGTATCAAGGTCCCTCAAGGTCTAGGTGGCAATGAAGGCTGCTGGCTGGAGTACCTACCTTGAGGATCTCCGACGAGCGGAACCCGCCGAGCCACATGAAGAACCGCTCGGCGGGGCTCATCCACATGCCCGACAGGACGTGGAACACGTCGGACTTGGTCGCCAGGTTCTTGAGCCTGAAGAACTCGTCGTAGTGCAGCAGCACGGACTCGACGAGGATGCGCAGCTCGTCGTCGCCCATGTCCGCGATCACGGCCACCCTCAGGTTGTTGATGTGACGCTGGTGGTCGTCGAGCCACCGCGCATACTCCAAATCGAACGCCAAGGCGCCTGCAACACCAAATTTTCTTCAGTTAAAATGGAGAAACAAAGCTACTACTGTACTGATCTGTCAACATATGTTACATATCAAATTTGAAGCAGAGGTACCAACATTACAGAACTGCGCTGCAGAATCACTAGTGCAACAGCATTTTCAAACTAGTAGCATGGGAATAAATAGATTGCGTGATGAATAAAAATGTGAGCATTGGAAATATCATTTACCTCCGCTTGAGCAGTCACCGGAGCCACCACCGGCGATGAAGATTCCCTGTGATAAATGCCCAGGTGATCAATCAATGACCATTGACCACAGACCGGTGTTAAAAATGCAGACTGGCATCCAAGGATTTACCTGCTGCCTTGCCCTCTGAAGCTCTTGCTCAAGGTGCGTCAGCTTGGATCGGCTGCTTTCCAGCTGCGCTAGGTAAGCCTTCAAACCGGAAAAGAAAAGGCTTAAATCGTCACGTTCGTGCATATAAAGGCCAGAGGAACAAATTACATGAAACGATGCAGAGTGTTGTACTCCATGTAAATCAGCATAGCAAAACCAAGACCCCCTCTAACAGGAATATTTACGAAGCTTATTGTGTTACAAATAGGTACTCCCTTCGTTCCGAATTACTTGTTTTGGATTTGTCTAGATACATGTATCTAGACTCATTTTAGTGTTAGATACCTTCGTATCTAGACAAATCTAAGACAAGTAATTCGGAACGGAGGGAGTAATCAATAGAGTCAAAACACAAGGAGAACTACTATGATACTACTAAGATGAGCAAATTCAGAATGTGACGCTAGCTTTCCAAGAAAGATGCTTCTACTATGATACTACTAGTATTCTTGCATCCTTCAAGTAGAAATGGTGGTGCCCACATTGACCATAAGAATATACTAATTGGAGTAGTAGTACTACTACTAGTACTATATGCTTAGGAAAATCCCTTCAAAAAATGCTTACGAAATATAGTTCATATGCCGGAAAAGGAAAACACATAGGAATGAATGGCATGCAAGATTTGCATATAAACAAGCAGCCCTACTGTGAGTGGCAACCAAATGAATCCACGGATCACTTGGCCGCCGTTTTCCATTCGACAGGAACAAATGAATCAGACTACAAATGGGAGGGATCAGCTCACCTTCTTCCTGATGCGGCTTTTCCGGGCCGCCTCGCGGTTCTGTGCAAGCCTCCGTGCGGTCTGCAAATCACAGTCGCTCATACGTAAGAATTACAACCACATTTGCTACCTACAAGATCATATTTCATCGAGCATCCGATTCATGTATATGTATGGTATTGGTACCTTCTCATCTCCTGTTCTTTCAGAGGAATCGACACACCCCACCCGTCGTTGGGAATGCGCCCCTCCACCGGCGCCACCACCGCCCTGTCAACAACAGCAGTAAACCGCATTACATGGCGAGTAGGGCGAGTTAACTGACCAAGAGCGAGAGGATATGAAAGGAGCGGGCACCATCAGGGCGTGGTGCTTGTCGCCGCTGTCGTCGAGGTCCGTGGAGGTCTCGGTGAGCGGGCTGGTGACGACGATGCCGGAGAGGGAGTCGCCCCAGTTCTCGAGCTGCTGCACGGCCGCCCTCGGCGTGCAGAACCGGCCCTCCGCCGCCGCAAATGCCATTCCCGGCGTCGCCATGCCCAACGACCCCACTACTCCATGCTGCCACAATAATAGTCAAACACAAGATTGAAGAATCTGGACACGCCGGAGTTCACCAAAGCCAGAACCCCAGAAATGCTCGCAAGAAACCCACTCACCGGACTGGCGAGCGACGGGAAGTTGGCGACGGTGACGTTGCTGGAGGACTTGGAGCTGGGGTTGGGGCCTTCACAGTCACAGGGCCAAGCAAACGCATACATCAGGACGCGCAGGCATAGATCCAAGAGCAGGTCGAGGAGCAGGGTGAATAGTTCTTGGAATGCAAGCGGCAGTGCCGCGGGCGCCCCTTTCCGAAGGAAAATAAAGAAGCGGCGCTACTCACTGCGGGGGTGGTGGAGGAGCTCGGGGGGGAGCTGCGCGGCGCCATCTCCGATGTGGTGGTGGTATCCAGCCGTGACGCCACGCTCCGCCCTGCAAGCAGCACGAGGGGCGCGGCCACGGACGCGCGCAAGGCAACAAAGGGTTAGCGCGCGGGGCGGGCCGGTCCAAGGGAGAAGACAGAGCTCGCAGCGCAAGAGAACAAAGGACGAGCCGAGCTTGGGTGGCCACTGGCAATAGTATAACTGCGCTACCGGACATGGGCGATCGCTTTCTCCGCTACTGTAGCCGCGTGGGTCGGGTTACCTGAAGACGTGGAAAGGCCCAGGGTGGTGATGCATCGGGGGCCGGAGGAGGCAGGGTCGACGACGAGGACGAGGACCACCGTCACCGCCGCCGCCGCCGGGAGCAAGCTGGGAGATGGATGGGGACTCGGACTGTTGCAACTGTTGCGTGGGCGTGGCGCGTGGTCATGGTGTGTCATGCGCATTGCCACTTATAATGGCGGGACGAGGAGGAGGAGGCGGGATTGGAAGGCCGTGGGAGAATTGAAGGGGGGTAGGATCGGATGGAAATGAAAAGATATGATGATGATCCGGACGTGTCCATCGGTGCATGTCAGAGGGATCCATCTGTCCATCCATCGGTCCAGTCTTTGGGTTCCGTCGGAGATCAGGCGTCAATCAGCCGAGATGGCTGGGCAGGCAGGCAGCGCTATGGTGTAAGCTTTTGTATGCGAGCGCGTTTGCGTGTGCAGGGGGCTCCCTGGCACATGCGTCCATGGATGGGGCAGTGTAAAGGCTGTGGCCATCTTGAACTGAGGCCGTCGTACGCCTGTAGCTAGTATTACGCCTATGCGTTGATGGTGACGGTAGTGGTAGGGGCAGGATTATAATAGGTTTGTAGCCATTGTTGTTTGGTCCTAGGTAGGGTGTAGCACTGTTGTAACTTCAGTTCTTCTTTGACTAGAACACAGTACGGCAGTGAGCACAATGAAAAGTGGGAGGGGGCACGAGAGGGCATCCCTGAACCCATGGGCATTTGCACCCATTTAAAAAAAATGCATTTTAAGCATGTTTTAAAATGTTAAAGAATTCAAAAAAAAATATCATGCATACATGTTCGTAAATGTGTGTACACGGCACAAAGTTTTATCAAAAAAATTATTTTATTTTGTGTTCGTAAAAAAAGACAAATTCCAGTGCTTCTAAATAGTGTTCCACAACATAATTTTTTGTATGTGAAACTTTATGCATGCACAGAGAACATGGAGACGTACGCATGCAACTTTTTTCAGATTTTTTTAGCAGTTAGAAATTAGTTTTTTTTAAAGTGGGTTCATATATACCCGGTTCATTCATGCACTTCTTGAGGGGGTATATTTTTTTCTTTTCTTTTGCGAGAAAACTTTTGATCTACTCATCTTCAATCATGATAGTACAACGAACAATAGGAATAATAAAAATTACATTCAGATCCGTAGACCACCTAACGACAAGTACAAGCACTGAAGCAAGCCGAAGGCGCGCAACTGTTATCGCTCCTCCCTCTCAGGAGCCGGGCAAAACTTGTTGTAGTAGACAGTCGAGAAGTCGTCATGCTAAGGCCTCATATGACCAACGCAAAAGAACATCAACCGCCACCGAAGAAGAGTAGCGTAGATCAAAAGGATCCAACCTGAAAACACTCGAACATAGACGAATGACGACCAGGTCCGAGCAAATCCATCAAAGACATATTCGCCGGAGACACATATCCACACGCCCACCGACGATGCTAGACGCACCACCGGAACGGGGGCCTAGGCGGGGGAAAACTTATTCCATCTTCAGGGAGCCACTGTCGTCTCGCCTTCCTGAGCAGGACACAAAGCCTAACAAAACTCAAAGAAAGATATAAAAATAGAGCCCTCCCACCAGCAAGGGTCGGGATCCACTCCGCTCCCATGGCCCTAAGGCCACCAGAGATGAGGCGGACCGGCGGTGATGCCGGCAGGAGGCAGAGAAACCCTAGCTTTAGGGGAGGGGGCACTTCAGCTATTCTACTAACCAAAATAGGTTAGTTGCAACTCGTACTCCGGGCATATACATTATCTTTCTTTCAAAACCAAATTGAGGGCATCTCTAATGCTGACCCTCAAATTTGCTTCGACGTCTCTCCGCAGACAGGGGACCATTCCGCAGATACTGATGTCGGAAATCACCGTCCAACGTTGCCCGCATACATTTCAACCATTATTGGAATTAAGCAAACAAAATTTATGCAAACCGACCGGATTTTCATATAAACAGGAAGAGATTCATGCAAACACAGCAGCTTGAGCAACTAATCGGCCGCCGATTATCAGCCTGCCAAGCTTGGCTTCAGGCAGAGGGGAAGAGCGGTGGCCTTCCTGGGACCCGAGCGACGATGACCTACCATGCACTACTCTTCCTCGCTGAAAGGATCGATATGGTTGACTAGAGGGGGGGGGGTGAATAGGCAACTAACAATTTTTAGCTTTTCTTTAACAATTTAAACTTTGCATCAAAGTAGGTTGTCTAGATATGCAACTAGGTGAGCAACCTATATGATGCAACAAGGATAGGAACACAAGCAAGCAAGTGATATGATACAAATAAGCTTGCACAAGTAAAGGCACGAGATAACCAAGAGTGGAGACGGTGGAGACGAGGATGTGTTGCCGAAGTTCCTTCCCTTTGAGAGGAAGTACGTCTCCGTTGGAGCGGTGTGGAGGCACAATGCTCCCCAAGAAGCCACTAGGGCCACCGTATTCTCCTCACGCCCTCACACAATGCGAGATGCCGTGATTCCACTATTGGTGTCCTTGAAGGCGGCGACCAAACCTTTACAAACAAGGTTGGGGCTCTCTCCACAACTTAATTGGAGGCTCCCAACGAAACCACGAAACTTCACCACAATGGAATATGGCTCCGAGGTGACCTCAACCGTCTAGGGTGCTCAAACACCCAAGAGTAACAAAATCCACACAAGTATGGGGGAAGCAAATATCCTTTGGTGGAAGTGTAGATCTAGGTCTCCTCCTTCAATCCCTAGCAAATCAACAAGTTTGAGTGGCTAGAGAGAGAGATCGGGCAAGAGAGCTTGAAGTGCATTAATGGTGGAGTGAGAGAGGTCAAAGGTAAGAGTGGTAGGTGGGAGAAGCTCCCTTATAAAGCAACCCTAGATTCCAACCGTCACAGCGTTTTTTGCACTGCAACGGTACAACCGGTCCTCGTCCTGGTACAACCGGGACTCACGGTGTATCTGCAGAACCCTACCAAGCGATACAACCGGACCTGCGGGCGGTAGTACCGGCTAAGAAAAATAACCGGACTAACCGCCTAGCCACCGCACAACCACCACATCAAAACAGGAGCTTGACCGGTACTTGGGCGGTGCCTGGCCGAAACAACCGCATGGCCTTGAGCTCTTGGGCGGCTAAGTTTTGAGCAGAAGAACCGCTCGGACCACCGGTGGTACCGGTCATCGAGGAACGACCGGACCAACCGGGCCACTACCGCCCAAGAACCGCATCAAAACAGAAGTGCGAGCGGTACTTGAGCGGTGCATGGACGGAACCACCGCCTCAGCTTTTGCAGAGCATGGTGGCGGTACCACCGCCCGGGGGCAGCGGTACAACCGCTCGAGCAAAGCTACTGAGCGACAAGACCCAGCGGTACAACCGCTCCAGAGAGCGTACAACCGCTGGGCAGAAACGGTGAACAGGAATAGATAGGGGAAGAGACAAGGAAAACTCTCTCTCTCACACACCTGAGAAAGACAAAGGAGGGGTGATGAAGGTGTACGTGAAAAGATTCCCCCAGTTCTTTCTAATGAAGATTCCCTCTTGATAGTACGGGTTCCCTACGACCAAAGAGATAAAAAGCATAGGGGAATAGCTTTCCGATGTAGGCCTAAGCGTCAAGAACCTGAAACATTTAGCACAGGATTAGACCAACAAAGGGTTGTCATCATCATCCAAAACATAAAGTAGGGAAATGCCCTTTCAATCTCCCCCTTTTTGGTGGATGATAACAACAACATGATTTGCAAGAGAGAAGACTATGAAATCTAGACAGAACTCCCCCGAGATGTGTGCCCCAATAAGAACATGCTGTAGAAAAGCATGGGCACACTTTCAGGGCTAGACTCCCCCTAGATTTTATAGACTCACCACTCTAAGCACATAATATGAGAGACAACATAACGGATAGATAGCAATAATAACAATAATAATAACCGAAATAACCGACGAACTAATAGCAATAAAAGGAGTAGCATAAGTCTCACACACAGCAAGAAACCACGAACATGGTTCAACACTAAAGAGAAACACGAGGAAACGAGAAACCCAACCCATGCAAATCCCGAGACCTATAGAACCCTCTCCCCCTTTGGCTTCAAGACACCAAAAAGGAAAAGAGCGAAGCTAGCATCCCAAAGCTCAGTAGTCCTCCTATGACTCCTCGGTCGCATCTGGATCCTCATCAGCAGAGTCGTCATCGTCGTCGGGATCGGATTCCTCCATGGCATTGTCAGCAGCAGTAAAAGAGGTGGATGGTTGGGGAGGAGCCTCATCATCAGACCTGGTGCTGTGGGTTGAAATCCAACGCTCCTCTGGGGTGATGCTCTTCTCAGAGCCACTCTGTACCGGCATATTGAGGTGCTTCATCATTGCAATTTGGCGACGCCGTGCAAGCTTCTCATTGACATGTGCCTCATACATCTTCTTCTGGATGTCAGCCTGGAGACAAAAGGTCTTCTTCACCTTGGCAGTGAGCTTGGCTACCCAAGAGGGCTTGGCCCCTGGCTCCATCTCAAAGTCCTCATCGTCAGAAGTGGCATAGACATACTCAGGAGCATTGGCAGGGAAGCGGGGCTCGGCGTGCTTCTTCTTCTTAAGAAGCTTGACCTCATGAACAATGAGATTGTTTGGAGAGGTGAGGAGCTCTCCAGGACGATGAACAGCCCACACAGAGTTCAGAAAGCACATGACAAACGGAGCGTAGATTGGGACCTTACGGTAGATGACCATGTTGTACATTTCATGGCACAACCAATTTGACACATCAAACGTTGCACCAGTCCCCACCATGGTCTTCATAGCAACCATCAAGTCAACCAGATAGCCATGAATCTCATCTTGGTTGCCCACCTTGGGCAAGAGCACATTACGGAACACTCGGTGCATGATGTCATAGACCTTCTCCAAATCCTTGAATTCTCCAATAATCCCATGACCCCGAATGTGTAGAGGGGCAAGCTTCTCCTTAGGCATGGACTCAGGATGGTCATGAGGACGAATGCCACCCCTTCCTTCCAGACCGGTATCATCATACCCAATAGCATTGCAGAAAGCCCTCCAGGGAACTTGAAAGAGCTCATCACGACACATGAAAGTGAGAGTGCGTGCGTCATCTTCTCTAAAGTGAACCGTGGCATAGAACTGATGGACGAGTTGAATATCAAAGTCACAGTTGACTGACATGAGCTTGACAAGATCAAATTCCTCGCAGAGAGCCAATGCCTCAGCAAAATACTCCAAGTTGCTCCTCCAATGGTCAAGATCGATGGTCCACTGCTTGGCATACCTGTTCTTGTTGTGCTCAAAGAGTTCATGTACAATTCGTACTTGCATCTCATTCCGGAACTAAACGCTGGTCCAACGAGGAGCAATGGGAACCTCATAAGGATTCTTCGAGCGGTAGGCTTCCCAATCCTTGGCTTTCCAGCGATGCAACGGCAACACCACATGTTGCTTTGCAGCGGCAGACTTTTCACGGCGAGTGGGCTTGGTGGGAATCACAACCTCTTCTTCGTCATCAGACACAACCGGACGCAAGGTCTGTCGTGCCCTCTTCTTGGTCTTGCGAGGAGCAGAGCGAGAACTAGAGCCACCTGAACACACGCACAAGGAGAACACAAGAGACCCAACAAAGATGAGAGGATTGCACACACAAAGAAGAAAATATATATTGCACAAACTTTAGAAAATGAAACAGGGCTACATGGTGCAGATAACCCGGTTGAACCGGTTCTCCTACCGGTAGTACCGCTCCAACGGTTGTACCACCCGCAGAGGCGGTAGAACCGATGGATAGTGGTACTACGGATAGAGACTAGATTGAACCGCGAAATATGAATCATACTAGCCATATTCTACTTTCAAAGACATGCAATCTAAGCAGGAGGCAAAAAGTGATCTCTTCCACCCAATAGTTTAATCAATAAACGCGGAATGTCAAGTAATGCCCTAGAACAAAGGGAACAAACCCTAGAACGAAGAACGAAGGACAAGGGGCATTACCGGCATCCATGGGAAGAGATCGGAAACGAGGAGGCCTCCTAGGAGAGGATCCACGGAGACCCCACGGATCTGAAGCGCGAGAAGCACTCCGGGGTAGAGGCAATGGCGGCCGGCGGCTAGGGCACGAGATGGGAAGGGCTGGGGAAGGAAGAAAAGAAATCCCCACCAGCCTCGAGGGGTATATATAGACCCAAAGCCACACGACGGTTGTATCGCTCCAGGGAGCGGTTGTACCGCTGCCTGGTACGAGCCAGTGGTTACGGGCGGTACTTCCATCGCCAAGAGGCAGCGGTAGTATCGCCGTAACCAACCGGTAGAACCGGTCAGACGAGCACCCCAGTGGTTGAGCGGTGGAACCGCTCAGCTACCGCTGGGAGACCGTCTGGAGAGCACCAGCGTTGAACCGCCTGTGACCCCGGTTGTACCGCCCGGACACCATCACCAAAGCCAAGGTCAAGAGTGTGCAATGAGACTAGAAGTCTTGAGGAAGGGAATGCTTGGGATAGAGAAGGCACGGGGAAAAAGGTGGGTCTCCAAGAAAAAACAAAAGTAGAAACACCCTTGGAGACCCCAACACCTAGCGCCTAGGAAAGCAAACTGAGGCACGAACAAGAAAAACTAACACAAGGCACAAACACTAACAAGGGGGTCGGAGGCGTAGCCCCCTATGTATGAGTCAATTGGTATGGCACCACGAAGAATTATCCTTGGGCCCATGACCAAAACTCGTCTTTAAAGCACAAGTACCATCAAACATGGCTAATGTGAAAGACTTGATCAATTTATGCATAATGGGGGGAAGGAGAGTTCATTGAGAGAACAACACTCCCTCTATGTCCATGCCTACATCTAAACAAGACAACAAGTTGAGTATGGTGGGGTGTGCAAGGGTTCAAGCAACATTGCTCGAATCAATGATATTTAGCTCATGCCTTAACTCGCGAAATCCTGCTTCATCCAAGGGCTTCGTGAAAATATCTGCAACGTTATCATGAGTGTTGACATAGTTGAGCTCGATCTCTCCTCGCCTAATGTGCTCCCGGATGAAGTGATACCGGATCTCAATATGCTTCGTCTTGAAGTGTTGCACCGGGTTGAGAGAGATCTTGATGGCACTTTCATTGTCACACCAAAGAGGCACTTTGTCACAAATGACACCGTAATCCTTTAAAGTTTGCCTCATCCATAAGAGTTGTGCACAACTACTACCGGCAACCACATACTCCGCTTCAGTGGACGAGAGAGACACACAACTTTGCTTTTTGGAAGACCAACTTACCAAAGAGCAACCAAGGAATTGGCACCCTCCGGAAGTGGACTTCCTATACACTTTGTCTCCCGCCCAATCAGAATCCGAATACCCTACAAGCTTGAAGTTTGCTCCTCTTGGGTACCATAAGCCAAAGTTTGGGGTATGAGCCACATATCGAAATATTCGTTTGACCGCCACATAGTGACTTTCCTTAGGTGCGGCTTGAAACCGTGCACAAATTCCCACACTCAACATGATATCCGGTCTAGATGCACAAAGGTAAAGCAAGGATCCAATCATGGAGTGTAAGTGCATCTAGTGCCACCCCTAGTTGGTTTTGGAGTATTGACGAGAAACCTAGTTGATGGACTAATGTGTTTGTGAGAATTGCAGGATAACACAGGTAGAAGTCCCTCATTGATTCGGTTTTCCTACCAGAGATGACCCCTAAAAATGTATGAAGACATTGATGTCAAAGGTGGTATATGAAGATATTCACGTTGAAGACTATGATAAGAGAAGACATCGCATGAAGCCTATGGAGCTCGAAGACTTAGATCTTTCATAGTTCTTTTTCTTCTTCTTTGTTGAGTCATAGGAACCACCATACTGTTAATGTTGGGGAACGTAGCAGAAATTCAAAATTTTCTACGTATCACCAAGATCAATCTATGGAGTCATCTAGCAACGAGGGAGGAGTGGATCTACATAACCTTGTAGATCGCGCACGGAAGCGTTCAAGAGAACGGGGTTGATGGAGTCGTACTCGTCGTGATCCAAATCACCGATGATCCTAGCGCCGAACGGACGGCACCTCCGCGTTCAACACACGTACGGAGCAGCGACGTCTCCTCCTTCTTGATCCAGCAAGGGGGGAGGAGAGGTTGATGGAGATCCAGCAGCACGACGGCGTGGTGGTGGAAGTAGCGGGATTCCAACAGGGCTTCGCCAAGCGCTGCGGGAGGAGGGAGATGTGTCATGGGAGGGAGAGGGAGGCGCCAGGGCTTAGGTGCGGCTGCCCTCCCTTCCCCCCACTATATATAGGGCCAAGGGAGAGGGGGGGCACAGCCTTGGCCCTTCCTCCAAGGAAGGGTGCGGCCAGGGAGGAGTCCATCCTCCCCAAGGCACCTAGGAGGTGCCTTCCCCCTTTAGGACTCTTCCTTTCCCTTATCTCTTGGCGCATGGGCCTCTTGGGGCTGGTGCCCTTGGCCCATATAGGCCAAGGCGCACACCCCTACAGCCCATGTGGCCCCCCCGGGGCAGGTGGACCCCCTTGGTGGACCCCCGGACCCCTTTCGGCACTCCCGGTACAATACCGATAATGCGCGAAACTTTTCCGGCGACCAAAACAAGACTTCCCATATATAAATCTTTACCTCCGGACCATTCTGGAACTCCTCGTGATGTCCGGGATCTCATCCAGGACTCCGAACAACTTTTGGGTTACCGCATACTAATATCTCTATAACCCTAGCGTCACCGAACCTTAAGTGTGTAGACCCTACGGGTTCGGGAGACACGTAGACATGACCGAGACGACTCTCCGGCCAATAACCAACAGCGGGATTTGGATACCCATGTTGGCTCCCACATGCTCCTCGATGATCTCATCGGATGAACCATGATGTCGAGGATTCAATCAATCCCGCATACAATTCCCTTTGTCTATCGGTATGTTACTTGCCCGAGATTCGATCGTCGGTATCCCAATACCTTGTTCAATCTCGTTACCGACAAGTCTCTTTACTCGTTCCGTAATGCATGATCACGTGACTAACTCCTTAGTCACATTGAGCTCATTATGATGATGCATTACCGAGTGGGCCCAGAGATACCTCTCCGTCATACGGAGTGACAAATCCCAGTCTCGATTCGTGCCAACCCAACAGACACTTTCGGAGATACCTGTAGTGCACCTTTATAGCCACCCAGTTACTTTGTGATGTTTGGCACACCCAAAGTATTCCTACGGTATCCGGGAGTTGCACAATCTCATGGTCTGAGGAAATGATACTTGACATTTAGAAAAGCTTTAGCATACGAACTACACGATCTTTGTGCTATGCTTAGGATTGGGTCTTGTCCATCACATCATTCTCCTAATGATGTGATCCCATCATCAACGACATCCAATGTCCATGGTCAGGAAACCGTAACCATCTATTGATCAACGAGCTAGTCAACTAGAGGCTTACTAGGGACATGGTGTTGTCTATGTATCCACACATGTATCTGAGTTTCCTATCAATACAATTCTAGCATGGATAATAAACGATTATCATGAACAAGGAAATATAATAATAACCAATTTATTATTGCCTCTAGGGCACATTTCCAACAGTTAAGTGGGGTCTAAGAGAACCAGTCAGAATGACTGAAGTGATGCTTAACCAAAACCTATGTCTTCGGGTGAAGACTATGAGAGCGAATCTTGTCCAGAGTCGGACAAGTCAGCTTTGCTTGTAGCCCAAGTAAAGTTGCCGTGTGAGTTTGAAATCTGACTGTTGGAACACATGTCAGTTCCTTAGTGACCCAGGGTCATTTCGGACAAATCAGGTCAGGTTTCCTAGTGGCTATAAATAGCCCACCCCCTACAACCATAAACGGTTGGCTGCTCAGAGTTAGTGTACGGCTTTTGTCGTTTGAGAGCAACCCACCTCGAAGCCCTTGAGAGAGAATTCCTTGCGAGGATAAAGCCCTAACCACCCAGAGCCAAAGAGAATTAGGCATCACTTAAGTCTTCTTGTTTGTGTGATCTGAAGACTTATTACACTTGAGGACTGTGAATCCTCTAGCCGGTTAGGCGTCGCGTTCTGAGCATCCAAGAGACATTGTGGATTGCCGGTGAACGAAGTCTATGAAGGTTTGGGAGTCTACCTTGAAGACTTACCAGAGTGATTGGGCGAGGTCTGTGTGACCTTAGCTCAAGGGGAATACAGTGAGGACTGGGTGTCCTGAGCTGCGTGTTCAGGACTGGGTGTCCGGGACTGTGTGTCCTCAGGTTTAAATACCTAGCCGCCCTAACCAGACGTACAGTTGTCACAGCAACTGGAACTGGTCCAACACATCATTGTCTTCAACGAGTCACTGGTTTCATCCTTCCCTTCTCTTTACGTACTGTTACTCCTTGTGAAGTCATTGTATGATTGCACTATCTTTTATCTTCACTGAGTGACTGCGTGTTCTATTTGGCTTCATAATATCTTCCTACCTGATCCTTACTACATTGCCGCTATTAGTCATTGTGCTTTCACTCTATTGAATACTTGACTATGGCTTGCCTAGTGTAGTCTACCTTCCGCTGCAGGGTAATAGGTTTATTTCTATCGTTTGTCTTCATAACTTCCACGTTTTGAAGACTTTCATAAAAATCGCCTATTCACCCCCCCTCTAGTCAATATAACGCACTTTCAATTGGTATTAGAGCAAGGTACTCCCTTGTTCTGTGTGATTCGGTTTAACCACCTAGAGTTTTAGCTATGTCGACTGCAGGGATAATCAAAGTCTCCGCTGCGTGCCCCGTCTTTGATGGAACTGAATATCCCTACTGGAGGAATAAGATGCGCATGCATCTTGAAGCCATTGACGTCGACCTATGGTATGTCGTCAAGAACGGCGTTCCCAAGGCTGGAGAAGGTGTCACTGCTGCTGATGTTAAGAAGTTGGTTCAACTGGACTCTACTGCCAAGAATATCATCTGTGGTCATCTGACCAAAGGACAGTATGGCCGCGTGAGTGCTTTGGAAACATCTAAGCTACTCTGGGACTGGCTCTCCAAAGTCAACGAAGGCGTCTCAACCCAGAGAGATCAGAGAATCAGTGTCCTTCGCAACCTCTTCAACCGCTTCAAGAGAAATGACAATGAGAATGTCCAGCTCACATTTGATCGACTCACTGACATCACGAATGAGCTTCAAGCCCTTGGCGCTACTGAGATCACCAAGCATGAAGTCGTCAAGACACTACTGAGATCACTTCACAGTTCGTTTGACACCCTAGCCCTGATGATTCAAGAACGTCCTGATTTCAAGACACTCGATCCGTCTGACATACTTGAGAGGCTCAACACACATGAGTTTCAGCTTTCTGAGAAAAGAGATATCTACGGTCCAAACTATGGGCGAACTCATGCCTTGAAGGCAAAAGCTGTCTCCTCATCTGAAGAAGAATCTGACAGCAGTTCTGATGATCCTGAAGACATTGGAAGGGAACTTGCTATGCTTGTGAAGAAGTTCCAAAAATTCACCAAGAAGAAAGGCTTCAGAAAGTCTTCCCGATCAAGCTCAAGGAATGATGAAGCTTCTGCTCATGACTACAAGAAGAAAACATGTCACAAGTGCAAGAAACCTAGCCACTTCATCTCTGAGTGTCCGCAGTGGGACAATGAGAACAAAAAGAAGAAGAGGAGCAAGGAATATGACTCTGACGACAACAAGAAGAAGAAATACTCAAAGTCTTCTTCCAAGTCTTCTTCAAAGTCTTCATCACACAAGAAGAGCTCATCTGGCAAGGCACGTGCGTTTGTTGGTAAGGAAATGGATTCAAAGGAGGAGTCCGCTTCTGAGGAGGCGGAGGTGGAGTCTGAGGAGGAGTCCGATTCTGGCGTCGCAAGTCTGGCTACAGCATACGTTGCCAAGTCCATCTTCAACACTGAAGACAATGACCTCATCACCGACACCGATGCAAATGACAAGGACTACTCCGCTCCTACCTACTGCTTCATGGCACGTGGTGCCAAGGTAAACACACGCACTACTCACTATCAAACATCTAGTGACGATGACTCTGATTGTGGTTCAAAACCCAGCTACAAAACACTTGCTAAAATTGCAACTGAACAACAAAAAGCCATGGAACATATTCAAAAACCGTTAGACAAAAGCGATGATCTATTAGGCGCTGAAATGACTCGATCGGAGTCCTTAATTGAAGACATAAAAAATCTTCACGTTAAGTATGAGGAACTTGAAAGTCGTCATGAAACGCTCTCAACAACTCATGAAAAGCTTTCCTATGATTATCTTCAAAGGAAGCAAGATCTTGAGAAATTGAGAGCGGCTCATGAAGATCTTCAAAAGGAAAATGAGCCACTTCACGCCAAACAGATCAGTTCCGGTCAGGAAGGATTTGAACCACCATGTTTTAAATGCATTGAGCGTGATAATGCTACTTATGTTGCTGAATGTTCTACTGCTTCTACTGTTGCAATATCTTCAACTATTGATGTGGGAACTAACCCCTCTCCTGAGGATTCCACTGCTATTGCTGATGAGAATGCTAGGTTGAAGACATTGCTTGAAACAGGGATGTACAAAAGTCTTAAAGGGCATCAGACACTATGTGATGTCCTTAAAAAGCAGATCTTGAACCGAAACCCGAGGAAAGAGGGTGTTGGGTTCGTAAGGAAAATGAATGCTGATGGCTCTTACTGGAAACCTGAGCAGTACCCCAAAACCACATGGGTTGCTGCAAAGGAATCTTCAGCAGATCTATCCAATCTATCTGGCTTCTCTTGTGCAAATCCCATTGTCATTGATGAATCCTTTGATGCAAACTATAAACTGTTTAAGAATTAGAATGGTGAAGTGTTTGCCAGGTACATTGGTACTAACTGCAGGAATGGACCGCCTATGAAGAAGATCTGGGTTCCGAAAAAGTGCCTGGAGAATCTTCCTGTGAATGTCATCATGACACCACACGTGAAGAAGACAAACCTCAGACCACAGGCTTCATACGGTCCAAAGGCTTCATACAGATAGAGGACTCACCTGAGTCACACTAACGCAAATGTTTTGCAGGGAAACCATACTCAGGCCTATGAATATGAGTGTGGTTCATCAAACCGCCATGTTCATAAGACCGAGAACTATTCTGCTTATTCTTATGAGTACTATAGTCCGCCTGCAAGACTTTTTGCTAGGGCTCCAAAGCCAAAGTTCTCAGATGCTGCACTTAGACTTATTGCTTCTAAGCCACCCTTGAAGATGTGGGTGGCTAAGAAAGCTTAACTCTCTTTTGCAGGGAAAGGTCTCCAGCAGAAAACCAAAATCGTCTGACGCTATTGCTGGGGACCTTAAACATCTTGTAGGGCACAAGATCAAATGCCCGAATGGTCTTACTATGTACTTCGTTCCTGAATCGCTTGCTACTCTCCCTATCAGTCCTAATCTGGATCTAAGCTTTCATAACCCACTGGTTTGTCAAATGTTTTTGCTTCACAATTCTCTTCGTGAAGCCTATCCCCCTAACTGCACTGTAGGGTACGACACCAGCGTCTTCAGAATGGATTATTGATAGTGGGTGTACCAACCACATGACTGGCAAAAGAAGCCTTCTTATGGACTCAACCTTACGTCCATCCGACAAGAGTCACATCACATTTGCTGACACTGGTAAAAGTAAGGTATTGGGTCTAGGTAGAGTTGCAATCTCAAAGGATCAACACATGGATAAAGTCATGCTTGTTGAATCCTTTGGTTTCAACTTAATGTCTGTCTCAATGCTTTGCGATTTGAACATGATCATAATATTTGGAAAATATCGCTGCCTTGTACTAATGGAATCTGACAAGTCTCTAGTGTTTGAACGGTATCGGAAAGATGATTTGTACGTGGTAGATTTTTCGGCAGGACCACAGCTTGCCGTATGTCTTCTAGCAAAGGCCTCAGAATGCTGGCTCTGGCATCGGAGGCTAGGGCATGCTGGCATGAGGAACCTCCACACCCTTGCAAAGAAGAAGCATGTCATAGGCATCGAGGGCGTCAAGTTCAAGAAAGATCACTTATGCGGTGCCTGTGAAGCAGGGAAGATGATGAGGGCCAAACATCCCTCGAAGACAATCATGACAACCACTCGACCCTTCGAACTGCTCCACATGGATCTTTTCGGTCCCACTCATTACTCAACTCTTACTACTACTGCGTGCCTCTATGGCTTTGTTATTGTTGATGATTATTCTAGATATACTTGGGTGCACATAATCCTCTACAAGACTGAAGTGCAGGATGTCTTCAAACGCTTCGCCAATCGAGCAATGAACAACTATGGCGCCAAGATAAAGCACATCAGAAGTGACAATGGCACTGAATTCAAGAACACTGGCCTTGATACATATCTTGATATCTTGGGCATCACGCATGAATTCTCAGCCCCATACACCCCACAGCAGAATGGCGTCGTCGAACGCAAGAACAGAACACTCATTGAGATGGCCCGAACGATGCTTGATGAATACAAGACTCCAAGAAAATTCTGGCCTGAAGCCATTGATACTGCATGCCGTACAATCAATCGTGTTTATTTTCACAAGCTTCTGAACAATACATCTTATGAGCTCCTTACTGGCAAGAAGCCAAATGTCAGTTACTTCAAAGTATTTGGTGCCAGGTGCTGGATCAAGGATCCACATCACACTTCAAAATTTGCACCAAAAGCACATGAGGGTTTTATGCTTGGATATGGAAAGGATTCGCACTCCTACAGAGTCTTCAATCTCTTTCATTATAAAGTGGTTGAAACAGTGGATGTGCGGTTTGATGAGACTAACGGTTCACAAAGAGAGCACCTCCCAAATATGCTAGATGAAGTTCCATCCAGCGAATCAATCAAGCTTATGGGAACCGGAGAAATCATACCCTCTGAAGCTCAACCTGAAGAGGAACTTATCATCTCCGCACCTGATCAACCTGAAGACAATGCTCAGCCTGAAGACAATCCCACTAACAATGACAATGATCAGTAAGAGCAAAACCTTCGCCCTGTACATCCTCGTGTTGCTAATGAAGTGCAGATTGAGAGAATAATTGACAGCATCAATGCACCTGGTCCGCTCACTCGATCAAGGGCAACTCAGCTGGCAAATTTCTGTGGGCACTTCGCATTCGTCTCAATAACAGAACCCAAGAAAGTTGAAGAAGCCTTCATGGAACCTGAATGGATTCAAGCTATGCAAGAAGAGCTTCAACAGTTTGAGCTGAATAATGTATGGGAACTGGTTAAGCGTCCTGATCCTCGGAAGCACAACATAATAGGCACCAAATGGATATACCGCAACAAGCAAGATGAGCATGGTCAAGTTGTCAAAAACAAAGCTCGTCTCGTTGCTCAAGGATATACTCAAGTGGAAGGCATTGACTTCGATGAAACATTTGCTCCTGTGGCTAGACTTGAAGCCATACGCATACTGCTGGCCTATGCCAATCATCACAACATACTTCTATATCAAATGGATGTGAAGAGCGCCTTTCTCAATGGCAAGATTGAAGAAGAAGTGTATGTTGCACAACCGCCTGGCTTTGAAGATCCAAAACATCCTGACATGGTATACAAGCTCAACAAGGCACTGTATGGCCTCAAACAAGCCCCTCGGGCCTGGTATGACACACTCAAATACTTCCTGAAGAGCAAAGGCTTCATACCTGGTTCCCTAGACCCCACTCTCTTCACGAAGACATATGATGGTGAATTGTTTGTGTGCCAAATATATGTGGATGACATTATCTTCGGCTGCACCAATCAGAAGTACAGTGAAGAGTTTGAATATATGATGCAAGAGCAATATCAGATGTCCATGATGGGAGAGCTGAAGTTCTTCCTCGGTCTCCAAATACGACAGCAACGCAACGGCATCTTCATATCTCAAGAGAAGTATCTCAAAGATTGTCTGAAGAAGTTCGGTATGCAAGACTGCAAAGGCTTCACGACGCTAATGCCAGCCAAGCATCATCTGGGTCCCGACGACAATGGTAAAGAGTTCGATCAAAAGGTATACCGCTCCATGATTGGTTCTTTGCTTTATCTATGTGCATCTAGGCCAGATATTATGCTTAGTGTTTGCATGTGTGCTCGATTCCAAGCGGCACCAAAGGAGTCGCATCACTTAGCTGTGAAGCGAATTCTTCGATATTTGGCTCACACCCCAACTCTAGGATTATGGTATCCAAAGGGCTCAGAGTTTGATCTGGTTGGATTCTTGGATGCTGATTATGCTGGTGACAAGGTGGATCGCAAGTCTACATCAGGCACATGTCATTTTCTGGGACGATCACTTGTATGTTGGTCTTCAAAGAAGCAGAACTGTGTATCTCTCTCCACTGCTGAATCTGAATACATTGCTGCTGGATCTTGTTGCGCTCAGCTTCTGTGGATGAAGCAAACACTCAAGGACTATGGCATTCATCTGAAGCAAGTGCCACTCTACTGCAACAACGAAAGCGCCATCAAGATTGCCAACAACCCAGTTCAGCACTCGAAGACAAAGCACATTGAGATTTGTCATCACTTTCTCAGAGATCATGTTGTGAAGGAAGATATTGATATCATACACGTCAACACTGAAGAGCAATTGGCAGATATCTTCACCAAGCCCTTGGATGAGAAGAGATTTTGCAAGTTACGGTGTGAGCTAAATATCCTGGAATCCTCAAATGTCCTGTGATCAGGCACACATCCTAACACTTATGCATATTGATGACTTAGATGTGCAACACACGAAGTAAAGTATATCTTCAATCAATGAAGACATACATTCTAAGTGTGAATACATTAATGTGGAATTTGACTTCGGAGCGCCACGATAATTGTGCGCTGTGTCTGGGTCTAATACTTCCTATACGGTGGGTAACGCCACCACCAAATGTTCTGTTTGAAGTGTTTCACTCATGGCGTTACATTTGCTATGTCTTCACATTTGGTTTGGCTTCAATCTCAACATATCTTCATGATTATCTTCACTATGTTGATTATATAGATATATATATATACTAGTGTTCTGTCCTCTACAACATTCACTTATAGCTATGTCTCCTTGTTGAATCTTTTGAACTAAGTGAATGTGATCGGACCCTAACCTCTCTATGCTTTCTATCTCAAACTCTATCTCTCCAAATCATATGCATTCTATTGAAACTATCGAATGTCTTCTCTGCGTCCTTGTTAGCAGAAGATATAGAGACAACCATTAAGTCCGTTTTCAATGCTCATTCCTCCACCTGAAACCCGGAGAAGTGGGAACGACCACCCGACAATCCAGGCATGCGTGGGACGTGGAACAAACCCCAATATGCTGCATGATGGCCACGTGTTCCTCAGATGCGAATCGCCAGGGGCACCTGTGTAATAACGCAGTGCCGCCCCTGTACCTATAAATACACACCTCACAACAGTCATTATCTCTTCTTCCACTCTCACATGAACCCTAGCGCCACCGCTAGCCCTCGACGACGCCGGCGACGAAGCGCTTCGCTGCCGCAACCTCTCCCACGCCGTCTTCACGCCGACCGCGGACACCGCCTTCTCCGCCGTCGCCATAGGTGTCCTCTGTCGCCAAGTTAGGGCACGGACGATCGAACTGCTCGGCCTCCTCTTCCACTCCGTCTAGCAGTCCTTCGTGTGGTAAATAAAACCTCCTTTTTACGGCCTCTTTGATCCTATAGCCTTATCACTTTCTACCACAAGTAGTTTCTATTCACACAAGTTGGATCTCTTTCATACTGCATCTCATAACATGCCTAGTATATTCACTTATGCTTCACAAAGTAGTTAGATTCCTCACTTGTACTGATCCGTGGATTCGTACAAATCTGGAACCAACTCCTTATCTATGAGTGAATGTCTTCGCACGATGAGGTCAATGTCTTCTAAACTGATTTATCTTCAAAATCTTCTGAGAATGCATATGACCTCTTCCCCTTCCCTCGCACCTTAATGCTGTCACAGGTACATGTCCGTGGGAGAATCCCTTGGTTCTCATAGTCTGCATTCATTTGCAGAATTCTTACAACATCATATAAATTCTCCCGAAGCCAGTTCCTGTTTGTCCAGCAAGCGAAAGCCTCCGAAGCCTTTGAACGTGTTGAAGCCATTCAGGTTAAACTTCATGGCTACAGAGAAATCTGCAAGGAAGGGAGGCAAACAGCATCGTGGGGGAACATCAAGAGATTTGCCTGATGACCTCTCTGAGCTTTACAAGACAGATTCTGAAGAGGATTATAATCAGCGCAAGACCCGAATCCAGTGGATTCGAAGATATTGGGCAGAACAGTGGTACAAATATAGATTCATGACCAAGGAATATGCTGAGAAGAGTGCTATCAAAAGTCCTTGCGGTGATATTCTCTTCCGAGGCCTTCCACCCAAGACCAAAGCTGAAGCTATTGCTCAGGGTTTCTATCCCTGTATGGTCTGTGGACCTCAGCCTGAAGATGCCGACCCATCATCATTGCTATGGTGTCGTGACGATAATCTCTTCAAGCGCAACTTCCAACACGCAAAGGCATCGGCCAAGGAAAACAAGAAGTCATTGGGACTAGACTTCAACCCTGGTCCTTCTGCTCCCCGGGCTGACGACACACGCGATGCAGAACGCAATGTCATCGGTCCTTTCTACAACCTTGAAGGTCTCATCACCCATATCCTGGTTCAAGGGACTGCCGTGAATGAGCCTGTAGATGACGCCGAATCAGATGAAGCGCCTGCAGCGCCGAAGCCAAAGAAACTGAAGCAGCCAAAAGCTTCAAAGCCTGCCTCTGCACCAAAAATCTCACGGGCGAAGCTACTGGCCACTGCACCTCCTGAAGACAGTGTGCAGACTGAAGATTTGTCACGCATCTCCAAGCCCCAGAAGGTCAAGATGCCTCTGCAACACACCGGCCAAGAACTGACAGCTGCTGCTATTCTGCGCAACGATGCCATTGATCTGTCCAGTGATGAAGATCTTGCAGATGACGCTCTTGAGCAGCTGATCAAGAGCAAAGAAGAAGCAGAAATCTTCAACAATTTGCCTCTCTTTGACGTGGCAATCATCCACGACTTCATCGATGAGTGGTTTGAAACGCCCAACCTTAGCTTTGAAGACCTGCAACTTCCCATTGGTCTCAGTGTCGCCTTCCATGGCGCCATTGCTTCAGAGCTAGCTCTCGCTCAGCGCATCGTCGAACTGAAGCAAAAGATTGACTATGAAAAAGCTCAGTTCAAGAAGCATATGGCCAAGCTCAGCGTACAAGAGGTCAAGAACTTCAAGCTCATGCTGCACGAGCTTAAAGAAGCCTTTCTCAAGAAGCGTCAAGAAGCTCAAGGTTCTCATGAGCGCATGAAGAGCCTAGCTGATAGGTGTGTGCAAGCCTACAATGAGGCTGAGAAGCGCAAGGCCCTTGGGCGTCCTGGCATCGACCCCAGGATGGCTGCAAAGAAGAAGAAGAAGCCCGCTATGGCCGAACCCGATGCACCAAGGCAGGAAGCAGATCCCATTGTCTTCCCAACTAGCATGACTGGCTCGAAGCCAAAGTCCAGGTTAACCGCTTCAGAATTGAAGAAGACGAGGACTGCTGAGGCTGAAGCCAGAAAGAGGAAACATCCTGAAGCCTCTGCTGCTGCTCCCTCCAAGAAGAAGAGGAAGACCAAGAAAGAACGGGATGCTCCCACAGAGCCTTTGATTGTTGAACCCATTTCCATGGTTCGTCCTGACGCTGAACGCCAACTGACAATCCATGATCCTGCTTTCACAGAGGCTCATGAAGCTGAAGACTTTCCAGCAGCTGATCCCATCGCTGCTGACGACATTGGTCACCATGACCATGTAGAAGATGGTGCAGTCCTTCCTCAGCCCAAGCACAACGAACTCATCAGCTTTGGTCGTCCTCTGACGCCAATTGCTCAGGATGCTTCATGGGCTGATTGCCCACAAGAGGAAGAAGACTTTGAGGCCCAGCCAACTCCAACTACACAGGCGTCGCCTGTGTTGCGCAGGCTTCGCAAAGGACCAAGGCCTCCAGTCTCTGCGTCTGAAGCTGAAGCTGCTGAAGACATTCCGGCTGCATCAGCCGATGGAGAAGAAGTCCCACAAGCTGCTACTCCCCTGTCCCACCAAGAAGCGGTTCTCGAGGAGAACGTGGTTGTGACCGACCCTCCAGCTCGTCAAGTGGAGGTTGAAAATCTTGAGGCTGCCACCACCAACACCAATGAAGCCACTGACGTTGTCATGGCTGAAGCTAATGTGGAGCCCTCACCAACAAAAGCACCAGAAGTCAGCAAAGCCACTGATCCCACTGCTTCTGTTCCTGCGCCTGCTGCCGGTCCTCAGTTCGACTATCATGTTGAGCACAGGCCTCAGGTATAGAAGCCAATCCCAAGACTGCCCAGGTTCCCAGGTTCTGCATCAGCACCTGGATCCTTCAATATCAATGGCTTCAGAGAAGACACCACATTCTTCAATAGCTCCGGGAACCCCTACTCAAGGGAAATAATATCATCTGATCGGTTCTGGAGCTATCCGCAGCGAAGCTATTACTCCTACATTCTATACAATCAAAGTCGCATCTTCCCACACAAGCGTCTTGACATTGAAGCAATAGCTGGTCTGCCCTGTCTGGAAGAAGCTCTGGATTGCTTCAAAGAGGTTGGATTGCTGCTGTTCGTCACTGACCAAGAGCATTGGAATGAAGAGTTGCTGCTCCAATTCTATGCCACACTTCACATCCGCGGGTATAACAGAGATCCGAAGACTTGGGTCCTGGAGTGGATGACAGGAAACGTTCATCACGAAGCCAAAGCCTTTGACATCATTGAGCTCACTGGTCTACCCACTCCCGGCGATCTCTACGAATCTGGCTGTCAACTTCACAGTGAAGCTGTGGAGAGCATCTTTCAGAAGCCTGAACCTAACATGAGTCAGATGCTCAGTATGATGAAGCCATTACCCCAAGATGCTGCATATCCCAAAGAGTTCTTTGTTGAAGACCTAGAGTATCTACCAAGGACTATTTATCACATGATAAGGCGAACTCTCTGGCCCATCAAAGGGCACTCTCCACATGCCAAGCTAGAAGGTGCAATGAAGACTTTGATCTTCTATATTCTTCATGGAAAATGCTTCAATGCATAGGACTTCTTCATTCGCCAACTTGCTGCATCAGGCTCTGATCTGTTTGGCTTGAAGTTCTACGCCCCATGGGTAATGCGGCTGATCAAACTTCACTCCGCTATCTCATATCAGCCATCTGCTCGCAATCATCGGATTTTTCTGCCTGATGTGGATATGTCTATTGAAGCCATCTATCCTGAGCCTGCCAAGGAACCTCTAAGTCTTCAGAATGCAGAGCATCAAAGTTTTTCTCAGAACATTGAAGGAGTTGAAGCAGTAACTCGTGTGTATCCTTTGGCTGGCACTACACGTGCACCGCATCCTGCTCTCACTGAAGCCACTGATAGTACAACTGCCCCACGACCCAAGAAGTGCACTCGTGTTCTCAATGAACGAGAGCTTCTTGTGGCTCTTCATCAGAAACAGGATAGGCATCATGACTGGCTGAAGCGTCAAATGCAAAGCCTCTTGGTGGATGTTAATCGCATTCGCAATCTTGCCACCAAGAATGCCTTTGTTGCTCATGAAACCTCTCGACGCACATGGAAGGGGCTGACGCTGATGTGTTCTGAAGATGATCTTCAAGAGGATGGCTTCTCTGAGCGCTTCAAGTTTGACTCCACACCTCCTCGAAGGGCAGTGCTACGACGAACTCCATCTCTTGAAGACTCTGAGTTCTTTTCCTCTGCTGCAACTGTAAATGCCAGAGTGATCGAGGATGACGACGATGCTACTTCACCGCCGCCTCCTTCAGCACGCTTCGACACTGCTCCAAGCTCTTCTGCACCGCCGAACACCACCAACGACCCTGCTGCTTCACCTACTCTTCATGGGAACGAATAGAGGCTCTATGTCTTCAAACCTTTTTGGTCCTTACTGACAAAAGAGGAGAAGCATATGAGTTTAATAGTCTTCAAGCGGGTCCATATGGGCGGGTGCTTCATATTTTGCTTCGTGTTTACAACTCTTGTTTTGATACATTTGGTTCTTTGAGTTGTAACACTTAAATCGATGGTCGTCTGCTACCTATTTGCCATTTTGTGATGCGATGATAAATTCTGCATGTGCGACGATAAATTCTGCACTTAGATCATTTTGCAGACGTCCATTTTCCATTATGCATGTCATTATCTTCACATACCTTCACATGCATAGTGGATTGTCATCATAAGTTGAAGAGGATCTCCACAAGCACAACCTGCCATGTGCATTTGCATTCCAAAAGCAAACTACTTATATGCACATCTTCAGGGGGAGCCCTTGCAACTTATGAAGACAATTCCTTATCCTTTACAATTTCACATATTATATTCCCCGTTGAAAACTTCAAATAGTTTGTCATCAATCACCAAAAAGGGGGAGATTGTAAGTGCATCTAGTGCCACCCTAGTTGGTTTTGGAGTATTGACGACAAACCTAGTTGAGGGACTAATGTGTTTGTGAGAATTGCAGGATAACACAGGTAGAAGTCCCTCATTGATTCGGTTTTCCTACCAGAGATGACCCCTAAAAATGTATGAACACATTGATGTCAAAGGTGGTATATGAAGATATTCACATTGAAGACTATGACAAGAGAAGACATCGCATGAAGCCTATGGAGCTCGAAGACTTAGATCTTTCGTAGTTCTTTTTCTTCTTCTTTGTTGAGTCATAGGAACCACCGTACTGTTAAGTGGGGTCCAAGAGAACCAGTCAGAATGACTGAAGTGATGCTTAACCAAAACCTATGTCTTCGAGTGAAGACTATGAGAGCGAATCTTGTCCAGAGTCGGACAAGTCAGCTTTTCTTGTAGCCCAAGTAAAGTTGCCATGTGAGTTTGAAATCTGACCGTTGGAACACGTGTCAGTTCCTTAGTGACCCAGGGTCATTTCGGACAAATCAGGTCGGGTTGCCTAGTGGCTATAAATAGCCCACCCCCTACAACCATAAACGGTTGGCTGCTCAGAGTTAGTGTACGGCTTTTGTCGTTTGAAAGAAACCCACCTCGAAGCCCTTGAGAGAGAATTCCTTGCGAGGATAAAGCCCTAACCACCCAGAGCCAAAGAGAATTAGGCATCACTTAAGTCTTCTTGTCTGTGTGATCTGAAGACTTATTACACTTGAGGACTGTGAATCCTCCAGCCGGTTAGGCGTCGTGTTCTGAGCATCCAAGAGACATTGTGGATTGCCGGTGAACAAAGTCTGTGAAGGTTTGGGAGTCTACCTTGAAGACTTACCAGAGTGATTGGGCGAGGTCTGTGTGACCTTAGCTCAAGGGGAATACGGTGAGGACTGGGTGTCCTGAGCTGCGTGTTCAGGACTGGGTGTCCGGGACTGTGTGTCCTCAGGTTTAAATACCTAGCCGCCCTAACCAGACGTACAGTTGTCACAGCAACTGGAACTAGTCCAACACATCATTGTCTTCAACGAGTAACTGGTTTCATCCTTCCCTTCTCTTTACGTACTGTTACTCCTTGTGAAGTCATTGCATGATTGCACTATCTTTTATCTTCACTGAGTGACTGCGTGTTCTATTTGGCTTCATAATATCTTCCTACCTGATCCTTACTACATTGCTGCTATTAGTCATTGTGCTTTCACTCTATTGAATACTTGACTATGGCTTGCCTAGTGTAGTCTACCTTCCGCTGCAGGGTAATAGGTTTATTTCTATAGTTTGTCTTCATAACTGGCACATTTTGAAGACTTTCATAAAAATCGCCTATTCACCCCCCTCTAGTCGATATAATGCACTTTCATGGAGCGATATACCTTTTGATCCACCGCTTTACCATTGGGATCTATGTCAAGTTGGCACTTGGTGGGCATTGGAGTGGAAGCCGGCTTGACGTCACTTAGCTTGAATCCCTTGAGCATGTCTTGAGTATATTTGGCTTGGTTAATGAAGGTTCCTTCTCTTCTTTGCTTCACTTCGAACCCTAGAAAGAACTTCAACTCTCCCATGGAAGACATCTCAAACTTTGAGGTCATGAGAGCGGCAAATTCCTCATTGAAAGCTTTGTTAGGGGAACCAAAGATAATATCATCAACATATAATTGGCACACAAACAACTCCCCTTTGATCTTCTTAGTAAAAAGAGTGGGGTCGATTAGCCCAACTTCAAAACCACGGTCTTGTAACAACTCGGTAAGGTGGTCATACCACACATGTGGGGCTTGTTTAAGGCCATAGAGTGCCTTATCGAGTTGATACACATGATCGGGAAAGTAGGGATCCTCAAACCCGGGGGGTTGCTTGACATAAACCAATTCATTAATGGGACCATTAAGAAAAGCACTCTTCACATCCATTTGTTGTAACTTAAAGTTATGATGAGAAGCATATGCAATCAACATACAAATGGATTCAAGACGAGCAACGGGAGCAAAGGTTTCACCGTAGTCGATACCCTCAACCTGGGAGTAGCCTTGTGCTACCAAACGAGCCTTGTTGCGAATGATAATCCCATGGTCATCTTGCTTGTTATTAAATATCCACTTAGTTCAAATGACATTGTGGTTTCCCGTCGGTCTTGGCACCAATCTCCACACTTTGTTGCGCTCGAAGTTGTTGAGTTCTTCATGCATGGCATTGAGCCAATCTGGATCTTCGAGCGCCTCATAGACCTTGTGGGGTTCGACACAAGAAACAAACGCGTGATGCTCACAATAATTTGCTAATTGTCTACGAGTGCTTACCCCCTTTCTTAAGCTTCCAAGCACATTCGTCATGAGATGATCCTTGGTGGAGAGCTTGGAAGCAACCTTGGCGGCACGACGCTCCAATTCCTCCTCGGGGGTGAGACGAGGAGTGGTCACTTGATCATCTTGAGCGTCGTCTTGAGCTTGTTCTTGTTCTTGAACTTGCTCGGAGGAGAGAACTTGACCTTGGGCATCACTTGATGTGTCAACACCGTCTTGAGCATGATATTGCCCTTGGTCATGTTCTTGAAGATGAGGGCCTTCATGTTGTTCTTCGGAAGCGTGTGGGCCTTGGGTTGGTGATGGCTCCACTTGAGTGGAGCATTGTCTTTCTCCTTCGGCCACAAGGGGTTCCTCAATGGGTAGGATAAAGCCAACACCCATTCTTCTTATGGCTTGAGGAGGAATTTCATCACCTACATCACAAGTGCCACTTTGCTCCACTTGGGAGCCGTTATTCTCATCAAACTCCATGTTACACGTCTCCTCAATAAGTCTCGTGGATTTATTGAGGACACGGTAAGCATGAGAGTTTGTAGCATAACCAACAAATATGCCCTCATAAGCTCTAGCCTCAAATTTAGACAACCGAACACCTTTCTTGAGAATGAAACACTTACACCCGAACACCCGAAAGTACTTGAGGTTGGGCTTGTTACTGGTGAGTATATCATATGGAGTCTTGTTTAAGCCCTTGCGGAGGTAGAGCCGATTGGATGCATGACACACGGTGTTGATGGCTTCGGCCCAAAAGTTGTATGGAGACTTGAACTCCGCCATCATGGTCCTTGCCGCATCCATCAACGTCCGGTTCTTCCTCTCCGCAACACCATTTTGTTGAGGGGTGTAAGGTGCGGAATATTGATGCTTGATCCCCTCATCACTAAGAAACTCATCCAAGGTGTAGATCTTGAACTCGGTGCCGTTGTCACTTCTTATTGTCAAGATCTTTGCATTGTGTTGACGTTGTGCTTCATTTGCAAAGTCAATGAAGGTTTGTTGGGTCTCGCTCTTCCTCTTGAAGAAATACACCCAAGTGTATCTTGAGTAGTCATCCACAATCACCAAGCAATACTTCCTACCCCAAGACTATCGAAGGATGGAGGCCCAAAGAGATACAAGTGAAGGAGTTCCAAAGGCCTCTTTGAGTAAATGATAGTCGTGGGAGGGTGAGCCTTCTCATGTAGCTTTCCTTCGATACAAGCACTGCAAGCACGATCTTTAGCAAAACTAACATTCGTTAGTCCACGGACATGGTCCCCCTTGAGAAGACTTTGCAAAGGTCTCATATTGACATGGGCTAGACGGCGATGCCAAAGCCATCCCACGTCAACTTTAGACATTAGGCATGTCACGGTCTTAGTGGGTCGCTCCGAAAAGTTAATCACATATAGACCGTTCTCGACATGCCCAACAAAGGCTACTTTAAGAGTCTTGCTCCATAAGAGGGACACGATATCGATATCAAAGAAAGTGGCAAAGCCCATGATTGCAAGTTGACGAACGGAAAGTAAATTGTATGCAAGGGACTCAACAAGCATGACCTTCTCGATCGTGAGATCATGAGAGATGACCACCTTGCCAAGTCCCAATACCTTAGAGGATGAGGCGTCACCCCACTCGACATTGGTGGGCATAGATGGAATCTTGTGCACGTCCACCACCAAGTCCTTGCTTCTGGTCATATGATTTGTAGCTCCGCTATTGAGTAACCATGATCCCCCACCAGAAGCAAACACCTACAAGAGATCAATGCTTGGTTTTAGGTACCCATTTTGTAATGGGTCCTTTGATGTTAGTAACAAGGGTCTTTGGAACCCAAATAGACCATTCAATGTACTCATGAGGGGAACCAACAAATTTGGCATAGACATGCCCATCACTAGCACGACATAACATATAAGAAGTATTAAAGTCGTCGGCTTTGATGGGAGGAGTGGCATTGCCCTTTTTGACAGCGCCACCCTTCGCATTGTTCTTATTCTCCTTGGAAGCACTCTCTCCCTCCTTCACAAAAGTTTGCATGAGAGGAGGAGGTCGTTTGGTCTTGTCATTCTTCTTCTTGTTCTTGGACTCGGGCACATACCCAACCCCTTCCTTGGCCACAACTCCCTTTTGGTTGATCAAGAGGTCGTTGAGGTTCTTCTTGCCTTGTATGCAAGTCGCAAGGCCTCTCTCAAGTTGCCCCTTTAGCTTAGCGTTATCCTCAACAAGATGCACATGCTCACAACACGGGTTAGTAGCATTTGCATTATCAATTAACATCATACGAGGAAAAGTGGCTTTTTCCTTGGTTAGCTTTACTTGAAGTTGATTATGAGACTCTTTGAGGCTAGCATGATCACCCTTCAAGACCTTGTGAGCCTTGTCAAGTAGATCAAACTGTCGGCGTTCTGGGAACGGGGGTCCCCAGACTTGCCTGCCTGCGGCCTGCGGCGTGGCTCAAAGGGGGGCCCAACACGGCCCATCTTCACCAACACAAACTCAAGACCCTCGCGAGGGGCCAAGCCTCGCGGGGCGGACGACACGGAGCTTCCTCAGGCACGGCCTCGTCAGGCTGGCTCACGAGGAGGCGGAGAGATCAAGGCGGGGTACCTCGCGAGGTGCCCGTGACGCAAGCCATGACGACTCAGGGCGCCAGGCGGGTGCCAGCCCGCGCAGCGTCCTCCTTTCGTCTTTGGTTCAAAGGGGGCAAGCGCAGCCGCGGAGTACCGAGGCATCAGGCAAAGTTTGCCATTTCGGTGCAACGAGACCAAGACCAGGAGGACTACGAGATGGAGGTCACCATGGAGCCCAAGACGGTGTCATCACCAGAGCTTTGCGCAGGCGAAGACTACTTTTGTCAGGATAGTTGATACTTGCTGTCCCCTTTCAAATTAGCCCGCCATTGTTGGCTCCCTTCCCGCTCAATATTTGGGGAGAGGACCAGGGCCACTATAAATAGGACCGGCCACCCACGTAGCAAGGGGTACGACTCAGTCTCCTCCAAGGGCTCGACAAGTAGAGAGGTGGTAAGCAAAAAGAGAGAGAGAGAGATATAGAGAAAGGTGGCTGAACTCCCCCCAGCAGTTCATCGCCCCAGCCAAGAACAGACCATCGCGAGGCTGTTCTTCCTTGTACTGTTCATCATCATCAGCCCAAGAGGCAATCCACCACACCACACACTGGAGTCGGGTATTACACCACAACGGTGGCCCGAACCAGTATAAACCCTGTGTCCCTTGTGTTGTTCTTTTCATAGCTTTGATCCTAGCATGGCGGAGGGGTGCACGAAGGTAGGAGGCGAAATCTCCGTGCGCACCCCAGTGTTCGAACCTCAAGGGTCTGCCGGAACCCGAAATCCGACATTTGGCGCGCCAGGTAGGGGTGCGCCGGAATTCGTCTTCCACCGCTCTGCTCTCCTCCGACCATCACACTCATGTCTGACGCACGTCGGGCCCGCGCGGAGCGTCGGGCCGCCCTTGCTTCCCGCGTCGCCCAGACAGCCCCTGTCGGCGGGCGTCCTCGCCGTTCCCCGTCGCCCGCCGTCAATGCCGCCACCGGCCCGGCGGGGGACAAGTAGCAAGCGTCGTCTCAGCATCCATCCGTGCGCCAAGACGGCCGCACCGCGACTCCCTCACTCGCCCCGGCTGGATCTTCGTCCCGCGCGCTTCGCGCGCCCATGGAGGCTCGGGCTGTGCTCATCGCGGCAAACGAGCTCCTGTGCTACCATCCCGTCGATGACGTCTTCGAAGAATGGCTCGACCGCGTCGCCGAACTTGTCCGCGCCGCAGGGGGCTCCTCCGCGCCGTCCGCTCCGCTGCACCGCACCCCACCCCGCGCGGGCGACGAGGCTCCGGCGACGCCCCGGCTGCCTCCCCCTCAAGAAGACGCCATGGCTCCAAGACGCGTGGCCCCTGGGCGGAACCCGCTCCGTCAGGTGCCAGCGCGGCAAGAGCAGAGCCGCCAAGAAGTCCCTCGCCCGCCAGAAGCTGCCCGAGCACTCCCTGCTCCAGCACGTCGTGACCATCCTCCTACTCCGGCACGTGGGGACATGCAGGACCAGGCTCTCCATCACTCAAGGCCTCCCGTGGCCACAGCAGGCTGCCGCGCCTACACCACCAAACTGCGTAGCGTCGCGTGGCCGGGCAAGTTCAAGCCAGACCTGCCTCCTCGCTACGACGGCACGGCCGACCCTGCGGAGTTCCTCCAGCTCTATGAGCTGGGCATTGAAGCTGCCAACGGAGATGAGAGGGTCATGGCGAACTAGTTTCCCATGGCGCTCAAGGGCGGGGCCCGCACCTGGCTCCTGAACCTGGCTCCAGGCACAATCTCCTCATGGGAAGAGATGCGCACCCGCTTCATCGCCAACTTCCAAGGTACTCGCGACCGGCCACCCGACGTGAGCGACATGCACCGCATCAAGCAACAACCCGGGGAGACCCTGCAGAAGTACATCCAGCGCTTCAACAATGCACGCCTCAAGATTCCCAAGGTGACTGAAGAGGCCATCATCTCAGCCTTCTTCGACGGCGTGCGCGACGTCAAGATGAAGGAGGAGCTGGCGATGCATGAAGACCTGTGCACTTCTTTGGAGCTGTTCAACTTGGCGAACAAGTGCGCCAGGGCTGAGGAAGGGCGTCTCTCCCTCCTTGAGCTGCCTGCCGCAGACCCAGAAGAGAAGAAGCTCAAGGCCAAGGAAGTGAAGCGCAAGGGGGCTGTCGTGCTCGCGGCAGAACCAGACACCAAGCGGGGCAGAGATCAACCCTAACCTCCCAAGGGCAGCCGGTACTGCGTGTACCATGACCTCCACACCCACAACACCAGCGAATGCCAAGAACTCCGAGCCGTGCGTGAAGGAAGGATCGGCCGTCGCCCTGACCGTGGTGACCGGGGATACGGCCGAGGAGGAGGAAGGAACGTAGGGCGCTGGGAAGACCGTGGCCCGTGCCAGGGGTGGCGCGACCAACCTCGCGAGGATCGCTGGCAAGACCCACCTCGCGAGGGAGGCTGGAGGGACCAGCCTCACGAGGATCGCCCGCAAGGCAACGCAGGCCTCCCACCGCTGTCGCCGCAGCCGAGGGGGAACGAGGACCGCCGCCAGGACAAGGAGGCTGGGGGCTTCCAGGAGCCTCGCGTGATCGCCTGCATCCTGGGAGGAGCTCAGGCCCCAGCTTCTCAGCGCATCTTCAAGCAGTTCGCCCACGAAGTGAATGCAGCCCTCCCCAGGCTCGAAGCCACGCGCCCTCTCAGGTGGTCGGCGTGTGCCATCACCTTCAGCTCAGCAGATCAACTCAAGTGTGCGGCTACAGCCGGAGTCCTCTCGATGCTTTGTTCCCCAATCATCAGCAACGTGGTGGTCACCAAGACCCTCATCGATGGCGGGGCAGGGCTCAACGCCCTGTCGGTAGAGACGTTCAACAACCTCCAAGTGCCCTACAGCCAGCTTCAGCCAACCAAGCCCTTCTCCGGTATCACCGACAGCTCCACTGTCCCGATCAGGCAGGTCCGCCTCCCCGTCACCTTCGGGGCACGCGACAACTACCGCACTGAGCTCATCGACTTCGACGTCGCTCACATCCGCCTGCCGTACAACGCCATCCTCGGGTACCCGGCGCTGGCCAAGTTCATGGCCGTGACTCACCACGGCTACAATGTCCTCAAGATGCCAGGAAGCGGCGGAGTCATCACGGTGCCCTGTGAAGAGAAGGACGCAGTGTGTTCCCTGGAGCGAGCCTTTCAGGCCGCATCACTGGAGGACCCGGATCGCGGAAGTAGGAGGCTTCCCGAGGCCGCCCCCAAGAAGAAGAAGACATCGTCCGGCCTGGCCCCTCAGGAGGTAGGCCCCTCTGGGCCCGTGCCTGCCCAGGGGGAACCTCCTTCCATCACATAGGAAAGCGCGCCCGGCACCCTCCTCAGGCAGGGATCGGGGGCTCTCCCCTGGAGGGCCACCGACCTAGCAAGGGTCGCGAGGGAGGCGCTGGGGCACCATGTGGGGGTGTGTTTTGAAGCACGTTTCCCTCAAGAAGGAGCAAGGCAAGGAGATCCAGACCCACAGGAGTTCGTCAGCAAGGCCATTCAGGAGCTACAGGAGTCCAGAGTCATGAGAGGCGCCCGCCGCCTACCAGCAGTGGCTCCCCATCCAGGCGAGGATGGCGGGCTGCCCGTCTGCGTCGACGTACCAGGGCTCAACCACGTCGCCTCCCTGGGGCGCCTTTGGCCCTCGCAAGTGGGGCGCCACAGAGGTCCGCCCCACAGCTGCGTTCGCATGCCTTACGGCTTGCCGAGCGCGGCTGACACGTACCAGCGCCTCATGAGGGGCATCACGGAGGCGCAAGAGGCCAGGGGCTCCGTAGCCCTGGCGGAGATGGAGATGGCCCACGAGGAACCGCCAGCGCCTCCGGAGCCTCCCGAGGCCCCTGGGCCCGGGGGCTCCTGAGGATCGGCTCCCGCAGCCCACCGAGCCGGCTACACCAACACCCTTTCGTCTTCAGCGTCATCAGGTGACATCTTTCGAGTTTCACTTCCAGCTGGGAGCGCCCCCAGGGCTGCATTATTCCCAGGCCGCGTGGGTCCGTCCCTGCGGCGTGTATCCCTTTTATTCCGCGTCGTTAGCTTACCTTGTTGGGGGCGCCCCTCGGGCTGCATGATCCCCAAGTCGCTCGGGCCTGACCCAGTGATCTCCGCATCTACTTGAACGAATCCACTCCTTCGTGGCTAATGTGCTTTACCTAGTTGCCTGCTCAGCTGACGCCAACTAACGGAGCTGCTCCCAAATGGCACGACGCTTGCGCATGGGTCCGTCCCTGCAACGCCGATGAACCTGGATGGCTGAGCTCTGGCCGCGGCAGCCCCGCATAGCGTCACCTCGTCAAGCCTTCAGTGCCTCACTACCCTTCGGAAGCAACCAACGGCTGACCGTCAATTGTTATGGAAACCCCTTGCTTTTTCTATGATGGACCTGCAGGACCTCCTGAAGGAGCCGCGTTAGGCGAGGCTCTTGCTGTGTCTCTGAGGGAGTCCTGGATTAGGGGGTGTTCGGGTAGCCAGACTATACCTTCAGCCGGACTCCTGGACTATGAAGATACAAGATGGAAGACTTCGTCCCGTGTCCGGATGGGACTTTCCTTGGCGTGGAAGGCAAGCTTGGCGATGCGGATATTCAAGATCTCCTACCATTATAACCGACTCTGTGTAACCCTAACCCTATCCGGTGTCTATATAAACCGGAGGGTTGTAGTCCGTAGGACATCAACTCCATATACAACAATCATACCATAGGTTAGCTTCTAGGGTTTAGCCTCCTTGATCTCGTGGTAGATCTACTCTTGTACTACCCATATCATCAATATTAATCAAGCAGGAGTAGGGTATTACCTCCATCGAGAGGGCCCGAACCTGGGTAAAAACATCGTGTCCCTTGTCTCTTGTTACCATCCGGTCTTGATGCACAGTTCGGGACCCCCTACCCGAGATCCGCCGGTTTTGACACTGACATTGGTGCTTTCATTGAGAGTTCCTCTGTGTCGTCGCCTTTAGGCCCGATGGCTCCTTTGATCATCAACAATGATGCGGTCCAGGGTGAGACTTTTCTCCCCGGACAGATCTTCGTCCTTGGCGGCTTCGCACTGTGGGCCAATTCGCTTGGCCACCTGGAGCAGATCGAAAGCTACGCCCCTGGCCATCAAGTCAGGTTTGGAAGCCTAAACTACATGGCAGACATCCGCGGAGATTTGATCTTCGACGGATTCGAGCCACAACCAAGCACGCCGCACTGTCTCACGTGGCATGATCTAGCTCTGTCACCGAACAGTATCCCGGAGGCCGCAAACGCACCAGCTGTGACCCTTAATTCGGAGCCAGTTGTGTCAATCGAGGATGAGCGGTTGCACGTCACCTCGGGGGCTGCGATCTCAAAGGCGATCGAGCCGAACGCCGGCCCCACACTCCGCATGACTCATGACTCCGAGGATCCGGACTCCTCTCTGGACTCTGAACCCCCCGCGCCCTGCCGATCGAATCTGATTGGGCGCCAATAATGGAGTTCACCACCGTGGACATCTTTCAGCACTCGCCTTTTTGCGATATCCTGAATTCTCTCAAGTCTCTCTCTTTATCAGGAGAGCCCTGGCCGAACTGCGGTCAGCGAGGATGGGATATGGACGATGAAGAAATTCAAAGCCCACCCACCACCCACTTGGTAGCCACTGTCGACAATTTAAACGACGTGCTCAACTTCGACTCCGGAGACATCGACATCATGGATGACGATGCAGGAGATACCGATGAACCAACGCCCATAGGGCATTGGACAGCCACCTCATCTCACAATGTATACATGGTGGATACCCCTAAAGGAAGCGATAACGAGGAAAAAGGGGATGGAACGGGAGATCGACCCCCCGAAAATCAATCAAAGCATCGGTGTAAACGCCGACCCAAGCCCCGCCTCGATAAAAATCCAGCCATAGAGCAGGACCAGCCAGTAGACGACGAGCAGGCCTTAGAGCAACCGTCCGAACAGGGCAACACGGATAGAGAAACCGAACATCCCTCCTCCGGCGAAAACGGCATTCCGGACGACCTCACGCCGGATAAACCCATGGAGCAGAAGAATCTCCACGAGAGGCTCGTTGCAACTGCACGCAGCCTGAAAAAGCAGAAGCAGAAGCTAAAAACAGTGGAAGATGCACTCCGGATTAGATGGAGCAAAGTAATCAATACCGCAGATAAATACGGCGACGGTCGCCGCACTAAAAGCTATCCGAAAAGAAAGCTACTGCCTGAATTCAACGAAGAGGCCCTAGAGCCCTCGCATTCAAAAAATAACAAAGCCACACGGTCGGATAGACGACCCCATAAAGCGGCAAGCGGCGCCGCACTTAAATCGGCATGCGGCCCACCTAAGGATTCGCATCATGGCCCAGTTAGGTCCATTTATGGGCCAAGAAAGCAAGCTCTCGTAAGCAACGCAATAAAGCCATCATCAGAATCCGGCACACCCAAATACAGGGGCGCCGCACACCCCCTATGTTTCACCGATGAGGTCCTGGACTATGAATTTCCAGAGGGATTCAAACCCGTAAACATAGAGGCATATGATGGAACAACAGACCCTGGAGTCTGGATCGAGGATTATATCCTCCACATACACATGGCTAGAGGAGATGATCTCCACGCCATAAAATATTTACCCCTTAAGCTTAAAGGGCCAGCCCGGCATTGGCTTAAAAGCCTTCCTGAAAACACAATTGGAAGTTGGGAAGAGCTCGAGGATGCTTTCCGAGCAAATTTTCAAGGGACCTATGTCCGCCCCCCGGATGCAGACGATCTCAGTCACATAACTCAACAGCCCGGAGAATCAGCTCGGCAGTTCTGGAATAGATTCCTCACTAAAAAGAATCAGATAGTTGACTGTCCGGACGCCGAAGCCTTAGCATCTTTCAGGCATAACGTCCGAGACGAATGGCTCGCCAGACACCTCAGCCAAGAAAAGCCAAGAACAATGGCCGCACTAACAAGCCTCATGACCCGCTTTTGTGCAGGAGAGGACATCTGGTTGGCAAGGTGCAGCCCCAGTGACCCAAGTACATCCGAAACCAGGGATGGAAACGGAAAACCGTGACGCAACAAGGACCATCGCCGGACTAAGGAAAAAAGTCCGAAGAGCACGGCAGTCAATGCCGGATTCAAAGGTTCACGACAAAATCAAACAAAACCACCCCTCCAGGATAACAGGGATGATCCATCCAACTTAAATAAAATCCTGGACAGGATATGTCAGATACACAGTACTCCCGGGAAGCCTGCTAACCATACCCACAGAGATTGTTGGGTTTTCAAACAATCCGGCAGACTCAATGCCGAACACAAGGGGCTCGACACACCAAGCGAAGACGAGGACGAACCCCAAAAGCAGAGCACCAGGAAACAAAAGAACTTCCCACAAGAAGTAAAAACAGTGAACTTACTTCACATAACAAAACGTGCGGCGCCCATAAAGGTACGCACCACATGACCTATCCCCGAAGGGTCCCGCCACTGGTTGTCAAAACCAATCATCTTCGATCAGCTAGATTATTCTAGAAATATCAAGAATGCAGGCTGGACTGCCTTGATACTCGATCCAATAATTGGCGGACTCCGGTTTTCAAATGTCCTTATGGACGGCGGCAGTGGACTAAACCTGATATATCAGGATACAATCCATCACATGGGGATAAACCCAGCAAGAATCCGCCGCAGCAAAACCTCCTTTCAAGGGGTAACACCTGGTCCGGACACCCATTGTATGGGTTTTCTCCGGCTCGAAGTTATATTCGGCTCTGCCAATAACTTCCGCCGCGAAAATCTGACCTTCCATATCGTCCCGTTCTCAAGTCGCTATCAAGCACTACTGGGACGCGAAGCTTTCGCCTGCTTTAACGCAATACCGCATTATGCATCTCTCACGCTTAAGATGCCCGGTCCACGAGGCATCATCTCTTTGAAGGGGAAGCACTAAAGTGCACCTCCCCAAGTGGAGGACTGTGCGGCCGCTTTGATAGCCCCACAGTAAAATGGCCTCATCGGCCAAAAAACTTCGAAATAGGTCATTAAAGACCACGAACGCGGATAGACGAATTCGGTACAAAATCATCATTGATGCAGGCTTAGTGGCCATATACCACCGCACTAGGGGCTCCATGCATATACAATAAGAGACAATAAAGCTCAATTTTATATATTTTACTTTACACTTTGTTTATTTTAAACTTTTGTTCGGCACGACCCGTTTTCAACTCAGTTCCTCTCTTTTACAGATGAACGTCGTGCGGCACCCGTCCAGGATACGGCACAACGGAGACACAGGCGCAGACGTGCAGTAGGGACCCGTCCTAAAGGATTCTTTTTAGATTAAGACCCTGCGTAAACCTTTTTTTACTGTCTCTTGTTGCTACACATCCCCTGGTTTTTTCTGATATAACCAAGGAGGAGGCTGGCGTCTTGGCATGTGGCCACGTCAGAATTTTTGCACATACCTGGACACTAGGGGCTTTTTTAATAAAGAGTGTTGTTTCACCCGCACTCATAAAGACCGAACACCTTAGGGACTGTTCGGCGTCGCGAGTTTTGGCATTATATGCATCAGCTCCGAATCATGTCTTTGGTCAAATGTTGGGTTGCCCGGCTCCTGAGTTCGGCTACCTTACGTTCCGCTCTATCGGCTAAGGTAGCACCAGGAGAACTACTGCGATTGTGCCCCGGTTCGGCCGGGCGAGCACCTCAGTAGAGAAAGCCGAAAACTGACTGTCATGATGTAGCGTGAGACTGGTCAGCCACTCGATGACCTATCGGAATCTATCGGATTCCTCCGCTTTAACGAAGGGCCGCTTCCCGGTCAGGCACATACGCGCCCCGAACTCGGGCGAGCGCAGTCGCCACCAAGGGGCTACCTAAATAGTCTCACTGTCAAGCTCCTATGGCTAAGTGAAAGTGTTAAAGCATTATAGTCCGGTTGCCTGGCCCGCTGCGCTATCACCTCCTTTGTAGGACCAAGACGTTGGGTTAAGTGTGAAAATGCGTCTTCTGCGAGCACCCCCGCACTATGTGCGTGGGGGCTGAAGCCAACGACTGCCATCTTTCAGATTTTGTATATATATATCTTAAAACGGCCGCACAGGAGGTGTTCCCAATACTTGAAGGCACAAGTATAAAAAGGCCACTACAGTTTATCAAAATATTACTTTATAATTACATATGCTATCATAACATAGCATCTTTCGAGCACTGCGTCTCTACTACACGAGCGCCTTCAAGGACTTCCTGAAAAATAGTGCTCGGAGGGTACTCGGCTTTTGTCCGAATCTCGGGAAGCAACAACGGTGGTCTCCATCTCTGCCCAGTATGTCTTGACACGGGCAAGAGCCATCCTTGCGCCCTCTATGCATGCTGACCTCTTCATTGCATTAATACGCGGCACCGTGTCAAGGAATTGCTGCACCAAGCTGAAATAACTCTTCGGCTCCGATCTCCCCGGCCACAGATGACCCATGACGTACTTCATGGCGAGTCAGACAACCTATTCAGTTCGGCCCATTGAGCCAAACGATCGTCCACTGCCAGTGGACGCTCTGGATTGTGAAACTGCGACCAGAAAAGCTTTTCTACTTCGCGATCTTTCTGATCTCGAAAGTGTTCGGTCGCATCAGCAGCACTCGCTGCCAAATCCAGATAGGTATCCTCCACACTCCACATCCGGTCCAACGGAGCAAACTTCGGATCGCAAAATTTCCTTCGCAGCATAAAGGGCTTTCCAACCGCAATATGTTTGGCCTGACGCAGCTCCTCCTTCGCAGCTCTCATCGCAGAGCGCGCGTCCTTGGCATTGGCAACGACCTTCTCTAAGTCCGTCTGTTTCGCCTGGTCTTCTTTCTCAAGAAGTCTGCAACGGTCTGCAGCGCTCTTTAACTTTTTGGCCATCTCGGCCATCTTTTCCTTGCTTCGGCAATGAGCAGCCTGTTCGGCTCTCAGCTCTTCAAGGGCTTTCTTGGCAGCCGCATCACTTTCTCTGGCTTGTTCTTTAGCTCAGGCAAGTTCTGCCCTAAGACTCTCCACGGCGGCCGCACCATCTGCATCAAGCACACACATCGTAAGACACTGGCATAAAACTCTTCTTACCTGATGCCGCCCGAGGAATTAAATACCTTGAGCCTCATCAAGCCGCTTGTTGACAAGCGCGATGTCGGCATCTGCCATGTCTAGTTGCCGCTTTAGTTCGGCAAAATCATCAGTTCGGCTCGATTCCGGACACCCTGCCGCCTACATTCAAAGGTGACATCTTAGACCTGGGATTATGATCCTCCGCGTGCCGTCATTTCTTAACGACGCGCAGAGTCTCAGGGGCTACTATCTACACAGGGCGCATCTTATTCATGCGCAACTGACAAAAGTGTACATTATCTAATGTACCTCAAAACCCGTTAGTAAACATTTGACGGCCTCATGCAATCCGCTCTCGGCGGTTGAGATCCTTTCAATCACCGTGCCCATCAATACATGGTGCTCCTCCGAGATAGAAGCTCGCCCCAGCAGAATCTTTAGTTCCTCCGGCCGAGCACCAGACGGTGCCGGACTTGACCCACGACCTCTTTCGAAGGCCGGACGCGGAGAACCTCGAGGGGCCACATAGCTATCTTCCGCCCCTGCCGGATTCGGAGAAACCCTCCGTGACGACACCTCAGGGTCGCCCGCCTCGCTAGGTGGCACGGCAGGGGGAGGCGTCCCGCTCTCCATCATCTCCGGAAGGAGATCCCCCGAAGACGAGCTCTGCTGAGAAGGGCCGAGGTCCGAGCTACAAGGTAAAAATTCGGTTAATCTTCTCAGATATAAATCAAGGATTTCCCTCATCCCTCAAAAGGAAGATCTTTCTCTACTTACGGCTTGCTGGAGGGCTGATCCCCTTGAGGGCGTAGTCCGGCCGAGGAACTCCCCGGCGTCGGACCCTCTGGCGAGGATTTTCCCCCCCCGCTTTGAGGCCATGGTTTCCGGGTCGTCAGAGGCGGCTCTCTTCTTCCCCTTAGGAGAGGAATTGTCGGTTCCTCCCTTCGGAGCAGCCTCCTTCGAGGAGGCCATTAGTTTCCTTGTCCCCCCCCTTGCTTCCCTCCAAAGGCATTATCTCCAGCATCCTGACCAGCACGGGATCCGACCTGGTTTCGGGAAGGGGAGCCAGACACCTGATCAACTTTGCCTTCGCTATCCACTCCTGTTTAAAAGGATGGCTCTTTTAGGGGCAAGTTTATGACAATTATACGGATAGAAGGTCCGGGCACAAGGTTGCTTACTTGAGTATCCGGGCGATTGCATCTTAGGCCTGCGTCCTCGGTTAAATCCGGACACATCTCTTGTGATCCGAAGAACAGTTTATACATCTCCGCGGGCGTTGCGCCCATGAAATTCTGGAGAGCTCGTGGTCCCTCTGGATTAAACTCCCACAGGCGAAGGGAGCGACGTTTGCCGGCCAATATTCGGCGAATCAGCATGACCTGCGTCACCCTGACCAGGCTGAGGTCTCCTTCCAAGAGATCCTTAATGCGGCCCTGCAACAAGGGCACGTCTTTGGGCAAACCCCAATCTAACCCTCTGTTGACCCATGACGCTAGCCGTGGTGGGGGACCCGAGCGAAAGGCAGGAGGCGCCACCCACTTGGTGCTCCGGGGAGCGGTGATATAAAACCACTCTCGTTGCCACAAGCCTATCTCCTCTTGAAAAGAGCCCTCGGGCCATGGAGCATCAGCATTTTTGCTTATAACAGCGCCTCCGCACTCTGCGTGCCGTCCCTTGATCATCTTCGGCTCCACTTTGAAGGTCTTGAGCCATAATCCGAAGTAAGGGGTAACACGGAGGAACGCTTCACACACGACAATGAACGAGGAGATATGGAGGATGGACTCCGGAGCCAAGTCATGGAATTCCAGCCCGTAATAAAACAACAGTCCCCTCACAAAGGGATCCATTGGGAAGCCCAACCCCCGAAGGAAGTGAGACATGAACACCACGCTCTCACCGAGCAGGGGACTGGAAATGACCTGCCCTTGAGCAGGCAACCTATGCGAAATTTCGCCGGTTAGGAACTTAGCCTCCCTCAACTTTAGTACGTCCTCCTCCGTGACGGAGGAGGGCGTCCATCGGCCTTGAAGGTCAGAACCGGACATCGTCGAAGGTCCGAAGCGCCTGGAATCTGGAGCCTAGGGTGTTGGAAATCGAGGCGACGGGCGAACTCGCTTGAGATTGAAAAAAGGAGTAAGGCCTTGGTCTCTTTATAAGAGGTTGAATACCAAGAGCCCTCCCCGTAATCGTTCGGGACTCGTCTTTAATCGAGGAAACATGCTAACGGGCACGGTTGGGTTACCCACGTCCGTATTGATGAGAATCTCGTAAAAGGGGTACACGATCTCTGCTTTGACAAGACGTGCCAAGGAAACCGCCTCGCAAAACGTGCTGAGGTGGAAAAGTAAAAACGATTCGAGTAAAGGACTTGGCCGTAGTGTGATGACGCACTGCGGAATACGTCAGCAGATTTGATTTGTGTTAATATTATTCTCTCTATGGCAATATGTGGAAACTTATTTTGCAGAGCCGGACACTGCTCTTGGTGTTTACAATCTTCTATGAAGGACTTGGAGGAGGAACCCGCCTTGCAATGCCGAAGACAATCTGCGCGCCGGACTCGTCATCATTGAAGCCTGGTTCAGGGGCTACTGAGGGAGTCCTGGATTAGGGGGTGTCCGGGTAGCCAGACTATACCTTCAGCTGGACTCCTGGACTATGAAGATACAAGATGGAAAACTTCGTCCTGTGTCCGGATGGGACTTTCCTTGGCGTGGAAGGCAAGCTTGCCGATGCAGATATTCAAGATCTCCTACCATTATAACCGACTCTGTGTAACCCTAACCCTATCCGGTGTCTATATAAACCGGAGGGTTGTAGTCCGTAGGACATCAACTCCATATACAACAATCATACCATGGGCTAGCTTCTAGGGTTTAGCCTCCTTGATCTCGTGGTAGATCTACTCTTGTACTACCCATATCATCAATATTAATCAAGCAGGAGTAGGGTATTACCTCCATTGAAAGGGCCCGAAACTGGGTAAAAACATTGTGTCCCTTGTCTCCTGTTACCATCCGGCCTTGATGCACAGTTCGGGACCCCCTACCCGAGATCCACCGGTTTTGACACCGACAGTCTCCTTCGCTCTCGTCCGCGCGAACCGCTTGCATGTTAAAGGGGGGGGGGGTACCTGAGCATCGCGACTCAGGGCTCTTACTGGCTCTCTGGCCCTCACCCTCTGGCCTTGACCACGGCATCGCGACCTGGCATACCAGCGACGGCCGAGACTCGCTCGAGGGCCGGGACCCGAGGACGTAGAGCAGAAAGGGGAGCAAAGGCGAGAGGGGAGAGACACGCGAGGACTTCGCCGAGCAACCTCGGCCTGCCGATGCACGGACCTGGCCACACACCAGAGAGCGGCCCCTGATCCTCGAGATAAGTTATCGCCCGGAAGCGCCAGCTACCGTGGCACCATCCCTGCACCTTATGCTATCCCATGTTAGCAACGTCGCTCCCCTTTCTCACCGAACGACGGCTGCTTGGGCGCCAAAGGGGACCTCCTGAGCATCGCGACTCAGGGGCTCTTACCGGACTCCGGGTCGCTCACCTCCTGGCCTTGACCACGGCATCGCGACCTGGCATACCAGCGACGGCTGAAGCCGCCTTGGGACTGGGACCTGTCGGCGCAGAGCACCAAGCCCTTGTGAGGTTCGAAAGGCAGGACCAAGCTAAGACGGGATGAGCAACTCGCGTAAATCTACGGCAAGGGTTATATTAACAAACAGGATCACAGGCACCTTACAAGCCCCCACGGGGCGCGCCATTGGTTCCTCGCAGGAAACAGATCCCAAAGAGATGCAAACTACACGCATCGCTACAAAAGACGCCATCATCAATAGTGGGCCACCAAGTACCGATGCCAACCCCATCCAGATCAGAGCCGGCGGCGGCCTGACGAGCCTGCCCTACTCTGGGAGCAGCACCGGCTCGGGGGCTCGTAGCTGTCGTCGCTCGTCTCCGGAGTCGCGAATGGCTCGCCGGAGTCGCTAGAGCCTCCGATGTCTCCACCGCCTGAGGAGCCGCCAAGGGAGCGATTGGTGAGCCCGGTCCTCGTCACAGCAGGGCCCTGGCCGTCTTCACCGGGGCAGCACTCCACCCGGCGCCCGTCCGCGTCGAAGACCTTAAGGAGCATCACCGAAGCCCCGTCGTAGTCCAAGTGGATCGCGAAGACGCCCCTTGTCCTGCAAACCCGGACAATCTCTCTCCAGCCCCGGGTCATGTAGACGTCGCCCGGGGCGACGACCGCGACCTCTGCCTCGGTCGCGAGGGTGCTGCAGCCGGCGTGTTGCAGCCAGAGCCCTAGGGGCTCCCCCTGCGGGATGACGGAGGCGAAGAAGGGAGGAAGACGGATCCAAGACTGAAGAGGAATGGCGACGTGGAGCACGAACTCTTGGGAGGAGCCCTCGGTGTGGACCCCAAGGGGGACGACCCACACCTTCGTGACCCATCGGCGCCGGCGGCGGCGCCGCCCGTGGCGGTCAGCATCAGCTCCTTCGGGGCCCTCGACGTGAGCGTACAATGGAAGCGGGAACCCCGGCGGCGCCCGCTCGCCCCAAGGCCTCGACACCACCTGAAGGGCCCCCTTGTCCGGGCCATGGTGGACACGCCGTTTCTTCGGCGGAAGTGGGTCTGGTCCCTCTCGGGGAGCCTTTCCCTTCTCTGCCGACGAGAACCGGCGGATCGGAGCCATCGAAGCAAGACGGAGCAAGGATCGAGAAGAAGGAGAAGCAAGGAGGGATGGACTGGAAGGACGCACGACATTCCGTACTTATAGCCGGCGGAGGCCGACCGCCGACCTCCACGATTGCAGGTAATCATGACCCGTTTTGCATGCAGGGACTTGTCCAATCCGAGCAGTTGCCGAGGCACCATGGGGAAGTGGAGACGCCCACGTCCAATCAATCGCCAGGCGGCGCCCAAGGCCGCAGGCTGTTAGGGCCCGCGGTGCTTCGCTCTTGCCCTTCTGCCTCCCTGCACGGCCATGTCCGGGTGCGCCTTGGGCCCGGGGGCTACTGTCGGTGTTCTGGGAATGGGGGTCCCTAGACTTGCCTGCCTGCGGCCTGCGGCGTGGCTCAAAGGGGGGCCCAGCACGGCCCATCTTCACCAACACAAACTCAAGACCCTCGCGAGGGGCCAAGCCTCGTAGGGCGGACGACACGGAGCTTCCTCAGGCACGGCATCGTCAGGCTGGCTCACGAGGAGTCGGAGAGATCAAGGTGGGGTACCTCGCGAGGTGCCCGTGACGCAAGCCATGACGACTCAGGGCGCCAGGCGGGTGCCAGCCCGCGCAACATCCTCCTTTCCTCTTTGGTGCAAAGGGGGCAAGCGTAGCCGCGGAGTACCGAGGCATCAGGCAAAGGTTGCCATTTCGGTGCAACGAGACCAAGACCAGGAGGACTACGAGACGGAGGTCACCGTGGAGCCCAAGATGGCGTCATCACCAGAGCTTTGCGCAGGCGAAGACTACTTTTGTCAGGATAGTTGATACTTGCTGTCCCTTTTCAAATTAGCCCGCCATTGTTGGATCCCTTCCCGCTCAATATTTGGGGAGAGGACCAGGGCCACTATAAATAGGACCAGCCACCCACGTAGCAAGGGGTTCGGCTCAGTCTCCTCCAAGGGCTCGACAAGTAGAGAGGTGGTAAGCAGAAAGAGAGAGAGAGAGAAAGGTGGCTGAACTCCCCCCAGCAGTTCATCGCCCCAGCCAAGAACAGACCCTCGCGAGGCTGTTCTTCCTTGTACTGTTCATCATCATCAGCCCAAGAGGCAATCCACCACACCACACACTGGAGTAGGGTATTACACCACAACGGTGGCCCGAACCAGTATAAACCCTGTGTCCCTTGTGTTGTTCTTTTCATAGCTTTAATCCTAGCGTGGCGGAGGGGTGCAGGAAGGTAGGAGGCGAAATCTCCGTGCGCACCCCAGTGTTCGAACCTCAAGGGTCTGCCGGAACCCGAAATCCGACACAAACTCCTCTTTGAGTCTAGCAAGATCAACCTCAAGTTCGTCCTTCTCAGAGTTTAGCACATGAGAAACAATGAGAACATGATCATAATCTTTCTTTAACTTAGCATGATCAATGTTGTGTGACTCCTCAAGAGCCAAACGAAGACCACACTCTTCCTCAAGAGCATTGGAAAGATCCAAAATCTCATTGGCATAGTCACGACTATTCCCTTCCATCTTAGTGATAGTATCTTCATGAGCCTCGATCATGTCATTGGCTTCACCAAGTTGTTCCAAGAGAGCAACAAAGTGCTTCTTGGATTTACCCTTAAGTTTGCCCATAAAGGCCTCAAACTCATTTGCCTCCACATTAGCTCCCTCATGTTCATCAATGCTATCCGTCGAAGAAGATGGTAGTTTTGATGTTGGGGGTTACCTTGTTGGTGGCTTTAGCCATGAGGCACTTGGCAGTGATGCTCTCATTGGGTGAGTCGAAGAGAGACACCCGTGGAGTAGTCGCAATGGCAACTGAGGCCATGGCAGCCAACTCACCATCTTCATCATCGTCATCATCCTCACTGTACTCTTCTTGTACCACCAACGCCTTGGGAGGAGTCTTCTTGGTGAAGTTGCTCTTGTTGGGGAACGACTTGGCCTTGTCCTTTCGGATGATCTTGCCACCATTGTCTTCCCTCTTCTCATACGGACACTCCGCAACAAAATGACTCACATTGCCACAATTGTAGCAAGTCCTTACACGTTGCTTGCTCTTCGTGCCACTTGAGTTGTTTTTGTTAAAGTTTGGCCTTGAGTTTTTCTTTCTCCAAAATTGCCTTGAAGCAAGTGCCATGTGTTCATGATATGCATACTTTGTATCTTCGGGGTTGCTCTCCTCTTCTTCCTCTTCTTCTTCTTCTTCTTCAACGGAGAGCTTGTCCTTCAATGCAAGGTTGGGCTTCTTTTCCCTTTGAGAACGAAGCACCGCATTGTCGGCGGTCTTGTCCAAAATGTTCATGGCCACAAACTCATCCAACACTTCGCTTGAGGTTAAAGTGTGGAAGTCCGGTCTTTGACGAATGACGGAGGACATGGCCTTGTGGTAGGGCATCATTGCCTTGAGGAATTTGCGCTTGATCCAATTGTCATCCGTGTCCTTGCTCTCGTGATCTCGGAGTGAGACCGCGAGTTTGGTTACTCTCCGATAAAGCTCACGAGGTTCTTCATCTTCTTTCATTGCAAACTCATCGGCCTCATCTTGCACCACTTCATAGTTGGAGCGTTGAATGCCTGCGCTTCCCCGGTAGAGAGAGACAACACAAATCCATGCGTCTTTGGCCAAGGCGAAGGGCCAAAGATGAGGTAGGTCTTCGGGTGGGATTGCATCTTGAATGATCAAGAGAGCATTCTCATTGAATTGATTATCCGCGGCTTCTCGAGGAGTGAAGTTGCTTGGATCATGCGGATAGAAACCTTCTTCAATGATTCTCCAAAGATTAGTGTTCACATGATTTAAATGACGTTTAAAGCGGTAAACCCAAGAATCAAAGTCCTCATTTTTCACAATCTTAGGGGGAGGACCGGCATGATTCAAATGAGTGGAAGGAACCGGTCCACCATAAACAAGTGGTGGTTCCACATGAGCAAAGATGCCTGTGCCATTCTTACCACTAGAAGAAGGAGCCTTTTCACTACTAGCTTCCCCCTTATCGGAGGTAGCATCCGTCACCTTGTCGGTGGGATTACCCACTTTCAACGGTGCCGTGGATAGTTTAAGCCCTTCAAGGAATTTAGTAAACATGCTTTCAACCTCGGTCGTCAGGGAGGTTTTCAATGTCTCCAAGGCCACATTGAACTCCTCATGAGAGACCGAGGTTCCCCCATCGCCCGTAGACGAGATCGGATTCACACAGGAGTGTTCCTCCACACCGTCTACAGTATCAACCATACTCTTCGGACGGTAAAGTCCTTAATAAAGAGACGAGGCTCTGATACCAATTGAAAGGATTGATATGGTTGACTAGAGGGGGGGGGTGAATAGGCAACTAATTTTTTTAGCTTTTCTTTAACAATTTAAACTTTGCATCAAAGTAGGTTGTCTAGATATGCAACTAGGTGAGCAACCTATATGATGCAACAAGGATAGGAACACAAGCAAGCAAGTGATATGATACAAATAAGCTTGCACAAGTAAAGGCACGAGATAACCAATAGTGGAGACGGTGGAGACGAGGATGTGTTGCCGAAGTTCCTTCCCTTTGAGAGGAAGTACGTCTTCGTTGGAGCGGTGTGGAGGCACAATGCTCCCCAAGAAGCCACTAGGGCCACCATATTCTCCTCACGCCCTCACACAATGCGAGATGCCGTGATTCCACTATTGGTGCCCTTGAAGGCGGCGACCGAACCTTTACAAACAAGGTTGGGGCTCTCTCCACAACTTAATTGGAGGCTCCCAATGAAACCACGAAGCTTCACCACAATGGAATATGGCTCCGAGGTGACCTCAACCGTCTAGGGTGCTCAAACACCCAAGAGTAACAAAATGCACACAATAAAGTATGGGGGAAGCAAATATCCTTTGGTGGAAGTGTAGATCTAGGTATCCTCCTTCAATCCCTAGCAAATCAACAAGTTTGAGTGGCTAGATAGAGAGATCGGGCAAGAGAGCTTGAAGTGCATTAATGGTGGAGTGAGAGAGGTCAAAGGTAAGAGTGGTAGGTGGGAGAAGCTCCCTTATAAAGAAACCCTAGATTCCAACCGTTACAACATTTTTTGCACCGCAGCGGTACAACGGGTCCTCGTCCCAGTACAACCGGGACTCGCGGTGTATCTGCAGAACCCTACCAAGCGGTACAACCGGACCCGCGGGCGGTATTACCGGCTAAGAAAAATAACCATGCTAACCGCCTAGCCACCGCACAACCACCGCATCAAAACAGGAGCTTGATCGGTACTTGGGCGGTGCCTGGCCGAAACAACCACATGGCCTTGAGCTCTTGGGCAGCTAAGTTCTGAGCGGAAGAACCGCTCGGACCACCGGTGGTACCGGTCATCGAGGAACGACCGGACCAACCGGGCCACTACCGCCCAAGAACCGCATCAAAACAGAAGCGCGAGCGGTACTTGAGCGGTGCATGGACGGAACCACCGCCTCAGCTTTTGCAGAGCATGGTGGCGGTACCACCGCCCGGGGGTAGCGGTGCAACCGCTCGAGCAAAGCTGATGAGCGACAAGACCCAACGGTACAACCGCTCCAGAGAGCGGTACAACCGCTGGGCAGAAATGGTGAACAAGAATAGATGGGGGAAGAGACAAGGAAAACTCTCTCTCTCTCACACCTGAGAAAGACAAAGGAGGGGTGATGAAGGTGTACGTGAAAAGATTCCCCCAGTTATTTCTAATGAAGATTCCCTCTTGATAGTACGGGTTCGCTACGACCAAAGAGATAAAAAGCATAGGGGACTCCGTCTTCGATCTTTTCCTACAAGAGAGAATAGCTTTCCGATGTAGGCCTAAATGTCAAGAACTTGAAACATTTAGCACAGGATTAGACCAACAAAGGGTTGTCATCATCATCCAAAACATAAAGTAGGGAAATGCCCTTTCACTCGCTATCGGCAATGTCCACAAACATGCCGACTCCGTGGTCGTCGCGACAGGGCGCGGCCTCGGCAGAGCCGACGATGTCCTCCTCGTCATTGGTCTTGCCCCACACCTCATCCGTTGCCTCGTCGAACTTCTTGTAAGTGGACATCAGTTCCGCCTGACACTGGCGGTACCGCCAGTGGGCAAGGGGATCTCACGGTGGAGCAGTAGGAGTCGAGCAGTGTTGCCTGCTTTGCCACGTCCGCGTCCGGCGCGATTACCCTGTCAGCAGCGAGCTTCTCCTCCACCTGCTCTGGTACTCCTGGAGGAGCTGGAGGTTGTAGGCCGCGTTAGCCTACGCCTCCTAGAACTGTTCCTCCCTCTCCTCCCGTAACATGTCCGTGTAATGGGCACGGGACTCGCTGATGCTCATGGTGCAATACACTGGCGAGGGTGGTGCCGGCTCATCCTCGGTCGCGTCCTCTATTCGTACATCGTCTCCCTCCGGCTGCCAGCCGGCAACAATGGCGGCCATCTCCTTCTTCTGCTCCAGCGACAGTTGATGACCCACAAGTATAGGGGATCAATCGTAGTCCTTTCAATAAGTAAGAGTGTCGAACCCAACGAGGAGCAAAAGGAAATGGCAAGCGGTTTTCAGCAAGGTATTTTCTGCAAGCACTGAAATTGTCAGCAACAAGTAGTTTGATAGCAAGATAATTTGTAACAAGTAAGTAATGGTAATGGTAAATAAAGTGCAACAACATAGCCCAATCCTTTTATGGCAAAGGAAAGGCCAAAACGGTCTCTTATGATAAGCAAAGTGTTCTTGAGGGTACACAGGAATTTCACCATATCACCTTCATCATGTTGGTTTGATTCATGTCCGCTACTTTGATAATTTGATATGTGTGTGGACCGGTAATTAGGTGTTATTATTACTTGAACAAACCTCCTACTTATGATTAACCCCCTCGCAAGCATCCGCAACTACGAGAAAAGTATTAAGATAAAATCTAACCGTAGCATTAAACTTTTGGATCCAAATCGGTGCCTTACGAAGTAGCGCATAAACCATGGTTTAAGCTTCTATCACTCTAGCAACCCTTCATCTAATAACTACTCCACAATGCATTCCCTTAGGCCCAAATATGGTGAAGTGCCATGTATTTGACGTTCACATGATACAATTAAGGGAATCACAACATACATACCACCAAAATATCGAACACATATCAAGTTCACATGATTACTTGCAACATGACTTCTCCCGTGACCTTAAGAACAAAAGTGACTACTAATAAATGATAATCATGCTCAAGATCAGAGGGGTATTAAATAGCATAATGGATCTGAACATATGATCTTCCACCAAATAAACTATATAGTAATGAACTACAAGATGTAATCAACACTGCTAGTCACCCATAGGTACCAATCTGATGTTCTGGTACAAAGATTGAACACAAGAGATGAACTAGGGTTTGAGAGGAGATGGTGTTGTTGAAGATGTTGATGGATATTGCCATCCCAAAGATGAGAGGGTTGTTGGTGATGACGGTGACGATGATTTCCCCTTCCGGGAGGGAAGTTCCCCTGGCGGAATCGCTTCACCGGAGGGCAAAAGTGATCCTGCCCAAGTTCCGCCTTGAGACGGTGGCGCTTCGTCCCGAAAGTCCCCCCTGATTTTTCTAGGTTAAAAATGACCTATATACCAGAAGATGGGCACCGGAGGTGGGCCGAGGAGGGTACAACCCACCAGGGCGCGCCTGGGGGGCCTGGCGCGCCCAGTTGGGTTGTGCTCACCTGGTGGGCCTCCTCCAGTAGTTATTTGCTCTAGTATTTTCCATATATTCCAAAACAATTCTCCATAAATTTTCAGCTTATTTGGAGATGTGCAGAATAGGTGACTCTGACGTAGCTTTTTCAGGTCCAGAATTCTAGCTGCCGACATTCTCCCTCTTTGTGTAAACCTTGCATATTATGAGAGAAAAGGCATTAATATTACTCTATAAAGCATTATTATGCATAAAAACATTATAAATAATAGTAGGAAAACATGATGCAAAATGGACGTATAAACTCCCCCAATCTTAGACCTTGCTTGTCCTCAAGCAAAAACCAAAATCGAAAAACATGTCCACATGCTTAGAGAGAGAGGTGTCGATAAAAACAAAATACGGACATAGAAGCATCATGCATATTATTATAACAGTAGAGAACTTTAACATAAGATTTTATCGCACAACTTTTATCATATAACTTTTGTCATAAAACTTCTCATGAATAAGTAACAATTCATCACAACATTAAAGTATAAAGCATAAACCTTATTGAAAACCAACAAACTATGTTCTCAGTCAACTTTGCAACTACAATTCATCATATTTTCAGGAAGGGTCAAGTATCAGAGCCTTTTGTTAAGTCCACATACTCAACCATCATTTAACCTTCTATGATTGCTAACACTTACAACATACCCATGAACAAAAAGTTTCAACCAGACACATAGGAAGATAGGGGCTATAGTTTCGCCTCCCAACGTATTCGCCTCAAGGATGATGTCAACAATAATAAATCATGCTCACTCACATCCAACTGGATATATGTGCCTAGATCTTTCCTCACCACATGATGCTTGCAAAAAGAGAAAATGAAAAGGAATAGGTGTTGGGGAACGCAGTAATTTCAAAAAAATTCCTACGCACACGCAAGATCATGGTGATGCATAGCAACGAGAGGGAAGAGTGTTGTCCATGTACCCTCGTAGACCGTAAGTAGAAGCGTTATGACAACGCGGTTGATGTAGTCGTACGTCTTCACAATCGACCGATCCTAGTACCGAAAGTACGGCACCTTCGCGATCTGCACACGTTCGGCTCAGTGACGTCCCACAAACTCACGATCCAGCAGAGTGTTGAGGGAGAGCTTCGTCAGCACGACGACGTGATGACGGTGATGATGATGCTACCGGAACAGGGCTTCACCTAAGCACCGCTACGATATGACCGAGGTGGATTATGGTGGAAGGGGCACCGCACACGGCTAAGAGATCAATGATCAACTTGTGTGTCCATGGGGTGCCCCCCTCCCCCGTATATAAAGGAGTGGAGGAGGGGAGGGGCCGACCCTCTCTATGGCGCGCCCTAGGGGAGTCCTACTCCCACCGGGAGTAGGATTTCCCCCTTCCCTAGTTGGAGTAGGGGAGGGAGGGAAGGACAAGTAGGAGAGAAGGAAAGGGGGCCCGCCCCCAAACCTATTCCAATTCGGCCTCCTGCCCAATGGGGGTGCACCAACCCCTTGTGGGCTGGTGTGCTTCCTTCTTATGGCCCATAAGGCCTGTCGGATTTTGGGTTCTGGCAAAACCCTTAAGGTTCGAACACTGGGGTGCGCGCGAAGATCTCTCCCTCACCGATCACGCCCTCAAGCACTTCGCGATCTCAAAGGCTAGCTCGACGAACTGGCAACACAAGAGACACAAGATTTATATTGGTTCGGGCCACCGTGGTGGTGTAATACCCTACTCCAGTGTGCTGTGGTGGATTGCCTCTTGGGCTGATGATGAACAGTACAAGAGGAAGAACAGCCTCCTGAGGTGAGGTGTTCTTGTGATTGGTTGGTGTGTGGCTAAGGATGGAATGGCTCAGATCTAAGATGAGGTTGATCCTCTCTCTCCCTCGATCAGGTCGATCCCCTCTACTGTGTTGGCTAATCCTATTTATAGAGGCCCTGGTCCTCTCCCCAAATATTGAGCGGAAAGGGAGCCAACAACGGCCAATTTGAAAGGGGACATCTAGTACAAGTTATCCTAACAAAAAGCCCATTTTTTATAGTTACTGCCCAGTTTTTATAATTACATCCCATTTATTATTTTTTAAAGCCCATTTTCCTGTTAAGCCTAATGCATCCCTCCTAGGAAAGATTTGCAGCCCAGCGGGGTGTAGAATAACAAGTTGACCTTGCCTGGGTATTCCTCAAAAAACATATAGCTGGGCTAACCATTTTCATCTTGAAAAAAATTAATATCTTTTTTAGGGCTTAAAAAATAATATGTTGAAAAAATTAATATCTGGGCTGGATATCTGTCCTGGCCTAGACGGGCCACAGCCCACCCAGTTAATACCCTGCTCTCCTCTGAACAACAACGAAAACATCGCCAAGAAAAACTCTGCAGTGCTCACGCCTCAAAAACACAAATACTGCTCGAGCTGCTTGGTCCCAGCTGTCGGCCGCACCTTGTGCAGTTCTCTCGTTTATTAACTACATAGGTTGACAATGGTGTGGGACCGTGATGTCAGGAAACCAGGAGGAAGCAAAAAAATATAGTTGTACATAATAAGGAGGCACTTGTGTACGTACGACTATGGCCCTAGTGGGTCTGTACTGTCAACCAGTCAAAATAAAGTCATCTCCTGAATCCTCATGTTCATGGAGCATGTTAACAATGTCAGCGCCACAGCGAGCGCAACAACTCGAAGGACGACGGAGAGGGCCTCACGGGCCCTACAGATGGTCTGATACAGCGGCCGCTGCTCATTCAGGAAGCCAGGATCATCGGACACCTATGAGCACCTTCGAGAGACTGAGACGGCATGAAACGGTAAGGCCGCGCTTGGGATCTCTCGTTTATTTCACAACTGTATTAAGATACAAGTGTAATTTACTCGTCATCAGAAACAACGCGTAAAATACAGGCGTAATGAAACCGAGGGCCCGAGGTCTATAAGTAAAACCGGCGGGTTACGCGTGTAATTTGAGAGACCGGTGTATATTTTACTAGTCGAAATCGACCAACCAAGCGCTTCGCCCGAGACCATCTGCTTTTATTTACAAGCGTCGGTTTTACAAGAGGTTTTGGTTGGAAAACGACGATCCAATCACGGCCTAAGACGATGAGTTGGTCAGAGGATCATATGGTTTCACGTCTAACCTACCCGACTTGTCGTATAGGCTATGAATGAAACATAAGACGATGAAATTTTTAAGCATGGAAACAACAGAAGAGGATGATCTTCCTAACAAGAAAATCACTGGCATTAGATCGACATGCAAAACAATACGAAGCATTATTCTCAGGAGGCACGGTGAACAGCTCGTGATGCCGCATGCCACAACATTCCAAGCTCAACTTTGCAATCAAACACAAGGCCTGACATTACATAGACAATATTCAGAACAAACTCTTAAAATATCTTACATAAGTCAACATTCATGTGACTATGCATCTCAGCAGAGTAAATATTTACTTCTGAACTGAAGATAGGAATAGGAAAAAACGATCGACGTTGCTCACAGCAAAGGGCGTCCCACTAAAAAATATCAAATGCATGTCTTCTGGCTAACATCAATCAGCAAAAATTGACAAGGTTTTCCAATTCCAATATATTAAACTAATGTCAACTTTGACAAGCTTTTCCCATTCAAAATATGTAATGCCTATGATTGTGGAACGGGAAGGGTTTGTCATCAGTTTGTCATCTGATAGTCCGGTGGCTCAAGGTGACGACGAATGATTAGAGAACCATTCGATGTATTGTGCATGATGAAGTATTATTATGGAGGACACAGACCATCTGAACATTTTGTGCAGTTCCACTAAAATCAAGCTGAGCATCCCTGTGGATTTCGTATTTATATGCTGCTAGAAAACAAAGACACATCAGCACACACATGAATATTGGCCCCAGTGTCAACCCACCAATTGGTGGACTAATAAACTGAAAGTACGGTAAACAGATTACCATACCCAGATACCCCATCATTGTTGCTTAGAGTGACATTGATAGACTTGGAGCCCTGTCCTGGCTTCTTGGTACGTACTTGTTTGGGCACTTGTTTGCCCAGTGTTCCTCCGAACCACAAGTACAGCAGCCATCTCTACAGACTAGTCATGTCACCATCGTCTACTAATACTCTGTAAAGCTTCTCGATCACTCCTTGTGTAATGTAGCGCAAACAGTGACTGCTTCTTTCTGCAAAGTGGTAAGACCAACTGGACCCACTAATGCAGTAGTTTGCCTTAGACACATTGGCTCCTTTTGTGCAGTTCAACTAAAATCAAAGTCGTAATAAAATCGAGCTTTAATTTTGATATCCCTGTAAGCAACAAAAGGTATAAGGGAAACAATTACTGAGAAATAACGATTGATGACTTGTACTCCCAGAAGAAAAACATCTACTGATCTACCTTATCTTAATGGGAAACAAAGCATGAGAGTAGCAATTCTCAATCAGTGTGATTCATTCATATTAACTGAGACATTATGTTAACAATGCCTTGTTTCAACATGTATAAAGAACGACAAAGCAGAAAAGTATCATTCCTAAAACAATGCGACTGATTCATTTTAACAGAGACATTATCTTAACAATACCTTGGTTAAACATGTAGAAAGAACTACAAAGCATGATAGTACCATTTGTAAAACACTGTAACTGATATATAATAACAGAGACATTATCTGAACAATACATTTCTTAAACATGTACTCCGACTGACCCCTAACAGAAATGGTACTCCCGCCGATCCCTAACAAGTGTTGCAGTTTTGAACTAAGATTCAGTAGTTAATTCTGAGGAAAGTAGGTTACTGAACTTTCAAGACCAAGATTTGAAACAACGCCTGAGGTGGATCTAAAAGAGATCTCAACACATATATGGAAATCCGGTCTCATTTTGTGCAGGTCCACCAAAATTAAGCGAAGCAAAATGTCGCAATAGCAACAAGTTGAATAGATATCCCTGTTTTAATAGAGGCAAAAAAGGAATCAATTACTGGCCAATAAAGGAGGATGAAACATGCGGCCACAAAAATGGTGATCCCGCCAATCCCTAACAAGTGTTGCAGTTTTGAAATAAGATTCGGTAGTTAATTCTGAGAGTGGCATTGCTTAATTTTACCAGCGGCATTAGATTAACAAAAAGCATAAACAGTTCTAGGGGAGAGTGGGCGCAATAACCACATGTGCTTCCACCTACTTATAAAGGGGATGATGCAGAGTTTGTTGTAACAAAGCAACAAGCATAATGTCTGGGTTGGTCCCATTTTTGTTCACTATTTAATGGGAAAAGACAGCAATACAATAGCTTCAATTCAACATTTATTTAAAACAATACCAATACAAGTAGCACAACATCTCAAAACACACTGCACGATCATGTGGATGAAGGCAAGTACCAACCTGTCATGACGCACACAAGATCACGTACGAATCTGCCAACACGAATAAGAAATCCAACCTCGTTTTGTGCAGTTACTCTGAAATCAAGTAAAGTTGCCGGTGAGACATTTAAGTTTGCTATAGCAACAAGTTGAATAGATATCCCTGATTTAACAGAGGCAAAAAAGGAAACAATTACTGCCAATAAAGGAGGATGAAACATGCGGCCACAAAAAGAAGCATCTACCTTATCTTGATGGAAAACAAAGTACATGACAGTAGCATTTATAAAACGGTTGCATTGATTCATATTAATAGAGAAATTCTCTTAAAATAGTTCAGTAGTTAATTCTGAGAGTGGCATTGCTTAAAATACAATAGCTTCAATTCAACATTTATTTAAAACAATACCAATACAAGTAGCACAACATCTCAAAACACACTGCACGATCATGTGGATGGGACATGGGACATGCGAGCACCATGTGCATCCACACATATAAATGGGTGATGCAAAGTATGTAGCCAGGCAGCATATCTGCGTTGGTCCCATATTTGTTCTCTTTGAAACTTTTTCCGGTATGAGGGCAGCAAATCTAGTCCTGCACAAACTACCCGACACCCCAGTTTCTTTCCCTTTTCAACAAAGAGTTGGATTCCTTACATATGTGTGTACTGGGTTACCCCCTTTTTCCCTTTTCGACCAACAAAGCGGCTGGATAGCTAGTCTATACTACTTTCCCTCCCTCCTTTCCTCATTGAACCACGTCCTAGATTCATGCTCCACCCCACCGCACCCTTCTTTCCTCTTTGAACTAAGACCTAGATTCGACTACATAATCGAAAAAGATCAGCATGCAGCTAGACCAATGACGGTTTCAAAGAAACCTATACCTTAGGGTCGTCGGGATGTGGCAAGGCATGCGGCGGGAGGTCGGATATGCCCACACTACGTACGGTAGTGAGGAAGAAGGGGTTGGTGGCCCTCCCGCACAGGCGCTGGGTGAAAGAGAAAAGTGCAGCCGGTAGTGGATTGCAACCAAGGTGAACTGATGAAGGATATCATCTTTGTGGGTAACAAGCAAAGAGCACTGATGGAAGACAGCTTGTTTTTCATTGAAAATTGATCAGCTTCACCAGCCAACGCAACCATGAGGCGCAACCATGAGCATCAATAGGTCATCGTGGTGATGCATCATCCATTTGGCATCAAGTTTGGGTGAGGCACCTATGAAGTTCGACAAATCCTTATTGTGGTCTGTTTCTTCTCAGTAGTCAAGCTCGAGGAAGGAAGAACCACATGGCAGAGGACAGTGAGGCGGAACAACAATGGCCATCCAATTTTGTGCAGTTCCAGTAAAATTGAGGAAGACATGCCCGGGTATGGAGATACGCATCGCTGTTTCCAAAAATATAAAAAGGGATATAGTGTTGTTACTTTGTTTTACAAGATTAACAACGACATCTCAATTGTCAATAAGAATTATGAAAAGTACACCAACAAACAAAAGCATCATGATTATCTTGATGGAAACTAAACCAGGATACCCGAGAAAAAAAAGCATTTCTTCATTTAACCAGTGATAGTATTAGATTAGCAGCAGCAATAGGAGCATATGGACAATGACCGCACAACCACCATGTACATTTTGTCGAAACAAAATGTACACCTCCACCGAGGCATAAATCAGGACAACTTTTCGAGTGGCATTTCCTCTATAATAGTAGGTGATGTTGGACCAGCCGACGAACCCTAGCTACTATACATGGGGAGCTGGGGAGTAGTCGCATAGAAGAAAACCCGCATGCAGCAACCTGGGGAGCTGGACTAGTACAAGAAGTTATACCTCAGGTGGGCGAGATGTCGCTTAGGCGGGCGGGCGGGATCTGCCCACATGATGGCAGCGAACAAGGGCGCGGAGGACCTTCATTCGCGCCAGCGCCGGCTCCGAGAGGACGGTGTGCATTGGCTTCCTCCATCGCCGACGGCGACAATGTCAACGCTGCACCTCCTCACCTCCCGCAGCGGACGGGATTCGTCCGGATCTGTGACCACCAGTGAGGAGAGAGATAGTGTGGACACTGTCATCTTTTTTTGATATGGAGAGGGTGAGAGAGCGAGACACAAGAAATTCTATCAAACAGGAGGCTATAATGGAGTAAAACAATCCCTCCATAGCAATGGTTTTAAATAGAATACACGCGTTCTCGGAAAAAAGAAACGAAAACTGGTAGACAAATTTTTAACGACCAAGAAAGAAAACTCGATCAAAACACGCCCCCGCTTCCAGGTCGCGAGAGTCGTCGCGCACACACACATAGACATAGACATGGATATCCGTGTTTATGTAAAATTCCATTTCCATCTCCATCTCCAATCATATTTGTCCAACTGGCACATTATTTACGCTGTTAATTATATACGCGGCAATATTAACGTACATCATCTCTTGTTTGCGGGCGTCCGGACCGCTGCCACGGCCGCTCCTGACCAACCCGAACCCTCTTCATCACCCACGCGTGCTTCCCACCCGAAACGGTTAGTGCCGCATTCATGCCCGGCCAGAGTGGACGCGACCTCTCACTGACGCCGGCATTGAAGCGGCGCGCCGGCCGAGAGAGCATCGCCCGCGCCGCTTCCCGGTGCACGCGACTGTTCCGCGTTCAAAGGTCACAATAGACGGCCACAACATGCATGTAAAAAGTTCTTGGGAGTCCGTGCTATAGCTAGCTGTCCTCCCCAACTCGTCAATCTCTTCCAGTAGTACTAGTACTCCATGGCGCGATCCATCGACAAGCAGGCGGGAAAGTTACCGTATACTCGGTTTGCGGTGAGTGGCATGCCGAGCAACCGTGTGGGGTCGAACCCTGGAGGAGGGTGAGACACGAACGCGACAGACGTGATTTAAACGTTGGTTTTGCTCAATGGCGCGATCCAACGAAATGAAACGTTGGTTTCTCTCCGTTTCCATTTTTTCTCCGGAAAAACGAAAACTTTCCACTCCATTTTCATTCCTTTTCGACCAACAAAGCGACATGGAGATGGAGCTACGTGTGGAGCTGCGGTAGTGGAGCAAGCCGGCTCCAAAAGGAAGATGGACTACCTGGGATGTCGGGTTGTAGCTAGAAGGGCGGTTGGGACGCAGCATCGGCCCATACCGCGGTGACCCCCGATTGGGACGCATCGACTGTGGATTTTCTCCCTCGCCGATGTCGACCGCGTCTACGCACAACATTGTTCCCTTCCCCCAGCTGCGGGATCAGGCCAGATATGTGACCAACGGTGTGGCCACCGTCGTTCTATGCTTGTGAAGAGAGCAACCCAAGCCAGCAGGCTTGTAGCTTAGGCTCCTGCTAGTGTATATATAGTGGTTTTCTTTTTGTCTCCATATCAACCATTTTATATTGCGTACGTGTCATTGAAGAGTGAAATGATGGTTGCTTCTTCCGACTAACTTACTGTGTGATTTGACTGCTCCTTTAGTGGTCCGTACACGTACTCCCCCTACGTGTATGCAACAGTCACACATACACATGGACGCAAAAATGCACGCGACGCGCCTAATGCATGCATGTCCAAGCACACGACGGAACACACACGGTCACACTCAAGTGCTCAACCTACACGTGCATGCACACACATACTCAGCCAGGGTGAGCTAGTGACCGTATAAACACCGAAAAATGTATATATTGAGTGCAATGAGCGTATTATGAAGTCCAATGACCGTATTTTTACAAATATACAGTGACAGATAGTGTATTTATCTCGTTTGAAATTAAGCCATATTAACTGGAGAGGAGGTAGTATGGACTAGCATTACTTTGCTGTGTCCCGCAAGTTGCCGAACGAGGAGAAGCTTGCAGGACGGGAGAAGCTTGCGCGTTGTGGCTCGCAGGACAAGGAGAAACTTTTGACTAATGCAAGTTGTCCTTCGCTCAGGCAGTGGACGTGCAACAGTTAATTCGGTGTCAGATTGCCAGAAGCATACACTATACTAGTAGTACTATTATTGTTGCACTTCCCGAAGAGGCGAACAGCCAAGCGCAAAGTTTACTAGTACTAGTACTACTACTATAGTATATAGAGGTAGTACTAGGAACCGGATGGAGGAGCGTCTGCACTCTTCTTATATTTTTAAAATGTAATAAAGCAATCTTCAACACATTTGATTCTCTTCGAGGGTTCTCGCATGTGATAATAGAAGTTGATTGCATGGAACACTCGCCACAATTCTTGCTTAATTCTGGCTCATATCCTGTTACAAATAGGAGCGCTTGGTAATATTTCCTCTTTTTTTGTTATTCAGCATGTAAACAGGCCAGTAAACCTTGCGGCGCATCTTTGTGCGAACCATGCTTGCTGCACTTTGAATGTAGCCGAGAGCTGGCTTGATGAAACACCTCGATTCCTACTTCTTTTTTTGCGGGGTACCTCGCTTCCTAGTGACCAGTGTCTTGGCTAATCGTCCTAAGAATGCTTATATATGAATAAAGCTCTCTCATTTACCCGCAAAAAAGATTAAGCCATATTAACCGGAAAGGAGGGAGTATGGACTAGCACTACTTGTTGGTGTGTCCCGTCAACTCGCAGAATGAGGAGAAGCTTGCAGGACAAGGTGAAGCTCGCTTATGCCGTTTGACTAATGCAAAGTACCCTCGCCCAGGCGGTGGACATGCATCAATTCATTCGATGTCAGATTGCCAGAGGCATACACTGTAGTACCGAACATGCGGAGTGCCATCATTGTTCGACTTCACGAAGAGGCGAAGAGCCAAGCGCAAGGTTTAGTAGTACGAGTAGTACTACTACTAGAACCGCATGGTGGAGCCTCTGTACTCTTATTTTTCTTAATCTTTGATAAAGTACACATTTATTCCGAAGAAGGGCGGAAAACGGCAGCCCAACATGTAATGATGATATCAATCAACCATGCTCGAATATATCTTGGCCTTCGTGCGAGCCCGTCTGTGTGTTCTCGCTCCCCGTCTCTCCCAAGGAACGGCGGGTTGGCCATTTTGCCGTCAATTGAGATTGTTTTGCTCACACTCCGGTCCCACATGTTAGTGATATGCCAAGAGGAGGTGCGTTGACCGACTGGCCATACACGTACTTGGTTTTGCACCTTCATACTACTCCTCCCTCCATCACAGTTTACAGTGCATGCTTCATTATGATGCATTTCTCTCAATGCATTTCCACCACTAGAGAGACTTTAGACGCGTTTGATTTAATGCTCAATTAATTAGGGCGTGGTAACCACAGTTTTCTCTCGATGTAGTACTACGGAGTGGAGTAAGTGCATGCATGTGTCTACCTGGGGTGGAAGCACTGCATGCATGTGTGTACGCATTATTTCCTCTAGTAATAGAGGCCGTGCTATAACTACCAATGCTATTTTTCAGGCCAATCGCTAGTCGCCTTGGTCCCGGAGATTTTCACTTTTTCTGAAGCGCGCTCTATAAACAGTGACAGATGGAGTAGTATGAGCGGATTCAGAGAAGAGCGTATTGATGGTTGCTTCTTCTGAGCAACTTACAGTGGGAAAGGTGAGGCTTATGATTTGACTGCTCATTACTCACTATTAATGCGGCGCAACGACCTATCTGAGTCTCCCTTGCGGCTGTGCACTACCCCCTCGGTTCTTAAATATACTCCGGAGTATTTGTCTTTCTAGAGATGTCAACGAGTGACTACTCAAATATTTGTCTTTTTAAAGATTCAAATGGACTACTACATACGGAAGTATATAGACATATTTTAGAGTGTAGATTCACTCATTTTGCTCCGTATGTAGTCACTTGTTGAAATCACTAGGAAGACAAATATTTAGGAACGGAGGGAGTACACATACGAAGCAAAATGAGTGAATCTACACTCTAAAATATGCCCATTTCAATTTTGTAAAAATAAAAATATTTAGGAAGGAGTATAATTTTGTCCATGGCACATGGACCCGGATGCCGAAGAGGTTATGGCAATGCTATCAAGCTTCCAACATATGTTTACATAATTGACGTACTATACAAATAATTTTCCAGCAACATGAAATTGTACAATGGTGTGAGCTTTCAGCTTTTGTTTCGTGTGTCTTGCCATCGATGCTCTTTCAGAAACAATAAAAAACTAACTTCCTTGCTAATCAGAGCTAATGTTTACATCACAACTGAAGACAAAGTTGTGAGAAGGTGTTAAATTAAAATTGATTCATGCTTTCATTGGCAGCAACGTCCCCCCCAGCTCTGTCTAAATCAACAAGGCCCATTGGGAAAAAAAGTAGCTGTCTGGGCATGCAACATTCCGATCATTTTGTGCAGTTCCACTAAAATAGAGCTGAGCGTCCCTGTTCCAAAGATATTAAGTGTGATTGCGATAATAGAGGACTGCTGATGAAACAATAAACACACAAATAGAAGCCGGTCACCTTTGCAGTCTCTCTTAAGACTAACTAGTTGGAGAAGATTAGGCTCGGAGTTGGATGAGGAGGATAGAGCAAAACCAATCTCCCTTTGTGCAGTCGCAATGAAATGTAGAGACGTTGCCTGTGTGACATTTTGGCAGAACTACACAAAACACTCTTAAGAAGAAAGTGATTTGTGCAGTTCACCAAAAGGTCGCAATAGCAACGAGGTGAAATGGATAGCCCTGTTTGCAAAAAAGTGGTAGAAAGGAAACAATTACTGGCCAATAACAGTTGATGACACATGCAACGACAAAAAAGAAGCATATTCCTTGTCCTAAGGGAAGATAACAACACGGTTGTGTTTGTCTAAAATGGTGTGAGGACGAGATTGCAATATGGAAAGTACGCTGGACGAGCTATGTTTTGGGCAAAGAACTATGGAAGATCCACATGCAGCGACGTGGGAAGACAGGCAGTGGAGCAAGGCCGGAGGGGATACCTGGAGGTCGTCGGGATGTAACTATGTGAGCGGCGGTGGGCGGAATCTGCCCATACTACGACAGCAAGCAGGTGGTGTAGGCCCTACCACGCCGGAGCTTGGTCAGAGAGAATGGCGTGTACCGTAGATTGGGACGTGCTGCCTCGGCGCCGTCGAACGGAGAAATGATGCACGTCCTCCCTTTCCGCCGGTGGACGGGATGCGGCCGTATCAGTGACCAACGGTGAGAGAGAGAGGCCACCACAGCCTTGTGTGAGATACTCTGAAGAGAGACAAACTAGGCAGGCAGGCTCCATTGTGAGATACTTTGAAGAGAGACAAACCACACGTGGTACACGACCTTTGTAGGTAAACAACCGCTACACGCATTCAAATTAGCACATGGGCTGCCATTTCGTACAGAAATGAGCTCCACCGTGTACCCGCGCGGGTGTGGCTGGGCACGAAGCGTGAGTACGTGCACGGAGCACCTATTCTCTTCTTGTATACGTACACCACCTACGTGGGGTTGTGTGAGAGAGATATAGTGTGTGGGTTCGTGAGAGTTTTTTTTTTGGGGGGGGGGTCAATCAAAAAATGTAACATATGCAATGTGTGTGAAATAGAGTCCTGGATATATCATATATATAGAGGGGGCGATCCACGAGAAGAGAGTGGAGGTATCATCGGCTTGAGGTGTCCATAGAATCAAAGAGAGGGATGATGTGTGTGTGCGCGCACACGATCGATAAAGAGTGCCATCGAATTTGTGTGTGCCCACATCAAAGATATAGAGTGGCTGGCCTACTGGAACGTGAGAGGGGACAAATGCAGTTTGTCTCTGTGGCATGGATACCTACCTACAACGCTCGACTATCGGTGTGTGGTGGGGGGGGGAGGGAGGCCTAATTAACTATAGAGGTACAATGGCTGGTATATGTGTGGAGGAGGAGAGAGGCCTACCTTATGTATTAAGGGAGATCGATCTACCTCATGTATTAAGGGTGATCGATCGACATCCATGCATATGTGTAGGAGAGGAATAAGGTTGGGAGAGAGACAGAGCTAGAGTGTTGGAGGGGGTGGTAGTGGAGTTGCTTCTAACAAATGGTGGGATAGGCTTGCTAGACAACCGGAGGGCACGCCTGCAATATCAATAAGAGAGGGGATGGTTGAATGTCTATGCACGTGCGTGTGAGAGACGGGTCAGGAGGCATGCACGAATGATGAGCGGGGGGGGGGGGGGGCGATATGGATGTGGTAAGCAGACATAACTACATAGGAAGATCAATCGTCCTTTGTCAGAGAAAGGAGATACATAACTTGTGATGTACGTCGATCGATGGGGGGATAGTTATAGTCGACCTAGGTATATGTTGGGAAATCGATCGGTATACGTGCATGTGTGTGTTAGAAGCAAATGAGGCACGAGGAGAAGGATAGAGAGAGAGAGGGATGCATCTAGGAGGTGGTGCGAGAGTCATACAATATCGAGGGGGGAGAAGTGTGCGAGTACGAGATCGATGAAAAGAGTGGTGGGAGTGAGGCATGGATGGTGATAAGAGAAGAGGGCAAGCTTGCGTTTTGTGCTAGGCACACCTGGCTAGAGAGGCATATCGATGATGTGTGCCGTAAAGAAGGAGCTGGGGGGGCTACACACACCGTGGGTGAATGACCTAAAGTGAAAAGACGAATTTACGCGATGGAGCTAGAGAATGCTGAGGGAGGGTTAGAGGGATGCGGGCGTCTGCATGCACGAGATAAAGTTAGCGCTAGCTAGCTACAAAGATAAGAGGATTGTGTGGGTGTAAAAGACGAATAGAGGATCATACTTCATTATAAAAAGCGAAATCAGATATTTGAAGAATTTATCATAGTGTTTTAAATCAACGCATGTGTGAATATATATAACGGTGATACACATGGTGTGGTTATGAACATGTTATACTACATATAATATATTTTATCTCTACTCTTATAAAAAACGGAGTGGTTGATGATGGTGCCATCCTGCAATATAGGCCGTTTGATTTATATCTGACGGATAGGAAGGAAACTATGGCAATTTTGAAAAAAGATACCCACACCCCTCTCCATATTTGCAAATTAGGCCTCCCCTTGATCATGTTGATGTTTTGTGGAACGCATGGGCATCTTGCTAGTATTACATATAACATATAGAACATTGATCATAATTTGGGCTAATGTGTGGCTTTTGCAGCTCAGGTCTAAATACTTGTCATAATGTAGGGGGCGGGGCACTATACTATGTGCGATAAACACGGTGTACACGTATGGAACATGGTTTAGATTATGAATATATAGTTAGTACATCAAATGTACTATTATTTGGAATCAACATCAAGTGTATTCAAAAAATAGAATTCGAGTTCATGTAGTACACATAGTTCATATCTATCTCTATAGTAATCATGTGGTGTGTTATTAAGGTAATACATGAATGATGGTTGAAGTTGGCAACAATCATGATTGTAGATTGTTATTGAAATAGAGAAACGAATTCAAATTCAGTTCGAATTGCAGCGGTAGTATAGACATTTGGAATGCACTAAAATGTTGGTATGAGTAGGTTACATGCATTATACAACAAGCGAAAAAATTTAATTGGACATAACATGGATTCATACTACTGAATAGCATTTAATTGCACTAAATTGTTGGTATGAGTAGCTTTAAATATCATTTTTATAGTAAAACAGGGCAAGACTCTCTCTTTGTGTGGTGTGAATAGTTTTATTTTTTTCGTTTTCTTTTTGGTTGAGGGAAGTGCGAATTGATTTGGTACGTACAAGTACAATATTACACGTTAGGCTTGTCCCTAAAATTCAACCTGCGCCTTGTTATATGTCGAAAATTCAGATACCGTGCTCCCAAAACTGGCGCCTTCACAACCCGCGCCTTGCTATCCCTAAATTACAACGCGCGCGAAAACTCCCTCCAGCTGCCAAATCCCAACATGCGAAATCCCCCTTCTAACCCTGAGCCGAAAGGGCCGCTAGTTCAAATTGGTGTGAGGTACTTTTGCAACACACCCTACATTTTGGACAAGCGCGTCCCTAAGTCATGGTTCACCCCCTCCCATCGCCTCCTTTTTTCCATTCGAAATCCCAGGCCGCCATAACCTCTTCTCTCCAGCCGGGAAACCCCACCCTCCTCCATCCGCCACCTCACCGCTACCCAGCCGGAGCCTCCTCCCCGACGATGTTGTCCACCGCAACAGCTCGACGTCCCTCGTCCACCTCCCTAGATGAGGATCCGTCGTCCATCTCGTCATCCCACCGGTTCAGCCACCCCGTCCTCCACCTCCAAGGAGCTACTCCGACGATCGCCTCGTCTATCGCGGCTACTCCATCCCCACAGCGCCGCCTTAACCTGCTCCACCGGAACCGCGGCATCCTCACCGACTCCTCGGACGAAGCCGAGGCCAACTCGGCGCCACCAAAGAGGTTGTACACTCATCGCATCGCACCTTCTCCTTAGCTCGATCTCCCGGCGCCGACGGTGCTCCATCCCGCACCCCCATGGAGCGACTACCTTGAAGCCGGCGCCGCGGGCGACATCTACACGGCGGCTCTCCCCTATTGCGAGGCCCCTTCGGCAGCGGCGTCCATACTAGCCGGATCTGCTGCTGCTGCTGCTGCTCCGGCTCTCGCTCGCTCGCGCTGCTGCTTCTCCCCCCTTGCTCGTGCTGCTGCTCTGCTCCGATTTAGCTGCACTTCAGTCGACCGAATCGACTTTTGGGTCAGTCAATTTTTAGGGGGTGGGGGGGGGGCTCACCGAAGTTAAGGAAGAACCACCCACAGTGGGGATGGGGGCTCGCCGGAGAGGTACCCCACTATCTATCTTAGGGTTCAGGGTGGGGGTGGGAGGCCTATAGGGCTGGCCGGGGCGGCGGCGGACCGGCGGTGGGGAGTTGTTTCGGGGTGGTGAGGCGGCGCTGGGGCCGGCGGTTCGGCCGGTGGTGGCTGGCGGCTCAAGGGGGTTCATGTTGAAGATGAACTGCAGGCCCTCCCTAAACTACATGTCAAGTGCCTCTTTGCTACCATTGCGTTCAGTTTCGACAGTAACATTCAGATTCCACAGTAAATTTCAGTTTCGACAATTAAGTTCAGAGTCAATAGTTTTTACCTCATCTGTTGTAGTCAGGTGGTTTTTGGTGATGTAAATTTTACATCTATTTTACATCATCTATTGGAGATGCTATTAGAATCCCACTTGAGATTGACGATGTCTGTCTTGTGCTGCTTCAGCCTTGATGTCTTACGGCTCACCGGGGCTGCTCCAACGACAGAACAATCCATCACAACAGAGCAGTACCTTGGACGCCGTCTACAGATTCCTCAGATCTTCCTCCATACCTACGACAGCCACCTTTGCCTCAATTGCTTCAGCGACCAACCCAATGATGTTGAGGTCGACACGGCTACGAGAAAGAGGTTGTACACTTGTTGCCTCACTTATTACTATACATTCATGTGGATCCATTAGGGCTATTTTGGTTCAACGGAAAAACATAGCAATAGGGAATTTTCCAATGGCACTCTACTATTCAATCATTCATGCATTTTGTTGAAAGGAATGAAGCGAAACATCCACCTGGACCTACTTTTCAAAATCCTATGCATGAAAACAAGACCAAGTGCATTAGTGGCAGAATAACATTCTAACTGTACACGCTTTCATATGGTTTCACTTTATTTTGGCCATGTTTCTTTGCATTCCTCTGCTCTTCCAATTCCTATAAACCAAACACTCAAGTTGACAGAAATCCCGTGTTTACAAATGCTTTCTTTACCATGTGCATTCCTATCCTATTCCGGTGTTTTTCCTATCCCTGCATTTTTAGAATCACGCAAGCCAAATGAGCCCTTATAGAATTACTTCAGTTACATGTAGGTGTCGAAGGGAACTTTGTGTGGTTTGTCCTGCTCCTGCCGCGACGTCGTCCACCTCAACTGAGCTGCTCCATCGACAGAAACATCCACCAAACCAGACATCACGACTCCTGGCCGTCTTTCGCCACCTCAGATCTCCTTCCCTGCCGCCGCCACCCACCGCAATGGCATCACCATCATCGACTCAACAGATGAACCTGAGGAGTACACAGGTCCACAAGAGAGGTCGCACTCTTTTGTTTCTGCTTATGTTATGCATTGCTTAAAATTACCTGCTACTTTATCATCCTGTTCACCTCTTGGACTCCAAGTCAAGTCCAAATTAATGTTCAAACTTGAGTTCTAAATTAGTTGTGGGGCACATATCGAGGAAGCAATGAATAGTATCTCTGTCTAATATCTGGTTCACCTAGGGTATGCCTATGTTGTTCATCTTGGGTGGGAAACAAATAGTAAAGCAATCATCATCTGTCTTTTTATTAAATTAAAGAAATCATCAGCCTGCTATCATTATTTTTGGATCCATCCACTGGTTGTTACCATCACTCTAAATTTCTGCATGCTCTCCTTACATAATCTCACCATATTTTTTGTACGCATGTCAGATATTGTACACAGTCATGCTGAGCATGTAGAGAAAAAGAGAAGAGTTTTGCGCGGCAATACAATGTCATGCAGACATCGCTCCATGGTGGGTTCAATGGCAAACCCTCCCCACCCCTCTCCAGATTCTAATCCAGAGGAAGATATCTGTTCTGAGGCAGATTCAGACGCCGCTGACCACTCCTATTTACCCTCAAGGTGTTTGCTCTACCTTGGCATGATGATGTTAGTCATATCATGCATATGTTGCCTTGCAGTGCCTACTTTTGACATCATATATCTCATCTGCTTAGTTTAGACATGTTCTGTAATGCCACCTGTTTAGTTTCTATATCATATATGGGAATTGTGCAGTCTCATGTCTTTTAGCCAGCCATAATATATGTGAAATGTGCAATGCCATCCTGTTTAACCAGGCATCATATATTTGAATGATATCTTGCCCATCCTTTTCTTCATTACATTTCCATTTGTCGACAATTTTTGTACATTAAACTACTCTTCCTGTGAATCAGCCATTTGGGTGGGAGATTGAAAAATCTGGAGTGAAAACAAGCCCTTCAGCGCAGACAGTGCTACCTGTCGAAGCAGATCTCTTGTTGGGTCCCGATAGCTCCTCAGAGATGGATTCAGAGACAGATGACCAGTCGTATTCCCCCACCGAGGTGTATGCTCTAACTTGGCATGGTTATACTGCTCATATCGTGCATATGGTGTCTTGCATTGCATAGATTAGACATCATATACACAATATTCAACACCATGTTCTTAGTTTAGACATCATATCTAATGCCCTCTGTTTAGCATATAAATCACATATGTGAATTAAATGATGTGATCCTGATTACTTAGATAACATGTAGGTGAGTTATTTCATGCGATCCTGTTTAGTTATTCATCATATCTTTGAATTATGTTATGCTATGCTATCCAGTTTAGATAGACATCATATATGTGAAATTATGTCATGATATCCATTTTATTTAAACAATATACATGTCAACTATTTCATGCCCTCTTTTTTCCACACTATCTATTGCATCTATCACTCATACAATGTCTGTACATTCAACTATGTTTCATGTTTATCAGCCATTTGAATTGGAGCGGGTGATGCCAGCATCTAGCGGACTAAAAACACGGTCTTCAAATAAAACAGTGCTACCTCTTGGTGGAGATAGCACCCCAGTTGTACACGCACGAGAACCAGCCCTACCACACATAACCCAAACTCTTGCAGGTTGTACCCCTACTGCGATGGACAGAGAACCAGCTCCACCCAATCTAACCCCAACCCCAGCAGATAGTAACCCAGTTCCTGTTGACACAACACCATCTCCACCATAGAGCTCCCAAACAAGAGCAGTTAGTAAGGCAGCTCCAATGCCCAAAGGGCTAGTACTACCACGACGAACCCCAACTCCACCAGTTAGTACGCCTATTCCTGTGGAGGAAGCAGAACCAGCTAGTCGTAGTTTAGCATCTATCGCATTTGATGTTGTTAAATCGTATGTGTGTATCTTCCCATCTTGGAAATATTATTTTGAAGATGAAGGAAAATGCCAGTTGCAGGTGTCTATCCAGGAGTTATGTGTAAGTAATGTTATTCATGGCAATTACTTTGCTTTGTCCCATACATCCTACCTCCATGATGGTTATAATACAACAAATTTTCCCATTTTTCTCTATAGAGAAGGACCGATTTGGAAACTCAGGATGAGGTAACCTGTGCTAATACCTCTGCTATCTTCAAGAATGCTTGGTGGCAGTATCGGAATTACCTGAAGAAAACGGACTTCACCGGCAAAGAAACTCATCAAATTCCCTTACGTTCTCCTGAGACACATTTATTGGACAATGACTGGGAACGCTTTGTTCTGTACTAGTCCCGAACCAAGAATGTGGTAAGGTCTATGAGCTCATTTTCTATTTTTAAGTACTATATTCTTGCGTCTTACTGTACTCTGTTCATGTAGAACAAGTGCCTAAACCTGAAGAACAACTGTTCTAATTTAAGATTCCATTGCTATCATAGTTCAAAAAAGCGCTAGGCGTTAATTGTGCGTTTTGCCACAGCCTTGCGCTTTACTGACCAAAGCACATGATTATGCGCAGTTATGCACTGATTAAGTGTAGTTATGCGCAATGCGTTTCGCCAACGCCTAGAGCCTAGGCGTGCTTAAGCACTCGCTTAGGCGCGCCTTTTTTTTAACTATGATTGCTATCGTGCATACTGCTTTGCTCTTGTATCACTGTATTTACTCATACAATCTTATTTTTAAATTGAAGGATCCAATTGAAACTTCAATGGCACAACAGGTATGTTCACGCATGTGTCTTTAACATGCTTGATCTTATCAATATCTCTGTTGATTTCAATTTCAATTGTGTATACAGTTGACTTCTCATATCATGCACATTACTAGCATCACAATAGATCTAACAGTGTTGTTGTACATGTAGACCTGTGGTACCCATCTGAAATCTTGTTGCGCCGTGTAGTTTCCCACGCTTTGTATTCTTTCACTGCTACTTTGTCTTGAATTGATATGATTTGAACCGTGTCTCTATTTTGATTTGGCAAGACAATGCAGTTACCATAGGACATAGATATATGTTTGTTTGATGCTTTTATTATGTATTAGTACTTGGCAATAAAAGACTTGGTAGTTTAATCCTGTCCACCTTACTGATGAACTGGTTCACCGAAATGAGTTTCATATACTAGTACATGCTAAACTGTTATGTGTCTGCTTGTTTCTTCTTTTAGAATGCTGACAGAATATTGGGAAGAGTGCCTTATTAAGCAACGGTAAAGGAAGTAATGCAGATAAGGTTCAGGATAGTGACACATCCTTGTTGGTCTCCAACAAAGCTGATAAAATAGCTAAGGAAGACTATCTCGAAGACAGTGAGACAACCCCAAAGTCCTGTATTGGTTTAGTGTTGGAGTTACTGGCCACTACCGCTTGCACAAGATATTCAAACTCACTGTCTGAATCAGTTTGGTTTCTTGAGTATCAACTACAAGCTGAAAGACATCGATCAGCTATGCTGCGACAAGAAGCAGAAGGACTGCGGAAGTCCCTGGATCATTCAGATGCATACTTTCTGGTGCAACAACAAGCGTCGGAGGATTTTAGCGCCAAACAGGACAAAGCTAATAAGCTTGCTAAGCTTATTGCCAGCATGGTGGATACCACGTTTCTTGAGCTCTTCTGAAGTTGTTTCAGTTATGCTCTTGCTTTGCGGCCGCGTTTATTTGCACTGGTGGCCAATTTTGACGGCGAGTGTATGTAATATGCTGCTTTGTTCCCTATATTTGCACTGGTGGCGAACTTTGATGCCCAGTGGATGTAATATGTGTAATAGCGGTAATAGGCTAGCGTTAATTGCTTGCTTATTTATTTCCTTATTGTCTTGTTTAGTTGTTTGCTTGTAGTCACTGCAGTTCTTTTTCTGTGTTTTCTAGTGGCCACAATAACCTATTTTTGGAAACTAGGCCAAAATAATCATGGCAACACACGGACTGTTGTAACCATGGGCCTCCCGCAGGCCGTATGATCCATGGGCCTTCTACGGGCCGTAGGATCCATTGGCCTTCTATACGGGCCATAGGATCCATGGGCCTTCTACGGGCCGTACGATCCATGGGCCTTTTACGGGCCGTAGGATCCATGGGCCTTCTACGGAGCGTATCGTCATTTCGCCAATCATGGGCTGTACTATTCATGGACAATAACAGGCCGTTTATTGGCCGTATTTGATAACTCTATGAAAATAGCCCAATGGGTTTATTTCGACATGAAAACGGCCCAACGTATTAAAGGGCCACAAACGGGCCGACTGTAACCACGGGCTGAATTTGGCTCACAAGCAGAAAATGACAGTAACGGCCCGTAAGTAACCGAATGCTGGAAATGAGCCCAAGAATAAATGGGCCCTGAGAAGGCCAAAAGATATCATGGGCTGGAAACGGCCCAAAGGAATAATGGGCTGTTAAAGGGTATAAAGTGATACATTGTTCATTACGGGCCAGTTTTACCACGGGCCGTTAAGGGGCCGAGGGTTACTAAGGGCCTCACATGGGCTGAAAGACGTCATGGGCCATACATGGGCCGGAAGTTAAAACGGGCTGGAATTATATTGGACGGCCCAGATGACGCTGCTGGGCCTAATTCGGATAGGCCGTTAACGGGCTTGCCGTGGGCCGGCCCGCCACCTTTTGACCAAGTCAAACATGCCAACCTTTTCACAGGAATGAGCCTCTATTGGGTCGTGCCACGTGTCGGTGTGTCATAGGCGCTTTGGGTCCAATGAGTGGATGACATCTGTCCCAACGGTGAGCCGACACGTGTTTCCTCCAGCCAATGATGATTTTACACGTGGAAAATCCCCATTGGTCGGGGCTGTTAACGGGTTATCGGATCCAAAACTGGACCCGATAGCTTAACGGCGTTCCGTTACGGTGGATGCCATGTGTCGGTCACCCTTGACGAAAGCACTTCTGTGACGCGCGATTTATCGTCATGGAAGTGGACACTTCTGTGCTGATAATTTTGGTAATGTCATGGAACACTTCTACGACAACACATGTATGACTATCTTGATTATGTCATAAATTTTTCATGGATGTACATGCATGATAGAAAACGTGACCTACTGTGACAAACACGTATCACCACAAAAGTGTATTTTTTTGTAGTGCTAGTCCAATCTAGTTACCGGCAAGTCTCTTTACTCGTTCCGTAATGCATCATACCGTAACTAACTCATTAGTCACAATGCTTGCAAGGCTTATAGTGATGTGCATTACCGAGAGGGCCCAGAGATACCTCTCCGATACTCGGAGTGACAAATCCTAATATTGATCTATGCCAACTCAACAAACACCATTGGAGACAGTTGTAGAGCACCTTTATAATCACCCAGTTACGTTGTGACATTTGGTAGCACACAAAGTGTTCCTCCGGTATTCAGGAGTTGCATGATCTCATAGTCATAGGAACATGTATAAGTTATGGAGAAAGCAATAGCAGCAAACTAAACGATCATCGTGCTAAGCTAACGGATGGGTCAAGTCAATCACATCATTCTCTAATGATGCGATCCCGTTTAATCAAATGACAACTCATGTCTATGGTTAGGAAACATAACCATCACTGATTCAACAAGCTAGTCAAGTAGAGGCAAACTAGTGACACTCTGTTTGTCTATGCATTCACACATGTACTAAGTTCCCGGTTAATACAATTCTAGAATGAATAATAAAAATTTATCATGATATAAGGAAATAAGTAATAACTTTATTATTGCCTCTAGGGCATATTTCCTTTAATAGGGAAGGATACTCCGACTCTTACATAAAAGTAAATGCATAGAAGTAAAACATAGGCCCTTCGCAGAGGGAAGGAGAGGTTGCCATGCGCTTTTTGTTTGTATGCCAAATCCCTTATTGCAAAAGAACATCACATTATATTGCCCCTTATGATAGCAACCTTTATTATGCAGTCCGTTGCTTTTATTACTTTGCCATCACAAGTTCGTACAACGCTCAATTTTCTCTTACACTAAATGATCCAAAACATTTAGAAGCAATTTTTATTGTCTTATTGCACCGATGACAACTTACTTGAAGGATCTTACTCAATCCATAGGTAGGTATGGTGGACTCTCAAAATAAGATTTTGGGTTTATGGGTTTTTGGATGCACATGTAGTATCTCTACTAGTGTGGAATTTTTGGCTAGCATAGATATTGATCAAGCACCACATGTTGAAGGATCTATGACAGTTTGAGGGACAAAATCTTTTCAACACACGCGGGGCAGGAACGAGTAACCCGCCCGGTGTAACCCGTGCTGCTGAGGCGCTAGGAACTGGAGTGGCGGCTCAGCCTCGTGTGCCAGACCTGCCCCATAGGGATCAGACCCCTCCTCAGCGAGTTCCAAAACCCTCTGGTCATTATTCTAACCCGGTGGACAACATGATAGCAGCGGCTACACGGCTGGCGGCTATCCCGATCGAAGGTGAGTCTCTGGTTGCGATAGAGACCCAGAGTCCTTTGGAGCTTCTTCAAACGTCTGTGGTGCAGCAGGCGACTTATTCATACAGTCGTGAGCGTGTTCACTCAACTCCCCGCCAAAGCCGAAGTTATAGCCGACGCGTTGAGTCGCCGACGGTTTCTAGCAGTGAGCGGCGTCATAACCGGCCTCGTAATGATGACCCGCCATGCGGGCCTAACCCGCCCCAAGGTGACCATATGACAGATAATGCTCATGCCCTTGTGGATCAGGCTAGGGCCCATCATGAGGCGGAATTGGCAGCTCAACTAGGGGTTCATCAGCAATTTTTGGTAAACCCTTCGGCGTCTATTGAAGCTGGGACAACTTCCAGGACAGTGGGTGTGCCGTGTCTAGTATCGGCTCTACGCAATGATATTCTGCCCAAGGATTTTTAGGGCCCTCGTAAGGTGCCTAATTACATAGTTGATCTTCCACCTAAGGCTTGGATTGAGAGCTATGAGTTGGCTATGGAGATGTTGGATGTTAATGATGTTGTACGTGCCAAGTACTTCACCATGATGTTGGATGGACAAACTCGAACCTGGTTGAAAGGGCTACTTGCCGATTCCGTCACTTCATGCGCTGAGTTGAAGGCACGTTTCATTCAGAATTTTAAAGGAACATGTAAGCAGATGTTGTCGATCATTGATATGAACAACTATGTACAGCGGGAGGATGAGTCGGCCCACCATTGGGTTCGCCGGGTCTCAGCCATTATCCACTCATCGGATAGCATTACGGCAAGCTCTGCTGTTCTGATTTTGGAGAAGAATTGTCGCTTCACACCTCTCAAGCAGAAACTTGGGCGGCTTAAGCGGTACTTCAATGACATGGGAGAGCCCATGGCGGCTCTCATCAAGTATGCTGACTCAGACAACACTAAGGAACCTGGATCTGATGATGAAAAGTCCAACATGGGGAAGAAGAGTGGTAATGGTAAGGGTTGATGTCTACTACACAACCTTCTTCTTGTAGACGTTGTTGGGCCTCCAAGTGCAGAGGTTTGTAGGACAGTAACAAATTTCCCTTAAGTGGATGACATAAGGTTCATCTATCCGTAGGAGGCGTAGGATGAAGATGGTATCTCTCAAACAACCTTGCAACCAAATAACGAAGAGTCTCTTGTGTCCCGAACACACCCAATACAATGGTAAATTGTATAGGTGCACTACTTCGGCGAAGAGATGGTGATACATGTGCAATATGGAGAGTAGATAAAGGCTTTTGTAATCTGAAATTATAAAAACAGCAAGGTAACTAATGATAAAAGTGAGCACAAACGGTATTGCAATGCGTTGAAATAAGGCCTAGGGTTCATACTTTCACTAGTGCAAGTTCTCTCAACAATAATAACATAATTGGATCACATAACTATCCCTCAACATGCAACAAAGAGTCACTAATAGCGGAGAGCAAACGAAGAGATTATGGTAGGGTACGAAACCACCTCAAAGTTATTCTTTCCAATCAATCTGTTGGGCTATTCCTATAAGTGTCACAAACAGCCCTAGCGTTCGTACTAGAATAACACCTTAAGACACAAATCAACCAAAACCCTAATGTCACCTAGATACTCCAGTGTCACCTCAAGTATCCGTGGGTATGATTATACGATATGCATCACACAATCTCAGATTCATCTATTCAACCAACACATAGGACCTCAAAGAGTGCCCCAAAGGTTCTACCGGAGAGTCAAGACGAAAACGTGTGCGAACCCCTATGCATAGGTTCATGGGCGGAACCCGCAAGTTGATCACCAAAACATACATCAAGTGTATCAATAGAGTACCCCATTGTCACCACAGGTATCCCACGCAAGACATACATCAAGTGTTCTCAAATCCTTAAAGAATTTATCTGATAAGATAACTTCAAAGGGAAAACTCAATCCATTACAAGAGAGTAGAGACGGAGAAACATAATAAGATCCAAATATAATATCAAAGCTCGTGATACATCAAGATCGTACCACCTCAAGAACACGAGAGTGAGAGAGAGAGATCAAACACATAGCTACTGTTACATACCCTCAACCCCGAGGGTGAACTACTCCCTCCTCGTCATGGAGAGCACCGAGATGATGAAGATGGCCACCGAAGAGGGATTCTCCCTTCGGCAGGGTGCCGGAACGGGTCTAGATTGGTTTTCGGTGGCTACAGAGGCTTCCGGCGGCGGAACTCACGATCTATTGTGCTCCCGAAGTTTTTCGGGTATATGGGTATATATGGGAGGAAGAAGTATGTCGGTGGACCTCCGGGCTGTCCACGAGGCAAGGGGGCGCACCCAGGGGGGGTGGGCGCGCCCCCCACCCTCATGGGCAGCCCGGGACTCTCCTGGTCCAACTCCGATACTGCGTGGGCTTCTTCTGGTCCAAAAATAAGTTCCATGAAGTTTCAGGTCAATTGGACTCCATTTGATTTTCCTTTTCTGCGATACTCTAGAACAAGGAAAAAACAAAAACTGGCACTGGGCTCTGAGTTAATAGGTTAGTCCCAAAAATCATATAAAATAGCATATAAATGCATATAAAACATCCAAGGTTGATAATATAATAGCATGGAACAATCAAAAATTATAGATACGTTGGAGACGTATCAGCATCCCCAAGCTTAATTCCTGCTCGTCCTCGAGTAGGTAAATGATAAAAACAGAATTTTTGATGTGGAATGGTACCTAACATATTCATCATGTATTTCTCTTTATTGTAGCAAGAATATTCAGATCCATAAGATTCAAGACAAAAGTTTAATATTGACATAAAAATAATAACACTTCGAACATACTAACTAAGCAATAATGTCTTCTCAAAATAACATGGCCAAAGAAAGTTCATCCCTACAAAATCATATAGTTTGGTCATGCTCCATTTTCGTCACACAAGAATGCTCTCATCATGCACAACCCCAATGACAAGCCAAGCAATTGTTTCATACTTTAGTAATCTCAAACTTTTTTCAACTTTCACGCAATACATGAGCGTGAACCATGGATATAGCACTATGGGTGGACTAGAATATAATGAGGGGGTTATGTGGAGAAGACAAAAAGGAGAAAGTCTCACATCATCGCGGCTAATCAATGGGCTAGGGAGATGCCCATCAATTGGTGTCAATGCAATGAGTAGGGATTGCCATGCAACGGATGCACTAGAGCTATAAATGTATGAAAGCTCAACAAAAGAAACTAAGTGGGTGTGCATCCAACTTGCTTGCTCACGAAGACCTAGGGCACTTGAGGAGGCCCATTGTTGGAATATACAAGCCAAGTTCTATAATGAAAATTTCCAACTAGTATATGAAAGTGACAAAACAAGAGACTCTCTATCATGAAGATCATGGTGCTACTTTGAAGCACAAGTGTGGAAAAAGGATAGTAGCATTGTACCTTTTTATTTTTATTTTTTATTTGGCCTTTCCTTTTTTGGCCTTGAATGATGATCATCACACTTCTATTTACTTACAACTCAAGAATTATAACTCGATACTTAGAACAAGATATGACTCTATATGAATGCCTCCAGCGGTGTACCGGGATTGCGATGAATCAAGTGTGACATGTATGAAAAATTATGAACGGTGGCTTTGCCACAAATACGATGTCAACTACATGATCATGCAAAGCAATATGACAATGATGATGCGTGTCATAATAAGCGTAACGGTGGAAAGTTGCATGGCAATATATCTCGGAATGGCCATGGAAATGCCGTAATAGGTAGGTATGGTGGCTGTTTTAAGGAAGATATAAGGAGGTTTATGTGTGATAGAGCATATCATATCACGAGGTTTGGATGCACCAGCGAAGTTTGCACCAACTCTGAATGTGAGAAAGGGAAATGCACGGTACCGAAGAGGCTAGCAATGATGGAAGGGTAAGAGTGCGTATAATCCATGGACTCAACATTAGTCATAAAGAACTCACATACTTATTGCAAAAATCTACAAGTCATCAAAAACCAAGTATTACGCGCATGCTCCTAGGGGGATAGATTGGTAGGAAAAGACCATCGCTCGTCCCCGACCGCCACTCATAAGGAAGACAATCAAATAACACCTCATGTTTCAAATTTGTTACACAACGTTTACCATACGTGCATGCTACGGGACTTGCAAACTTCAACACAAGTATTCCTCAAATTCACAACTACCCAACTAGCACAACTTTGATACCACTATCTCCATATCTCAAAACAATCATCAAGTATCAAACTTCTCTTAGTATTCAATGCACTTATATGAAAGTTTTTATTATACCCCTCTTGGATGCCCATCATATTAGGACTAAATTCATAACCAAAGAAAATTACCATGATGTTTAGGACTCTCAAAATAATATAAGTGAAGCATGATAGTTCATCTATTTCTATAAAATAAAACCACCAACATGCTCTAAAAAGATATAAGTGAAGCACTAGAGCAAATGACAAACTACTCTGAAAGATATAAGTAAAGATCAATGAGTAGTCGAACAATTATGCAACTATATGAAGACTCTCTAACATTTAATAATTTCAGATCTCGGTATTTTATTTAAACAGCAAGCAAAACAAAATGAAATAAAATGACGCTCCAAGCAAAACACATATCTTGTGGCGAATAAAAATATAGCTCCAAGTAAAGTTACCGATGAACAAGACGAAAGAGGGAATGCCTTCCGGGGCATCCCCAAGCTTAGGCTCTTGGTTGTCCTTGAATATTACCTTGGGGTGCCTTGGGAATCCCCAAGCTTAGGCTCTTGCCACTCCTTATTCCATAGTCCATCGAATCTTCACCCAAAACTTGAAAACTTCACAACACAAAACTTAACAGAAAACTCGTGAGCTCCGTTAGTATAAGAAATTAAATCACGACTTAGGTACTGTGATTAACTCATTCTAAATTCATATTGGTGTAATATCTACTGTATTCCAACTTATCTATGGTTCATACCCTCCGATACTACTCATAGATTCATCAAAATAAGCAAACAACACATAGAAAACAGAATCTGTCAAAAACAGAACAGTCTGTAGTAATCTGTAACGTATACTTCTGGAACCCCAAAAATTCTAAAATAAATTGCTGGACGTGAGGAATTTATCTATTAATCATCTGAAAAAATAATTAACTAAACATAAATTTCCAAATAAAAATGGCAGCAATTCTCGTGAGCGCTAAAGTTTCTGTTTTTTATAGCAAGATTAAAAAGACTTTCCCCAAGTCTTCCCAACGGTTCCACTTGGCACAAACACTAATTAAAACATAAAAACTCAATCATAACATAGGCTATATAAATTATTTATTACTAAACAGGAGCAAAAATCAAGGAACAAAAATAAAATTGGGTTGCCTCCCAACAAGCGCTATCGTTTAACGCCCCTAGCTAGGCATGATGATTTCAATGATGCTCACATAAAAGATAAGAATTGAAACATAAAGAGAGCATCATAAAGAATATGACTAGCACATTTAAGCCTAACCCACTTCCTATGCATAGGGATTTTTTGAGCAAACAACTTATGGGAACAAGAATCAACTTGCATAGGAAGGTAAAACAAGCATAACTTCATAACTTTAAGCACATAGAGAGGAAACTTGATATTATTGCAATTCCTACAAGCATAAGTTCCTCCCTCATAATAATTTTCAGTAGCTTCATGAATGAATTCAACAATATAACCAGCACCTAAATCATTCTTTTCATGATCTACAAGCATATAAATTTTATTACTCTCCACATAAGCAAATTTCTTCTCATGAATAGTAGTGGGAGCAAACTCAACAAAATAATTATCATGTGAGGCATAATCCAATTGAAAACTAAAATCATGATGCCAAGTTTCAAGGATATAATTATTCTTTATAGTATACAAGTCATCACAATAATCATCATATATAGCAACTTTGTTCTCATAATCAATTGGAGCCTCTTCTGGAATAGTGGATTCATCGCAAAATAAAGTCACGACCTCTCAAAATCCACTTTCATCAATATAATCATCATAAATAGGAGGCATTCTTTCATCATAATAAATTTGCTCATCAAAACTTGGGGGACAAAAAATATCATCTTCATCAAACATAGCTTCCCCAAGCTTGTGGCTTTGCATATCATTAGCATCATGGATATTCAAGCAATTCATACTAACAACATTGCAATCATGCTCATCATTCAAATATTTAGTGCCAAACATTTTAATGCATTCTTCTTCTAACACTTTGGCACAATTTTCCTTTATATCATACTCACGAAAGATATTAAAAAGATGGAGCGTATGAGGCAAACTTAATTCCATATTTTTTTTGTAGTTTTATTTTATAAACTAGACTAGTGCTAAAACAAGAAACAAAAAGATTCGATTGCAAGATCTAAAGATATACCTTCAAGCACTCACCTCCCTGACAACGGCGCCAGAAAAGAGCTTAGTTGATGGGGTGTTAGTGCCGCTTTCCTTGCCTCCCCGGCAACGGCGCCAGAAAAGAGCTTGATGTCTACTACACAACCTTCTTCTTGTAGACGTTGTTGGGCTTCCAAGTGCAGAGGTTTGTAGGACAGTAGCAAATTTCCCTCAAGTGGATGACCTAACGTTTATTAATCTGTAGGAGTCGTAGGATGAAGATGGTCTCTCTCAAACAACCACTACAAAAAAAGACACATCCATGACATTTTGGGCCGAACGAACTTTTTTCTGTCATACATATGACACTTCTATGACGATAATTGTGACAAAACCCGGTATCATCATAGATGTGGTGGGATCCTACTTCTATGACAAAAAATCATGACAGAAAATGGGCTTTTCGTCCTGGGCGGGCCGGAGACGCAGCTGCATGACATTCTTCGGGCCGTCCATGACGGAAAAAACCGTGGTAGAAGCGAGGGCGAGGAAAATTTCGGGGAGCTCCTGGTTACGGTGGGAGGTCGGGGGCCGAGCGATGCGCGTTTCTCTTCTACAGGTACACACGTGTGTGCGAGGCGTTGGCTCTAACTGAACCTGAGCGAGGCGTTGGGCTCTAACTAAACCCGAGCAATTGCACTGCAAGCTACGCGTTACTGAACCCGAGCGATCGATCGATGGCTGTTAACTGAACCCGATCGAGCGATTCCTTCGCTACTGCTACTAATTGAAGCCGATCAATGCTGCCTCTGGGATGAACAGTGAGCGTTGCGGGGGGGGGGGGGGGGGGTGGATGAACAATGAGCAGTGGCGTTGCCTCTGGATGAACAGGACCCCGTGGTGTAGTGGAGGGCTGGATGAACAGTAGACGGTGGACGGGTGCCCGTGGAGGGGTGGTTGAAGAGGACCCCGTGGTGTGGAGGGTTGGATGAACAGTAGACGGTGGAGGGGTGCCCGTGGAGGGGTGGTTGAACAGTAGCCGGTGGAGTAGCGCGCGGTGGAGGCTGGATGAACAGGAGCCCGTGGAGGCTGGAGGAGGTCGACGGTAACCCGTGAAGGCTGGAGGAGGTCGATGGTGGAGATGAACAGTATCCTGTGGAGTCCCGTTTTGCGGTACGCCACACCCCTCCCGATGAACAGGACCCCCATTTCGACCGTAGGAGGTCCGTTTCGTCCGTTTTGCGGTACGCCACACCCCTCCCGATCAACAGGACCCCCGTTTCGACCGTAGGAGGTCTGTTTCGTCCGTTTTGCGGTATACTATGACACGTACGCGCCTCTACTACAACACGTGCGCGCCTCTACATCCACCAGTATATATGTACATACACATTCGCGACCAGAATGACAACGCTACGTACGCTTCGACCAGGTGGGTCCCGGCTATCAGGCACTTCCTTGCGTGCGAAGATGTAGCTGGTGGGTCCCATCAGTCAGGGGGAAACGTTTTTTTTGCGAAATACGGTGGCCCGCCCGGTGGGTCCCTGCTGTCAGGTGGAGGAATAATTATTTTGCACGCAATAAGGAGGCACTTCCTTGCTGCGGCCGTGGACCCAGCTGTCAGCCTCTCCACGTATAGTCCACGTCCGATGGAAGCCGTTCCTTGACCACGTTGACCACGCCGCGCTGAGAGCACAAGGGCGGTGAACGATGGCGCAGCCTAGGAAGGGGACGACGCGGAGCCGGGAAAGACGCGTCAGTGGATGCCCATGTGTAGAGGAGTATGAGGGTTCACTGGTTCTCTGCGGTGTGAGGCTGCCGTTGCCGCAGAATAACAGGGGGTGTGGGTGAGTAGAGGGATGGCCTGGCCATCGTTGGGAGTAGTAGGGGGCGGTGAGGCCTCCGCCGCATCGCAGCCGGCCACGGGAGGCAGGAGCACGAGGCACGACCAGCGCTGGTTTGGGCGGCTGGAGCAAGAAGACCAGAGGTTGAAGAAGCACTACGGCCGTTGGATGGACATCGTACGGTCACTGGAGCTAGAATCGTGCATATTGACTAAGTTGACAAAGCCCTCCGTCCCCGTCAACTTAGTAGGCCCACAAGTCAGTCTGCCACTATACTGGGTCCCAGCTAATAGGGGGAGTATTCATTTTTTTGTGCGTAATAAGGAGGCACTTCCTTGCGTGCGATGATATAACTGGTGGGTCCGAGCTATCAGTGGCAGTAACATTTTTTTCGTGAAATACAGAGGCCCTTTCGATGGGTCCCTGATGTCAGGTGGAGGAATCATTATTTTGCACGTAATAAGGAGGCATTTCCTTGCGTGCGGCCGTGGACCCAGCTGTCGGCCTCTCCATGTACAGTCCACTTCAGATGCATGTCCATCGTTGACGACGTTGACCAGGCCGCACCGGGAGCACCAGGGCGGTGGACAACGGCGAGGCCTAGGAAGGGAACGACATGGAGGCAGGGAAGACTCGGCAGTTGTTTCCCACGCGGAGGGGAGTACGACTGTACAAGGGTTTACTGGTTCGTCTGCCATCGCCGGAGAATAACAACAGGTGTGGGTGAGTAGAGGGATGGCTAGGCCAGCGATGGGAGTAGGGTGGGGCGGTGAGGCCTGCGCGGCAGCATAGCCGGCCGTGGGGAGGAGGGAGCAGGGAGTCCCGCCGGCGCTTGTTTGAGCGGCTGGAGCAGGAAGAGCAGAGATTGAAGAAGCACGACGGCCGTTCGATGGACATCCAACAGTCACTGCTTGTGCGTCAACCTTTTTTTTAGGAAAGCCTCAAATCTGTGGAAAACAGCATACATCCCATCTGCCATTATTTCTAATAATTTACAGCCCATTTGCTAATTCTTAAGGTTTTTTTGGAGCCCATATTCTTTTTGTTAGCATTACAGCCCATATTGTGGCCACGGTTAAAAAAATATACGAAATTTTGCATATTTCGGTGCAGTCCGAACTGTTTTTAATCTCGAAATTTCGACTCACATTCAAACTGATTTTAAAAATAAATGTATATCAATATAAAATCCAACAAATTCTCCACACATAAAAATTAATGTAATTTAAAATCTCGAAATGAAAAAAGAATTGAAACTAATTGCTGGTTTGATGTGTTTTAAAAATGGACAGCCCATTTCTCATTACTGATAGGCCATTTTCTTGGCCAGCCGAATGAAGCTCTCCTCGTCTTGAAAGATTTGCAGCTCAACAGGCCTGACAAAGTGACTTACTTGGGAAATCACAAAAAAACTGGGCTGTGGCCATGGACCAGCTGTCAGCCTCTCCACGTACAGTACTCTTCCTATGGAAGTCGGTCGTTGACCACATTGACCACGCGGCGCCGAGAGCACCAAGGCGGTGGACGATGGCGAGGCCTAGGAAGGGGACGATGCGGAGCTGAGGAAGACGCGGTAGTGGATGCCACGTGGAGAGGAGTACGAGGGTTCACTGGTTCGACTGCGGCGTGAGGCTGCCGTCGCCGCAGAATAACAGGGGGTGTGGGTGAGTAGAGGGATACCCTGGGCCAGCGGTGGGAGTAGTAGGGGGCGATGAGGCCTCCGCGGCATCACAGCCAGCCACGAGAGGCAGGAGCACGCGACACGACCGGCGCTGCTTTGGGCGGCTGGAGCAAGAAGACTAGAGGTTGAAGAAGCACTATGGCCATTGGATGGACATCGTACGGTAACTAGAGCTAGAATCGTTCATATTGACTAAGTTGACAAAGCCCTCCGTCCTTGTCAACTTAGTAGGCCCACAAGTCAGCCACCCACTATGGCGGTTCCAGCAGCGCTGGGGGAAGAAGACGAGAGATTGAAGAAGAATGCCGGCCGTTGGATGTAAATCCAACGCCTTCTTAGGCTTCGACCTACTGGCCCACATGTCAGCCAGTCCATTTGTTTTTTAGTCCATTTGGTGGGCTGGGTGAAACAATGATGTAGCATCTATGCAACCCGTTTAAATCCCATTTGCATTTTTCTTGAAATCCGCGGACTTGCTGGGCTGGGTGAAAATATCATGTTGGGCTAGACGGAGAAATGTTATAAAAACAAAAACACATGATTGCACACCAGTAAAATCTTTGCAAGCTTATGTACGCAATCACTAGGAGTTAACTTGCCAAGTTATATATAAACAATTATTATTATTATTTTGTAAGAACTTTCAACTTACGAAATAAAATATCATTTTAATTTGATGAGTTAATAGTACGTGGGGTATTATTATTTTTAGGCTAGACGTGGGACAGTTGAGTTGGTTCTAGGAGAAAGTACTAGGAGAAAACTCAGTTTACATCGAAAAAGAAAGTGGGAGAAAATTCACAGACCCGCTGGGTTCACCTGAGGAGGGGAATATGTTGGGAGGAAGGAGATTCAAAGCACGGCAGCCGAGTGAACTAGTTTTTTTTACGGACAAGTGAACTAGTTTACATACATAAGCAAATAGCCACTAAAAAAGCAATCAGGTTAATGGGTTCTTAAAAGAAATATTTTGGACAAAATAGATAATTACGACACATAGGCTAATGCATGAAACACTCAGATGATAAAGGTGCTTATAAACAGATAAAGTACAACATCTAGACCTTCCTGGCACACTTGATCATGACGCTGCGGCTGTCCGTGTACTCGTCGGTTACGGGAAGCAGACACGCCCTCATGTCCAAGATCTGCATGTTCATGTCGTAGCATGCGTATGCGTCCTTGGCCGCGTAGGTTATGTAGGCTAGATTCAGACGTACCTCCCACGTGTTCAGGTCATCTTCTTTCATGTTGGCGTATCAGGGGTCGATGATGGTCTCAGCGAGGTCAACCATGGAGTCCTTCTCCTGCCCGTTGCTGATGATCTTGTATTGCTTCTGGATGTCGACAAGCTTGTTGCACCAGATGGCCGAATCGTCGCATTCTTCCTTCTCTCCACCGTAGCGAAGGTGCAGTCGGCGCTGCCGATGAAACGGGCGAATGCTCCAAAACCTGGTGCAGCCATAGGACTGAGGCGAGGCAGAGCTTCACCGAGTCCGTATCGTTGGTGTACATCACATTCAACTTGGTGCAGCCATAGGACTGAATGGCGAACTCAAAGGGGAACTCCTTGCTGAAGTACATATCCAGCAGGCTCACCCCTCGGATCGCCATTGGAGTCTCTTCGAGTGAATGAGTGTGTAGGCGGCGACAACAGTTCGTTTTCCAGCTCTTGGGGAACTGGATTCAGCAGTAAGCTGAGTGTGTACAGGCGACAACAGTTACTACCCCTCCCTTGTCCGCTGCACGCCCGGCAGAAGATGCAGCCTCGGCCACACGTCGGTTCACGAGCGGGTCTGTATTGGTACTGTAATAACAGGAGTTAATGGTCACTTTACTTAAATTTAATTAGCTTTAATGGAAATTTATACTTAAAAAAGCAATGCATTCGCTCGTTCTATCAGTGCCACAGGATCAACATGCACAACAATTAGAATTATTATTCTCAGGACGCACACGATCAACACATTTGTCGCACTTTCACAAAGATAATACTACCAAGTTTGAACTGTTTGTTATGGTTGTTGTCCTCTACATCATCATGCCGTGTTTCCCAGCTTGCAAGATTCAGAACCAACAAATAAGATCCAAATAATAAGTACAACAAATATGCCTACACATCTCATTGATTCCCAGCTTGCAAGATTCAGAACCAACAAATAAGATCCAAATAATAAGTACAACAAAGATGCCTACACATCTCATTGATTCCCAGCTTGCAAGATTCAGAACCAACAAATAAGATTCAAATAATAAGTACAACAAAGATGCCTACACATCTCACTGATTCCCAGCTCTTGACCGTCACAACATCTGTAGTTGAGTATTCCTGTTTGCACAGCATGTTTGCAAAACACAAACAAGGAGACAGGAGAGCATGATTTCACTTTAATAGCGGCCTCCTTGAACTCAGCCTCCAGCTCTACTTGGATGAGGTCTTCCTGGAGTTCCATGATTCAATTCATGCGCCTTTTTCTGCACTTCACCTGAAATGAAGCAAAGATTGCATCATTCAGCTAGCAAGAAGTACTTGCTCTTGTGCGCTGGCAGGTTCTTCTTTAGTAGTTGCACTAAAATTGAGGAACATTAAGGTTGGCTGTTCGGCTCATGTAAGGTGCAACTATAATTTTCTTATCCTTTTGTGCAGTTCCACTAAAATAAAGTGCCATTGTGGTGACAGTGACGGCTCCATCTTGCAAAGGCTAATAAAATGTTGCACGAGATTACCAGCAAAACTTGACGGAGATTTTGGAAACTCCAATCACCATTTTGTGCAGTTCCACCAAAATTGAGAGATGTTGCCCACGTGACATTTTAGTTGAACTGCACAAGACACTCATTCCAAAAAAAGTGTTTTGTGCAGTTCACGAAAAGGTCACAATAGCAACAAGGTGAAATGGATATCCATATCTGCACAAAAATATAGAAAGTAAACAGTTGCTGGTCAATAAGAATATACGAAACATATACAAAATGAAAAGAAGCATCCTAATTATGTTCATGGCAATCACGCAAGGACAATAGAAATTTTAAAACGTCAGTAATGCTTCATGTTACTATAATGGTGGCATTGCTTGTTTACCAGACACAGTAAATCAACAGTAGCTAAAGAGTTGGTTTAAGGGCATGGGACCGTGGGGACACCAGGACACTCAGCAGCGTAAAGGAGCAACTTACTTATCATAGTGGGGAAAACAACAGGAGTGCCATTTGTAACATAGTTTAATTGCATCTTATCACTGGAGGCATTAGATTAACAATAACACTGGGTAGACATGTCCCCAAGGTAACATCGTGATCGCTTCATCTTACATGCACCCTTACATTAACAACAGCAAAAGGTTGGTATAAGGACATGCGATAGTGGACGCATCAGCACAATGTACCTACAAGGAGGCATAAAGTGGTGATGCCGAGTTTGTTCATGCTATGTGAGGGCAGCAAACCTAATCCTGGAGACCTTGTACTATGTGAGGGCAGCAAATCTAATCCTAGAGACCTTTTACTATGTGAGGGCAGCAAATCTAATCCTGGAGACCTTTTACTATGTGAGGGCAGCAAATCTAATCCTGAGACCTTTTACTATGTGAGGGCAGCAAATCTAATCCTGAGACCTTTTACTATGTAAGGGCAGCAAATCTAATCCTGGAGACCTTTTACTATGTGATGGCAGCAAATCTAATCCTGGACATACTCTGTTGACTTGTCCACCAGCCGCTACTTTCTATCCTTTTTTCAACCAATAATAGATCTGTTCCTTATCCAGTTTGTACTATGTTTTCCCATTATTTCCCTTTTCAACCAAGAGACTGGTTGGGTATCCGGTCTCTACTACTTTCACCATATTATTTCCTCTTTGAATCAAGTCCTAGATTCATGCTACAACTTTCCCCCCTTTCTTCGTTGTTTGAACAAAGCCCTAGATTCGAATGCATGAAGTAGCTTTACCTCTAATAATACTAAAACTTTAGGTGGCTTTGGAAGAGCTGATGGGAGTAGAAAAAGATGCACATGCAGACATGTGGGGAGCTGGGGCAGTAGAGCAAGGCCGCTTTCGAAGAACTTATACCTGAGGGTCGCCGGGATGTCGGCGTCGGCAGGTCGGATCTGCGGACAATAGGGAATGGAGGAAGAAGGGTCGGAGGACCTCCCGAGCCGGCGCTGTGTCAGAGAGAACGGCACGGGCAAAGGATCGGGCCCCTTCGGCAGCTGTGGGTTTCCTCCCTCGGCGGTGATGACCACGTGAACGATGCACCTTTTAGTCCTCTACACACACCGGCCGAAGGGATCCGGCCGGATCTGTGACCAGCGGTGAGCAGAGAGAAAATGTCGCTACCGCTGTCTTGTTTATATCTGGAGAGGATGAGAGAATCAAGAGATCAACCCTAGTAAAGCAAGCGCTCAGGCCCCTACTCCATATATAGTGGAGTGATTATCTTTTTTCTCTCCACAACAAGCGTTTCAATTTGTGTACGTGGCATTAAAAAAAGAAACTCTCTATTTAAGGTGACTACTGTACGACTCCTGCTTACTACTAGTAGTACTACAGTATTCTTCACTTGTGCTCCCCGCCCCTCCATTAATTGAACAACCCCATGGGTGAATAAACATACAGTAAGTACTGTATTTATATAGAACGAACAAGCTCGAACTATTTTCACGTAGTTAAAAGTTGAGGGCGGGGATTTTCCCGGGCAGTACGCGCGGCAGTTTTCGGGTAGGGCCAGAAGACTATTTTAATTTTTTTTTAAAAACTTCGAGACGGCCACATAGCATGGAGCCGACCCCAACGATTTTAAGCTTACATGCACGGTACACGCTATCCTAGACTGCTCTACACATGAAACTGACACACGAGCGTCCGGGCTGCGCTTGGCTCTTCGCCTCTTCGGGAAGTCGAACAATGATGGAATACTACTGCACTGGAGGAGTACTACAGTACGCGTTTGGCCATCTAACACCGATTGAACTGCTGCATGTCCACCGCGTGCGGGAGGGAGAGCGTGTAGCGAAAGCTTCTCCTAGTCTTGCCAGCCACCACGCTCATGGGCGAGGGAGGGACGCTCCTGACTTTGCGTGTATGACAGGTGGGCCCGACAGGTGTGTGGCCAACCTGTCATACAGCCAAAGGCAGGGACAGTTAAGTCCGCGAGGGAGAGGATAATCAAACTTCACGTTGATGTACGAGTTGACGTGACACATCAAAGCACTGCACTCGATATATTTCAATAATTTGCGTGTGTGACTCCCAGATGCAGAGGCCGGGGATCATCATCCTCCTTTTCGAGAAAAAACAGACGCATGTGTGAGAGGACGAGTGCGTGTGTGCACCTCTTCTCTTCCTGTAGAACGTACTACTAAACTCAGAGTACACGTTTTTGTGGGTGGCACAATGGTGTGTGTGAGAAGTCCCGAGAGATAGGTTTAATGCGTCTGAAAAAAAGACTAGCCTAGAGCTCGCCACGCGGCTATTCCCGTCGAACGCCCCATTAACCGTAAGATATGTATACGACGGTGCCAGTTATTACGTACACAACAGTACTCCCTCCCTTCCGGTTTATAGGGCTTAATTCGAAAATCTCACCAACCAAGATGGTGAGTGGTGGAATATTTTTTGTAGTCTGCAAAAGCACCTAATTAATGCTCTTGTTTTTCTCAAAAAAATATGTTTATCAATGCATTAATTGCAATGAATGCATGCATAAAGTACATGCATTGGTCAATTTTCTCTTAATACTTGCATGCAATGATTTAATGCACCTTGGAATCTGAACATGTGTTGGGGAACAACCAATTTGAGCCTTATAAAATGGGAAAACTAAAATTTTGAGATAAGCCCTATAAAACCGGAAAGGTGGGAGTAGAAAAAGAAGTACTCCATCCGGGAATAGTGCCGCACTTCGAAACTAGAACCGTCAATAAATTTTGAGCTTGCATCTCGTCACATTCCAAATTACTCCATGCTATATTAATTGCAAACCTGTTCACACCGATCACAACCTAAACGGTTTCCCACTTAGGAGCGTATTAGTACTCGGTTATAAATACTAGTATGCCAAGATGACTGCACATTCCTCCTCAACTCCTCATCCACAAAAACAAACAAGTCATTCAGCATCCTTCCCTTGCGTCTGCCATGGCCAGCGTGAGTTCTGGGTCGAGAGATTGCCACCAGGGAGAGGTGAGCATGGACGCGGAAGCAAGCGAGATGTCCCGCCTCGCTGCGAGAGCAGCCGACATGTCCCGCTGCACGGAAGTAGCCGCACAGAGGTCCCGCCGCGCCGTTGAAGCAGCACGGAGGTCCCGCCGCACCGTCGATGCAGCAGACTGGTCCGGCCGCGCCGCGGAAGCAGCAGAGATGTCCCGCCCCTCCATGAATGCAGCAGAGATGTCCCGCCGCGCCGCGGCTGCCTGGGAAAATTTCTCGCGGGCAGGCGACGACTGTGACAGGCGCATGCATGCGATCGTCCATAGCCATATGGATGAGATCTCCGGCTGGGTGAGGTTGCAGGACGACATGAAAGCCTCGTTTGAATAGGCTACCGGCGTCATCCGGCAACTAAGGGAGGGCAATGAGAGGCTCCGGGCCGAGCGCGACCTGCTGAGGGAGAAGATCGTCCGAAGTGCAGACTAGCAGGAGGAGACCAGTGCCTTGTTGAAGAGGACCGGCATCATCGTCAAGAAACTTATGGACGAGAATGACATGCTACGCAACGAGCGCCAAAGTCTGGTGGAGGAATCCGTGGATGTTCTCAAGTAGCGTCTTGAGGACACGAAAGAGCTCATCGCCGCTCGCCGTGGAGACTAGTTTCCTGGTTTCTTTTGATGTCATAATCGGTTTAGGATGTAGATCGTGTCGTCGGTTGTGAAATGTTGGGTTCTAGCGCGGATGTTTGGCCTTTGTTGGCCTCTTGGGATGTTGCGATTTCAATCTGGTAGCTTTTAGTCCTTCATGTTAGGCTGGAGTTGTGCTGAACTTCTTGTGAATTGTGGTGGTTTTCAGTAATGAAAATTAGAAGGGGCAAGCCCTTCTTTGATCAAAAAATATTAATCGTCATTATATATTCATTAGTCTTGCTATAAGTCATAGTAGATGCTATATAGGTCCGTTGGATCTTACATCAAGATCCGTGCTTTCAGATTTTCTTTTTTCTCTCTTAAATCTCAGTCGAGTGAGACATAGCCACGCCGTTAAACAGAGGCTCGGGCGCCATTAATGGAGACCTTGGGAGAGAGGTGGACGACAGATGGATGTCAAAGGGCTCTCCTCTCGATAAGCACGCGCAGGGGTCTGATCGCACACCTCTCGTACTCAAATAGCTACCCTACACGGCGCCTCCTAGCTAATAAAAAATGGGGACGCGTGGCGGCACGTAAATGGTACTAGTAAGTAGAACGCCCATGGTTTCAATAATACTTGTGTTTCCAATTGTAACGTGACATCACTTATTCCAAAATGACTTTGTTGATTGTTAATGTGTGCGCCTTCCCAAATCGGACTGCAAATTTACCACAGCATGTTGGTGCCATGTCATGGCATCAAGCCAAGTTTCATTATTTTCATACGTGTTTTGGATTTACAGGAATTAAAAAACTAAGTTTCTCAATGTTTCCAACCCAGCCACGACGCCCAGAATTTTGAATTTCATTCCCATTTCTTGCACGGAACCTAGAAATTTACCCGAGGACATACATGTGATTTTTCAACCAACTTTGGTGCACTGGAACATGTGCTTGTATTTCAAATTTTAATTATGCACACAAAGGTGACACGTTCCCTCCCAGAACCACGAGCCTTCTTGAGAGAAGCTCCTATTTGCAAGAAGCTTATACCAAAATTTGTTCCTATTCGGCCATTTTTTTACCACAACATGGTACTACCATGACATGACACCATGCCAAGTTTCATGATTTTAAAACCAAGTTTCTCAATGTTCTCGACCGAGCCACGATGCCCAGATGTTTGAATTTTATTCTCATTTTTTGCATGAGACCTACTCCCTCCTTCCATCTATATAGGGCCTAATGTGTTTTTCAAGACACCCTTTGACTATTGACAAGATTAATAGCACATGAGATGTATACTATGAAAATTATATTATTGGAAGCTCCTTTGACATACAAAATTGAAGGTATGCTTTGTGTAAGTTGCATGTCATATATTATTGCTCTTACGTTTGGTCAAAGTTAGCCTCGGAAAACGCATTAGGACCTATATAGATGGAAGGAGGGAGTAGAAATTCACCCGAGGACACAAATGTGATTTTTTCAACCAACTTTGGTGCACGGGAGCATGTGCTTGTAGTTCAAATTTGAATTATGCACATTAATTGACCAAAAACTCAATTAATGTGTAAATAAGGCCAAATGAAGCCGGAATAATTCCAAAATTTAACAGGGCACTCATGTAGTTCTATGTTGCCTTTGTAAATAAACTCAAGGGGGACAACGTATATCGTTTCACACTCAAAGGTGGCACGTTCCCTCTCAGAACCACGGGCCTTCTTGAGAGAAGCTTCGGTTTGCAAAAGCTTATACCAAAATATGTTCCTATTCGGCCAATTTTTTTACCACAACATGGTAGTACCATGACATGACATCCATGCCAAGTTTCATGATTTTCAGACGTGTTTTGGATTTTCAAGAATTTTAAAACCAAGTTTCTCAATGTTCTCGGCCGAGCCATGATGCCCAGATGTTTTAATTTTATTCTCATTTCTTGCATGGGACCTAGAAATTCACCCGAGGACACAAATGTGATTTTTCAACCAACTTTGGTGCACGAGAGCATGTGATTGTAGTTCAAATTTGACTTATGCACATTAAATGACCAGAAACTCAATTAATGTATAAAAACGACAAACGAACCCGGAATAATTCCAAAATTTAACAGGGCACTAATGTAGTTCTTTGTTGCCTTTGTTAAGAAACTCAAGGGGGGACAGCGTATATCGTTTCACACTCAAAGGTGGCACGTTCCCTCTTAGAACCACGAGCTTCCAAATCGGCCCAATTTTTTTACCACAACATGTTAGTGCCATGACATGACACCATGCCAAGTTTCATGATTTCCAGACGAGTTTTGGATTTACATGAATTTAAAATCAAAGTTTCTCGATTATCTCGGCCGAGTCATGACGCCTAGATGTTTGAATTTCATTCTCATTTCTTCCATGGGACCTAGAAATTCAACCAAGGACACACATGTGATTTTTCAACTCACTTTGGTGCACCGGAGCATGTGCATGCAATTCATATTTAGATTATGCACATTAAAAGTCCAGAAACTCAATTAATGTATAAAAAGGCCAAATGAACCTGAAATAATTCCAAAATTTAACAGGGCACTCATATAGTTCTATGTTGCCTTTGTAAATAGAATCATGGGGGAGGCAGCGTATATCGTTTCACACACAAAGGTGACACGTTCCCTCTCGGAACCACGAGGCTTGTTGAGAGAATCTCCGGTTTTGCAAGAGGCTTATACCAAAACTTGTCCCAATTCAGCCAAAAACTATACGTATGAAAACAGGGTTTAGATTATCCCAAACATCTCGCTACCTAGACCAATAATGTACTATGATTTGAATTCAACATAAAATGGATACAAATATTTTAATTGGAGAGCGTATGGTACATGTAGTTCATAGTGAAATATGATTACTGCTATATGTATGTTTTTTGTTATCAAGGTAATATTTAAATTATTGTATAACTTGACAACAATCGTATTCAAATAAGGAAAATTGATTCAAATTTAGTCCATATGGTAGACGGCAATATATATGTTCACATGGTGGAGTAAAATGTTCATATATGATGGAAGATCAAAATGTACGACTACATCAATTGTAAACCGCAAGGTCACCTAACGATATATTTGAATTCAACATAACGTGGATTCAAAAATTGAAATTCAAGATCATGGCATCTGTAATCATATAAAAAGGGACATTACTCTATCTTTGGTGGGAATTGATTTGTTTTTTGTTGTTGTTGAGGGAAGTGCGAATCGATTTGGTACTGTGCAGGGTAATCTTGTTCTCCTGATTTTTTTTACATTTTTCTTGTAGTTTTTTCAATGGCATCTATAGCAATATAGTAAAAGGGGACATGACTCTCTTGTGTCTTGTATGAATTGTTTTTTACACGTTAAGTTTGTTCTGCCGAACAAGGAATCCGCACCTTGTTATCCCGAAATTTTTAAGCTCGAGTATCTTTTGTCTCACCTGCTTTGAAACTCCCGCTTCTTCAACCCGCACCGCGCCTTGTTATCCCGAAATTTGGACGCGCGCGAGAACTCCCTCCTCATCCGAAATTGCTCCCGCGGCCCAGACACACGAAATCCCCCTTCTACCCCTCAGCCGGAAATGAAGCTCCACGTCGCGGTGTCAAAACCTGTGGGGGTACGCTGGTAACTTACCCTACATTTCAGACAAGCGTGTCCCTAACCTTGGCTCCCCCTCCCCCTTCGTCCCCCATTCGTACACCGAGGCCGCCAAAACCCGCGAAACCCCACGCTCCTCCGTTGGCCTCCCGACCGCCGCCCAACCGGAGACTCTTCCCCGACTATGTCGTCCACCGCAACAGCTCGCCGTCCCTCATCCACCGCACCGGATGAGGATCCGTTGTCGATCTCGTCGTCCCGCTGGATCAGCCGCCCCGTCCTCCACCTCCAAGGAGCTGCCCCGACGTTTGCCTCGTCTATCGCACCACCTCAATCCCCACAGCGTCGTCTTGACCTGCCCCACCGGAACCGCAACACCCTCACCAATTCCTCCGATGAAACTGAGGCCAACTCGGCGCCACCAAGGAGGTTCTGCACTCACCGCTGCATTTTATCTTTTATTCGATCTCACGGGGCTGCCGGTGCTCGATACCGAGCAGACATGGCGTGTCTCCATCGACGGCGCCGTCGCTGGCCACATCATCCACGATGCCTCTCCCCCATGTTGTTGCTTCCTCGGTGGCGACTTCCACAATGGCACTAGCTGCAGCTGCTCCAGCTCTCGCTCGCGCTGCGGCTCTATTCTTGCTGTCGGTCGCGCTGCTGCACTGCTCCTGCTTTCGTTCGTGCTGCTGCTCTGCTCTTGCTCTCGCTTGCGCTGCTGCTGCTGCATGACCTCCGGCAGCTACAGGAGTTTCTACTTTAGCACTCGCTCGCGGTGCTACTGCACGACTTGCTCTCTGCTAGTGCGCTCCCTGCTCGAGCGTTTGCTGATTTAGATCACTGCTTCTCTTCTACTAGTGCTCGAACGCCCTAAACATCTATTGCAATGCTCTGTTACTAGTTCAATCAGTTTCGACAGTAAAATTCAGTTTCGACTATGAAATTCATTTTCTTCAGTTAAGTTCAGAGTGAACAGTACTTACAACATCTGTTGGAGCGGTCATGGCGTGGCTGATGCGTTTTACATCTAGCACTTTTTGGTGATGTATTTTACATCATCTATTGCAGATGATATTAGGGTCCCACTTCATATTAACGTTGTCTGTCTTGTCATGCTTCAGCCTCGTCGCCGTACACCTTAGCGGAGCTGCTCCAACGACGGAACCGTCCATCACGGTGGAGCAGTACCCTCGGCGCCGTTTCCAGAGGCCTCAAATCTTCTTCCCCACCTCCGACAGTCACACCAGCATCATCACCATCCTCCATGTCCAACCCAATGATGTTGAGGTCCACATGGCTATGCCAAAGAGGTTGTACACTCATCGCATCACTTTGTTTCTCCATTCCCCTGTTCTTCCAATTCATGTGAGCCAAACACCCAGGTTGACTGAAATCCTATGTTTCCAAATGCTCTATTTTGCACGTGCATTCCTATCCTATTCCTATGTTTTCCCCGTCCCTGCGTTTATGGAATCCTCCAATTCTAAGGAGCCCTTACAGATTTACTTCATTTTCAGATAGGCGTCAAAGAAAACTCTGTGTGTTATGTCCTGCTCCTGCCGTGCCGTCATCCACCCCCCTGAGGTGCACCATCGACAGAAGCGTTCACTGCATCAGAGATCCCCCCTGCAGACTTCCTTTCGCCGCCTCAGATCATCTTCCCTGTTGCCGGCAGCCACGCCAACTGCATTACCATCATCGACTGAGCAGATGAACCTGAGGACTACACAGTTCCGTAAGAGAGGTCGCAGTCTTTCGTGTTTGCTTACGTTATACATCGGTTATTATTACCAGCTACTTTATCATTCAATATTGAGTTTTGAATTGCCCATGGGTCTCATATCGAGCCAGCAACGAATAGTATCTGTCTACTATCTGGTTCATCTGGGTCTTCTATGTGGTTCATGTTGGGTGGGCAACAAACAATAGATGATCCATTGTCTATCTTTTTAAACTGAAGCTATAATCTACCTGCTATCATTAGTTTTGGATCCATCCACTCGTTTGCTACCATCAGTCTTGATTTTTGCATGCACCCCTTAGGCCTTACAAAATCTAACTATTTTTTTATTATGCATGTCAGATATTGTACACAATCATACTGAACATGTAGAGAAAAAGAGAAGACCGTTGCATACGAATATAATGTCATGCAGACGCCGCTCCATGGTGGGCGAAGTGCCCCCCTCCTGCATTTCCACATTGTATTCCAGAGGAAGATAACTGTTCAGATGGAGATTCAGAAGGAGCCGACCACGCCTGTTTACCACCTGAGGTGTTTGCTCTAACCTGACATGCTAATGTTGGTCATATCATGCATATGGCGCCTTGCATTGCTTACATTATACATCTTATATGTCATCAGCTTAGTTTAGATTTGCTTTGTGTGAATGCCACCTGTTTGGTTTCTATATCATACTCCCACCATTCTTAAATATTTGTCTTTTCAGAGATTTCAACAAGTGACTACATACGGAACAAAATGAGTGAATCTACACTCTAAAATATGTCTATATACATCCGTATGTGGTAGTCCATTTGCAATCTCTCAAAAGACAAATATTTAGGAACGGAGGGAGTATATGGGAATTATGCAATGCCATCTTCTTTAGCCAGGCATCATATACATGAATCATGCAATGCCATCCTGTTTAGCCAGTCATCGTATATGTGAATTGTATCGTGCCATATTTTTTCCCATAATGTATTCCATTTGTCAACAATGTTTATATATTCATCTACTCTTCCTGTGCACCAGCCATTTGAGTCAGTCATGGGAAAATCTAGAGTGAAAACAAGGTCTTCTGAGTAGTCAGTGCTACCTATCGATGCACATTTCTTGCTGGTTATAGATAGCTCCTCAGAGGAGGATTCAGAGAGAGATGACCAGTCGTATTCCCCCCCCCCCCCCCCGAGGTGCATGCTCTAACTTGGCTGGGTTATATTGCTCATATCATGCATATGGTGTCCTGCATTGCCATGCCATCTGCTTAGATTAGACATGCTTTGTGTCAATGCCTCTGCTTTCTATATAAGATATGTGAATTATGCAATGCCATGTTTTTCAGCCAGTTATCATATATGTGAATTATGCACCGCCATGGAGCCAGGCATCATATATGTGAATTATCTCATGCCATCTTTTTTTTCCATTACGTATTCCATTTGTCGACAATCTGTGTATATTGAACTACCCTTCATGTGTATCAGCCATTTGAGCCGGATATGGAAAAATCTGGAGTGAAAACAAGGTCTTCAGAGCAGGCAATGGTACCTGTTGAAGCATATATCTCAATGGTTACAGGGAGCTCCTCAAAGGAGGATTCAGAGACAGATGACCAGTCCTATATCCCACCTGAGGTGTATGCTCTAAGTTGCAATGTTTATATTTCTCATATGATGCATACGGTGTCTTGCATTGCTTAGTTTAGACATCATATGCACAATATTGAATTCTATCTGCTTAGTTTAGAGATCATACATGCGAGTGCCAGCTGCTTAGTATATGAATCAATTATGTCAATTATATCATGCCATCCTGTATACTCAGGCAACATGTATGTGAATTATTTCATCCCAAACTATTTTAGAAAGATATCATATAGTTTTGTCATGTCATCCTGTTTAGGTACTCATCATATGTTGAATTATGCCATTATATCCTGTTAAGTTATCCATCATATATCTGAAACTGTGTCATGCTATCCTATTTAGTTAGACATCATATATGTGAAATTGTGTCATGCTGTCCTGTTTGGTTAGACAACATATATGTGAATTACCACATCTGTCTATCATACAATGTCTGTACATTCAATTTCTTTTCTTGTTTATCAGCCATTTGAATTGGAGGGGGTGATGGTAGTATCTAAGGGAGCAAAAACCCGTTCTTCACAAAAGACAGTGCTACCCGTCGATGCAGATAGAACCATGGTTGTACTGGCCCACAAACTAGCCCTACCACACATAATCGAGACTCTTCCAGATTGCACACTTACACCGTTGGGCAGAGAACCAGCTACAACCCATCTAACCACAACCCCAGCAGATAGTAACCCACTTATAGTTGACAAAGCACCATGTCCACCACAGAGTACCCCCACACGAGAAGTTTCTAAAGCTACTGCAGTGCCCAAAGCACGAAGACCACCACAGCTAACCCAAACTCCATGTTTAAAGCAGAAAAGCAACTGTTCTCAGGTCAGATTCTGTAGCTATGGTCCATACTCCTTTGCTGTTACATCACTGTATTTACTCATACCAACTACTTTCGAATTTGAAGGATCCAATTGAAACTCCAATGGCGCAACAGGTATGTTTTAAATCTATTTCTTTAACTGGATTGTTGTTCTAACTTCTTGCTCTATGTTGATTTCAGTTTAAGTTGTATAAACAGTTATGTTCTCATGTGATGCACATTACAAGTGCTGCCAATGCTGTGTAGTTTCTCACACTTATATTCTGCCTATGCTGTTGTGTCTTAAAATATATGAGTTGAACTATGTCTCTATCTTGATTAGGGAACATAAACTAGAATGATATGGACAATACAGTGACCATAGTACATAGATATATGTTTGTTTCATGCTGTTATCCTGTCCACCTTACTACTGAACCGGTTTACCAAAATGAGTTTCGCATACTACAAGCTAAACCTGTGATGTGTCTACTTGTTTCTCTTGTAGTATGCAAACAGAATATTGGAGAAGAGCACCCCACTATGCAATGGTAGAGAAAGTAATGCAGATAAGGTTCAAGATAGTGAGGCAACCCTGTTGGTCTCCAAGAAAGGTGATAAAAACGATCTTGTAGACAGTGAGAAAACCCCACAGTCCTGCGTTGATGTAGTGTTCGAGTTACTGGCCAGTACCGCTGGCACAAGCTCTTCGAACTCGTTGCCTGAATCACTTCGACTTCTTCAGTCTCAGCTACAAGTTGAAAGGCATCAGTCAGCTGTGCTGCGGCAAGAAGCCGAAGGACTGAGGAAGTCCCTGTAGAATTCAGATGCGTACTTTCTTGTGCAACAGCAAGCGCTGAAGGATTTAAGCGCCAAACAAGAGAAAGTTAATAAGCTTGCTAAGCATCTTGCCAGCATTATGGGTACCCAGGATATAGTTTTTTGAACTCTTCTGAAGTGGTTTCAGTTCTGGACTTGTTTTGCTGCGGCGTTTATATGCTGCTTTGTTCCCTATATTTGCACTGGTGTCGAACTTTGATGCCCAGTGGATGTAATATGTGTAATAGCCGTGATAGCCTAGCATAAGTTGCTTGCTTATTTATTTCCTTGTTGTCTTGTTTATTTGTTTTCTTGTAGTCAGTGCAGTTCTTTTTCCGCAGTTTGCTAGTGGCTGCAATAACAGATTTTTTAAAACTAGGCCACAATAACAATGGGCTAATATTTACTGTAATGACACTGGGCCTCCTACAGGCCATAGAAACAGTGGGCCTTCTACGGGCCGTAGAAATAGTAGGCCCTCTATGGGCCGTAGAAACAATGGGCCTTCTACGGGCCATAAAACAATGGGCCTTCTACGGGCCGTATCATCAATGGGCTTTATACGGGCCGTATGATCGATTGGCCAAACATGGGCCAATAATAGGTCGCATATGGTCGTAAACGGGCTAGAGTTGGAATCATCCGTTCATGGGCCGACCATAACGGGCCATCGTTAATAGGCTGTATTTGATGACGCTATGAAAACGGCCCAACGTATTAACGGACCACAAACGGGCCGACTGTAACCACGGGCTGTATTTGGCCCACAACCAGAAAATGACAGTAAAGGGCCGTAAGTAAACGAATGTTGGAAATAAGCTCAAGAATAAATGGGCTCTGAGAAGGCCGAAAGATAACATGGGCTGGAAACGGCCCAACGGAATAACGGGCCATTAATGGGTATAAAGTGATACACTGTTCATTACGGGACAGTTTCACCACGGGCCGTTAATGGGTGTAAAGTGATACACTGTTCATTACGGGCCAGTTTCACCACGGGCCGTTAATAGGCCAACAGTTACATAGGGCCTCATATGGGCCGAAAGATTTCATGGGCCATACATGGGCCAGAAGTGAAAACAGGCTGGAATCATATTGGATGGCCCAGATGACGCTACTGGGCCTAATTCGGATAAGGCATAACGGGCCTTGGGTTAGCGGGCTGTAAATGGGCTATATGCGAACATGCCGTTAACATGCTTTCCATGGGCTGGCCTGCCACCTTTTGACCAAGTCAAACGGGCCGGCCTTTTCACAGGAATGGGCCTCTGTTGGGCTGTGCCACGTGTCGACGTATCATAGGCGCCTTCTGTCCAATGAGTGGATGACATCTGTCCCAACGATGAGCCAACACGTGTTTCCTCCAGCCAATGATGATTTTACACGTGGAAAATCCCCATTGGTCGGGGCAGTTAACGGGTTATCGGATCCAAAACCCAACCCGATAGCTTAACGGCGTTCCGTTACGGTGGATGCCACGTGTCAGTCACCCTTAATGAAAGAACTTCTGTGACACGCGATTTATCGTCATGGAAGTGCACACTTCCGTGATGATAATTTTGGTAATGTCATGGAACACTTCTACGACAGCACAGGTATGACTATCTTTATTCTGTCATAAAATCGTCATGGATGTACATGCATGACAGAAAATGCGACCTACTGTGACAAACACGTATCATCACGAAAGTGTATTTTTTTTGTAGTGAACCCTGCAACCAAATAACAAAGAGTCTCTTGTGTCCCCAACACACCCAATACAATGGTAAATTGTATAGGTGCACTATTTCGGTGAAGAGATGGTGATACAAGTGCAATATGGATAGTAGATAAAGGTTTTTGTAATCTGAAATTATAAAAACAGCAAGGTAAATAATGATAAAAGTGAGCACAAATGGTATTGCAATGCATTGAAATAAGGCCTAGGGTTCATACTTTCACTAGTGCAAGTTCTCTCAACAATAATAACATAATTGGATCACAGAACTATCCCTCAACATGCAACAAAGAGTCACTCCAAAGTCACTAATAGCGGAGAACAAACGAAGAGATTATGGTAGGGTACGAAACCACCTCAAAGTTATTCTTTCCAATCAATCCGTTGGGCTATTCCTATAAGTGTCACAAACATCCCTAGAGTTCGTACTAGAATAACACCTTCAGACACAAATCAACCAAAACCCTAATGTCACCTAGATACTCCAATGTCACCTCAAGTATCCATGGGTATGATTATATGATATGCATCACACAATCTCAGATTCATCTATTCAACCAACACATAGGACCTCAAAGAGTGCCCCAAAGATTCTACCGGAGAGTCAAGACGAAAACATGTGCCAACCCCTATGCATAGGTTCATGGGCGAAACCCGCAAGTTGATCACCAAAACATACATCAAGTGGATCAATAGAATACCCCATTGTCACCACAGGTATCCCACGCAAGACATACATCAAGTGTTCTCAAATCCTTAAAGACTCAATCCGATAAGATAACTTCAAAGGGAAAACTCAATCCATTACAAGAGAGTAGAGGGGGAGAAACATCATAAGATACAACTATAATAGCAAACCTCGCGATACATCAAGATCGTACCACCTCAAGAACACGAGAGAGAGAGAGATCAAACACATAGCTACTGGTACATACCCTCAGCCCCGAGGGTGAACTACTCCCTCCTCGTCATGGAGAGCGCCGAGATGATGAAGATGGCCACCTGAGAGGGATTCCCCCTCCGGCAGGGTGCCGGAACGGGTCTAGATTGGTTTTCGGTGGCTACGGAGGCTTCTGGCGGCGGAACTCCTGGTCTATTGTGCTCCCCGAAGTTTTTAGGGTACATGGCTATATATGGGAGGAAGAAGTACATCGGTGGACCTCCGGGCTGTCCACGAGGTAGGGGGCGCGCCCAGGGGGGTGGGCGCGCCCCCACCCTCGTGGCAGCCAAAGACTCTCCTGGTCCAACTCCGATACTCCGTGGGCTTCTTCTGGTCCAAAAATAAGTTCCGTGAAGTTTCAGGTCAATTGGACTCCGTTTGATTTTCCTTTTCCACGATACTCTAAAACAAGGAAAAAACAGAAACTGGCACTAGGCTCTGGGTTAATAGGTTAGTCCCAAAAATCATATAAAATAGCATATAAATGCATATAAAACATCCAAGGTTGATAATATAATAGCATGGAACAATCAAAAATTATAGATACGTTGGAGATGTATCAAGGGTCAACAGCTGAACGTGATAGGGCATGATGGTCATAATCAAGGCAATGGTGGCAAGCGCAAGCAAACCGATGGCGGGTCAGATTTTGTGGCTAACACCAATGCTTAGCATAAAAACCAGCGTCATAAGGGTAAGCCGCAATTTGGAGGACCAAAATTTAACCTGGAGGCAATGCTTAATGACCCTTGCCCAAAGCATAGTTTGCCCGGTCAGCCATCAACTCATGCTTGGAAGGACTATTTTATCATGAAAGAGTACAAAAATTCTAGCTTCAACCAGAATCACGAGAATAATAATGGCCTGCATGGCAGGCCAGGATCCAGCTCATAGGGGCCCGAATTTGGCGGTAGCGGCTCAAATTCTGGGTATCAAGGACAAGGCAACTATGGTGGTTATAACCAACAGCCTGGTCTGGGTAACCAGCAGCATCAGTCCGGATACCAGTGTAATCCAAAGCAACTTAACAGTGGTCAGTATCATGTCTGCACAACGAGTCTCTGTAAGCGGGATCAGAAAGTTCATAAATGTATGGTCAGTGCGATTGAGCCGGTGGTGCCTCAATATTTGTGATGGTCAGAGCATCCAATCACATGGAGTAGAGAGGATCACTCGCCCCGGTTTGAGAATCCGGGTCAACTAGCATTTGTGGTAGCCCCTCAGGTTGGGGGTTATAAATTCACTAAAGTGCTCATGGACGGTGGTAGTAGTATCAATATCCTTTATTATGATACTTTCCGCAGGATGAATTTAACTGATAAGGAGCTTAAGCCGTCCTCTATATTTTTCATGGTGTGGTCCCTGGTAAGTCGGCATACCCAGTAGGGAAAATTGCCTTGGAAGTTGTTTTGGCGATGACTATGACTACAGAGACTTTGTGGTTTGAAGTGGTGAAAAATCAAGAGCCCTTATCATGCCTTGTCTGGGTGGACGGCTTATGACAAGTTTATGGCGTGACCTTGTTATGTTTACTTACAGCTTAAAATGCCAGGGCGTAAGGGCACGATTACAGTCCATGGCGATCGAAGAATTGCATTGGAATGTGAGGAAGCAGATGCTGCGTATGCTGAGTCAGCTTGCGCCACAAAGGAGCTCAAATTTTATAAAGATAATGTTTACCTGGCTGATATGTCCCCTCTGAAGAAGCCGGCGACCGAGCAAGACCTTTTGTTGATGTTTAATTCGGCTGACGATACTAAACAGGTCAACTTTGTCCCTGGCGACTCATCTCAGTAGTTCACCATCACTGCTAACATGGATCCTAAATAGGAAAGCGCACTCATCGAGTTCATCCATGAGAATTAGGACATCTTTGCATGGAAACCTTCAGACATGCTGGGTGTACCGAGAGAACTCGCCGAGCACACTCTTAATATTGATCCTAAATTTAAGCTAGTGAAACAATTCCTTCATCGGTTCAATGAAGAGTGACATAAGGCCATTGGAGAAGAGGTGGCCCGGCTCTTGGCGGCCAGGTTCATCATTGAAGTTTTTCACCCTGAGTGGTTGGCTAACCCTGTGCTGGTGTGTCGGTGTCAAAACCGGCAGATCTCGGGTAGGGGGTCCCGAACTGTGCGTCTAAGGATCGATGGTAATAGAAGACAAGGGACATGATGTTTACCCAGGTTCGGGCCCTCTTGATGGAGGTAATACCCTACGTCCTGCTTGATTGACTTCGATGAGTATAGGGGTTCACTACTAGGAAAAGGCCTACTAATGGCGCACCAGTTTTGCCTACTAATGGCGCACTACTGGTGCGCCATTAGTAGCATGCCACTAGTATTTTTTACTAATGGCGCACCACTGGTGCGCCATTTGTATACCACATACTACTGGCTATGCCTAGAGGTGTGCGATTACTATCTGACTTAGTAATGGCGCACCACATAGAAGTGTGCCATTAGTAATAATTTTTTTTTCAATTTTTTTCATTTTTTTGAAAAAATTCAATTTTTTTTTCATTTTTTTAAAAAATTCAAAAAAAACTTCATTTTTTTCTTAATCTCGGGTAACTATGGCTTAATCTCGAGTCAATATGCTTAATCTCAGGTCAAATCGCACTCTGTGGTCAAACTTCCTGAAAGGTCACCCATCCTCACAGTACTCCAGCCCAAGCACGCTTAACTTCATAGTTCTATCCAACCCCAACACCACCTCACTTCACAGGCACTTGTTGATATATCTATCATATCAATCCTATTAAACCTTGCTGATGTCTAGGACTTTGTTCATGTTCATGAGTATGATGAAATTTTGAAAAAATATTTCAAACTTCCCGATCATATTACGTATCATATTTTGAAAAATAATTCATTTTTTTTTCAAAACCAATTTTTTTCTGTTACTAGTGGCGCACCTAGCATACGGTGCGCCACTAGTAAGTTTGAAATTTTTTGAATTTTTTTGCCTCCGGATCTTAGAAGCCCCGTACCTTTTTTCTGTTAGGTTTTTGGGGATTTTGAAAATGTTTAACGGGGTTCCCATATAAAAAACTTTTTCATCCGAGTTCATACGCAAAAGTTATGCCCATTTTTACAAATTCTCGAGAGATTTTGCAAAAAGTCGAAAATTCATGTTTGTAAATTTTGCTAACAACTAGACCACATATCACATGTGAATCTTATTTTCTTTTATTTTTTGACATTTCTATCATTTTCTTTTATTTTTTTTTGAAACTGAAAAGGCAGTCCATGGGGGGGGGGTGCATTCGGGCGAATGTTTGGGCCAAGTTACTAATGGCGCACCGTGGGAGCGGTGCGCCATTACTAGTTGAAAAAAAATTGTTACTAATGGCGCACCGTAGATGTGGTGCGCCATTAGTATTTGGACACTAATGGCGCACCAACACATGGTGCGCCATTAGTATATACTAATGGCGCACCACATGTCTAGTGCGCCATTAGTGTCATTTCCATCTATAGCCCTTTTCCTAGTAGTGGTTACAAAGATTTGATCTACCACGAGATCATAAAGGCTAAACCCTAATCATCTAGCCTGTATGATTATGATTGTTATTGCCTCTACGGACTAAACCCTCCGGTTTATATAGACACCGGAGGAGGCTAGGGTTTGTACAGACTCGATTCATAGAGAAGGGAATCTTCATATCCGCACGCTAAGCTTGCCTTCCACGTGATACGTCTCCAACGTATCTATAATTCTTTATTGTTCCATGCTATTATATTATCTGTTTTGGATGATAACGGGCTTTATTTTACACTTTTATATTATTTTTGGGACTAACCTATTAACCGGAGGCCCAGCCCAAATTGCCGTTTTTTTACCTATTTTAGTGTTCCGCAGAAAAGGAATATCAAACGGAGTCCAAATGGAATGAAACCTTCGGGAGCGTGATTTTTGGAACAAACGTGATCCAAAGGACTTGGAGTGGACGTCAAGCAATCAACGAGGAGGCCACGAGGCAAGGAGGCGCGCCTACCCCCCTGGGCGCGCCCTCCACCCTCGTGGGCCCCTCGTTGCTCCACCTACCTACTTCTTCCTCCTATATATATCTATATACCCCCCAAACATCCAGGAGCACCATGAAACCCTATTTCCACCGCCACAACCTTCTGTACCCAAGAGATCCCATCTTAGGGCCTTTTCCGGAGCTCCGCCAGAGGGGGCATTGATCACGTTGGGCCTGTACATCAACTCCATGGCCCTCCAATGATGTGTGAGTAGTTTACCTCAGAACTTCGGGTCCATAGCTAGTAGCTAGATGGCTTCTTCTCTCTCTTTGGATCTCAATACAAAGTTCTCCTCGATTCTCTTGGAGATCTATTCGATGTAATCTTAATTTGTGTTGTGTTTGTCGAGATCCGATGAATTGTGGGTTTATGATCAAGTTTATCTATGAACAATATTTGAATCTTCTCTGAATTCTTTTATGTATGATTGGTTTATCTTTGCAAGTCTCTTCGAATTATCAGTTTGGTTTGGCCTACTAGATTGATCTTTCTTGCAATGGGAGAAGTTCTTAGCTTTCGGTTCAATCTTGCGGTGCTCGATCCCAGTGACAGAAAGGGAAATGACACGTATTGTATTGTTGCCATCGAGGATAAAAACATGGGTTTTACATCATATTGCATGAGTTTATCCCTCTACATCATGTCATCTTGCTTAAGGCGTTACTCTGTTCTTATGAACTTAATACTCTAGATGCATGCTGGATAGCGGTCGATGTGTGGAGTAATAGTAGTAGATGCAGGCAGTAGTCGGTCTACTTGTCGTGGACGTGATCCCTATATACATGATCATGCCTAGATATTCTCATAATTATTCGCTTTTCTATCAATTGCTCAACAGTAATTTGTTTACCCACCGTAATACTTATGCTTTCTTGAGAGAAGCCACTAGTGAAACCTATGGCCCGGGTCTATTTTCCATCATATAAGTTTCTATTCTATTTTATTTTGCAATCTTTACTTTCAATCTATATCATAAAAATACCAAAAATACTTATCTTATTATTATCATCTCTATCAGATCTCACTCTTGCAAGTGGCCGTGAAGGGATTGACAACCCCTTTATCGCGTTGGTTGCGAGGTTCTTATTTGTTTGTGTAGGTACGAGGTGACTCGCACGTGGTCTCCTACTGGATTGATACCTTGGTTCTCAAAAACTAAGGGAAATACTTACGCTGCTTTACTGCACCACCCTTTCCTCTTCAAGGGAAAACCAATGCAGTGCTGAAGAGGTAGCAAGAAGGATTTTTGGCGCCGTTGCCGGGAGATCTATGCCAAGTCAAGACATACCGAGTACCCATCACAACTCTTATCCTTCGCATTACATTATTTGCCATTTGCCTCTCGTTTTCCTCTTACCCACTTCACCTTTGTCGTTTTATTTGCCCTTTTTCCGTTCTCCTTCTTCCCGTATGTATCTTTCTTTGTGTTTCCATGTGCCTTCTATTTGCTTGCATCTTTGCTTGCTAAAAATCTATTGATATGGATCCACTTAAAGTGTTCTACTTGGATCATCTTTGATCCTTATGCGCTCGTGCTGAAACCCCAACTAGCCTAGTTGATGGGAAATCTTTAGATTAGCATGCTCATTTTGTGCGTCACCGTTTTTCTGAAAAGGGGAGACTCTTATGGGATCAAATAAACAGATTTGTATGTTATGCTTGGAATCTTTGTGAAATTTGTGATCTTACTTGTTGCGCTAAGAACCCTAAAAAACACCTTCCCTACCTATACGAGTTTAATGAAAATGAAATCTTATCTTCTTATGCAAGGGGTGTTTATAGTTACTATGATATCGAACAAATTGAAGAATTTGTTGCTTTTAAGGGTGCTTATGTAGTTGCTTCTTTGATTGAAAAATATGATGTTACTCTCTAAGAATCTGAAAATTTTGACATACTTAAATATTGCTATGAAAACTATGCTCATAATGTCTATGTCAAAGAATTTATTGAAAGAATGACCGTTGCTTCGGAAGAAAATAATGATATGCATGAATCTATAGATAACTATGATTCCGATGATTTGATTGAAATATCCCTTGATGAACATGATGCTTGCTATTCTTGTGGCCATGATGCCAATATTTGTGAAGATGAATTTTCTATAATTCCTTATGTTAAACATGAGATCGCTGCTATTGCACCCATACTTGATAGTTCCTTCGATGAAAAACATGATTGCAATGATGTTATTATAAATTCTATTAATGTCAATTGTGCTAATAATATGCAAAACCCTAAGCTTCGGGATGCTAGTTTTGCTATGTCATCTACTTGCTGCAATGATCATGATTGGGGTGATTCTTCTTATGATCTTGAAATTTATTTAAACCCCATGATGATATGAGATTGATAATAGTGTTTGCAATATTATTCAAAGTGGGTTTGGAAGAGTGTCAACTTTAGATCCCACATATTTGAAGAATTTTCAATCTTATGATTTTTTTATAAAAGTGGGTTTGGAGATGTCATGACTTTAGTTAATGTTAATCCCACTATTTTGGAAGAGTGTCAACTTTGCACGCATGTGGATCGTGTTGAAAATATTTTATGTGATATATATTTTTGTTGAATTTGCTTATTATCCCACATGCAATTATTATGAGATAGGAAAATATGGTGGTAGAAATTTTCATGTTACTAAATTACCTCTCGTTATGTTGAGATTGCTATTGTTTCTTTCCGCTTCCTTGCATATGCTAGTTTTGCTTGCCTTGATAATTTGTTTGCCTATAAGATGCCTATGCATAGGAATATGTTAGACTTAGATGTGTTTGTCACATGTCTTATGATGCTCTCTTTGTGCTTCAATTCTTGTCTTTCATGTGAGCATCACTGAAATTATAGAAGCCTAGCTAAGTGCATTAAACGATTACGCTTGTTGGGAGGCAACCCACTTTTATTTTTATTCCTTGATTTTTCCTCCTGTTTAGTAATAAATAATTTATTTAGCCTCTGTTTTGGTTGTGTTTTTTGTGTTTAATTAGTGTTTGCGCCAAATAGAACCATTGGGAAGACTTGGGGAATGTCTTTTTGATCTTGCTGTAAAAAACAGAAACTTTAGCGCTCACGAGAATTCCTGCCATTTTTTATTGGAGAGTGATATTTAGTTAATTATTTTTTAAGATGATTAATATATAAATTCCTCACGTCCAGAAATTTATTTTAGAATTTTTGGGGTTCCAGAAGTATTCGAAACCTACAGATTACTATAGACTGTTCTGTTTTTGACAAATTCTGTTTTTCGTGTGTTGTTTGCTTATTTTGACGAATCTATTGCTAGTAAAAGAGTTTATAAACGATAGATAAGTTGGAATACAGTAGGTTTAACAGCAATATAAATAAAGAATGAGTTCATTACAGTACCTTGAATTGGTGGTTTGTTTTCTTTTACTAACGGAGCTCATGAAGATTTTCTTTTAAGTTTTGTGTTGTGAAGTTTTCAAGTTTTGGGTAAAGATTTGATGGATTATGGAACAAGGAGTGGCAGCCTAAGCTTGGGTATGCCCATGGCACCCCAAGGTAAAATACAAGGACACCAAAAAGCCTAAGCTTGGGGATGCCCCGGAAGGCATCCCCTCTTTCGTCTTCGTCTATCGGTAACTTTACTTGGAGCTATATTTTTATTCGCCACATGATATGTGTTTTGCTTGGAGGGTCTTGTATGATTTGAGTATTTGCTTTTTAGTTTACCACAATCATCCTTGCTGTACACACCTTTTGAGAGATACACACATGAATTGGAATTTATTAGAATACTCTATGTGCTTCACTTATATCTTTTGAGCTATATAGTTTTTGCTCTAGTACTTCACTTATATCTTTTAGAGCACGGTGGTGATTTTTTTTTTATAGAAATAGTTGATCTCTCATGCTTCACTTATATTATTTTGAGAGTCCTTTAGAACAACATGGCAATTTGCTTTTAGGCATAATAAAAACTTTCATATAAGTGCATTGAATACTAAGAGAAGTTTGATACTTGATGATTGTTTTGAAATATGGAGATAGTGATATCAAAGTTGTGCTACTTGAGTAGTTGTGAATTTGAGGAATACTTGTGTTGAAGTTTGCAAGTTCCGTAGCATGCACGTATGGTAAGCGTTGTGTAACAAATTTGAAACATGAGGTGTTATTTGATTGTCTTCCTTATGAGTGGCGGTCGAGGACGAGCGATGGTCTTTTCCTACCAATCTATCCCCCTAGGAGCATGCGTCTAATACTTGGTTTTTGATGACTTGTAGATTTTTGCAATAAGTATGTGAGTTCTTTATAACTAATTTTGAGTCCATGGATTATACGCTCTTTCACCCTTCCATCATTGCTAGCCTCTTCGGTACAGTGCATTGCCCTTTCTCACCTTGAGAGTTGGTGCAAACTTCGCCGGTGCATCCAAACCCCGTGATACGATACGCTCTATCACACATAAACCTGCTTATATCTTCCTCAAAATAGCCACCATACCTACCTATTATGGCATTTCCATAGCCATTCCGAGATATATAGCCATGCAACTTTCCACCATTCCATTTATTATGACACGCATCATCATTGTCATATTGCTTTGCATGATCATGTAGTTGACATCGTATTTGTGGCAAAGCCATCATTCATAATTTTTTCATACATGTCACTCTTGATTCATCGCAATCCCGGTACACCGCCGGAGGCACTCATATAGAGTCATATCTTATTCTAATATCGAGTTGTAATCATTGAGTTGTAAATAAATAGAAGTGTGATGATCATGAGTAATAGAGCATTGTCCCCCCCCCAAAAGGAAAAGGCCGAATAAAAAAAGGAACCCCCCCCCCCAAAATAAAAAAAATAAAAATAAAAAAGGGGCAATGCTACTATCCTTTTTTCCACACTTGTGCTTCAAAGTAGCACCATGATCTTTATGATAGAGAGTCTCTTGTTTTGTCATTTTCATATACTAGTGGGAATTTTTCATTATAGAACTTGGCTTGTACATTCCAACAATGGGCCTCCTCTAGTGCCCTAGGTCTTCGTGGGCAAGCAAGTTGGATGCACACCCACTTAGTTTCTTTTGTTGAGCTTTCATACATTTATAGCTCTAGTGCATCCGTTGCATGGCAATCCCTAATCCTTGCATTGACATCAATTGATGGGCATCTCCCTAGCCCATTGATTAGCCGCGTCGATGTGAGACTTCCTCCCTTTTTGTCTTCTCCACATAACCCCTTCATTATATTCTATTCCACCCATAGTGCTATATCCATGGCTCACGCTCATGTATTGCGTGAAAGTTGAAAACAGTTTGAGATTACTAAAGTATGAAATAATTGCTTGGCTTGTCATCGGGGTTGTGCATGATGAGAGCATTCTTGTGTGGCGAAAATGGAGCATGACCAAACTATATGATTTTGTAGGGATGAACTTTCTTTAGCCATGTTATTTTGAGAAGACATGATTGCTTAGTTAGTATGCTTGAAGTATTATTATTTTTATGTCAATATTAAACTTTTATCTTGAATCTTTCGGATCTGAACATTCGTGACACAGTAAATAAAATTACATTGAGAAATATGTTAAGAAGCATTCCACATCAAAAATTCTGTTTTTATCATTTAGCTACTCGAGGACGAGCATGAATTAAGCTTGGGGATGCTGGTTATCTATAACTTTTGATTGTTCCATGCTATTATATTATCTGTTTTGGATGATAACGGGCTTTATTTTACGCTTTTATATTATTTTTGGGACTAACCTATTAACCGGAGGCCCAGCCCAAATTGCTGTTTTTTTGCCTATTTCAGTGTTTCACAGAAAAGGAATATCAAATGGAGTCCAAACGGAATGAAACCTTCGGGAGCGTGATTTTTGGAACAAACGTGATCCAGAGGACTTGGAGTGGACGTTAAGCAAACAACAAGGAGGCCACGAGGCAGGGGGGCGCGCCTACCCCCTAAGCGCGCCCTCCACCCTCGTGGGCCCCTCGTTGCTCCACCGACCTACTTCTTCCTCCTATATATATCCATATACGCCCCCAAACATGGAGGAGCACCAAGAAACCCTATTTCCACCGCCGCAACCTTCTGTACCAAAGAGATCCTATCTTGGGGCCTTTTCCGGAGCTCCGCCGGAGGGGTCATTGATCACGGAGGGCCTCTGCATCAACTGCATGGCCCCTCCGATGATGTGTGAGTAGTTTACCTCAGACCTTCGGGTCCATAGCTAGTAGCTAGATGGCTTCTTCTCTCTCTTTGGATCTCAATACAAAGTTCTCCTCGATTCTCTTGGATATCTATTCGATGTAATCTTCTTTTGCGGTGTGTTTGTTGAGATCCGATGAATTGTTCGTTTATGATCAAGTTTATCTATGAACAATATTTGAATCTTCTCTGAATTCTTTTATGTATGATTGATTTATCTTTGCAAGTCTATTTGCATTATCAGTTTGGTTTGGCCTACTAGATTGATCTTTCTTGCAATGGGAGAAGTGGTTAGCTTTGGGTTCAATCTTGCGGTGCTCGATCCTAGTGATAGAAAGGGAAATGACACGTATTGTATTGTTGCCATCGAGGATAAAAAGATGGGGTTTACATCATATTGCATGAGTTTATCCCTCTACATCATGTCATCTTGCTTAAGGCGTTACTCTGTTCTTATGAACTTAATACTCTAGATGCATGCTGGATATCGGTCGATGTGTGGAGTAATAGTAGTAGATGCAGGTAGTAGTCGGTCTACTTGTCGCGGACGTGATGCCTATATACATGATCATGCCTAGATATTCTCATAATTATTCGCTTTTCTATCAATTGCTCGACAGTAATTTGTTTACCCACCATAATACTATGCTTTCTTGAGAGAAGCCACTAGTGAAACCTATGGCCCCTGGGTCTATTTTCCATCATATAAGTTCTAATCTATTTTATTTTGCAATCTTTACTTTCAATCTATATCATAAAAATACCAAAAATACTTATCTTATTATTATCATCTCTATCAGATCTCACTCTTGCAAGTGGCCATGAAGGGATTGACAACCCCTTTATCGCGTTGGTTGCGAGGTTCTTATTTGTTTGTGTAGGTACGAGGTGACTCGCGCGTGGTCTCCTACTGGATTGATACCTTGGTTCTCAAAAACCGAGGGAAATACTTATGCTGCTTTACTGCACCACCCTTTCCTCTTCAAGGGAAAACCAACGCAGTGCTCAAGAGGTAGCACGACGCCAAGGAGAGCCCCATGCAGACATGGGGGGAAGTCTTCTATATTGTATCTTGACGACCCGTTAGTCCGGCCCATGTTGCATAGCCCGGACGCCCGAGGACCCCGTAATCCAGGACTCCCTCAGTAGCGCCCGAACTAGTCTTCAATGACGATGTGTCCGGCGCACAGATTGTCTTCGGCATTGCAAGGCAGGTTCCTCCTCCGAATTCTTCAAGCATCTGAACCCAAGGACAGTATTTGGATCTACATCTTTGGTCTTTGTTCTTCGGCTTTACATTAAATGTTATATCCTTCGGCTTCTGCGCCATCACCGCTCCAACTCCCACGTGTCAGACGAATATGAAGGGTCCAAGCATTTTTACACATAACACTCGGGCCGTGCAAGGAAAGCGTCTATTTAAGGAGATTTAATCTCAGATGCCATTCCACACCAGGCGGAAAATCCTTAGAGCTTGTCACAAGAAACCACGCAAACATGGCCAGCGCTCCCAGTTCTTCCTCCCGCCCCCACGGACCGCAAAAAGGAGATTGGAAGAGTTGTTCTGTATCCCACGCTCAGCTGACCGAGCTCCAGATGCAGGGATATCTCCCCCTGCGGATCTAGTCCCCGTTTGGGCAGGATTAACCTCCTTTGGTGGCAAAGCTTGGCAGAAAGTTTCCCAAACCCTTCAGAAGAGGAGCGAGTGTGCTTCGTTTCCTTTTTATTAAGAGGTGTAAAATTTCCAATCCATGCTTTCCTCCGAGGTCTCCTGGAGTACTATGGCATCCAACTACACAACCTTACACCAAGCTCTATTCTGCACATCGCGGGCTTCGTCGCTCTTTGTGAGCTGTTCCTAGGCTGCGAGGCCGGTTTTGAATTATGGAGGAAGCTTTTCTGCCTCGTCCCTTGCTCCCAAAAGGGATCCTTATTCGAGGTGGGCGACGCCGAAGGTGGCGCATAGCCGGGATAGGATACCTATCTGGCACTCCAAAGAAGGCATTCGAAGAGTGGCCCTCAGAGTGGTTTTATATTGAAGATGTTGTACTATCTGACCCAATCCGGTGAGGCTTACCCGCATTTTCCAATGCTCCGTTAAATAAGCACCATAGCTGGCTCCCCCAAAGCCACAGGAGGAAGATAGTGCGGAGGTTCAGATGCTATTGGACAAGATTAAGACACTCGCCCAATCCGGATTGTCCATTATTGAGGTAATGGTGATTTCAATAATGCGGAGAGTTCAACCACTCCAATCCAGAGGACTCCCCATGTGGCACTACAATGGAGAAGACAACGCATCACGATGCGGACGTAAGGGTCCGGACAACTTTGCCACCTTGACTGCCATGTCGGCTGATCTTTTTAACGGGGAGAAAGAGAAATTCACTCGCCTTAAGTGCTGAGATGGATTTTCCATGTAAAATCCTCCTAGCTAGGTAAGGCTTCGCTCAGTAATATTACTTAATGCTCCTCCCGAGTTGTACCCCGCCGAACTCAACCCCACCATTTCTTGACAGGAATGGAGGAAAGTTGTCGCAGAGATTTATAGCCCCGCCCCGTAGTCGGAGGACCATAATCAGGACCTGGATCCCAGATTCAAAGAGGATCCGAACATATCCCTAGAGCTCAAGGGGGGGGGGTTCTATCAAACGAGTTATGATGGCACGGAAGTGGTCATTATAGCCGATTACCCCGACCTTCTCCCTTCCTCCCACGTAAGTACCCTGAAGGTGTCTCCACAAAAAGAGTTTTCTTACTGTGCTTTACCCACTGTAATGTCTTGTGTTTTTTTAAAGGGGCGGCACTCGTCTCGCCACGCTGCATCGGGATCGTCCCTTAAGAAGGGTATGTCGACACCAGGCAGATCTTCACAAAGAAAGGAAGACGGCGATTCTTCCAACTCCGAGCTTCATCGAAAAGGTACAGCTTTTGATATGCCCTGCGGCAAACATGCCGAACTGTGATGTTTTTCTCTTCCCCATATTCTAGGAAGAGCACTCACCAGACTATATCCGGAGACCTCGCAGGACATACGCCCATCAATCCGACCCTGGACCCTGCCTCTAGGGCGAGAGTCGATACAGGTGCCATGCCGGATTGTCCTCTCTCGGATGAGTCGGACAATGTTCGTCACCAACTCTGAGGTGGAGAGTGCTATGAACCATCGACGCCGGAGGGCCGCCATGCACAATCCTACCTGTACTGAAGAGGCCTTTAATGCCTTTAGTTCGGCGGATGGATACATCCGAGCTGCTCGGGATGGGCTTGCTGGGGCCACTCGCCAGCTTTCAAATGATATGCGAGTAAGATCATTTCGAGTAGATTTAATAGCCATATACCAATAGCACCCTGTAACAACCCCAGTATCATGCTACAGTAACCCTCTATGATTTAGCTAATCTTTTTTTAAACGATGCTTAATCACCTTTGATTCATATCTCATTGGAAATTCCACTTTGGAATCAAATTCAATTTGCAAGTGATTTTTGAACTTGCACCAAAGTTGCTGCAAAAAAGTCCATCATTTAGTAAAAATTCCATAACAAATGATTGTTAAGGAAAACAACATCACCTCCAAGCTAAGATGGACTATAGCAATCTAAAACATTGCCAAATCAACAAATTAATTGCTTTTCCATTTGATGCAAATTCAAAATAATTCAAACTTCTTCCAAACTTTTTGTGGCAGTACCAAACATTGCATTGTATTTATGCGGACAATTCCCATATTTACAAAAAATCATTTCACTGCCCCAAATATTACAAAACCCTCTCTATAAAAGAAAAACAGAAAAATAAAACATCATATAAGTTTCTGATCTACAATTCTAGTTTACTATTTATTTTGCAATCTTTACTTGCCAATCTATACAAAAATACCAAAAATATTTATCCTATTATCTTTATCAGATCTCACTTTTGCAAGTGGCCATGAAGGGATTGGCAACCCCTTTATTTGTTTGTGCAGGTACTAGGCGACTTGCATGTAGTCTCCTACTGGATTGATACCTTCGTTCTCAAAATCTGAGGGAAATACTTACGTTACTTTGCTGCATCACCCTTTCCTCTTCAAGGGAAAACCAACGCATGCTCAAGAGGTGGCAAGAAGGATTTTAGGCGCCGTTGCCGGGGAGATCTACGCCAAGTCAAGACATACCAAGTACGCATCACAAACTCTTCTCCCTCACATTACATTATCTGCCATTTGCCTCTCATTTTCCTCTCCCCCACTTCACCTTTGCCATTTTATTCGCCCCTCTTCTGTTCGTCCTTCTGTTTGCTCATGTTACCATGTGCCTTCTGATAGCTTACATCTTCGCTTGCTAAAGATCTATTGATATGGATCCTCATCCGCTTGCCAATCTTTTTAAGAGATCCAATTATGATGAACCAATTGCTAGTGAGTTTTGTGCACTATATTATCTTTATGAAGTTTTGCTTGAAATTCGTGAATCTGGAAATTGTGATGAAGTACTTTATGAAGCGATTCACGATAGATCTTTGTATAAAAAGCATGATTGCAATGATTTTATTATAAATTCTATTGATGTAAATTGTGCTAATAATATGCAAAACCCTAAGCTTGGGGATGCTAGTTTTGCGGTGTCCTCTACTTGTTGCAATGATCATGACTGGGGTGATAGTGCTTCTTATGATCTTGAAAATTTATTTAAACGCCATGATGAATATGAGATTGATAATAATGTTTGCAATAATATTTGTCGTTGTACAAAAGTAGGGGCTCTCCTATTGCACCCCTTTACTTCTGCATGGGTAGTCAGGGCCGCGTCCACGGCCACACTAAGCAGGGCAGAGGAGGGAAGCCGGAGCACAAGATGACCAAAGCAATGCCAAGACCAGAGGCGCAAAGAGAGCAAGAGGGCGAGGTGGACTACCCCGGCAAGACCCTTGCCGGGGTGGCTTCCGCAGCCTCGGCAAGATCCTTGCCGAGGCAACTTGCCTGACGCCAGCAGAGCGCACCACCCTTGAGCCCAAGGGGTTCCGACACCATCAACCATATTGGAACCAAGGTTCAGGAGGCACCTCCATGGTGGCATGCAGATCTTTGTAGAGATCATAGATACACAAGATCAGATGGGAACCGGAAGACGACGATCCTTGGTGAGATCCTTGCCAAGGAAATCCACGAGACCCCCAGCAAGATCCTTGCCGAGGACGACCGCGGTGCCGCAGCGAGACCCTTGTCGGGCCCTTGGCAAGACCCTTGCTGAGGACGCCTGCGGGGCCGTAGCCAGGCCCACGTCTGCCAAGATTCCACCGCCGCTCCCATACAGCTGCCAGCTCGAGAAGCTGGGCAGGCATCTGCGTGGCAGCGCGCGGCCTGTACACCAACTCAGCAAGCACCTGCGTGGTGGCATGCAGATCTTCGTGAAGGCTCCACCATCGCGCCAGCCCAGCAGCCAACCAACGTGGCGCTACAACGCCTCGTCAGCTTGGACGTGCGTCGGAGCCAGGCGAGGCGACGACAGCTTCTGACATTCCAAAAAAAATTTAATTGATTTTCATCAAAAACTTTGTTGGATTTCTTTTAAAGAGAGGGCATTTAAAAATTTATTTTTCCAGAAATCCTTCCTCTTAAAAACTCCCTTTCCTTGGCAAGGATTTTATTTTACTTCAAACCATGGTGTTTGATCTTTTGAAACTTCTTCTCTGTTAGTTCTCTCACAAATTATTTTGGGAGTTTAATCTTTTTTTCTTTTAAAAAGAAACACTATGAAAATTTGGGATTTTCATATCTTGGAATCCACACATGACTTTGTATTTTGCCCATGTGGTAAAACCCCTCCAAAACCTCCCCTCCTCCTTGTAATCAACCTAAGTTCTCTGTCCCAACTAATCCAAGCAATTTTTGGATTTTATTCTAATTATTTTTCCCCTCAAATCATTTCTGCCAATTATTTTGAGCTTAAGTGATTTTCAAAGCAAGTACCATTTTTCATTTGAGTTTTGACCTCAAACCAACTCTCCTAGATAGTCCTTTGTACCCACAACCCAGAACCATCTTGATCCACTCCTCCTCTTTTCAAATTTTTCAAAATTCAGTCTCTGCAAGTTTGGACCAGATTTGCCAAATTTGGTGAAATTCATATCTATACTTCTCCAAAAATTCCACCAAAATTCAAGCAGCCTACTGGAGCAATGAGTAGCCACTCCACCAAAAATCAGCTCAAGGAAAAATCCCCAGAGGCGAAATTCATTCTGTCGAACACTTGGCGTGCACTGTTGTTGTTCATTTTCAGAAAATTCAGACTTCAGTGTCGTTTTTCGTTTGTCAGTTCCAATCACGCGTGGACAGTGTCCTTGGCACGTTCCTCGCCGCCTCTTCCTCCTGTCTGGAGCACCACACGTGCGCTTGGCGCCTTCCCGGCGTCGGCGGCGCCCTGGCCCGCCTGCGCCGGCGTGTCTTGCGGCGGCCGAAACACCGTAGCGGCCGACAGGGAACAGAACGGCGGCTCAACGCCGTTCGGCGCCGCCCAACGCTCCTCTGCTCTCCGCGTGGCTCATGCATGCCAGCGCATGCCCGTGGCACCGTCGCCGTGGCCCGGCAAGCACGGAACGTGCTCCCTGCCGCCGACGGGCCCGCGCCGCCCCGTTCTGTCGAGCTCGCCCTAAGCACCAAGTCCAAGCCTGGTTAGCACCTAAATGGAGCCGGTGGACCTCCACGATGACGCCCAACTCCCTAATCTCCCCCGACCAAGCGCTGCGCCGTCGTAACCATCGCCGGAGATCCCTGTTCACGGCCACCGCCTCGAATCGCTTATAAAAAGGACCCCGAGCTCGCTCACGACCCCCACACCCTCACTGCACCTCTCCAAGACCCTGCCAAGCCTCCAGGAGGACCTCGAGGAGGTCTCCTCCCCCGACTCCGGCCGCCCCGATCCGCCTCGGCCACCAGCTCGATTCGCTCCGGTGAGGCCGTCTCCGGCGCCCAAACCCCGTCAGTAGCCCCTTCTAGCATCCAGTAAGCTAACCCCCTCCTCAATTTGGCCTTCGCAGCTCCCTCCGACGAGTCCCACGACCACCCGAGCCGCCGTCCGCCGGAGCAAGGCTCGCCGTCGACGTGGTGCTCGCCGACCACCACCACCACCACCAACCGACGCGGATTGGCGCCCTGAACACGGAGGTACCCTCCGATCCCCCTGCCTCGCCGTGGAGCGCCGCCGGCGACCACCGCGGCTCTCGGGCACCGGCGAACTCTGCCGCCCCGTTTGAACATTCAAACCTGACGGGCGGGACCCGCCTGTCAGCCTCTCTATCCTGTCTGAGCGAAGCGTTTTCTGAAAACGTCTTCTGCCGAATGCGCTTTCCCTCTGGGCTGGCGTAGTCGCTACCGAAGCGCTTTCTGTTTTTATGAGCTAGCGCCTAGGAACTTTCTGTTTCATTACAGATGGGTCCTTGGGTTAAAACCCTTATAACTTTTTAATAGAAAAGTATTTTTGATTGATTCTTTTTCTGTCCTCTTTAAAATTTTGTCTAGTTTTTTTATCAGATTTATTTGAAAAATATTAGGAATACTTTTTGTGCACCTCTTGATATTTACGATAGCGCATATATTTTCTTTATACCGTAGATACCGAAGGAGGTGACGGAACCGCAAACTTCACCGAGCTAGGCTCCGACTACTCCGAACCAGGCAAGCATGTTTGAACTTTTGATATGATGAGTGTCTTGGCATGTTTTGCATTTAGTTAGTCTCATGGCATGTTGTTGAGCATACCGATGAACACTATTTCCATGCATTGTTGAGGTAAGTGAGTTCGATGATCCATAAGTGGATGGATGAGAGTATGAATGGCCATGTGTTGGCATGAGGATGGGTAAGATGGCAGTGTTGTAGCATGCCAGTCTTATGCCAGACTATATGACTTCAGTGTCAACCCGTATCATTCCAGTTCCTACCATTCTTCCCTCCCTGTACTACCACATGTTTTCCGCAAGGAATATGGCGTAGTAAGTTGTAAACCGCTTACCTGGTACACACCAAAAAGGAGAGGCCGTGATGATGGTTCCATGGCCCTGGATTAAAGCCAGTCATCCGGTCAGGGGGCATGGGTGTTTCCGGTTGGGACCGAGAGGGGGGCACCCCTTAGAGCGCGCGTATATAAATTTGATCCCATGCTATTCGAGATTGTGATCTCCCCGTCTCAAAAGTTTTTCTTGGACGATGTCTAGGGTGATTCCTAGCATCGAGAGGTAGGATGGGTGTGTACTGGTTAGCTGTGTTTTCTTCCGAAAAAACGTAAACGGAACTAGTCCTTCGTGACTACGGAAATCCGTTGGCTATGGGAAATTTTTGTACAAACTCTGCAGAGTCATATATTCCTTGAATCATCTATTCCATGTCCAAGTTCAGTATTATCCTACCCTGACAAGTGCCAGTTTTGATGACAGAGACTCCGGTGAATCGCATGAGTGCTAAGTCCGGTTAAATGATTTTTATTCTGTGGATGGACTAACCCGTTTATTTTCATGGATTGAATATTTATTATGAGCATCATTTCCTTGTGAAGAAAAGCCCTTTCTGCGATGTCACTCAGACGTCCGACTGTGGAATTGTTATTACTTACTTTCAATAAAAGCTCTTTCTGTGATGTCGCCCCGACGTCCGACTGTGGCATTTCTTTTAAAGCCCTTTATGTGGTGTCGCTAAGACGCCCGACTGTGGCATTTCTTTTAAAGCCCTTTCTGTGATGTCGCCCCGACGTCCGACTGTGGCATTTCTTTTAAAGCCCTTTTTGTGGTGTCGCTAAGACGCCCGACTGTGGTATTTCTTTTAAAGCCCTTTCTGTGATGTCGCCCCGACGTCCGACTGTGGCATTTCTTTTAAAGCCCTTTATGTGGTGTCGCTAAGACGCCCGACTGTGGCATCATTTCCTTATATTTATTTGTTCACCTTTCGAGGCGTCGCTTCAGACACCCGATCGGTTTTCATTTATGTTTTGTTGGGATTTCAGGCGGACTACCGCCGTTTCCCTTTTACTTACTTCGTTATACTAATTTTTGAATGGACATTGGTGAATTAATCGTGACGCATTCATGCATGCATTTGTTATATCTTACGTCCGAACTATCTTGCGAGTACTTTCAAAGTACTCACTGGCTTGTTGATTTGGCCAGATGTTGACGAAGGCGATCTCATGGATGAAGAGTTCGATAGCGAGTCCGATGCCTAGAGGAATCCCAGTCAGTCTCATGCGACCCTGGTTTTGGTCACTGTATTATATCCGCTTCCGCTACCAAATAAATTCATCGAGCGTCACCTCGACGCTCGATGAGATGCCAATTTTAGAGTCTTGTATCTCACTCCCCGCCGTGTTTTTCCACCACCGCCCTATCCTCGAGTCAGTAGTATGTCTCCACACCACTGTGTCATGTCCGCCATTATGTATAATTATTGGCGTGCTTGTAATAATTTGGTTGAGCAACCGTAGCTCGACCCTGTAATATATTTTATGCTACTGGCTTATTGTATCAAGAATTTGTCTACCGGTAAGGAGGATTTTCCTCGTACTGGACCCAAAAGATTGGTTTCTCAATAAACATTTTTATTGAAAAACCGGTCGTGACAAGCTTGGTACCAGAGCCAGGCTGACTGTAGGAAGCCACTAGGTGCGATCGCTAATTGGTTATTAGCATGATTGAGCCTTTTCGTACTTTATTGATTGTAGTCATTTTCTGTCAGTCAGCATAAATTTATGATCTGACCATGCAGAATTTTTGCCTACTTTTGTAGATGGCCGACAACAGCTGCGAGTCTCAGACCTTCGCCAACGTGCCCGATGGGTTCGTCAAGCTTCTTTCCTTCATCGTTCAGGTCGGGATGGGGTCATCTGTGCACCCAATCTTCACACTCTGCCAGCACCGAGTCAACGACAGTCTGACCATGCACCAGGCCGCGGTGCAGTTCAAGGGAGGGCGTGGTGAGTTACGCCGCTTCCGGTTCTTGGGAAGAGCCATGCCTACGGAGAGGCATGCTATGCAGATGGCAGCCCGCGAGGCGATAGCTCGTCTCAGGGATGTCCTCCCCGTGATGAAGACTCGTCGTTATCGTTATCTTCCATGCCATGTGCCTTACACCTGTCACTACGCATTCTCCTGCCCCAGAGGAGAACGAGACGAGGCTTTTGAGATGCTCATTGAGTATCTCCGGGCCCTGGAGGCAGCCTTCGACAACCTGGTGGACGACTTCGTGGCTGCCCGCATGGACTCAGTTCATGGCTGTGCTGCCAATAGGAGGGAGCTCCTACCCACCGCACCGCCACTGACTTGGGTCTCGTCCTCAGCATCTTATGCACCTACTCGTCGCCTGCCTTCTACCGAAGAGTTCAACCAAGTTATTGCGCCCACTCCAGCGCGCACTGCACCACCCTGCGCGCCCACTCCTGTTCGTGTTGTTCCGCCCCTGGCACCCGCTCCATCTTCTCAGCGCAACACTACCCGTATGGAGCCTATTAGCGAGGAGGAAGTCGAGTCCCCGGCCTCGCTACGCCTCACCCTCGGCAGGGCAAAGGAGATCGTCAACATCTCCGCCTGAGTACGCTTAGCCGCCATGCAATGTACCGCTTTGTATGATATGTTTATATGTACATAGGTTGTGAGAAGTAGCCTGTTTGCGCATCATGTAGGATCTGGAGGAGTGCACTAGCCTAAATAACATGTCAGGATTATGTACGCATATCCTGAGTGATGTATTGTATAATTACCGCCCGCGTGTAAGATATGTAATGAGCAGTCCTTCTCCGTGCGCAAATCGATTTGTTTTTCTTAAGTAAGCTTGGTTATTTAATTTTATTTGCCAGCTTTATGCATTTATGGAATTGTTTTTGCGACTCTTTCCGCTTTTCTTATGGGTTTTACAAAATATATCCCCAGAGTGAAAAATGTCTCGTCCTTGGACTCGCTCCATGCCAACTCCACCAGAGGAGAATTATGATACACAACCCAGCAACGAGTTCACTCAGGGACAGTCAAGCCAACGGGGTAGTGAATCGGCACTTTCACAAATGTGCCGCCTTTATGAGCAGAGTCAGCAACAACATCGGGAAATGATGAACCAAGTCATCAACATGGGAAATCACCATGGACAGTATCAGCAGCATTCCAAGTTATCTGAGCTACAGAAGACACGTCCCCAAATATTTTCTCATACTGACAAGCCTCTTGAAGCCGAGGATTGGCTTCGAGATATGGAGAGAAAATTAATTATTGCAAAATGTTCAGATCTCAAGAAAGTACTTTATGCTCCGCACTATCTCACAGGAGCAGCTGCATCATGGTGGGAGAATTTTCTGCACATGCACCCCAACGAAAATGATATAACCTGGGATGATTTCAAGGAAGGTTTCCGCGGTGCACACATTCCCAAGAGTATTATGAAGATCAAGAAGAGAGAGTTTGATGACCTCAAACAAAGGAACCTGACAGTGTCAGAATACAACGGTCAATTTACTCTATTGTCCCGCTACGCCAATGAAGAACGTATGACTGAAAGCAAGAAGATGGAGAAATTCCTTGACGGTCTGGCGCCCGCGCTTAAATGCCAACTGGTCGTTCACACTTTTCCAGATTTTAAGACACTAGTGGACAAAGCTATTACTCTGGAAAATGAGAGACGTAGCTTGGAGGATTTACGTAAGCGAAGAAGAGACTAGACTACTCCTGCACGCAACCACCGAAGCAGGACAGATTTTCAGAAAGGTGGGACACACAAACCTACGACAAACATCTCTCGCCCAATCAAGAATTTCCATGCAAGAGACAAAGAGTTCACGTATCGCCCAGGCGTTACTTGCTACGCTTGTGGAGAAGAAGGGCACTACGCCAAACCGTGCCCCAAGCCAAGGAACTCGACCCCGAAGCCAAACAATGGTGGAAATAATTTAGCACCCAAGCGCAACAATTTCAACCCCAACAACAACCACAGGAAGGGTCATCTAAACCACGTGACCAAAGAAGAAGCACAAAATGCTCCGGATATCGTACTCGGTACGTTTCCTGTCAACACAATACCTGCTACGGTTTTGTTTGATTCTGGAGCTTCTCACTCATTCATTTCGAAAAGTTTTGCTTTGCAAAATAATTTTTCAATGTTTCCCTTGGAAAAATCCATGATCATCAAGTCCCCTGGGATTCAGCAAGTTACTCAGAGTTACTGTCAGAATGTGGTTATTGAGTTCGAAGGATTGAAATTTTACGCCAATCTTATTGTGTTGGAAAATAAAGGACTGGATGTCATCCTAGGGATGGACTGGTTAACCACCAACAAAGGTTTTATTGACTGTTTCAACCGGGCCGTAATTCTCACGCACCACCATGGGAAGACAATAAAAGTATCAGCCAAGGAAAGAAAAATACACCGGCAGCCGAGATTGAATAAGGTGGACGTTTCTGAGTTAAGCAAGGTTCCAGTGGTATGTGAATTTCCAGATGTATTTCCCGAAGAACTACCAGGCATGCCACCGGACCGAGAAATAGAATTCAGCATTGAGCTAGCACCAGGAACCACCCCCATATATAAGAAACCATACAGAATGGCACCATCCGAGTTGATTGAGTTGAAGAAACAAATAAAGGAATTACTGGACAAGGGATACATTCGAGCCAGCTCCTCACCTTGGGGATCACCAATTTTATTTGCCAAAAAGAAGGATGGAACACGAAGATTGTGCATAGACTACCGAGCACTTAACATGGTCACAGTCAAGAACAAATACCCGATGCCTCGAATAAATGATTTATTTGATCAGCTCGCTCAGGCCAAGGTATTCTCAAAGATTGACTTAAGGTCAGGATACCATCAATTAAAAGTGCGAACAGAAGATATCCCCAAAACAGCCTTCACCTCCAGATATGGACTATATGAGTTCACAGTTATGCCTTTTGGATTAACAAATGCCCCCGCATATTTTGTTCACCTCATGAACAAAGTATTTATGAAGTTTATGGACAAGTTCTTGTGGTATTTATCGATGATATTCTGATATACTCCAAAACACCAGAAGAGCACGCGGAACATCTCAGGATTGTGCTAGGAGAACTCAGGAAACATCAATTGTATGCCAAGTTCAGCAAGTGCAAATTTTGGCTAAGGCAAGTAGGCTTTCTAGGCCACGTGCTGACCCAAGACGGTATCGCAGTGGACCCGGAGAAAGTCAGGGCCATACTTGACTGGAAGGCACCAGCCAGCGTAACGGACGTACGAAGTTTCTTGGGAATGGCGGGATATTACCGCAGATTTATTGAAGGATTCTCCACCCTAGCCAAGCCAATGACGCAGTTGCTCAAGAAGGACAAGAAGTTTGAATGGACAGAAGCCTGCGAAAAAAGTTTCCAAGAGTTAAAACGGAAATTAACCACAGCACCGGTATTAATTGTGCCAGACATACACAAGAACTTTGAGGTGTACTGTGACGCATCCCGAAAAGGTCTCGGGTGCGTGTTGATGCAAGAAGGCAAGGTTGTCGCATACGCTTCACGACAATTCCGCAAGCATGAGGAAAATTATCCCACTCATGACTTAGAAATGGCAGCAGTCATTCATGCACTTAAGGAATGGAGGCATTTCTTACTTGGGAATCGATGTGAAATATACATGGACCATAAAAGTCTCAAATATATTTTCACACAGCCAGAACTAAACTTACGGCAGTGACGCTGGTTGGAATTGGTAAAGGATTATGATGTTGGTATCCACTATCATCCAGGGAAAGCAAATGTAGTGGCCGATGCTCTTAGTCGGAACCCCAGCTCCGACGAAAACAATCTGCAAAGCTTGAGACCTGAATTCCAACAAGAATTTGCCAAACTCAACTTGTTAATGATCGCGGAAGGCACCATATCAAACTTGGAAATAAAGCCCGACCTTGTGGAGAGAATTAAAGAAGCTCAGCCTGGTCACCCCAGCATTGAAGGTATTAAAAGAAAGGTGAGTATGGGCAAGGCCTCGGAGTTTGTCATAGGCGATGATGGAATACTATGGTACGGAGACAGACTCTGTGTGCCAAACATAGAGGACCTCAAACAGCAAATTCTCGCTGAAGCACACACCACCCCATATTCAATCCACCCTGGAGGAACCAAAATGTATAAGGATATTCAGGAAAGATTTTGGTGGCACGGTATGAAGAGGGACATAGCCACATTCGTTGCATGTTGCGATTCTTGTCAACGCATAAAAGTTGAGCATCAAAAACCAGCCGGACTACTGCAACCAAACAAAATACCTAAGTGGAAATGGGATGAAATAGGGATGGATTTTATTGTCGGACTACCTCGGTCACGACACGGGAATGATGCCATATGGGTCATCACCGATAGATTAACCAAGGTGGCACATTTCATTCCAGTAAAGACAACCTACAACACTCAGAAGCTTGCCCGGATTTATCTCTCCCATATAGTCTGTCTGCATGGAGTCCCGAAGACTATAATATCCGACAGAGGCACTCAATTTGTCTCGAGATTCTGGGATCATATACAACAGGCTCTGGGAACTCAATTGGCCTTCAGTACAGCCTACCATCCCCAGACTGATGGACAGACTGAACGCGTAAACCAAATTTTAGAAGACATGCTGAGAGACTGTGTCCTCACCTATGGAACCAGTTGGGAAGAAAGTCTGCCATATGCTGAGTTCGCATACAACAACAGATACCAGGCCAGCCTGCGAATGGCACCTTTTGAAGCCCTATACGGACGGAGGTGTCGTACCCCGCTAAATTGGTCAGAGACCGGAGACAGCCGTATCTTCGGCCCAGACGTGCTCAAAGAAGCCGAGGAAAAAGTCAAGCTAATCAGGGACCGACTCAAGACCGCTCAAAGCCGACCGAAGATTTACTACGATCAGAAACATCGTGGGGTCAATTTTGAACCCGGTGAATTTGTGTACCTACGAGTATCACCTATGAGGGGACTGCAACGGTTTAAGATTAAAGGAAAATTAGCACCAAGATTCATTGGACCATTCTGCATAGTGGCACGAAGAGGCACGGTAGCCTACCAGCTAGACTTACCCGAAGACTTGTCCGACATTCACGACGTGTTCCACGTCTCTCAATTAAGGAAGTGCGTAAGAAAACCAGAGAAGCAAGTATCCCATGAGAACATTGACGTGCAGCCAGACCTCACTTATCGGGAACGCCCAGTAAAGATATTAGAGGAGTCTGAAAGGAGAACCCGACAGAAGACCATCAAGTTTTTCAGAGTTCAGTGGAGCAATCACACCGAAAGTGAAGCAACTTGGGAAAGAGAAGATTTTCTTCGGACAGAACATCCATACTTATTTAAGGATCAGCTGAAATCTCGGGGACGAGATTTTTCCTAAGGGGGTAGGTGTTCTGACATTCCAAAAAAAATTTAATTGATTTTCATCAAAAACTTTGTTGGATTTCTTTTAAAGAGAGGGCATTTAAAAATTTATTTTTCCAGAAATCCTTCCTCTTAAAAACTCCCTTTCCTTGGCAAGGATTTTATTTTACTTCAAACCATGGTGTTTGATCTTTTGAAACTTCTTCTCTGTTAGTTCTCTCTCAAATTATTTTGGGAGTTTAATCTTTTTTTTTCTTTTAAAAAGAAACTCTATGAAAATTTGGGATTTTCATATCTTGGAATCCACACATGACTTTGTATTTTGCCCATGTGGTAAAACCCCTCCAAAACCTCCCCTCCTCCTTGTAATCAACCTAAGTTCTCTGTCCCAACTAATCCAAGCAATTTTTGGATTTTATTCTAATTATTTTTCCCCTCAAATCATTTCTGCCAATTATTTTGAGCTTAAGTGATTTTCAAAGCAAGTACCCTTTTTCATTTGAGTTTTGACCTCAAACCAACTCTCCTGGATAGTCCTTTGTACCCACAACCCAGAACCATCTTGATCCACTCATCCTCTTTTCAAATTTTTCAAAATTCAGTCTCTGCGAGTTTGGACCTGATTTGCCAAATTTGGTGAAATTCATATCTATACTTCTCCAAAAATTCCACCAAAATTCAGGCAGCCTACTGGAGCAATGAGTAGCCACTCCACCAAAAATCAGCTCAAGGAAAAATCCCCAGAGGCCAAATTCATTCTGTCGAACACTTGGCGTGCACTGTTGCTGTTCATTTTCAGAAAATTCAGAGTTCAGTGTCGTTTTTCGTTCGTCAGTTCCAATCACGCGTGGACAGTGTCCTTGGCACGTTCCTCGCCGCCTCTTCCTCCTGTCTGGAGCACCACACGTGCGCTTGGCGCCTTCCCGGCGTCGGCGGCGCCCTGGCCCGCCTGCGCCGGCGTGTCTTGCGGCGGCCGAAACACCGTAGCGGCCGACAGGGAACAGAACGGCGGCTCAACGCCGTTCGGCGCCGCCCAACGCTCCTCTGCTCTCCGCGTGGCTCATGCATGCCAGCGCACGCCCGTGGCACCGTCGCCGTGGCCCGGCAAGCACGAAACGTGCTCCTTGCCGCCGACGGGCCCGCGCCACCCCGTTCTGTCGAGCTCGCCCTAAGCACCAAGTCCAAGCCTGGTTAGCACCTAAATGGAGCCGGTGGACCTCCACGATGACGCCCAACTCCCTAATCTCCACCGACCAAGCGCTGCGCCGCTGTAACCATCGCCGGAGATCCCCGTTCACGGCCACCGCCTCGAATCGCTTATAAAAAGGACCCCGAGCTCGCTCACGACCCCCACACCCTCACTGCACCTCTCCAAGACCCTGCCAAGCCTCCAGGAGGACCTCGAGGAGGTCTCCTCCCCCGACTCCGGCCGCCCCGATCCGCCTCGGCCACCAGCTCGATTCGCTCCGGTGAGGCCGTCTCCGGCGCCCAAACCCCGTCAGTAGCCCCTTCTAGCATCCAGTGAGCTAACCCCCTCCTCAATTTGGCCTTCGCAGCTCCCTCCGACGAGTCCCATGACCACCCAAGCCGCCGTTCGCCTGAGCAAGGCTCGCCGTCGACGTGGTGCTCGCCGACCACCACCACCACCACCAACCGACGCGGATTGGGGCCCTGAACACGGAGGTACCCTCCGATCCCCCTGCCTCGCCGTGGATCGCCGCCGGCGACCACCGCGGCTCTCGGGCACCGGCGAACTCTACCGCCCCGTTTGAACATTCAAACCTGACGGGCGGGACCCGCCTGTCAGCCTCTCTATCCTGTCTGAGCGAAGCTTTTTCTGAAAACGTCTTCTGCCGAATGCGCTTTCCCTCTGGGCTGGCGTAGTCGCTACCGAAGCGCTTTCTGTTTTTATGAGCTAGCCCCTGGGAACTTTCTGTTTCATTACAGATGGGTCCTTGGGTTAAAACCCTTATAACTTTTTAATAGAAAAGTATTTTTGATTGATTCTTTTTCTGTCCTCTTTAAAATTTTGTCTAGTTTTTTATCAGATTTATTTGAAAAATATTAGGAATACTTTTTGTGCACCTCTTGATATTTACGATAGCGCATATATTTTCTTTATACCGTAGATACCGAAGGAGGTGACGGAACCGCAAACTTCACCGAGCTAGGCTCCGACTACTCCGAACCAGGCAAGCATGTTTGAACTTTTGATATGATGAGTGTCTTGGCATGTTTTGCATTTAGTTAGTCTCATGGCATGTTGTTGAGCATACCGATGAACACTATTTCCATGCATTGTTGAGGTAAGTGAGTTCGATGATCCATAAGTGGATGGATGAGAGTATGAATGGCCATGTGTTGGCATGAGGATGGGTAAGATGGCAGTGTTGTAGCATGCCAGTCTTATGCCAGACTATATGACTTCGGTGTCAACCCGTATCATTCCAGTTCCTACCATTCTTCCCTCCCTGTACTACCACATGTTTTCCGCAAGGAATATGGCGTAGTAAGTTGTAAACCGCTTACCTGGTACACACCAAAAAGGAGAGGCCGTGATGATGGTTCCATGGCCCTGGATTAAAGCCAGTCATCCGGTCAGGGGGCATGGGTGTTTCCGGTTGGGACCGAGAGGGGGGCACCCCTTAGAGCGCGCGTATATAAATTTGATCCCATGCTATTCGAGATTGTGATCTCCCCATCTCAAAAGTTTTTCTTGGACGATGTCTAGGGTGATTCCTAGCATCGAGAGGTAGGATGGGTGTGTACTGGTTAGCTGTGTTTTGTTCCGAAAAACCGTAAATGGAACTAGTCCTTCATGACTACGGAAATCCGTTGGCTGTGGGAAATTTTTGTACAAACTCTGCAGAGTCATATATTCCTTGAATCATCTATTCCATGTCCAAGTTCAGTATTATCCTACCCTGACAAGTGCCAGTTTTGATGACAGAGACTCCGGTGAATCGCATGAGTGCTAAGTCCGGTTAAATGATTTTTATTCTGTGGATGGACTAACCCGTTTATTTTCATGGATTGAATATTTATTATGAGCATTATTTCCTTGTGAATAAAAGCCCTTTCTGCGATGTCGCTCAGACGTCCGACTGTGGCATTGTTATTACTTACTTTCAATAAAAGCTCTTTCTGTGATGTCGCCCCGACGTCCGACTGTGGCATTTCTTTTAAAGCCCTTTATGTGGTGTCGCTAAGACGCCCGACTGTGGCATTTCTTTTAAAGCCCTTTCTGTGATGTCGCCCCGACGTCCGACTGTGGCATTTCTTTTAAAGCCCTTTTTGTGGTGTCGCTAAGACGCCCGACTGTGGTATTTCTTTTAAAGCCCTTTCTGTGATGTCGCCCCGACGTCCGACTGTGGCATTTCTTTTAAAGCCCTTTATGTGGTGTCTCTAAGACGCCCGACTGTGGCATCATTTCCTTATATTTATTTGTTCACCTTTCGAGGCGTCGCTTCAGACACCCGATCGGTTTTCATTTATGTTTTGTTGGGATTTCAGGCGGACTACCGCCGTTTCCCTTTTACTTACTTCGTTATACTAATTTTTGAATGGACATTGGTGAATTAATCGTGACGCATTCATGCATGCATTTGTTATATCTTACGTCCGAACTATCTTGCGAGTACTTTCAAAGTACTCACTGGCTTGTTGATTTGGCCAGATGTTGACGAAGGCGATCTCATGGATGAAGAGTTCGATAGCGAGTCCGACGCCTAGAGGAATCGCAGTCAGTCTCGTGCGACCCTGGTTTTGGTCACTGTATTATATCCGCTTCCGCTACCAAATAAATTCATCGAGCGTCACCTCGACGCTCGATGAGATGCCAATTTTAGAGTCTTGTATCTCACTCCCCGCCGTGTTTTTCCACCACCGCCCTATCCTCGAGTCAGTAGTATGTCTCCACACCACTGTGTCATGTCCGCCATTATGTATAATTATTGGCGTGCTTGTAATAATTTGGTTGAGCAACCGTAGCTCGACCATGTAATATATTTTATGCTACTGGCTTATTGTATCAAGAATTTGTCTACCGGTAAGGAGGATTTTCCTCATATTGGACCCAAAGGATTGGTTTCTCAATAAACATTTTTATTGAAAAACCGGTCGTGACACAGCTGGAACAAGCTTCTTTGTCGTCCCCAATAAAGCAAGAGGGGCACGTCGGCAACGTATTAAATGCGTTTGTCCGACGATGCCCGGGGATAGACTCAGCCCCTGTACACCTTTCCATCTCCTGTGTGCCACTGTGGCGACCCCTTTTTGTCTATAAAAGGAGGCCCGAGGCGTACTGGGGGGGGATTCGGATCTTTTGGACTAGAGACCCGCCGCAGCTAGTTCAAGAACACAAGAACACCCAAATATACATCAAAGCAGGACTAGGGTTTTACGTGTCTCCGCGGCCCGAACCTGGGTAAATGATTTGTGTGCTGACCGCCAGACCCGCTCTTTGCACAACCCCGCACCCGCCAACCGTAGAAGGGATCCCAGTGACCCCATAAGTGTCGTATCCCGCCATCTCTCTGGCGCCAGGTAGGCGGTGCGTAGTTGTGAAAATCCGGTCTGGTTGAAGCAACAGCTTCATCATGGTCGTCACTTCAAGCAAGAAGACGACCGAACAAATGGCATCCTCGGTGGACGCGGCGAACGCTGACGCAGTGGCAGAAAAGCTAAGTCATGCAAAACTTTGAGTAATTCCTTTTTATCTATAAGGTTATCGTCCTCGACGATCTTGCCTTGTGTATGGAAAACCTGCATGCAATGGGGCCCTACAACTATTAGCAACACCCTCGTTCTGTTTCGAGTCCGCTCAACAGTTTGAGAGGCTGCGTCGAGAATGGTAGGGTGACTGAGGTAGTCCTGGATTAGGGGGTATCCGGACAGCCGGATTATATCCTTTGGCTAGACTGTTGGACTATGAAGATACATGATTGAAGACTTCGTCTCGTGTCCGGATGGGACTCTACTTGGCGTGGAAGGCAAGCTAGGCAATATAGAAATGTATATCTCCTCCTTTGTAACCAACCTTGTGTAACCCTAGCCCTTTCCAGTGTCTATATAAACCGGAGGGTTTTAGTCCGTAGAGCAATAGACAATCATACCATAGGATAGCTTCTAGGGTTTAGCCTCTCTGATCTCGTGGTAGATCCACGCTTGTAATACTCATATCATCAAGAATAAATCAAGCAGGACGTAGGGTTTTACCTCCATCAAGAGGGCCCAAACCTGGGTAAAACATCGTGTCCCCTGCCTCCTGTTACCATCCGCCATAGACGCACAGTTTGGGACCCCCTACCCGAGATCCGCCGGTTTTGACACCGACATTGGTGCTTTCATTGGGAGTTCCTCTCTGTCGTCGCCGTTAGGCTTGATGGCTCCTACGATCATCGATAGCGATGTGGTCCAGGGTGAGACTTTTCTCCCCGGACAGATCTTTGTGTTCGGCGGCTTCACACTGCGGGCCAACTCGCTTGGCCATCTGGAGCAGATCGAAAGTTACGCCCCTGGCCACCAGGTCAGGTTTGGAAGCTTAAACTACATGGACGATATCCGCGGAGACTTGATCATCGACGGATTTGAGCCCCTGCCTTGTGCGCCACGCGGTCACGATGAGTACGATTTAGCTCTACCATCGGACCGTATTTAGGAGATCACACCGGCAGCCGCTCTGACCCTCAATTCGGAGCCAGTTTCGCCATCCGTGGACGGGTGGATAGACCCCGTCACGGAGGCTGTACCCTCTGCGGCGATCGACCTTACCCTTCACGAGAGCCGTGTTGCCAAACTACCCGATCCTTCTCCGGCCACGGACTCCGAACCGCCTGTGCCTGTTCCTATCGAATCCGATTGGGCGCTGATCATGGAGTTTACCTCCGCGGGCACTCGCCCTTTGGCGACATACTGAACTCATTAAGGTCTTTCCTTGTCAGGAGGATCCTGGTCGAACTACGTCCGGCAGGATTGGGATGTGGATGACGAAGAAATTCGCCGCTCACCCACCACCCACTTAGTAGCCACTGTCGATGACTTAACCAGAAATGCTCGACTTCGACTCCGAAGACATCGACGGTATGGACGACGATGCGGGAGTCGAAGAGGAACCACTGCCCACAGGGCACTGGGCAGCCACCTCATCATACGATATATACATGGTGGACACACCCAAAGAAGGCAATGTCGACAAGACAACAAAGGATGACCCCTCCAAGAAGCAACCCAAACGACAGCGTTAGCAGCGCCGCTCTAAGTCCCGCCAAGGCAAAAGTGGTGATACCGACACCGGAGATAATAGCACTCCGGACAGTGCCAAAGACAACAACAATCCCCTCCAGCAAGATTTAGAGCAGGAGGATGGAGGAGCCAGCCCTCCTGAGAGAGCGGCAGATGGAGAGGCGGAGGATGATAATTACATGCCCCCATCCGAAGACAAGGCAAGCCTCGGCTATGACAAATTCTCCGTGCCAGAGGATCCCAATGAACAAGAGCACTACAAGCACATGCTTATAGCCATGGCAAATAGCCTTAAGAAAAAGCAGCAGCAACTTCAAGCTGATCAAGATCTGCTAGCTGACAGATGGACTGAAGTCCTGGCGGCCGAAGAGTATAAACTCGAACGCCCCTCCAAGAGTTACCCAAAATGCAGGTTGCTACCCCGACTGGAGGAGGAAGCACCAAAACCTACATCCCCGGCGTATGACGCGGCTGATCGGCCACCTCGTGGCCGCGACAGAGAGACATTCCAGCCAAAAGCTCACCCCGCACCCCGTCGTCATTCAAATAAAAAGGCATGGGAAATATGCCAGACCTGTGAGACGTATTGGAGGACAAAGCAAAACATGCAAGATCGATCTATGGATAACGAGGGAACGCCACTATGCGAGACGATAATCGTCACGCCAGATACAGTAAAAGTAAGTACGGCCGGGCCAAACATAGCGGGCAAGACTCATTCGAGCTGCGTCGTGATATAGCCCAGTACAGAGGCACCGCACACCCCATATGCTTCACAGACAAAGTAATGGATCATCAAATCCCAGAGGGTTTCAAACCCGTAAATATAGAATCATACGACGACACAACAGATCCTGCAGTATGGATCGAGGATTTCCTCCTGCACATCCACATGGCTCGCGGTGATGACCTACATGCCATCAAATACCTCCCACTCAAACTCAAAGGACCAGCTCGGCATTGGCTCAACAGCTTGCCAACAGAGTCCATTGGCTGTTGGGAATATCTGGAAGCCGCATTCCTCGACAACTTTCAGTGCACTTACGTGCGACCACCAGATGTCGATGACTTGAGCCACATAATTCAGCAGCCAGAGGAATCGGCCAGGCAATTCTGGACATGGTTCCTAACAAAGAAAAATCAAATCGTCGACTGTCCGGATTCAGAGGCCCTAGCAGCTTTCAAGGACAACATCCGCGACGACTGGCTAGCCCGGCACCTTATTCAGGAAAAGCCGAAATCTATGGCAGACCTCACGACACTCATGACCCGCTTTTGCGCGGGAGAAGACAGCTGGTTGGCTCGCAGTAATAACATATCAAAGAACCATGGTACTTTGGATACCAAGGACGGAAGTGGTCTTCGGATCTCCAGATAACTTCTGAAGCGAAGAGTTAATCTTCGACATAGTCCCGTTCCGCAGTGGCTACCATGCACTGCTCGGGCGAACCGCATTTGCAAGATTCAATGCGGTACCGCATTATGCATATCTCAACCTCAAGATGCCAGGACCTCGGGGGGTCATCACAGTCAATGGAAACACAGAGCGCTCTGTCCGCACGGAGGAGCACACTGCGGCCCTCGCAGCAGAAGCGCAAAGCAGCCTCTTAAGGCAATCCACTAGTTCGGTGATTAAGGACCCGGACAACTTCAAGCGCGCCCGGAGTAATCGGCAACTGGACCGCCTGGCACGTCCCGAGCTCGCATAGCAATGCGGCCCCCACCCCGGCCCCAGCCAAACGGCAAAATTCGTGCCACGCATACATAATTACGCATTAAAATACCATGGGCACAGGCGGGGAGGGGGGCACGACGGCGGCACGCCCCAAGTCGCGGCTTAAACCGCACTAGGGGCTTCCTGCTTTGTTATTTTTCTCTTTCAGGATTTTAATCTCTGGAAACCCTGTCCGGCAGCGTGATTGCCGAACACATGATGCAGCAACCAAGGAGGCAGAAAGCTACGTCACACCACGGAACTCCCAGGTGGATTACGATAACGAGTAAAATATTTGCTTTAATACTATTCCTCAGCTTGCCCTTGGAAGGGACATGTCAATCAGTCCTACTTTTTTCTTCTCACACTACTTGTATCATTCTGCTTTAACACACCTTTTTGAATAAAAAATGCATAGCATTAAGACTATTATTGCATTCTTCATTTTTATATATATGTTCATTCATGACATCCAGCACCCGTACACTCTGGTACGGCCAATACGCCAGGGGCTTATGCATACCCCATAATACGGCGTGAGAAGTCCGAACACTTTCGACAGTGCGGCACCCCGAACTTATAGCATTATATGCATCAGCTCCGAATCATGTCTTGGGTCAATAGTTGGGTTTGCCCGGCTCCCATGTTTTGGTACCTTACGTTCCGCTATATCGGCTAAGGTAGCACTGGGAGAACTACTGCGATTGTGCCCCGGTTCTGCTGGGCTAAGCACCTCAGTAGAGAAAAGCTAAAACTGACTGTCATGATAAGGCGAGGGACTGCTCGCTGTTCGAGAGGTTTCGAGTCCCTAAAGGCTTATGCCGCTTAGAGCAAGGAGTCGGCCCTGTCCGGCTTAAGGCGTGTATCGCGCCCCGAATTCGGCCTTCCGAATACTAGGGGCTTCGCCGAAATTTAAATTATAGAATTCTATGGCTAAGTGAGGGTGATAACGCATTATAGTCCGATTGCCTTGTTCGTTGTGCTGATCACCTCCCTCGAAGGACCCAACAATGGGAACAAGAGTGCTCAGGTTTATCCCGAACACCCCAGCACTCGTGGCGTGGGGGCGGAAGCCGACGACTAGCCATCTCTCAGATTTGATGATGGAGACTATGATTTCCCCACAAGTCAGGATGAGACTCTGGACGAAAAAAGAGGCCATAAAAAAGAGAGAAAAGGTCCAAATAAAAATTGAGAGAAAAAGAGAGAAGGTGCAATGCTACTATCCTTTTTCCACACTTGTGCTTCAAAGTAGCACCATGATCTTCATGATAGAGAGTCTCTTATGTTGTCACTTTCATATACTAGTGGGAATTTTTAATTATAGAACTTGGCTTGTATATTCCAATGATGGGCTTCCTCAAAATGCCCTAGGTCTTCATGAGAAAGCAAGTTGGATGCTCACTCACTTAGTTTCTTTTGTTGAGCTTGCATATACTTATAGCTCTAATGCATCCGTTGCATGGCAATCCCTACTCACTCACATTAATATCTATTAATGGGCATATCCATAGCCCGTTGATACGCCTAGTTGATGTGAGACTATCTTCTCCTTTTTGTCTTCTCCACAACCACCATTCTATTCCACCTATAGTGCTATATCCATGGCTCACGCTCATGTATTGCGTGAAGATTGAAAAAGTTTGAGAACATCAAAAGTATGAAACAATTGCTTGGCTTGTCATCAGGGTTGTGCATGATTTAAATATTTTGTGTGATGAAGATAGAGCATAGCCAGACTATATGATTTTGTAGGGATAGCTTTCTTTGGCCATGTTATTTTGAGAAGACATAATTGCTTGGTTAGTATGCTTGAAGTATTATTGTTTTTATGTCAATATTAAACTTTTGTCTTGAATCTTCCAGATCTGAATATTCATGCCACAATAAAGAAAATTACATTGAAAATTATGTTAGGTAGCATTCCACATCAAATATTCTGTTTTTATCTTTTACCTACTTGAGGACGAGCAGGAATTAAGCTTGGGGATGCTTGATACGTCTCCAACGTATCTATAATTTTTTATGGTTCCATGCTATTATATTATCTGTTTTGGATGTTTAATGGGCTTTATTATGCACTTTTATATTATTTTTGGGACTAACCTATTAACCGAAGGCCCAATGCAAATTGCTGTCTTTTGCCTATTTCAGTGTTTCGCAGAAAAGGAATATCAAACGGAGTCCAAACGGAATGATACCTTCGCGATGATCTTTTTTGGAACGAACGCAATCCAGGAGACTTGGAGTGGAGGTCAAGGAAGCAACGAGACGGCCACGAGGTAGGGCGGCGCGCTAGGGGGGGGGGCGCAGGCGCGCCCCCCACCCTCGTGGGCCCCTCGTAGCTCCACCAACCTACTTCTTTCACCTATATATATACTTTTATACCCTAAAAACATCCAGGGGAGCCACGAAACCACTTATCCATCGCCGCAACCTTCTGTACTCGTAAGATTCCATCTGGGGACCTTTTCTGACGATTTGCCAGAGGGGGATTCGATCACGGAGGGCTTCTACATCAACACCATAGCCTCTTCGATGATTTGTGAGTAGTTTACCACAGACCTTCGGGTCCATAGTTATTAGCTAGATGGCTTCCTCTCTCTCTTTGGTTCTCAATACAAAGTTCTCCTCGATGTTCTTGGAGATCTATTCAATGTAATACTTTTTGCGGTGTGTTTGCCAAGATCCGATGAATTGTGGGTTTATGATCAAGATTATCTATGAACAATATTTGATTCTTCTCTGAATTCTTATATGCATTATTTGATATCCTTGCAAGTCTCTTCGAATTATCTGTTTGGTTTGGCCTACTAGATTGATCTTTCTTGCAATGGAAGAAGTGCTTAGCTTTGGGTTCAACCTTGCGGTGTCCTTTCCCAGTCACAGTAGGGGCAGCAAGGCACGTATTGTATTGTTGCCATCGAGGATAACAAGATGGGGTTTATATCTTATTGCTTGAGTTTATCCCTCTACATCATGTCATCCTGTCTAATGCGTTACTCTGTTCTTATGAGCTTAATACTCTAGATGCATGCTGGATAGCGGTCAATGTGTGGAGTAATAGTAGTAGATGCAGAATCGTTTTGGTCTACTTGACACGGATGTGATGCCTACGTTTATGATCATGCCTACATATTCTCATAACTATGTGTTTTTCTATCAATTGCTCGGCAGTAATTTGTTCACCCACCGTAATATATGCTATCTTGAGAGAGGCCACTAGTGAAATCTATGGCTCCCGGGTCTACTTTACATCATATAAGTTTCTGATCTACAATTCTAGTTTACTATTTATTTGGCCATCTTTACTTTCCAATCTATACAAAAATACCAAAAATATTTATCTTATTATCTTTACCAGATCTCACTTGTGCAAGTGGCCGTGAAGGTATTAACAACCCCTTTATCACATTGGTTGCAAGGTTCTTATTTGTTTGTGCAGGTACTAGGCGACTTGCGTGTAGTCTCCTACTTGATTGATACCTTGGTTCTAAAAAACTAAGAGAAATACTTACGCTACTTTGCTGCATCGCCCTTTCCTCTTCAAGGGAAAACCAGCGCATGCTCAAGAGGTTGCAGCCGCCAAGGCTGGTGTGTATTTCAGCCGAGAGTTGTCGTTCCTCCTCTTCGGAGATACATCGTTGAAGGACCCCGGTAGTACTTTTCTTGTATAGTTCTCCTTCATGAACTTTGTAGGCTTTCGAACGTCGAATGATGCGACGGGCCTCAGTCTGATCCTTAGGGAGCTCATTCCTAGTGTGATAGGTAAGGAAAGGCTCGGTCCATGGGGCAATTACAGCCATAATTTCATGGGCCGATGGTGTTATTTCGGTGCCTGAGCCCCCGATGATATCAGGACTGTGTTCGGAATCAGGGGTTATGATCGGCTCTGGGTCGGTGCTCCTGTTCTCGTCCTGCCACACCACAAATTGCTTGAAGAGCCTTGCCACAAAGGTGTTAGGTGGGACGGGGTCGCGTTTACCACCCATGCGAGCAAGGATGTCCGCGACTTGATTACTCTCTCGAGCCACGTGATGAAACTCAAGGCACTCGAACCGAGCTGACATTTGGAGTACGGCATTACGGTAGGCCGCCATCTTTGGATCATTTGTGTCGAAGTCTTCTTTTATTTGGGATATTGTGTGGTTGGAATCCCCTCGCACCTCAAGGTGTTGTATGCCCATGGAGACAGCCATCCAGAGACCGTGCAATAGGGCCTCGTATTCGGCTGCATTGTTGGAGTCTGTATACAATATTTGGAGCACGTGACGAACTGTGTCTCCTGTGGGGGATGTCAAGGCGACACTAGCCCCTGGTCCGTCTAACATTTTTGAGCCGTCAAAGTGCATCACCCAGTTGGAATACGTGCCGTACTCTTTAGGGAGTTCGGCCTCAGTCCATTCGGCGACGAAGTCAGCCAACACCTGAGATTTAATGGCTCGGCGTGGTTTGTACGTTATTTCAAATGGTAGGAGCCCAATGGCCCATTTGGCAATCCTGTCGGTGGCGTCCCGGTTGTTTATAATATCGTTGAGTGGTACTTCAGAAGCCACCGTGATTGAGCATTCTTGGAAGTAGTGTCGTAGCTTGCGGGATGCCATAAAGACCGCATATGCTATCTTCTGATAATGCGGGTATCGAGTTTTGCATGGTGTGAGGACTGTCGATACGTAATATACTGGTTTCTGGAGTGGGAATTTATGTCCTTCCTCTTCTCGTTTGACGACGAGCACCACATTCTCCACCTGGTGAGTTGCCGATATGTAAAGCAGCATTGGTTCACCAACGTTTGGTGCGGCCAGGATGGGGTTGCTTGCTAGCAACGATTTTATTTCCTCCAGCCTGGCTGTTGCAGCATCCGTCCACACGAAGTGGTCAGTGCATCGAAGGAGGCGATACCGTGGAAACGCCTTTTCTCCTAATCTGGAGATAAAGCGGCTCAAGGCTGCCACGCACCCGGCTAATTTTTGGACCTGTTTGAGGTCTGTTGGTGTAGCCAATTGTGACAAAGCTCGGATTTTGGCTGGGTTTGCCTCAATTCCTTATTGGAAATGATGAAGCCCAGCAGTTTTCCGGCGGGGACGCCAAAGGCACACTTTTCCGGATGTAGCTTGATGTCATATGTACGGAGGTTGTTGAATGTGAGACGCAGGTCATCTACTAGTGACTCGGCATGCTTAGTTTTGATGATGATGTTATCCACATATGCTTCGACCGTCTCGCCGATTTATTTCTCCAGGCATGTTTGAATCATGCGCTGGTAGGTGGCACCGGCATTTTTTAGCCCGTAGGGCATAGTGTTAAAGAAGAAAGGCCCGTATGGGGTAATGAATGCCGTTGCGGCTTGATGAGTCTCCTTCATTTTGATTTGATGGTATCTGGAGTATGCATCAAGGAAACACAGTGAGTCGTGTCCTGCGGTAGCGTCAATGATCTGATCGATGTGGGGGAGGGGGAAGGCATCCTTGGGGCAGGCCTTGTTGAGGTCTTTGAAATCGACACACATGCGCTAGGATTTATCCTTCTTTGGTATCATCACCAGGTTTGCTAGCCAGTCCGGGTGTTTTATTTCTCTGATGAACCCGACCTCAATTAACTTGGCTAGCTCCTCCCCCATAGCTTCTCGTTTGGGTTCAGAAAAGCGCCACAGTGTTTGCTTGACCGGCTTGTATCCCTTTGATATATTGAGGCTGTATTCAGCCAATCTGCATGGGATTCCTGGCATATCAGAAGGGTGCCAGGAGAATATGTCCCAGTTCTCGCGCAGGAACACGCGTAATGCAGCATCGACCATGGGGTCCAGCTGTGCTCCAATGGAAGCTGTCTTCTTGGGGTCCGTCGGGTGAACTTGAAATTTAACTATTCCGTCTGCTGGTTTGAAGGAGGTGGATTTTGGCCGTTTATCGAGGATTACGTCATCCCTATCCACCGTGGAACGTAGTGCGGTGAGTTCCTCGGCCGCTAGGGCTTCGGACAGTGCCTCAAGCACTAGGGATGAGGTTTTATTTTCGGCGCGGGGTTGTATGTATGGATCACTAGAGATAGTGATAACATCATTGGGCCCGAGCATTTTGAGCTTCATATACCTGTAATGAGGTATAGCTTGAAAGTGAGTGAATGCATCTCGCTCTAACAGGGCATGATATTCGGAGCCACCTGGAAGATTATCTCTTCGGACCTATAGTTTTCTGGTGTGCCGAACACCACATCCAGCTTAATTTTCCCTGAGCATCTTGCTTCCTTGCTGGGAATGATTCCCCTAAAGGATGCATTGCTCTCCTCAATGCGACTCCTGTCCATTTGCATTTTATTGAGCGTGTCGTCGTAGATGAGGTTCAGTCTGCTGCCACCGTCCATTAGCACTTTAGTAAGCCGAAAACCGTCCACAATGGGGTTGAGGACCAGAGTGGCTGGTGCCCGGACTGAGCGGGATCTTGGTTCATCATTGGCATTAAAATTAATTGCCGTATCATTCCAAGGGTTTATTGCTGCTACATGGCAGACTTCGGCAAGGTCGCGAAGCGCCCGTTTGCGCCGATTATTTGATGGGAAGGTCTCGAAGACTATGAGTACTTTGGGATCGTGTTTCAAAGAGTACTTTTCTGGTGTATTATTGGTGAGGATACCCTCACCGCTCTTGGCCACCTGCCGCAGTATCCGACATGCCCATAGGCAGTGAGTTGGTTCTGTATTCAGTGTCATATGTATTTGACAGGGCCTGCCGAGCCATTCTTCGAAGACAGTTTTGTGTCCCATAAAGGGCTTGAATTTCTTGTCCACGGAATGATGATTAGGTGCCTCGTGAGGGTGCGCCCTTTTTGCCCGTCCGGGATTTGGCCTAAAGGCATGTAGTTCCCAGCGGGCTGTCTGAGTTTTCCCGGCACTTTCCATTGCGCAGTACTTCTGTACTATGCGTGCCAAATCCGCGAAGTGCCAGACACTATGGTGATTGAGGGCATTAAGGATTCCCTCGCCCGTACAGTTGTTGCGAAATACTGAAATTGCGTCGTCGTTGCGGCAGTCCTTTATCTTGTTTTTAACAAGGAGGAATCTAGCCCAAAAGTGGTGGACTGTTTCCCGACGCTGCTGCCGCACATGCATTAGGTCGCATATGTCCGGAGAGCTGGAGTTGCTTGCAGAATATTGCTTGTGGTGGGTGGGTGGGTTTGAATTCGCAACTTGGGCCACCGTGGAGTCCGGAGCAAGAAGAATTTCCGAGGTTACCAGCCCGGGACCCAGAGTGTCCGGGGAATTCTCAGGCTTGACGGCCGATTTTGTGTTCGGAGAACAGGGAGTGTCCTCTCGAGGGTGAGTATCCGGTTCTCCGGGTTCGGAAATCCGAACATAGTTGGTTCTCAATGTAGGAAAAGAGTTATCGTCAGCCTGTTCCTCCCCAACCACTACGTGACGGGTGGCCGACGAAGATTTAATTTCTCTCTGATTGGGTTTAAGCCCGCTCCGATCATAGTCAATTGAGACTCCTAGGGCGGCGATGCGATCCAGCAGTTCATTCAAAGACCATAGATCTGCCGGGTCCATCTTGTCAGAATATTCGAGGCTGATACAAAGGGGATTTTCGGTGACTTGGGGGGTTGCCTTCGGCTTAATGGTCGGACGGGCATCCACAGTGAAGTCGCCGAGCTGGAGGGTTTGCCCTGGAATTAGGGCTCCTTCGGAAGTGATACTGTTAGTGATGACAAGGCGAGCCATTGGTCCTTCAGTTGATGCTATAGAGGAACTCTCAATGAAAGCACCAATGTCGGTGTCAAAACCGGCAGATCTCGGGTAGGGGATCCCGAACTATGCGTCTAAGGATCGATGGTAATAGGAGACAAGGGACACGATGTTTACCCAGGTTCGGGCCCTCTTGATGGAGGTAGTACCCTACGTCTTTCTTGATTGACTTCGATGAGTATAGGGGTTACAAGAGTTGATCTACCATGAGATCGTAATGGCTAAACCCTAATCATCTAGCATGTATGATTATGATTTTTATTGCCTCTATGGACTAAACCCTCCAGTTTATATAGACACCGGAGTAGTCTAGGGTTTGTACGGAGTCAGTTTACAGAGAAGGGAATCTTCATATCCGCACGCTAAGCTTGCCTGCCATGCCAAGGAGAGTCCCATCCGGACACGGGGGAAAGTTGTCTATCTTGTATCTTCACGGCCCGTTAGTCTGGCCCATGTTGCATAGCCCGGATGCCCGAGGACCCTGTAATCCAGGACTCCCTCATGGTTCTTAAAAAAATGGCACCTGGCATATGTGTGTGGATTATACAGATCTCAATAAGGCTTGTCCAAATAATCCTTTTGCTCTTCCCCGTATTGATCAGATTATAGACGCCACGGCGGGTTGTGAGCGCTTGTGCATCCCGGATTCTTATTCTGGTTATCATCAGATTAAGATGGCAGTTAAAGACCAAGAGAAGACAACTTTTATCACACCGTTTGGGGCTTTCTGCTATGTGTCTACGCCTTTTGGGCTCAAGAGTGCACATGCGACTTATCATCGTTGGGTCCAAAATTGTTTTCATAACCAAATTGGACGTAATGTTCATGCTTATGTGGATGATATCGTTGTCAAGTCCAGAAAGAAGGAGACTTTGTTAGATGATTTAAAGGAGACCTTTGATAATCTCTGGGTCTATAAGATGATGCTTAACCCGTCCAAGTGTGTTTTTTGGGTGCCTGCAGGCAAGCTCTTGGGTTTCCTGGTCTCAGCGAAGGGCATTGAAGCTAACCCAGAGAAGATCAAAGATATCACTTCATTGGCTAAGCCGGCGCGTGTTAATGATGTCCAGTGCTTGGTGGGTCGTATCGCGGCTTTAAGCTGGCTGATAAGCCACCTGGGTGAGAAAGTAATTCCTTTGTACCTGATGATGAACAAAACATATCATTTTGTCTGGAGTGATGATGCTAATGAGGCGTTTGAGGCACTCAAAAAGCAGTTAGCTGAGCTGTCAGTCCTTGCGGCTCTCGTTGAGAAAGAACCCTTGCTCCTATATGTGGAGGCTAACAGTGGAGTTGTCTGTGTGGGGACTGTGGTGGAGTGTAAGGAGATGGATAAGGAATACCCAGTCCAGAGGCCAGCTTATTATGTCAGTGAGGTGTTAATTGAGTCTAAACAACGATACCCATATAGGCAAAAATTGGTATACTGGGTGTTCATGGCTAGTCGTAAACTGAAGCATTATTTTCTTGGCCATCCTATTATTGTGGTCAGTTCTGCTCCTTTGGGAAATATCATTCAGAATAGAGGGGCCACATGTCGAGTGGCTAAATGGGCTATTGAGCTTGGACCCCATGGCTTGAAGTATATACCAAGGGCATCTATTAAATCTCAGGCTCTTATGGATTTCATCAATGACTGGACGGAGTCGCAGACGCCTAAGGAGAATACTGATAACACATACTGGACTATTCACTTCAATGGGTCCAGGCAATTAGAAGGCTCCGGGCTGGAGTTATTTTGACTTCCCCACGAGGTGATAAATTTTGCTATGTTTGAAGGTTGATGTTTCCTTTTACTTACAACAAAATTGAATATGAAGCTTTTCTCCATGGGCTTCGAATGGCCAAAGAGATCAATTTGAGCCGGGTCAGGTGTTTTGGCGACTCAGATCTGGTGGCTCAGCAAGTTTCAGGCACTTGGGATTCCAAGGACCAGCTCATGGCGGCTTATCGCTAGGCGGCTCATAATACTGCTGGTCACTTCAAGGGTTATCAGGTGGAACATCTTGATAGAAGGAAGAATGAGGTGGCTGGTGCCTTGAGCTAGCTTGGGTCTCAACGTAATCCGGTGCCCCCTAATGTGTTTCTTGATGTGTTGCATAATCCTTCAGTCAAGTTACCATCAGAAGAGGATCATGCTATTCCTGAGCCGGAGGCGCAATTGGTGGCGGCTCTCCATGCTATTCTTCATTGGACACTTCCCTACTTGGCTTACAAGACCCGGGGCGAGATACGTGAGGATGAAACTTTGGCCAGTCAGATAACCCGGCAGTCTAAGTCTATGACTATTGTCAATGGCGAGTTACACCGATGCAGTGTCACATGTGTGTTCCAGCGTTGTGTTTCTCCTGAAGAGGGCCGTGAGATTTTAAGAGAAATCCATGAAGGTGATTATGGTCATCATGATAGCTCTAAATCTCTAGTGGCTAAAGCTTTTTGTCATGGATTTTACTAGATAACGGCTCATGCTGATGCAGAAGATATCGTCAGTAAGTGTGATGGATGTCAGAACTTTTCTGGATGGGCTCATTTGCCGGCTCAAGAATTGAGGATGATTCCAATTACTTGGTCATTTGCAGTCTGGGGGCTCGATATGGTTGGACCTTTCAAGAGTTCTAAGGATAAGAAAACCCACCTCTTGGTGGTGGTTGACAAATTTACCAAGTGGGTTGAAGCAGAGCCGATCAGCAAGTGTGATGCAGCAACGGCAGTTCAGTTTGTTAAAAAATTGATCTTCCGATTTGGTTACCCTCATAGTATCATAACTGATAATGTCACTTGAGGGAGTCCTGGATTAGGGGGTCTCCGGACAGCCGGACTATATCCTTTGGCCGGACTATTGGACTATGAAGATACAAGATTGAAGACTTTGTCTCGTGTCCGGATGAGACTCTACTTGGCGTGGAAAGCAAGCTAGGCAGTACGGATATGTATATCTCCTCCTTTGTAACCGACCTTGTGTAACCCTAGCCCCTTCCGGTGTCTATATAAACCGAAGGGTTCTAGTCCATAGGACAACATACAATCATACCATAGGCTAGCTTCTAGGGTTTAGCCTCTCCGATCTCGTGGTAGATCAACTCTTGTAATACTCATATCATCAAGAATAAATCAAGCAGGACGTACAGTTTTACCTCCATCAAGAGGGCCCGAACCTGGGTAAAACATCGTGTTCCCTGCCTCCTATTACCATCCGCCTTAGACGCACAGTTCGGGACCCCCTACCCGAGATCCGCCGGTTTTGACACCGACATTGGTGCTTTCATTGAGAGTTCCTCTGTGTCGTCGTCGTTAGGCTTGATGGCTCCTACTATCATCAATAGCGATGCAGTCCAGGGTGAGACTTTTCTCCCCGGACAGATCTTTGTGTTTGGCGGCTTCGCACTACGGGCCAACTCGCTTGGCCATCTAGAGTAGATCGAAAGTTACGCCCCTGGACACCAGGTCAGGTTTGGAAGCTTAAACTACATGGCCGATATCCGTGGAGACTTGATCTTCGACGGATTCGATCCCCTGCCTTGTGCGCCGTGCGGTGACGATGAGTACGATTTAGCTCTACCTTCGGACCGTATTCAGGAGATCGCACCGGCAGCCGCTCCGAGCCTCAATTCGGAGCCAGTTGTGCCATCCATGGACGGGTGGATGGACACCGTCACGGAGGCCGTATCCTCAGCGGCGATCGAGCCGAATATCGACCTTACCCTTCAAGAGAGTCATTTTGCCAAACAGCCGGATCCTTCTCCGACCACGGACTCCGAACCGCCTGTGCCCGTTCCTGTCGAATCCGATTGGGCGCCGATCATGGATTTTACCACTGCGGATATTTTTCAGCACTCGCCCTTTGGCGACATACTGAACTCATTAAGGTCTCTCTCCCTGTCAGGAGAGTCCTGGCCGAACTACGTCCGACAGGATTGGGATGCGCATGACGAAGACTTTCGCTGCCCACCCACCACCCACTTAGTAGCCACTGTCGACGACTTAACCGACATGCTCGACTTCAACTCCGAAGACATCGACGGTATGGACGATGATGCGGGAGACGAAGAGGAATCACTGCCCACAGGGCACTGGACAGCCACCTCATCATACAATATATACATGGTGGACACACCCAAAGAAGGCAATGGAGACGAGACAACAGAGGATGACCCATCCAAGAAGCAACCCAAGCGCCGACATCAGCGGCGTCACTCTAAGTCCCGCCAAGGCAAAAGTGGTGGTACCGACACCGGAGATAATAGCACTCCGGATAGTGCCAAAGACAACTACAATCCCCTCCAGCAAGATTTAGAGCAGGAGGATGGAGGAGCCAGCCCTCCTGAGAGAGCGGCAGATGGAGAGGAGGTGGATGATAATTACATGCCTCCCTCCGAAGACGAGGAAAGCCTCGGCGATGATGGATTCATCGTGCCAGAGGATCCCGTCGAACAAGAGCGCTTCAAGCGCCGGCTTATAGCCACAACAAATAGCCTTAAGAAAAAGCAGCAGCAGCTTCAAGCTGATCAAGATTTGCTAGCTGACAGATGGACTGAAGTCCTGGCAGCCGAGGAATATAAACTCGAACGCCCCTCCAAGAGTTACCCAATGTGCAGGTTGCTACCCCGACTGGAGGAGGAAGCACCGAAACCTACATCCCCGGCGTATGACGCGGCTGATCGGCCACTTCGTGGCCGCGACAGAGAGACATTCCAGCCAAAAGATCAGCCCGCACCATGGCGTCATTCAAATAAAAAGGCATGGGGAAATATGCCAGACCTGCGAGACATATTGGAGGACAAAGCAAAACATGCAAGATCGATCTACGGATCACGAGGGCGCGCCACTATGCGCGGCGATAATCATCACGCCGGATACAGTAAAAGTAAGTCCGGCCGGGCCGAACACAGCGGGCAAGACTCATTCGAGCTGCGTCGCGATATAGCCTAGTACAGAGGCGCCGCACACCCCATATGCTTCACAGACGAAGTAATTGATCATCAAATCCCAGAGGGTTTCAAACTCGTAAATATAGAAACATACGACGGCACAACAGATCCTATGGTATGGATCGAGGATTTCCTCTTGCACATCCACATGGCCCGCGGTCATGACGTACACGCCATCAAATACCCCCCACTCAAACTCAAAGGACCAGCTCGGCATTGGCTCGACAGCTTGCCAGCAGAGTCCATTGGCTGTTGGGAAGATCTGGAAGCCGCATTCCTCGACAACTTTCAGGGCACTTACGTGCGACCACCAGATGCCGATGACTTGAGCCACATAATTCAGCACCCAGAGGAATCGGCCAGGCAATTCTGGACACGATTCCTAACAAAGAAAAATCAAATCGTCGATTGTCCGGATGCAGAGGCCCTAGTAGCTTTCAAGAACAACATCCGTGACGAGTGGCTAGCCCGGCACCTTGGTCAGGAAAAGCCGAAATCTATGGCAGCCCTCACGACATACATGACCCGCTTTTGTGCGGGAGAAGACAGCTGGCTGGCTTGCAGTAATAACATATCAAAGAACCATGGTACTTCGGATACCAAGGACGGCAATGGTAGGTCATGTCGCAACAAGCATAAGCGCCGCATTAACAGCGACAATACCGAGGATACGACAGTCAATGCCGGATTCAAAGGCTCTAAACCCGGTCACCAGAAAAAGCCATTCAAAAGAAGCAATCTGGGCCCGTCCAGTTTGGACCGTATACTCGATCGCTCGTGTCAAATACACGGCACCCCCGACAAGCCAGCCAACCACACCAACAGGGATTGTTGGGTGTTCAAGCAGGCCGGCAAGTTAAATGCCGAAAACAAAGATAAGGGGTCAAATAGCGATGACGAGGAGGAGCCCCGGCAGCCGAACACCGAAGGACAGAACAGGTTCCCCCCACAAGTGCGGATGGTGAACATGATATATGCAACCCACATCCCGAGAGGGAGCGGAAGCGTGCGCTCAGGGACGTATATGCGTTGGAGCCAGTCGCCCCAAAGTTCAAGCCATGGTCCTCCTGTCCGATCACCTTCGATCGCAAGGACCACCCCACTAGTATCCGTCATCGCGGGTTCGCCGCATTGGTCCTTGACCCAATCATTGACGGATTTCACCTCACTCGAGTCCTAATGGACGGCGGCAGCAGCCTGAACCTGCTTTATCAGGACACAGTGTGCAAAATGGGTATAGACCCCTCAAGGATCAAACCCATAAAAATGACCTTTAAAGGCGTCATAATAGGTGTAGAGGCCCATTGCACAGGATCAGTCACACTGGAAGTGGTCTTCTGATCCCCGGATAACTTCCGAAGCGAAAAGTTAATCTTCGACATAGTCCAGTTCCGCAGTGGCTACCATGCACTGCTCGGGTGAACCGCATTCGTAAGATTCAATGAGGTACCGCATTATGCATATCTCAAGCTCAAAATGCCAGGACCTCGGGGGGTCATCACAGTCAATGGAAACACAGAGCGCTCTCTCCGCACGGAGGAGCACACTGCGGCCCTCGCAGCAGAAGCACAAAGCAGCCTCTTAAGGCAATCCACTAGTTCGGCGATTAAAGACCCGGAAACCTTCAAGCGCACCCAAAGTAATCGACAACAGGACTGCCTGGCACGTTCCGAGCTCGCATAGCAATGCGGCCCCCACCCCGGTCCCAGCCAAACGGTGAAATCTGTGCCACGCGTACATAATTACACATTAAAAATACCATGGGCACAGGCGGGGAGGGGGGCACGACTGCGGCACGCCCCATGTCACGGCTTAAACCGCACTAGGGGATTCCCGCTTTGTTATTTTTCTCTTTCCGGACTTTAGTCTCTGAAAACCCTGTCCGGCAGCATGATTGCCGAACACATGATGCAACAACCAAGGAGGCAGAAAGCTACGTCACACCACGGAACTCCCAGGTGGATTACGATAAAGAGTGAAATATTTGCTTTAATACTATTCCTCAGCTTGCCCTTGGAAGGGACATGTCAAACAGTCCTACTTTTTGCTTATCGCACTACTTGTATCATTCTGCTTTAGCGCACCTTTTTGAATAAACAATGCATAGCATTAAGACTACTATTGTATTCTTCCTTTATATATATATATGTTCATTCACGACATGTAGCACCCGTACACTCTGGTACGACCAATACGCTAGGGGCTTAAGCATACCCCATAATACGGCCTGAGAAGTCCGAATATTTTCGACAATGCGGCACCCCGAACTTATAGCATTATATGCATCAGCTCCGAATCATGTCTTGGGTCAATAGTTGGGTTTGCCCGGCTCCCATGTTTTGGTACCTTACGTTCCGCTATATCGGCTAAGGTAGCACTGGGAGAACTACTGCGATTGTGCCCCGGTTTTACTGGGCTAAGCACCTCAGTAGAGAAAGCTAAAACTGACTGTCATGATAAGGCGAGAGACTGGTCACTGTTCGAGAGGTTTCAAGTCCCTAAAGACTTATGCTGCTTAGAGCGAGGAGTCGGCCCTGTCTGGCTTAAGGCGTGTATCGCGCCCCGAATTCGTCCTTCCGAATACTAGGGGCTTTGCCGAAATTTAAAATTATAGAATTCTATGCCTAAGTGAGAGTGATAACGCATTATAGTCCGATTGCCTTGTTCGTTGTGCTGACCACCTCCCTCGAAGGACCCAACAGTGGGAACAAGAGTGCTCAGGTTTATCCCGAACACCCCAACACTCGTGGGGCGGGGGCAGAAACCGATGACTAGCCATCTCTTAGATTTGATAAACAGCCGAACAGAAGGCAATATTTTAAATTCAAACAAGCGTTGCATAGCGCATATGGACAAGTTTTTCATAATACAGGATTGCACGAGCAAGTTCATTCAAATATTACATCTTTTGCACCCTCGTATGCTACAAGACGGGCACCCTTCAGGACACCATCATAGTACATCTCGGGGTGGCAATGCTCCTTGCCCTCCGGCGGCCCTTCCTTCACCAGCTTCACGGCGTCCATCTTGGCCCATTGCACCTTCACACGGGCGAAAGCCCGGCGTGCACCTTTGATGCAGACGGACCGCTTGATGACTTCCAGCCGTGGGCAGGCATCCATAAGCCCTTCATGGCCTGTTCACATCTGGACTATAAAGCCCTTCATGGCCTGTTCACATCTGGACTATAAGTAGCTGTGGGGAAGGGCGTCGCCAGGCCACATCTGGACTATAAATCCCTTCATGGCCTGTTCGGCCGCCTTGTGCAGCTCGACCAGTTGCTTCAGCTGGTCGCTCAGAGGCATCGGGTGTTCGGTCCTAGTATACTAAGACCAGAACAGCTTCTCCGTTGAGCTTCCCTCCTCGGCCTGGTAAAACTGTGCGGCATCCGACACGCTGCGGGCCAAATCTGCGAATGCTCCTGGAGAGCTCCGGATTCGGGTAAGTAACAGGTAATTTACTTTCACATGCTTGCTTTGCATATAGAATGCCTTACCCGCCGCTATCTTCTTCATAGCATCAATCTCCTAGAGGGCCTTTTGGGCTTCGTCCTTGGCAGTCTTTGCGCTCTTGAGGGCCACGACAAGCTCGGAATCTCGCGTCTTCAAGTCAAGCTCCAACGCCTCATGCTTCGTTACGAGAGCATGGAGCTCTTGCTGCACCTTGCCCACCCAAGCCTCCTGCCTTTCCCGCTCGGTGCGCTCCTTGGCCGCTTTGTTTTCGGCCTCGGATAGCGCTTGCTTCAGGGTCGCCACCTCGGTCGTGGCCCCTGGCAAATTTACGATGATCCTGTCATTTTGCAATCGCATTCTTTTTATATATATCCATAGACTAGGTCCTACTTACCTTTGTTCTCCTCGAGCTGCCTCTTGGCAAGGCCTTGCTCTTCCTTGGACCCTTTGAGGTCCTGCTTTAGTGTGGCGACCTCCGCAGTCAGTGCGGCAGAGGCCAGTAGCGAAGCCTGCATACGCATATAGACATACTTATATTAGACTCCTGCGATATTGTTTGATCCTCTGTTCGGCATTTCTTTGTGAACACCGAACAGAGCATCAGGGGCTACTATCTATGCGGTAATATTTTTCTTATATTTCAAAAACTTACCTCAAAGCCTGTTAGAAGGCTGGCACAGGCTTCAGTCAATCCGCTCTTGGCGGACTGAACCTTCTGGACCACCGCACTCATAATAGTGCGGTGCTCGTCGTCGATGGAAGCGCTGCGAAGCGCTCCCAGCAGATTGTCCGGTGCCTCTGGATGGAAAGAGGTCACCGGCACAGGCGTCTTGCCCCTTTTGGAAGGAGGCCACCTGCCCGAGTCTGGAACCACTGGGGGTTCCGGCGCGGTGTTCAGCTGAGGGCCGAACTCGGAGCCCTCGGGAGACTTGCTCCCTCTGCTCCCGGAGTCCGGAAGGTCGCCTTGAGGCGCCTCCGGGACTATCTCCCCTCGACCCGGTGCCTCTTGAGACAATACCTCGGTGTTGTCCGTAGGGCAAGGGGAGGTGTCGTTCGGAAGTGGATCGCTATCCATATCCGATGAGCCCAAGGATCCGTCCGACGATGGTACGTCGATACGGGCTCGTGGCGGTCTACATAGTCATAATTCGGCGTTAGGAGAAGCAGTGCGACAAAGGTATGCTATGAGTTACTCTAGTATCTGGATACTTACGACTTCACCAGGGGCTTGGCCCTGAGAAGCCACTCATCTTCGCCTTCAGCGGCGGTGGTGGAGTAGTCCGGAAGGAGGGTCCTCCCTTTCTTGGACCCTTCGCCCCCCCGGTCGGGGCGGCCTTCCTTTTCTTGTCTCCCCTGACTGAAGGGGGAGCATCTTCATCTTCCTCCTCGTCTTTGGGGGAGGAGTGTGTCGCGGAGTTATCGGACGATGAGTCTGATAACACATGGCGTCGGGAACTCTTTCGGGTTCCCTTGGCCTTCTTGGTCTTCTCTGGCACCTTGTAAGGAGCCGGAGTCAGCATCTCCGTCAGGAGAGCGTCCGTAGTGTCTTCGGGCAGAGGGTCCAGACAGTTAATCTACCCCGACGTCTCCACCTAGTCCTGTCAAAGGCATGGAGCTCAGACCCCGCACATGATAAAAGCTAGGGGAAATAAATATCCTACCTGATGTATAGAACTCGCCGAATGCGCTCGGTGCTTCGCGCTTAGCCCGCGGTCCTCGGTGAGAGAGGGAGGGACCTCAGCGCCCTTGAACAACACCCTCCAGATGTCCTTGTGCGTCGTGTCGAAGAGCTCGCTCAGATTCTGGTGTTGGGTCGGGTCGAACTCCCACAAGTTGAAATCCCGTTGTTGGCACGGGAGGATCCGGCGGATGAGCATGACCTGGACTATGTTAACAAGCTTGAGTTTCTTGCCTGCCATATTCCGGATACATTTCTGGAGTCCGTCCAACTCCATCGATGGACCCCAGGACATGCCCTTCTCTTTCCAGGAGGTGAGCCGCGTGGGGATTCCGGATCAAAACTCGGGGGCAGCCACCCAGTTGGTGTCACGTGGCTCGGTGATGTAGAACCACGCCGATTGCCACCCCATTATGGTCTCCACGAAGGAGCCTTCAAGCCATATAACATTGGGCATCTTGCCCACCATGGCTCCGCCGCATTCTGCTTGTTGGCCTCCCACCACCTTCGGCTTGATATTGACGGTCTTTAACCACAGGCCGAAGTGGGGCCGGATGCGGAGGAAAGCCTCACACACGACGATGAACGCAGAAATGTTGAGGATGAAGTTCAGGGCCAGATCATGGAAGTCCAGCCCATAGTAGAACATGAGACCACGGACGAATGGATGGAGGGAAACCGCAGTCTGTGGAGGAAGTGGTGGAGGAAAACTACCCTCTCATGAGTTCAGGGGTAGGAACGATCTGCCCCACAGCGGGCAGCCGATGCGCGATATTCGCGGCTAAGTATCCGGCTCCGCGCAGCCTCTTGATGTGTCCCTCCGTAACGGAGGAAGCCATCCATTTGCCTCCTGCTCTGGACATGATTGGAGAAGGTCGAGGGGAAGGATGTGGACTTGGGCGTTGGAGCTTGAGTGCGCAAGAATGGATGAGCAAGGAGGAAGAAGGCGTGGGTAGAAAAAGGTTAAACCTTATCCCTTTATAAGGGCGGCCGAAACTATGCGCCCCCACTAGCCTGGTAAAACTTGCTTATCCCCCAAGCGTCGTAATCGATGGCGCGGTTGGGTTACCCACGCCCTTATTGATGAGAATCCCGTAATAAGGGGGACACGATCTCTGCTTTGACAAGACGTGTCAAGAAACTGACTCGCGTTATGTGCGGGGCTAGTTAAACGAAACGGTTCGAATAATCACCGGGCCATGGCGTGATGTCATGTTGCCAAAACGTGTCAGCAGATTAGATTTGTGGAATCATTATTCTCTCTACGGTGGTATATGGGACTTATTTTGCAGGGTCGGACACTATCCTTGTATTCAAATTCTTCCGTGGTGTATTCGGAGGAGGAACCCGCCTTGCAATGCCGAAGACAATACTGCACGCCGGACTCATCGTCATTGAAGCCTGGTTCAAGGGCTACTGAGGGAGTCCTGGATTAGGGGGTCTCCGGACAGCCGGACTATATCCTTTGGCCAGACTGTTGGACTATGAAGATACAAGATGGAAGACTTCGTCTCGTGTCCGGATGAGACTCTACTTGGCGTGGAAGGCAAGCTAGGCAATACGGATATGTATATCTCCTCCTTTGTAACCGACCTTGTGTAACCCTAGCCCCTTCCGGTGTCTATATAAACCGGAGGGTTCTAGTCCGTAGGACAACATACAATCATACCATAGGCTAGCTTCTAGGGTTTAGCCTCTCCGATCTCGTGGTAGATCAACTCTTGTAATACTCATATCATCAAGAATAAATCAAGCATGACGTAGGGTTTTACCTCCATCAAGAGGGCCTAAACCTGGGTAAAACATCATGTTCCCTGCCTCCTGTTATCATCCGCCTTAGACGCACAGTTCGGGACCCCCTACCCGAGATCCCCCGGTTTTGACACCGACATCACTAATCTGTCTAAGGGTGCTATGAAGGAATTCTGGCAACAAGACCATATTCGTCTTGATGTCTCTTCCGTGGCTCATCCACAGTCGAATGGTCAAGCTGAGAGGGCTAATCAAGAAATATTGAGAGATATCAAGCCCCGGCTTATGGTTCCTTTGCAGCGAACGTCGGGTTGTTGGGTTGAGGAGTTACCTTCAGTACTTTGGAGTATCAATACCACCCCCAACAGGTCAACATGCTATACGCCTTTCTTCATGGTATATGGTGCAGAAGCAGTTCTTCCAAGTGATAACCATCATGACTCGCCTCGTGTGGAGGCTTATGTTGAAGCTGATAATGAAATAGCGCGTCAAAACGCACTCGACGCTTTGGACAAGGAGCTTCACCTGGCGGCGGCTTGTTCGGCGATATACCAACAAGACCCGCGTCACTATCATAGCCGCAGAGTTAAGACCCGTGCATTTTAAGAAGGCGACTTGGTACTCCAGCTTATTCATGATCAAACATATATGCACAAGTTATCGGCACCTTGGGAAGGACCCTTTGTGGTCAGCAAGAATCTGAACAATGGGTTGTATTACCTCATTTGTATACGTGAGCACAAGGATTCTCGCAAGTCAGAGGAGGAGACCCGCTGTCCGTGGAATATTGCACATCTTTGGCCATACTACACTTGAGCCGCCAGCTCTTAAATTATACATACTTTTGCCAATGTATATAACTATTTATGATCAATATAATAAAGCCGGCATCCCCGAACTACGGGGCCACTGTCGTTTCATTTTTGAGTATTTGAGCCTTTATTGGTTGATCATAAGGTCACTTGGGGGCTTCCAACCACTGGGTTTAGCTTTCATACCCTCTTGGCTGGCTTAAATGCCACTTTTTATAGGTTTTTCCTGTCTGTCTGCCACTTGCTACTCCACTAGGTGACCCGCCAAACTCTTGACAGTCAATCTTCTTAAAGACCCTAAGCTCGTTAGTTCAAACGGTGGCTTATGTCACATGAGAGTCGACTTATAGTGAGCTAGGTCAAACCACGACTTGTGCGGCCTTGAACACAATCATGTGGCCTAAGTGCCAAACGGCTGTTGCAGCCTTAAACGCAATCTTGTGGCCTAAGTGCCAAACTCCTATTGCGGCCTTGAAAGCAATCATGTGGCCTGAGTGCCAGACGGCTGTTGCGACCTTGAAAGCAATCATGTGGCCTGAGTGCCAAATGGCTGTTGTGGCCTTGAAAGCAAATATGCGGCTTATAAGCCACCTTTTTCGGCCACGCTTTAAAAGCTGGCCTAAGTGAATTTTGAGCTTTGCATATCTTCTATTTGGATTTCAGATGCTTTTGTGTTTTCAAAGTTTTGGTTTAAAGATCCCTAAGTCGCTTGGTTCTGGGTTATCATAGTTATGGTTGACTATTTTGGGTTATAACCCGCCTGGGTTTTGACTTTAAATCGCCAGTGCATTGTGGCTCATGCTTGAATATTTTCGGGTTATAATCCGCCCTGGTTGGACATTGAGTCGCCAGTTAATTTTGAATTCAGAAAGCTAAGATGACAATTTTTTAGTCATGAAAGGCTAATACTATTGGGGTTGTTACCCGCCCTGGTTTTTGATGTTAATTCGCCAGGGCATGTATTTAACCTCTTTTGGTAGGGCATGCAGAATTTTACACACAAGAGTGTTGCAATGGCTACAATGACCAATTGGATCAAGCCTGTCATAAAAGATTAAACCTGATATTTCAAACAGTTAACATGCACGATAGCATGACAAGGCGGATCATTGTTTCAAAAGACTACTCTATTACAAGGCTATCACAAGCCCACAAGTTTGGAGCCAAAATGATTTTTGGAGAAGAGATCTTGTACCTTGGCCTGAGAGCTGCCTGGTTTATCGTTGATTTCTTTCATGGCGAGTTGACGACTCCGGGTCATCCTGTGCTGGCTCTTCTTCTTCGCCCATCTAGAGGTCAGGTGACGTCCAGTCGATGCTGGTTAAGGCCTCAAATATGGTTTCATCATCTATAATGAGAGCAAAGTCAAGATCAGGGTCAAAGAGGAGCTTACGCCTCGCAGGAACAAGGTTCATCACTTCATGGGTGGGTGGCTTAATCTTGTTGTTCTAATCATCATAAGCTGACCTGTAGTGCTTCAGATTTAGTTCTTCAATAAGCTTACACGGCACATGTCGCATCTCCCTCATGCACTTGTTAAAATCTTGCTCCTCAAAGGATGAACCGTCATCATTAAACTTGGGGCACCCGGTGGCGATCTCTTCCGGGTCTAGTTCTGTTGCCCAAGCCTTGGATCGTGCTCCAAGTCAGGCGGCTGATAGTTGGCACTCTTCGATTTGAGCCGGCGTAGTTGAAAATTGTTCTAGTACGGTCTTGAGGAGTGCTGGGGGCTTCTTCCCACCTGACATGGCAATGAGGCTGCGCAGAGTTCCGGTATAGAGTTATTTGGTCAATGAGTACACAGCCTTTAACTTCATCAACATAGTTTCACCAAGGCGGGCGCTTCTGGGGCCTGTTTACATAAGACATAAGAGTCTCCATATGAATTAAAAAGATCACATAAGCACAAGTCGCCAGGCGAGTCAAAGTAGTACCAAAGTTAATTATGAGTAAGGGTTTGAATCTTACCAAAGATGGCAGCTGTCATTTGAATAATATGTTGTTTTGAGCCGGATAACTCTTCAGTTACCGGCTTAAGAGCAGCTTCTGCGTCTTCAGCCTTCTTGATTAAAGCCGCCTTGTCAGTTTCCTAGCCGGCTCTCTCAGCATCAAAATCCATTTTCAACTTCTCCATTGCTTCTAATGAGGCCTTCAGCTCTGACTTGGCCTTTGAAGTTTCAGATTGCTACAACTTTAAATCTTTTCTTAAGTCGCCAACTTGTGATTCTTTCATGTTCAATTCTGCCTGGAATAGATAAAGGCAAAGGTTACAGAAAAAGGAACATAATTTTTGGTCATACAATTCATTGAAAGTCCCAAGCACATTGCAAGCAGTGTGCATGACACATGGGGGCTAATGCAGGCTATTTCAAAAGTTCTTATGACCCGGCTTAACTTGACAGTTTAAGCCGGCCCTTGAGGGTAACTAGTTTGAATTTTTTTAAGTAATTGCAAGTCCCAGCTTAATTTGACAGTTTAAGCCGGCCCTTGAGGGCAATATGTTTGGATTTCTTATGTAATTGCAAGTCACGACTTAACTTGATAGTTTAAACCGCCCTTGGGGGTTACATATTTGGATTTCTTCAAGTAATTACAAGTCCCGACTTAACTTGTTAGTTTAAGCCGGCCCTTGATACGTTACAGATTATCATGAAGTCCTAAGCATATTCAACATTTTTTCCTATACTTACGACTTGGAGGCTCTATAAGTACATATAGAAAGAAGTTAGTAGCACACCTCATAGCGCTCCTTCATAAGGTTCACTAAGCCGGCCTCAAGGTCATGGATATTATGAAGGCGGTTAAGATAACCAGCGTGGATGTCGCTAGCACTGAGAGCAGCATAAGTCTCTAGATCCAGCTTCGCTTTGCCTTTTTCCAAAGAATGAGCTTCTTCTTTGGCATTGTGTTTAGCTAAGATAGTAGGATTCCCTGGTTCTATGTAGAATGTCCTAGTAATGAGAACATCTTCAGTAGTCTTCTCAGGGCTTGACGGCTTGGGATTTGGCGGGTTATCACTGGAAGCCGGGTTTGATTTCAGTATGGATTGATTCCAGAGCCGTCGGGTGAGTTTTTGGTGCCGTGTCATTGACAGGACCTTCGGGATTTTGAGCTGAAGTTTCAGGGGCCTTGGCTATTTGTGTTTCTGGTTCAGCAGCCTTGGGGTCTTCAAAGGACCCGCCCACTTTCTGCTTTTTGCCTGGTTTGGCTACGCCTCTACAATAAAGATGCAAGATATCATAAGCATATATTGTCACAAATTATCTATGAAGCAAACTGGTATGCTTACCCTTGGGAAACTTTGAAGACCAACATTTGAGTGCGTGTAGAGTCGCTAGATGATGGAGAGGTCCCCTGGTAGTTTGAGTCGGAAAGATTAAGAGGTTGACGAAAAAGACTAGCTTTTCGAAAAGTAATTGTTGGGTTATGAGGCACCTCATGTCGATGCTTGCGGCCAGGGGTATTAGGTAAGATGGAGTTGAGGTCTTGAGAACCATCACTTTGGGTCATACGTCTAGAGTCATGTTGTTGCCTCTTCAAAAGAAAATTGGTGTCCAAATAAGCAAGAGGATGAGAAAATCTTACTTTCCGGATAACCCCCCCCCCCCCCGGTTTTCTTTCTTGGCAAAGGATTTGAGTTGGAGGAGACAGGTATTACCTCTGTTGCATTTTCTTGGCTTGTCTCTGCATCATCCTGTGAAGAGTCGGCATCAATAAGTTGCATAAAAAGACGACCAAGGGAATCGGGTTTGATGTCTACTACACAACCTTCTTCTTGTAGACGTTGTTGGGCCTCCAAGTGCAGAGGTTTGTAGGACAGTAGCAAATTTCTCTCAAGTGGATGACCTAAGGTTTATCAATCCATAGGAGGCGTATGATGAAGATGGTCTCTCTCAAGCAACCCTGCAACCAAAGAACAAAGAGTCTCTTGTGTCCCCAACACACCCAATACAATGGTAAATTGTATAGGTGCACTAGTTCGGCGAAGAGATGGTGATACAAGTGGTATATGGATAGTAGATAAAGGTTTTTGTAATCTAAAAAATATAAAAACAGCAAGGTAACTAATGATAAAAGTGAGCATAAACGGTATTGCAATGCTAGGAAACAAGGCCTAGGGTTCATACTTTCACTAGCGCAAGTCCTCTCAACAATAATAACATAATTGGATCATAAAACTATCCCTCAACATGCAACAAAGAGTCACTCCAAAGTCACTAATAGCGGAGAACAAATGAAGAGGTTATGGTAGGGTACGAAACCACCTCAAAGTTATTCTTTCCAATCAATCCATTGGGCTATTCCTATAAGTGCCACAAACAGCCCTAGAGTTCGTACTAGAATAACACCTTAAGACACAAATCAACCAAAACCCTAATGTCACCTAGATACTCCAATGTCACCTTAGGTATCTGTGGGTATGATTATACGATATGCATCACACAATCTCAAATTCATCTATTCAACCAACACAAAGAACCTCAAAGAGTGCCCCAAAGTTTCTACCAGAGAATCACGACGAAAATGTGTGCCAACCCCTATGCATAAGTTCATGGGCGGAACCCGCAACTTGGTCACCAAAACATACATCAAGTAAATCACGTGATATCCCATTGTCACCACAGATACGCACGGCAAGACATACATCAAGTGTTCTCAAATCATTAAAGACACAATCCGATAAGATAACTTCAAAGGGAAAACTCAATCCATTACAAGAGAGTAGAGGGGGAGAAGAAACATAAGATCCAACTATAATAGCAAAGCTCGCGATACATCAAGATTGTGCCAAATCAAGAACACGAGAGAGAGAGAGAGAGATCAAACACATAGCTACCGGTACATACCCTCAGCCTCGAGGGAGAACTACTCCCTACTCGTCATGGAGAGCACTAGGATGATGAAGATAGACACCGGAGAGGGATTCCCCCTCCGGCAGGATGCCAGAATGGGTCTAGATTGGCTTTCGGTGGCTACGGAGGCTTTTGGCGGCGGAACTCCCGATCTATTCTGCTCCCCGATGGTTTTAGGGTATATGGATATATATAGGCGGAAGAAATACATCAAGGGAGCCACGAGGGGCCCACGAGGGTGGAGGGCGCGCCCCCCAACCTCGTTTCTCCTTGTTGATCCCCTGACGTGCACTCCAAGTCTCCTATATTGCTTTCTTTCCAAAAATAACTTTTCCAAAGGTTTCATTCCATTTGGACTTCGTTTGATTTTCCTTTTCTGCGATACTCTAAAACAAGGAAAAAATAGAAACCGGCACTGGGCTCTGGGTTAATAGGTTAGTCCCAAAAATAATATAAAAGTGTCTAATAATGCCCATAAACATCCAAAACAGATAATATAATAGCATGGAACAATAAAAAAAATTATAGATACGTTGGAGACGTATCAGCATCCCCAAGCTTAATTCCTGCTCGTCCTCGAGTAGGTAAATGATAAAAACAGAATTTTTGATGTGGAATGCTACCTAACATATTTATCCATGTAATCTTCTTTATTGTGGCAAGAATATTCAGAATCATAAGATTCAAGACAAAAGTTTAATATTGAAATAAAAACAATAATACTTCAAGCATACTAACTAAGCAATCATGTCTTCTCAAAATAACATGGCCAAAGAATGTTCATCCCTACAAAATCATATAGTTTGTTCATGCTCCATTTTCCTGACACAAGAATGCTCTCATCATGCACAACCCCGATGACAAGCCAAGCAATTGTTTCATACTTTAGTAATCTCAAACTTTTTTCAACTTTCACACAATACATGAGCGTGGGCCATGGATATAGCACTATGGGTGGAATAGAATATGATGATGGGGGTAATGTGGAGAAGACAAAAAGGAGAAAGTCTCACATCGACACGGCTAATCAATGGGCTAGGGAGATGCCCATCAATTGATGTCAATGCAAGGAGTAGGGATTGCCATGCAACGGATGCACTAGAGCTATAAATGTATGAAAGCTCAACAAAAGAACTAAGTGGGTGTGCATCCAACTTGCTTGCTCACGAAGACCTAGGGCACTTGAGGAGACCCATTGTTGGAATATACAAGCCAAGTTCTATAATGAAAATTTCCCACTAGTATATGAAAGTGACAACATAAGAGACTCTCTATCATGAAGATCTTGGTGCTACTTTGAAGCACAAGTGTGGTAAAAGGATAGTAACATTGTCCCTTCTCTCTTTTTCTCTCATATTTTTTTTGGGCCTTCTCATTTTTTATGGCCTTTCTCTCTTTTTTTAAATTTAATTCCTCACTTGGGACAATGCTCTAGAAAATGATGATCATCACACTTCTATTTATTTATAATTCAAGGATTACAACTCGATGCTAGAACAAAATATGACTCTATATGAATGCCTCCTGCGGTGTACCGGGATATGCAATGAACCAAGAGTGACATGTATGAAAGAATTATGAATGGTGGCTTTGCCACAAATACTATGTCAACTACATGATCATGCTAAGCAATATGACAATGATGAATGTGTCATGATAAACGGAATGGTGGAAAGTTGCATGGCAATATATCTCAGAATGGCTATGGAAATGCCATAATAGGTAGGTATGGTGGCTGTTTTGAGGAAGATATAAGGAGGTTTATGTGTGAAAGAGCGTATCATATCACGTGGTTTGGATGCACCGGCGAAGTTTGCACCAACTCTCAATGTGAGAAAGAGCAATGCATGGTACTGAAGAGGCTAGCAATGATGGAAGGGTGAGAGTGCGTATAATCCATGGACTCAACATTAGTCATAAAGAACTCACATACTTATTGCAAAAATCTACAAGTCATCAAAAACCAAGCACTACGCGCATGCTCCTAGGGGGATAGATTGGTAGGAAAAGACCATCGCTCGTCCCCGACCACCACTCATAAGGAGGACAATCAAAGAACACCTCATGTTTCAAATTTGTTACATAACGTTTACCATACGTGCATGCTACGGGACTTCCAAACTCCAACACAAGCATTTCTCAAATTGACAACTACTCAACTAGCACGACTTTGATATTATTACCTCCATATCTCAAAACAATCATCAAGCATCAAACTTCTCTTAGTATTGAAAACACTCATAAGAATTTTTTTACTAATCTTGAATACCTAGCATATTAGGATTATTTAAGCAAATTACCATGCTATTTAAGACTCTCAAAATAATCTAAGTGAAGCATGAGAGATCAATAGTTTCTATAAAACAAATCCACCACCGTGCTCTAAAAGATATAAGTGAAGTACTAGAGCAAAACTATATAACTCAAAAGATATAAGTGAAGCACATAGAGTATTCTAACAAATTCCAAATTATGTATGGCTCTCTCAAAAGGTGTGTACAGCAAGTATGATTGTGGTAAACTAAAAAGCAAAGACTCAAATCATACAAGACGCGCCAACAAAACACATATCATGTGGTGAATAAAAATGTAGCTCCAAGTAAAGTTACTGATAGAAGTAGACGAAAGAGGGGATACCTTCCGGGGCATCCCCAAGCTTTGGCTTTTAGGTGTCCTTAGATTATCTTGGGGGTGCCATGGGCATCCCCAAGCTTAGTCTCTTGCCCCTCCTTGTTTCATAATCCATCAAATCTTTACCCAAAACCTGAAAACTTCACAACACAAAACTTAAAGTAGAAAATCATGAGCTCCGTTAGCGAAAGAAAACAAAACACCACTTCAAGGTACTGTAATGAACTCATTATTTATTAATATTGGTGTAATATCTACTGTATTCCAACTTCTCTATGGTTCATACCCTCCGATACTACTCATAGATTCATCAAAATAAGCAAACAACACATAGAAAACAGAATCTGTCAAAAACAGAACAGTCTGTAGTAATATGGATCAAACGTATACTTGTGTAACTCATAAAATTCTCAACTAAATTTCTGGACGTGAGGAATTTATCTATTAATCATATGCAAAAATAATCAACTAAATAGCACTCTCCAAATAAAAATGGCATCAATTCTCGTGAGCGCTAAAGTTTCTGTTTTTTACAGCATGATCAACAAGACTTTCCCCAAGTCTTCCCAAAGGTTCTACTTGGCACAAACACTAATTAAAAGCATAAAACCACATCTAAACACAGGATAGATGAATTATTTATTACTAAACAGGAGCAAAAATCAAGGAACCAAAATAAAGTTGGGTTGCCTCCCAACAAGCGCTATCGTTTAACGCCCCTAGCTAGGCATGATGATTTCAATGATGCTCACATAAAAGATAAGAATTGTAACATAAAGAGGGCATCATGAAGAATATGACTAGCACATTTAAGCCTAACCCACTTCCTATGCATAGGGATTTGTGAGCAAACAACTTATGGGAACAAGAATCAACTAGCATAGGAAGGCAAAACAAGTATAACTTCAAAATTTTAGGCACATAGAGGGGAAACTTGATATTATTGCAATTCCTACAAGCATATGTTACTCCCTCATAATAATTTTCAGTAGCATCATGAATTAATTCAACAATATAACCAGCACCTAAAGCATTCTTTTCATGATCTACCATCATAGAAATTTTATTACTCTCCCCATAAGCAAAATTCTTCTCATTCGGAATAGTGGGAGTATCATAAGAAACTCGAATACTATAAATTGTTTCCACATTAAAAGAGTAATGTTCAGAAAAGTGGTAACCATAATCATGACAAGTTTTATAAATATAATCACTACTTTTTATAGCATAAGTATCATCACAATAATCATCATAAGTAGGAGGCATGCTATCATCATTATAAATTTTCATATCAAAACTTGGGAGACTAAAAATATCATCTTCATTAAACGTAGCATCCCCAAGCTTGGGAAAAACATTAATTGCAGCAAATATATTCTCAAAAACATCATGTTCATCAAACATAGCATCCCCAAGCTTGGGCCTTTTCATATCATTAACATAATCACTCTCATCATTAATAGTATGGATAGCACCAATAGTATAGCAATTATCATATTCTTCCAAGCAAGTGCCAAAAAGATTTTCAAGATCATAAGAAGTATCATTATCTTCCACAATTATATTTTCATGAGGCACAATAGTAATAGGAGCAGCATTATTTGGGGGAGATATCTTTTTACTTCTCTTCCTTTTTATTTTCTTCTTCTTCACCACATCATGTGTGGGTTCAATCCTCTTTTCGGAGCTCCTTATTAATGAGATTGGTTGAATAGGAGGCTCCTCCTCATTACCTGATTCATCATAAGAAATAATAGGAGGGTATTGGGAAGTCTCTTCCCTTTCATTAGTATTCTCTTCATCTTATATTTGTTTTCTTTTCTTTATGTAGTTGGCAATATAAGGATTTTCAATACAATTCACCGCACAATACATATAAATTTCCTCTAGATCAAAACCAAGAAGTTTATGACGGGCAAATTCTGGAAGATGCTTAGTTATACGTTTCATTTCTTCGTAACCCATAAGCAAACTGAGTTCATTATAATGTGCAAGGGAAATCAAGTCATCACAATTTTTGGACACGATTAGATCATGAAACAATTTGCATCGGATAGCTAAATGACCCTGTTCATTACAAAGTCCACAAGTACGGCCAAGAAAATTTAAATTTTCAGCAGAATCGTCTAGCCTTTCTTGCAACAGTTTAGTTTCTAAGTACTTATGCCTCTTGCAATATCTATCTTCCCTATTTGGTGTGGACTTACAAACCCAATGCACTCCACAAAAATTGACATGTTTATAGGAGACATTTTCATCATAACTAGTGCAATCATCATTAGTACCATGGATATTCAAGGAGTTCATACTAACAACATAGCAATCATGCTCATCATTCAAAGATTTAGTGCCAAACATTTTAATGCATTCTTCTTCTAGCATTTGAGCACAATTTTCCTTTCCATCATACTCACGAAAGATATAAAAAAGATGACGCGTATGAGGCAAACTTAATTCCATTTTTTGTAGTTTTCTTTTATAAACTAAACTAGTGATAAAACAAGAAACAAAAAGATTCGATTGCAAGATCTAAAGATATACCTTCAAGCACTCACCCCCCGGCAACGGCGCCAGAAAAGAGCTTGATGTATACTACACAACCTTCTTCTTGTAGACGTTGTTGGGCCTCCAAGTGCAGAGATTTGTAGGACAGTAGAAAATTTCCCTCAAGTGGATGACCTAAGGTTTATCAATTCGTAGGAGGCGTAGGATGAATATGGTCTCTCTCAAGCAACCCTGCAACCAAAGAACAAAGAGTCTCTTGTGTCCCCAACACACCCAATACAATGGTAAATTGTATAGGTGCACTAGTTCGGCGAAGAGATGGTGATACAAGTGGTATATGGATAGTAGATAAAGGTTTTTGTAATCTGAAAAATATAAAAACAGCAAGGTAACTAATGATAAAAGTGAGCATAAACGGTATTGCAATGCTAGGAAACAAGGCCTAGGGTTCATACTTTCACTAGTGCAAGTCCTCTCAACAATAATAACATAATTGGATCACATAACTATCCCTCAACATGCAACAAAGAGTCACTCCAAAGTCACTAATAGCGGAGAACAAACGAAGAGAATATGGTAGGGTATGAAACAACCTCAAATTTATTCTTTCCAATCAATCTGTTGGGCTATTCCTATAAGTGTCACAAACAGCCCTAGAGTTCGTACTAGAATAACACCTTAAGACACAAATCAACCAAAACCCTAATGTCACCTAGGTACTCCAATGTCACCTCAAGTATCTGTGGGTATGATTATACGATATGCATCACACAATCTCAAATTCATCTATTCAACCAACACATAGAACCTCAAAGAGTGCCCCAAAGTTTCTACCGGAGAATCACGACGAAAACGTGTGCCAACCCCTATGCATAAGTTCATGGGCGGAACCCGCAACTTGGTCACCAAAACATACATCAAGTGAATCACGTGATATCCCATTGTCACCACAGATACGCACGGTAAGACATACATCAAGTGTTCTCAAATCATTAAAGACTCAATCCGATAAGATAACTTCAAAGGGAAAACTCAATCCATTACAAGAGAGTAGAGGGGGAGAAGAAACATAAGATCCAACTATAATAGCAAAGCTCGAGATACATCAAGATCGTGCCAAATCAAGAACACGAGAGAGAGAGAGAGATCAAACACATAGCTACTGGTACATATGTTGGGAACGTAGTAATTTCAAAATTTTCCTACGCACACGCAAGATCATGGTGATGCATAGCAACGAGAGGGGAGAGTGTGATCTACGTACCCTTGTAGACCGACAGCGAAAGCGTTAGCATAACGCGGTTGATGTAGTCGTACGTCTTCACGGCCCGACCGATCAAGCACCGAAACTTTGGTTTCTTGCCAAACCACAGTTCATAAGGCGTCGTCTCAACGGATTTTGATGGTGCCCTATTTAACGTGAATGCGGCCGTCTCTAGAGTGTATCCCCAAAATGATAGCGGTAAATCAGTAAGAGACATCATAGATCGCACCATATCTAGTAAAGTACGATTACGACGTTCGGACACACCATTACGCTGTGGTGTTCCGGGTGGCGTGAGTTGCAAAACTATTCCACATTGTTTCAAATGTACACCAAACTCGTAACTCAAATATTCTCCTCCATGATCAGATCGTAGGAATTTTATTTTCTTGTTACGATGATTTTCAACTTCACTCTGAAATTCTTTGAACTTTTCAAACGTTTCAGACTTGTGTTTCATTAAGTAGATATACCCATATCTGCTTAAGTCATCTGTGAAGGTGAGAAAATAACGATATCCGCCACGAGCCTCAACATTCATCGGACCACATACATCTGTATGTATGATTTCCAACAAATCTGTTGCTCTCTCCATAGTACCGGAGAATGGTGTTTTTGTCATCTTACCCATAAGGCACAGTTCGCAAGTACCAAGTGATTCATAATCAAGTGGTTCCAAAAGCCCATCAGTATGGAGTTTCTTCATGCGCTTTATACCGATATGACCCAAACGGCAGTGCCACAAATAAGTTGCACTATCATTATCAACTCTGCATCTTTTGGCTTCAACACTATCAATATGTGTGTCACTACTATCGAGATTTAATAAGAATAGACCACTCTTTAAGGGTGCATGACCATAAAAGATATTACTCATGTAAATAGAACAACCATTATTCTCTGATTTAAATGAATAACCGTCTCGCATCAAACAAGATCTAGATATAATGTTCATGCTTAACGCTGGCACCAAATAACAATTATTTAGGTCTAATACTAATCCTGAAGGTAGATGTAGAGGTAGCGTGCCGACTGCGATCACATCGACTTTGGAACCATTTCCCACGCGCATCGTCACCTCTTCCTTAGCCAATCTTCGCTTAATCCATAGTCCCTGTTTCGAGTTGCAAATATTAGCAACAGAACCAGTATCAAATACCCAGGTGCTACTGCGAGCATTAGTAAGGTACACATCAATAACATGTATATCACATATACCTTTGTTCACCTTGCCATCCTTCTTATCCGCCAAATACTTGGGGCAGTTCCGCTTCCAGTGACCAGTCTGCTTGCAGTAGAAGCACTCAGTTTCAGGCTTAGGTCCAGGTTTGGGTTTCTTCTCTTGAGTAGAAACTTGCTTGCTATTCTTTTTGAAGTTTCCCTTGTTCTTCCCTTTGCCCTTTTTCTTGAAACTAGTGGTCTTGTTGACCATCAACACTTGATGCTCCTTCTTGATTTCTACCTCCGCAACTTTCAGCATTGCGAAGAGCTCGGGAATAGTCTTATTCATCCCTTGCATATTATAGTTCATCACAAAGCTCTTGTAGCTTGGTGGCAGTGATTGGAGAATTCTGTCAATGACGCAATCATCTGGAAGATTAACTCCCAATTGAATCAAGTGATTATTATACCCAGACATTTTGAGTATATGCTCACTGAAAGAACTGTTCTCCTCCATCTTGCAGCTATAGAACTTATTGGAGACTTCATATCTCTCAATCCGGGCATTTGCTTGAAATATTAACTTCAACTCCTGGAACATCTCATATGCTCCATGACGTTCAAAACGTCGTTGAAGTCCCGATTCTAAGCCGTAAAGCATGGCACACTGAACTATCGAGTAGTCATCAGCTTTGCTCTGCCAGAAATTCATAACATCTGGTGTTGCTCCAGCAGCAGGCCTGGCACCCAGCGGTGCTTCCAGGACGTAATTCTTCTGTGCAGCAATGAGGATAATCCTCAAGTTACGGACTCAGTCCATGTAATTGCTACCATCATCTTTCAACTTTGCTTTCTCAAGGAATGCATTAAAATTCAACGGAACAACAGCACGGGCCATCTATCTACAATCAAACATAAATAAGCAAGATACTATCAGGTACTAAGTTCATGATAAATTTAGGTTCAATTAATCATATTACTTAAAGAACTCCCACTTAGATAGACATCCATCTAATCCTCTAAGTGATTACGTGATCCAAATCAACTAAACCATGTCCGATCATCACGTGAGATGGAGTAGTTTCATTGGTGAACATCACTATGTTGATCATATCTACTATATGATTCGCGCTCGACCTTTCGGTCTCCGTGTTCCGAGGCCATATCTGTATATGCTTGGCTCGTTAAGTATAACCTGAGTATTCCGCGTGTGCAACTGTTTTGCACCCGTTGTATTTGAACGTAGAGCCTATCACACCCGATCATCACGTGGTGTCTCAGCACGAAGAACTTTCGCAACGGTGCATACTCAGGGAGAACACTTCTTGATAATTAGTGAGAGATCATCTTATAATGCTACCGTCAATCAAAGCAAGATAAGATGCATAAAAGATAAACATCACATGCAATCAATATAAGTGATATGATATGGCCATCATCATCTTGTGCTTGTGATCTCCATCTTCGAAGCACCGTCGTGATCACCATCGTCACCGGCGCGACACCTTGATCTCCATCGTAGCATCGTTGTCGTCTCGCCAATCTTATGCTTTCACGACTATCGCTACCGCTTAGTGATAAAGTAAAGCATTACAGCGTGATTGCATTGCATACAATAAAGCGACAACCATATGCCTCCTGCCAGTTGCCGATAACTCGGTTACAAAACATGATCATCTCATACAATAAAATTTAGCATCATGTCTTGACCATATCACATCACAACATGCCCTCCAAAAACAAGTTAGACGTCCTCTACTTTGTTGTTGCAAGTTTTACGTGGCTGCTACGGGCTTAAGCAAGAACCAATCTTACCTACGCATCAAAACCACAATGATAGTTTGTCAAGTTGGTGCTGTTTTAACCTTCGCAAGGACCGGGCGTAGCCACACTCAGTTCAACTAAAGTTGGAGAAACTGTCATCCGCTAGCCACCTTTGTGCAAAGCACGTCGGGAGAACCGGTCTCGCGTAAGCGTACGCGTAATGTCGGTCCGGGCCGCTTCGTCCAACAATACCGCCGAACCAAAGTATGACATGCTGGTAAGCAGTATGACTTATATCGCCCACAACTCACTTGTGTTCTACTCGTGCATATAAAATCAACACATAAAAACTAGGCTCGGATGCCACTGTTGGGGAACGTAGTAATTTCAAAATTTTCCTACGCACACGCAAGATCATGGTGATGCATAGCAACGAGAGGGGAGAGTGTGATCTACATACCCTTGTAGACCAACAGCGGAAGCGTTAGCACAACGCGGTTGATGTAGTCGTACGTCTTCACGGCCCGACCGATCAAGCACCGAAACTACGGCACCTCCGAGTTCTAGCACACGTTCAGCTCGATGACGATCCCCGGACTCCGATCCAGCAAAGTGTCGGGGAAGAGTTCCGTCAGCACGACGGCGTGGTGATGATCTTGATGTACTACCGTCGCAGGGCTTCGCCTAAGCACCGCTACAATATTATCGAGGACTATGGTGGAAGGGGGCACCGCACACGGTTAAGAATATGATCACGTGGATCAACTTGTGTGTCTAGGGGTGCCCCCTGCTCCCGTATATAAAGGATCAAAGGGGGGGTGCGGCCGGCCAGGAGGAGGGCGCGCCAGGAGGAGTCCTACTCCCACCGGGAGTAGGATTCCCCCCCTTTCCTAGTTGGAATAGGATTCGGGAGGGGGAAAGAGGAGAGAGAGAAGGAAGGGGGGGCGCCGCCCCCCTCTCCTTATCCTATTCGGACTAGGGGGAGGGGCGCGCGGCCCAGCCCTGGCCACCTCTCCTCTCTTCCACTAAAGCCCACTAAGGCCCATATACCTCCCGGGGGGTTCCGGTAACCTCCCGGTACTCCGGTAAAATCCCGATTTCACCCGGAACACTTCCGATATCCAAATATAGGCTTCCAATATATCAATATTTATGTCTCGACCATTTCGAGACTCCTCATCATGTCCGTGATCACATCCGAGACTCCGAACAAACTTCGGTACATCAAAATGCATAAACTCATAATATAACTGTCATCGAAACCTTAAGCGTGCGGACCCTACGGGTTCGAGAACAATGTAGACATGACCGAGACACGTCTCCGGTCAATAACCAATAGCGGAACCTGGATGCTCATATTGGCTCCTACATATTCTACGAAGATCTTTTATCGGTCAGACCGCATAACAACATACGTTGTTCCCTTTGTCATCGGTATGTTACTTGCCCGAGATTCGATCGTCGGTATCTCAATACCTAGTTCAATATCGTTACCGGCAAGTCTCTTTACTCGTTCCGTAATTCATCATCTCACAACTAAATCATTAGTTGCAATGCTTGCAAGGCTTATGTGATGTGCATTACCGAGAGGGCCCAGAGATACCTCTCCGACAATCGGAGTGACAAATCCTAATCTCGAAATACGCCAACCCAACATGTACCTTTGGAGACACCTGTAGAGCACCTTTATAATCACCCAGTTACATTGTGACATTTGGTAGCACACAAAGTGTTCCTCCGGCAAACGGGAGTTGCATAATCTCATAGTCATAGGAACATGTATAAGTCATGAAGAAAGCAATAGCAACATACTAAACGATCAGGTGCTAAGCTAATGGAATGGGTCATGTCAATCAGATCATTCACCTAATGATGTGATCTTGTTAATCAAATAACAACTCTTTGTCCATGGTTAGGAAACATAACCATCTTTGATTAACGAGCTAGTCAAGTAGAGGCATACTAGTGACACTCTGTTTGTCTATGTATTCACACATGTATTATGTTTCCGGTTAATACAATTCTAGCATGAATAATAAACATTTATCATGATATAAGGAAATAAATAATAACTTTATTATTGCCTCTAGGGCATATTTCCTTCAACATACCCTCAGCCCCGAGGGAGAACTACTCCATCCTTGTCATGGAGAGCATCGGGATGAAGGCCATCGAAGTGGCAACCACAGGTCAGCCCGAAGGCAAAGATCATCGGAAGCCAGAGAGGTACTTAGATGACGTCCTAGAAGGAGCCCGGGTGATAGAGGGTCAATGCTCTAAAGACGTAATTTTTGATTGAATGTGTTCGGGTTGTACAAACTATGTTGTGAACCCATGTTGTTATATATCTATGTTTGCGCATTTTGTTTCAAGCGATTTTTCCCTCCTGTGTGGCCGTTTATTGTTATATTTCTGAAAGTTGCCAGTCGTCGGCTTCCGCCCCCACGTAGATGCTACAAGGGTGTTCGGCGTAACGCGTGACCACACTTTATCCAACGTCTTGATCCGTAAAGGAGTGATAACCCACAAGTATAGGGGATCGCAATAGTTTTCGAGGGTAGAGTATTCAACCCAAATTTATTGATTCGACACAAGGGGAGCCAAAGAATATTCTCAAGTATTTGTAGCTGAGTTGTCAATTCAACCACACCTGGAAACTTAATATCTGCAGCAAGGTATTTAGTAACAAAGTAATATGATAATAATGGTAATGGTGGCAAAAAGTAACAGTAGCAAAAGTAATAATTTTAGGTTTTATAGTGATGGTAACAGTAGCAACGGAAAAGTAAATAAGCGAAGAACAATATATGGAGAGCTCGTGGTCATTGGATCGGTGATGGAGAATTATGTCGGATGCGATCGATCATGCAATAATTATAACATAGGGTGACACAGAACTAGATCCAGTTCATCAATGTAATGTAGGCATGTATTCCGAATATAGTCATACGTGCTTATGGAAAAGAACTTGCATGACATCTTTTGTCCTACCCTCCCGTGGCAGCGGGGTCCTATTGGAAACTAAGGGATATTAAGGCCTCCTTTCAATAGAGTACTGGACCAAAGCATTGACACATACTGAATATATGAACTCCTCAAACTACGGTCATCACCGGTAGTGGTCCCGATTATTGTCAGTTCGGGGTTAACGGATCATAACACATAATTCGTGACTATAGACTTGCAAGATAGGATCAAGAACTCACATATATTCATGAAAACATAATAGGTTCAGATCTAAAATCATGGCACTCGGGCCCTAGTGACAAGCATTAAGCATAGCAAAGTCATAGCAACATCAATCTCAGAACATAGTGGATACTAGGGATCAAACCCTAACAAAACTAACTCGATTACATGATAAATCTCATCCAACCCATCACCGTCCAGCAAGCCTATGATGGAATTACTCACGCACGGCGATGAGCATAATGAAATTGGTGATGGAGGAAGGTTGATGATGACGATGGTGACGGATTCCCCTCTCCGCAGCCCCAAACGGACACCGGATCAGCCCTCCCGAGAGAGTTTAGGGCTTGGTGGCGGTTCCGTATCGTAAAACGCGATGAATCCTTCTCTCTGATTTTTTTCTCCCCGAACACGAATATATGGAGTTGGAGTTGAGTCGGTGGAGCGTTAGGGGGCCCACGAGGCAGGGGGCGCGCCCCCCACCCTTGTGGACAGGGTGTGGCCCCCCTGACGTGGATCTTTTTGCTAGTATTTTTATATATTCCAAAAATAATCTCCGTTGATTTTCATGTCATTCCGAGAACTTTTATTTCTGCACAAAAATAACACCATGGCAATTCTGCTGAAAACAGCATCAGTCCAGGTTAGTTCCATTCAAATCATGCAAGTTAGAGTCCAAAACAAGGGCAGAAGTGTTTGGAAAAGTAGATACGACGGAGATGTATCAACTCCCCCAAGCTTATACCTTTGCTTGTCCTCAAGCAATTCAGTTGATAAACTGAAAGTGATAAAGAAAAAACTTTTACAAACTCTGTTTCCTCTTGTTGTTGTAAATATGTAAAGCCAGCATTCAAGTTTTCAGCAAAGATTATGAACTAACCACATTCACAATGATATTTAGGTCTCATGTTTACTCATATGAATGGCATAATCAACTAGCGAGCAATAATAATAAATCTCAGATGACAACACTTTCTCAAAACAATCATAATATGATATAACAAGATGGTATCTCGCTAGCCCTTTCTAAGACCGCAAAACATAAATGCAGATCACCTTTAAAGATCAAGGACTGACTAGACATTTTAATTCATGGTAAAAGAGATCCAGTCAAGTCATACTCAATGTAAACTAACAATAATGGATGCAAATGACAGCAGTGCTCTCCAACTGGTGCTTTTTAATAAGAGGATGATGACCCAACATAAAAGTAGATAGATAGGCCCTTCGCAGAGGGAAGCGGGGATTTGTAGAGGTGCCAGAGCTCGGTTTTGCAATAGATATGAATAATATTTTGAGCAGTATACTTTCATTGTCAACATAACAACCAAGAGATCTCGATATCTTCCATGCTACACATATTATAGGCGGTTCCCAAACAGAATGGTAAAGTTTATACTCCCCCTCCACCAACAAGCATCAATCCATGGCTTGCTCGAAACAATGAGTGCCTCCAACTAACAAGAGTCCCGGGGGAGTTTTTTTGCAGTTATTTTGATTTGATTTGCATAAAGCATGGGACTGGGCATCCCGGTGACCAGCCATTTTCTTGTGAGTGAGGAGCGGAGTCCACTCCTCTTGAGAATAACCCGCCTAGCATGGAAGATACAGACAGCCCTAGTTGATACATGAGCTATTCGAGCATACAAAACAGAATGTTTATTTGAAGGTTTAGAGTTTGGCACATACAAATTTACTTGGAACAGCAGGTAGATACCGTGTATACCCAGGTATGGTGGACTCATATGGAATAACTTTGGGGTTTATGGAATTGGATGCACAAGCAGTATTACCGCTTAGTACAAGTGAAGGCTAGAAAAAGATTGGGAAGCGACCAGCTAGAGAGCGACAACAGTCATGAACATGCATTAAAATTAATCAACACTGAATGCAAGCATGAGTAGGATATAATTCACCATGAACATAAATATCGTAGAGGCTATGTTGATTTTGTTTCAACTACATGCGTGAACATGTGCCAAGTCAAGCCACTCGAATCGTTCAAAAGAGGATACCACCCTATCATACCACATCACAACCATTTTAATAGCATGTTGGCACGCAAGGTAAACCATTATAAACTCCTAGCTAATTAAGCATGGCATAAGCAACTATAATCTCTAATTTTCATTGCAAACATGTTTCTTTCATAATAGGTTGAATCAGGAACGATGAACTAATCATATTTACAAAAACAAGACAGGTCGAGTTCATACCAGCTTTTCTCATCTCAATAAGTCTATCATATAATCATCATTATTGCCTTTCACTTGCACGACCGAATAGTGTGGATAATAATAATAGTGCACGTGCATTGGACTAAGCTAGAATCTGCAAGCATTCAATTCAAGAGAGAAGACAAGGAAATATGGGCTCTTTGTTAGATCAACAATAATGCATATAAGAGCCACTCAACATTTTCATTATGGTCTTCTCCTCTCGACGCCCAAAGAAAAGAAACAAAATTATTTACACTGGAAAGCTCCCAACAAGCAAAAGAAGAACGAGAAATCTTTTTGGGTTTTATTTTTAGTTACTACTACTACAGGCATAGAAAGTAAACTAACTAAAAGCTACAACTAATTTTTTTGGTTTTTATTAAGGTTTTTCAAACACACAAGAAGAAAGCATAAAAAGGGAAATAAACTAGCATGGATATTACAATGAAAAAGTATGAGCACCGACAACTAGCATGAGTGTGTGAACAGGAATGTAATGTCGGTGAGAAGTACGTACTCCCCCAAGCTTAGGCTTTTGGCCTAATTAGGTCTACTGCCACGGCTGGCCTGGCAGATATCCAAAGTTGTAGTTGGGGTCATACTGAGAAGGAGCCTCGGGTTGCCACTGGTTGGCAATTTCCTCCGGATCCCACTGGTAAACAGACTGTCATGAAGGATCAAATTGTGGTTCTGGTTCTGGCTATGTAGCTGATGTGGGGTTTCGGTAGGCGTGAATGGCCTCCAGCGGAACAAGGTACTTGCGTGCAGATAAGTCAAACAAGGAAGGAGCAGGCAAAGTGATAGTCTCAGGGTGATTTTTATCAAAAATCAGCTTGTACTTAAGCATCTTTTCCTTATTCTTAACGATAAAATCATGTGCTACCATACTCTTATAGTCTAGAAAAACAGGAGGCAACAACTTCTCTTCCTTCTCATAATGCCTAATAGGTATGTTAAAGTGTGCAACGAGGCGCGAGGCAAAGATACCTCCCAAGATGGGTCCCTTAGTACGGTTAAGATTTAACCTCTTTGCAACAATAGTGCCCATACTAAATGTGTCATCACGGAACAAGGCATGGCACAAAATAACAATATCAGGGGCACTAAGGTTGCCACAGTTCCCGCGACCAATCAAGCATCTACTAGCAAATATTGCAAAGTAACGTAGAACAGGAAAATGTATGCTAGTAATTCTTGCATCGGGAACCTTCCTAGTTTCCCCTACAGCAATCATATCAATAAACCCTTCCACATCACTACGATGTGGTTCTTCTATGCTGCCTGTAAAGGGTATCTTACAGACCCGGTAGAAATCAAAAAGGGACATCTCCTTATACTCATCATATAGATAGAAATCTACTGAAGGCCATTCGTCCATTAGGACACTAGTGAGATGGTATCCATCGATGGTAGGATTGATTACTAGGGCCACCGAACCTCCGTGACGGATACTGGTTGGGTGGTCCATGCGATCAAAGGTGATCGGACAAGCCGGCCATGGGTTGAATTTGGGGGCGACATGCTCTACGGCGTAGACATCCCTTAATGCCCGTTTGTGTTCCCTTTTGGGGATGTTGGTGACATGGATCATGTTCACCGTTTTTACCTCGAGGGGGGGTTGTTTCTGTCCCCCATCGTGTGGCGGGTGAGGCTCATCACCATCCTCGCTTTGAGGTCCTTTCCCCTTATGTTCGGCATTTATTTTACCGGCCTGTTTGAAAACCTAGCATTTTCTGTTGGTATGGTTGGCAGGCTTGTCGGGGCTGCCATGAATCTGGCAAAGTACCTCTAGTATTTTGTCCAGGTTGGATGGACCATCCCTATTACCTTTGAACGGCTTCTTCCACTGACCAGGTTTAGAGCCACTGAATCCGGCGTTTACTGCCGCGTCCTCTGTTTCTTTGTTATTGTTCCGACGCTTGTTTTGCTGTGTCGTGGCCTGCCATTGCCATCCCTGGCCTTAGAAGTGCCGGGGTTGCTGGTACTGTTGCTTCTACGAGCCAACCAGCTATCTTCGCCCACACAGAAGGTGGTCATAAGTGCAGTAAGAGCTGCCATGGTCTTCGGCTTTTCCTGACCGAGGTGTCGGGCGAGCCATTCGTCGCGGATGCTGTGCTTAAATGCCGCTAAGGTCTCGGCGTCCGGACAATCAACGATTTGGTTATTTTTAATTAAGAACTGATTCCAAAGTTTGTGAGCTGACTCTCCGGGTTGCTGGATTATGTGACTTAGGTCATCAGCATCTGGTTGCCGGACATAAGTGCCCTGAAAGTTGTCCTGAAAAGAGTTCTCTAAGTCTTCCCAACTTCCAATGGAGTTCTTTGGGAGGTTGTTCAACCAGTGTCGTGCTGGTCCTTTCAGCTTTAGAGGGAGGTATTTAATGGCGTGGAGATCATCTCCGCGAGCCATGTGAATGTGGAGAAGAAAATTTTCAATCCATACGGCGGGATCCGTCGTTCCATCTTATTGCTCGATGTTCACAGGTTTGAACCCCTCCACAAATTGGTGCTGCATTACCTCATCGGTAAAGCACATGGGGTGTGTGTCACCTCTGTATCGGGCGACATCGCGACGGAGTTCGGATGACATCTGTGTTCGGTGCTGACCCCGAACTTGGCTAGGTTTGTCGTTATCGGTGTCAAAACCGGCGGATCTCGGGTAGGGGGTCCCGAACTGCGCGTCTAGGCCGGATGGTAATAGGAGGCAGGGGACACGATGTTTTACCCAGGTTCGGGCCCTCTTGATGGAGGTAAAACCCTACGTCCTGCTTGATTAATATTGATCATATGGGTAGTACAAGAGTAGATCTACCACGAGATCAGAGAGGCTAAACCCTAGAAGCTAGCCTATGGTATGATTGTATGTTGTGATTGTTGTCCTACGGACTAAAACCCTTCGGTTTATATAGACACCGGAGAGGGTTAGGATTACACAAGGTCGGTTGCAAAGGAGGAGATATCCATATCCGTATTGCCTAGCTTGCCTTCCACGCCAAGTAGAGTCCCATCCGGACACGAGACGAAGTCTTCAATCTTGTATCTTCATAGTCCAATAGTCCGGCCAAAGGATATAGTCCGGCTGTCCGGAGACCCCCTAATCCAGGACTCCCTCAGTAGCCCCCGAACCAGGCTTCAATGACGATGAGTCCGGCGTGCAGTATTGTCTTCGGCATTGCAGGGCGGTTCCTCTCCAAATTCAGTGTACCTATCGAAATAGTGTCCGGCCTCTTGTGAATGTTGCACTCCTTGGCTTCCACGCCCAATAATGGCCACTTTCCACGTGTCGAGCGAATGTGAAGAGCCAGGGTGTTTTTACATTTACCCCCCTAGCTGTGTGAATGAGCTGCCTATTAAAAAGACATGGATTCAGATCCAAATCACACCATCCTCCCTTGGCGAGCCTTCATCGGAGCGCATTCGACAAAGATCCATTCCATCATGGCCGGTCGATGCAGCTCCTCCTCTCGCTCCCCTAGCCCCAAGCCTGGAGGTTGGGAGAGATGTTCTGTCCCGCACAGCAAATTAGTGATGCTTTAGACCAAGGGATTTCTTCCCCCAACGTACATGGTCCCGGTTCGAGCCGGGCTTGCCACCTATAATGGCGGAGAGCAAGCGGAGAGCCTTCACAATCCCTCCAAGGGAGAGCGGGTATGCCTTGTCCCTTATTTGGTAAGAGGGCTCGGATTTCCAATTCATCCGTTTCTCCGGGGGCTCCTGGAGTTCTACGGCCTCCAGTTGCATAACCTTATGCCTGCCTCCATGCTGCATATTGCGGGATTCGTAGCCCTTTGCGAGTTGTTTTTGGGCTGTGAGGCTCATTTCGCTCTGTGGAAGAAGCTGTTCTGCCTTGTGCCCTGTTCTCAGAAGGGGTCAATATATCAAGTGGGCGGAGCCGAAGTGTGGCGTATTGCCGGGACCGGATACCTGTCCGGAACCCCAAAGAAGATGTCCGAAGACTGGACTTCAGAATGGTTTTATATAGAAGACGTCCCCCTCCCGGATCCTATTAGAATCGGCCTTCCGGAGTTCAACAATGCCCCTTTGAAGAAGCACCGAAGCTGGCGTCCATGGAGCTCCCTGGAGGAAGATGACAGGGACGTTCTTTACCTGATGAGCCGGATAAGTTTTTTAGCTCGATCCGGATTGACCATGATCGAGGTCATGGCCATATGTATTATGCGGGGGGTGCAGCCGCTTCAATATAGAGGCCACCCCATGTGGGATTTCAACGGGGAGGATGACGCCACCCGCCACAGCCGCAAAGGGCCGGGATCGGTTGCTGATCTAATAAAGATCTTATCCACTTTGTACAAGGGAGAAGAGAAGGAATTCCTTCGTGTCAACCTGCAGGGCGGATTTTCTATGTACAATCCTCTGAGCTGGGTAAGCGGAGACTTTTTCTCGCCCATCCGTTTCGTATTCCCGTAGTTAAGTATTCAGTCTAGCGATTTCATTGCAGGAGCTGCGCCAGGATGTAAAGGAGATAAACAGCCCCCCTCCACAACCCGAGGACCCTGGACGGTCCCTTGACCCGGCCTCCCAGGGGGATCCGGACATATCTGTGGAGCTGATTGATGGGGTATTCTACCAATCGAGTAATGACAACGCTTTGGTGGCCATTACGGCCGATTACCCTGGGCTACTTCCAGCCTCACAGGTGACTGAGACCGAAGTCCCAGCACTTCGAAAGGGGATCCGTCCTTGCGTGTTTTTGATTGCCGTATAACAGTCGTGTTTTGCAGGGGAGGTCCTTGAGGCGGAAGGCCGAGCCTGCGGCGACTAGCCAATAAGGGGCCGCGAGGCCAGGCAGGCTGAAAAGACCCGCAGTCCGGATTGAGACACCGGCGCAGTGGTACGGCGCGCCGTTTTTATTGCAAGACATTATTCTCAGAGGCATATTAACGCCCATGCCTTCTTTTCAGGAAAAAGAGCGCTCGCCAAACTATACCTGGAGAGGCTACCAATCACGCCTCCACCAACCAGGCTCCAAGGCCGGATTCGGAGGCGGGAACGAATGCGAGGCGTGCGCCGGGCGCTCCTCCGATAGAGGATGCGGATAAACTGTCCGTCACCAATTCCGAGGTGGAAAGTGCCATGAACCACAGGTGGCGCCGGACTGTTCTTCGTGACGCTTGTTTCTCCCAAGAGGCATTGGATGCCTTGAACTCGGGAGACGCGTACCTCCGTGCCGCTCAAAATGGTCTAGCCAGAGCCACGAGCAGTATGTAAAAGACATACGGGTGAGAAAATTTGGTTATCATATATATATATCAGTAGCCCCTGAGACATGAAACAGTTAGGATAACTAATTTAAGGATCATTTGTTATGCAGGTTCTTACAGAAAAGAATACTCAACTGTCCCAGGAGCTGGAAGAGTGCAAAGCCCAACTTCAGGCTGCACTGGCCGCAGTAGGGGAGCCCAAAGAGACCCCCTCTGGTAACATATCCTTCAAATGATAAGTATCATATAGGGCGTGTTTGGTTTCTTGTACTGCACCTGGCTCGCACCCATGATGCAGTTATCTCGTTGTTTGGTGTGCTGCATGTTCAGCCTGGGCCTGGCCCGACGGATGCAAAAAAGGGCCTCCCAGCCAGGCTGAGCCGAAACGCAAGTTCCGGCCGTTTCCGCGAGCCTGCAACCACGCGTGCACCCACGTCTGCACCCACGCGTGCTGTTTCACGTAGGGGGTCGAGATCCCCCTCGCATTAACCCCCCGTCCTCCCATCCCCTCCGCCTGGCCTCAGATTCGCCACCGCCGACGGCTCCTCGTCCTCGTCGCCGCCGTCGCAGACGCCGACTCCTCGTCCTCGCCGCCGCCGCAGGCTCCTCGTCTTGGCCGCCGCCGTCGCCTCCTCGTCTTGGCCGCCGTCGTTCCTTTTTGCTAGATCCCGCGTCGAGCGACTACCGGAGGCTCGTCGCGACTGGATCCCGTGACGGTTGGGGGACGCTGGTCCACGAGTAGATGAGGTCATGACGAGCGCCGCATGATCTGGATCTCGTGGCATCGGTTGGAGCAAGATCAAGGAATGGCAGCAGAATCCAGATCTGCCATGCCCATAGTTTGTTTCTTGTGTTCATCTGGTCCCTGTCAACATCCTCATGAGCAATGATCCATTCAGTTTGCTTGGAATTTTTTTGTTGTGTATGGAGTAGTATATCTTGATAATCTAGTATTCCATATATGTGTGGGATGATTTAAGGAATTGATTCCATATATATGTGTATATGTTGTTGTATTTGTAAACAAAGAACGCCTGTTGATTTTATCCGAAAGAGACATGCTTCTCTTGTTTGCTTCAAACAATATGACCAGTTTACCAAACAACATTTCACTCAGCCCATGACGCCTCATGCAACCTACCAAACACATATTCACCTTGGCCAGTCCCAGCGCACACAAGCAACCAAACACACATCTCAATGTACAATTGCATTATTCCAGCCAGGCCACACTCAGCCAGCATGCTAGATGCGATGTAGCCAATTGTGACCCGGGCAACCAAACACGCCCATAGAATGCGGCGTATATGCAGATCTGACGATAAAATTGCAGATGACGCTGGAGTAAATCCGGATAAGCAACAGCTCCTATGCCAGCTGAAGGCCGGTGAGAGCGTGCTTACGAGGGTGAGGCAGGAGAAGAATGATCTCCTAGATGCCAACACCAAGCTGGGCGTGGAACTAAAAGATGTTCGTGCCCAACTGTTGGACTCTGTTAAGGAGAATCGGAGGCTTCGACACGGAATATTTAGTAAGTGCTTGAATGAACTTTGAAAAAGAGTTCGACGAGGAAGTTGGCTGACAGAGTTATGTCTGTAGGTATGCTAACAGGTCGTCCTGCCGAGGAAATGCCCGGTTCAACGGGTGACCTTCTTCCTGAGCTCTCACAGCTGCACGAACAAGCTCGGCAGGTGATGCAATGCGTCGCCTAGGCCTTGTGGCCATCCGTCTCCATACCCGAAGGCCTTGGAGAGCTTGCAGAAAAGCTGAAGGGAGCGCGGCGGCGCTTCCGATTATGGAAGATATCGGCCTGCCGTCAGGGCGCCAAGGAAGCCTGGGCAATGGTGAAGACACGGTACACGAAGGCTGACCCGAACAACATGGCCGAAGTCGGACCTGTGGGGGCTGATGGGAAGGAGATCCCTGTGAGCTTAGTGTACGGCTAAGTAGAATTGGCCGCAAAGTATTCCCAACAGGACTGTAGACTAGACAGCCTACTGGATGGTATTGAAGAGTAATTCAACCAGTCAAATTGACTATGTAATATTAAAGTGACATGTATAATGCCTTCTAGCCGGATTGTAGATCGTTTGTCGTGGCGGACCTTTTCGCTTCAACCTCGGGACCCGACGGTCCGGAGTGTATCCGAATACCCTCTCGGTTATGTAAGAACCGGGGCATGCATGGAGACCAGGCGTAGGGATCATTAGTGCTTTATCAGACAAGTGCCCAACTATTTATGTTATATTACATGGTTAGTAAGAAACATCTTCCAGGGAGAATAGTTCCCTTAAGGGTTCCTTTCACTGGGTAAGCATGCCCTAAAGTGCATGTCCGGACTGCGATAAGAAGCGCAGAAAAATCATCTGGGGGTAGATATGGATAATAAATAAAAGTCATCTTTTGTTCACCGACCGAATATTCCCTTAAGAATGCTAGCTTTCGGCTTCACCCAGTCTGAGGTACACGTCCGGCTGACCCGGCGGTAACAATCGCAGAGCTGCTCCCCTTATGCCCTAGCCGAATTAACGGGAATGTAGGGCATAAATACAAGAGCCAGGCAACCCAGCTTGGCCAACACTTAAGTCATATTGATGCATATAATGGTGAAAAAAGGTACATCCGGAAGTACAACGCATGTGTTGGGCGTGATGCCCAGGTAAATAATTTAAGCTTCTGTGAAAGAAGCACCCAGGTGTAGATAGTGCGGCTAGCACCTATGTAATGTACAAGTGAGGCACAAGGTGACCCTTGAAGGCCTAGAGAAATAAAAGAAAGAAAGGGAAACAAGACAGATGATGCATATGCAGAAAATGGACCAAGGGAGGGGACTAACATAGAGTCCGGTGCTAGGCGTAGAATCTTCGAAGCCTGGCTGCGTTCCATGGGTTCGGCTCGAGTCGACTAGTCGATGCATCCCGCAGTCGGTACACTCCACCGGTCAGAACTTGGTAGATAATGAAGGGACCTTCCCATTTGGGCTCGAGCTTGTTCTTTTTCTTATCCGGCAGTCGTAGAACTAGTTCGCCAACGTTATAAGTTTTGGCCCGTACTTCTCTGCTTTGGTATCTGCGAGCCTGTTGCTGGTAAAATGCAGAACGGGCTTTGGCTACGTCGCGCTCTTCCTCCAAGGTGTCCAGACTATCCTGCCGATCGAGCTCGGCTTCTCTTTCTTCGTACATGCGCACTCGAGGTGAGTCATGAATTATGTCACAGGGCAGGACTGCCTCTCCACCGTACACCATAAAAAACGGTGTATATCCGGTACTATGATTCGGCGTGGTCCGCAGCCCCCAGAGTACGGAGTCGAGCTCCTCTACCCAGTGCGTGTCAGACTCCGTTAAGGAGCGCACCTAGCTGGGTTTAATGCCGCTCATTATAAGACCATTTGCTCGTTCGACTTGATCGTTGGTTTGTGGGTGATAGACTGAAGCATAATCGAGCTTGATGCCCATTTTGCTGCACCAAAGTTTTACCTCGTCGGCCGTGAAGTTCGTGCCGTTATCAGTGATGATGCTGTGGGGGACGCCGTAATGGTGTACAACCCCGGATATGAAATCTATCACCGGTCCGGATTCGGCTGTTTTAACCGGTTTAGCCTCTATCCATTTGGTGAATTTATCCACCATGACCAATAAGTATTTTTTCTTATGGGTTCCCCCTTTAAGGGGTCCAACCATGACAAGCCTCCAGACCGCGAAGGGCCATGTAATGGGGATTGTTTGGAGGGCGGTGGGTGGCATGTGGCTTTGATTTGCAAAGAGCTAGCAACCGGCGCAACGTTGGACCAAGTCCTGTGCATCTGCCCGGGCCGTTCGCCAATAGAATCCTGTATGGAAGGCCTTTCTTACAAGAGCCCGGGCTCCGTCGTGATGACCGCCGAGTCCGGCATGAATTTCTGCCAAAAGGTTCCGCCCTTCCTCTTCGGAGATGCACCTTTGAAGGACTCCGGTAGCGCTTTTTTTGTACAATTCTCCCTCATGGACCCTGTAGGCCTTGGATCGCCGCACTATGCAGCGTGCCTCATTTTGGTCCTCCGGAAGTTCCTGTCTAGTTAGGTAGGCCAGGAATGGTTCTGTCCACGGGGAAATAATGGCCATTATTTCGTGGGCTGAATGTGTTATTTCGGTGGCGGAGCCTCCGATTGTGTCAGAGAGTTCGGTATCGGGTATTTTGGCCGGGTCCGGACTGTTGTTACCGGTGTCCCCTTCCCATGCTACGGATGGCTTGAAGAGCCTTTCCAGGAATATGTTGGGAGGGACCGCGTCGCGTTTTGCACCGATGCGGGCGAGGATATCCGCCGCTTGATTGTTTTCCCGAGCCACATGGTGAAATTCGAGCCCCTCGAACCGACCTGACATTTTTAGGACGGCATTGCGATAAGCTGCCATTTTCGGATCCTTGGCATCAAAGTCTCCATTTATTTGGGATATCGCGAGGTTCGAATCCCCGCGCACCTCTAGGCATTGAATGCCCATGGATACTGCCATCCGGAGACCATGTAGAAGGGCCTCATATTCGGCTGCGTTGTTGGAGTCCGTATACATTATCTGTAGTACGTATTGAACTGAATCTCCTGTTGGGGACGTCAAAACGACGCCAGCCCCCAGACCAGGCAACATTTTGGAGCCGTCGAAGTGCATGATCCAGTTTGAATATGTGCCGTACTCCTTAGGGAGTTCAGCTTCCGTCCACTCGGCGACGAAGTCAGCCAAAACTTGCGATTTAATAGCTCACCGTGGCTTGTAAGTTATGTCGAACAGGAGGAGCTCAATGGCCCATTTGGCAATCCGGCCCGTCGCGTCGCGGTTGTTTATAATATCGTTAAGTGGTACTTACGAGGCTACCGTTATCGAACACTCTTGAAAGTAGTGTCGCAGCTTCCGGGATGCCATAAATACCGCGTACGCTATCTTTTGATAATGCGGGTACCGTGATTTTCATGGAGTAAGGACAGTGGAGACATAGTAAACCGGCTTTTGAAGGGGGAATTTGTGTCCGTCTGGTTCTCGTTCGACGACGAGCACTGCGCTTACTACTTGATGAGTTGCCGCAATGTATAATAGCATTGGTTCGCCAATGTTTGGCGCGGCAGGACTGGGTTTGTTGCCAATATGGATTTTATTTCGTTGAGTCCGGCCGTGGCGGCATCCGTCCACTCGAAGTGTTCGGTGCGCCAAAGGAGGCGATAAAGGGGTAATGCCTTTTCTCCCAAGCGGGAGATAAAGCGGCTTAGAGCCGCCACGCATCCAGTCAATTTTTGTATTTGTTTGAGGTCTGTTGGGGTAGCCAACTGTGACAACGCTTGGATTTTGGCCGTTAACACTGTATTGTTGTCCACGGGATGGTGCTCTGTGGTATTTGGGAGGAGTAGTTCCTCACCACTTTTGGCCACCTGCCGGAGTATCCAACATGCTCTAAGGTTGTATTATGAATTTTGCAGGGTCCGTTGAGCCATCCCTCCAGTACGGTTCCTTGCCCCATAGAGGGCTTTTGCTTTTTGGTAGTTAACCCAGGTGTATTGTGATAATGCACCCTTTTATTTTGGACTGGGTTTGTATTCAGGGCCGGATTATCCCAAAATTTTATTTCGGTTTTCCAGGCGCTTTCCATCGCACAGTACTTTCGTACTATGGACACCAAGTCGGCAAAGCGTGTAATTTCGCGGTGACTTATGGCGTTGAGGATTCCCTTGTCCGTGCAATTATTGCAGAAGAATGAAATTGCGTCTTCCTCGCGGCAGTCCTTTATCCTGTTCATGACCAGGAGGAATCTGGCCCAGTAATGGTGTACTGTTTCTTCGGGCTCTTGCCTAATTTGGGATAGATCGCTTATGTTTGGGTGGGTGGGTGGGTGGAATTGAACCCGAATCCTCACCCAATCTGAGACTCAGGGGCCAAGGAGTTTCCGAACTCAGAAGTTTGGATTCTTGGATGTTTTCCAATAAATCTAGCCCGCTGCCTGACTCTAGGTTCAGGTCTTGAGTGACGTCCTCCCCTCCGCGGGTATCCGGCTTGGAGGGATCGGGAATCCGGACATAGCTAGTCCTTAAGATAGATAAAGGGTTGCCGCATTGTTCCTCCACCACTGCAACGTGATGGGTGACCTGGGGAGAGTTGATCTCTCTCAGATCGGGTTTAGGCCCAACCTAATCGTAGTCTGTACCAACTCCCAGGGCGGCGATGCGATCCAAGAGCTCGTTCAGGGAAGAGAGCTCCATTGGATCTAACTTCTCGGTGAGTTCCGAGTTAACGTGAAGATTGCTTTCGATGACCCGAGAAGTCATCGTTGGCGCAGCGGCTGAATAGGCAGTCATAAGAAAACCTCCTAGCCGGAGAGTTTGGCCGATAGCCAAAGCTCCCTTAGCAACAGTGCCGTCTTTAAAGACGGGATGAGACATCCTTCCTGGTGGCGACGGCATAGCGGAACTCTCAATGAAAGCACCAATGTCGGTGTCAAAACCGGCGGATCTCGGGTAGGGGGTCCCGAACTGTGCGTCTAGGCCGGATGGTAACAGGAGGCAGGGGACACGATGTTTTACCCAGGTTCGGGCCCTCTTGATGGAGGTAAAACCCTACGTCCTGCTTGATTAATATTGATCATATGGGTAGTACAAGAGTAGATCTACCACGAGATCAGAGAAGCTAAACCCTAGAAGCTAGCCTATGGTATGATTGTATGTTGTGATTGTTGTCCTACGGACTAAAACCCTTCGGTTTATATAGACACCGGAGAGGGTTAGGGTTACACAAGGTCGGTTGCAAAGGAGGAGATATCCATATCCATATTGCCTAGCTTGCCTTCCACGCCAAGTAGAGTCCCATCCGGACACGAGACGAAGTCTTCAATCTTGTATCTTCATAGTCCAATAGTCCGGCCAAAGGATATAGTCCAGCTGTCCGGAGACCCCCTAATCCAGGACTCCCTCAGTCGTGCCAGGCTTGATGGCCGTCAACTCGTGTGGGGGCACGTCCTCTTGATCCATAGATTGATCTGGTCTGGCCGGCACTATTGGTCAGGTCCTGACGTAGGTCGTACGTGTAACCTGGAGCCGCTGCTTCCTTGCCTTTATGACAAGGGGCCACGGACTGGTGTTCGGCATAATTATCTGTTTTGTCCCGTCCACGTGGTGGTCGGTCCGGTTGATCACCCTGATTGTATTTTGACCGTATTGGCCCAAGGGCCTTGTCGTCAAATTGTGGCAGTAGCCTATGTTTGGGATAACTTTTTGTTTGGTGCTCAAAGCCATATCCTTCTTCAGCGGCTAGGACCTTGGTCCATCTATTGTTGAGTGTATCATGTTCGGCTTTAATCTGCTGATGTTTCTTGTTCAGGCTCCATGCAGTGGCGATGAGCCATCACTTAAAGCATTCTTGCTCGAGGGGTTCCTCTAGGACGATCAATTCTTCGTCACCGAGGCTAACATCCTCTTCGGAGACAGGTAAGTAGTTACTATCTTTCGAATCCTCGTGATCGGCTTGTTCTTCGGGGCTGTATTGACCCTCTTCCCTTTCATCATGCTCGAACGTAGGCTCAACGGGGTGGTCGAGGTTTTCAGTGTTGTCCAGAGTGTCATTATCTCCGGTGTCGGTATTGCTTTCCCTTCCCTGACGCGATCATGAGCGGTGCCGCTGACGCCGGCGTTTTGGTGGTTCATCGATGGTCTTATCCTGATCTGGATCTTGAGTGCCATCCTCGTCCTTCTTCTTAGTGGTATCCACCATGTATATGTCATAAGTAGAAGTGGTCGTCCAGCGCCCAGTGATGGGCGGATTTTGACCTGGATCGGTTTCGACACCGTCGTCCATGCCATCGATGTCTTCGGAGACATAGTCTAGCATGTCAGTTAAATCCTCGACAGTGGCTATGAAGTGGGTGGTGGGTTGGACGTAAAATTCCCTACTCTCAGCCCCCAGTTCAAGTTGGGCGTAGTTTGGAGGTGATACTTCCGTGATGGCGAGAGATTGTATTAGCTCCAGCATTTTGTTTAAGAGCGAAAGCCGGTGATACGTCTCCAACGTATCTATAATTTTTGATTGTTCGATGCTATTATATTATCAACCTTGGATGTTTTATATGCATTTATATACTATTTTATATGATTTTTGGGACTAACCTATTAACCCAGAGCCAAGTGCCAGTTTCTGTTTTCCCCTTGTTTCAGTGTTTCGCAGAAAAGGAATATCAAACGGAGTCCAAACGGAATTAAACCTTCGAAAAAGTTATTTTTGGAAAGAAAGCAATACAGGAGACTTGGAGTGCACGTCAGGGGATCAACGAGGAAGCCACGAGGCAGGGGGCGCGCCCTCCACCCTCGTGGGCCCCTCGTGGCTCCCCTGATGTATTTCTTCCGCCTATATATATATCCATATACCCTAAAACGATCGGGGAGCACAATAGATCGGGAGTTCCGCCGCCAGAAGCCTCCGTAGCCAATGAAAACCAATCTAGACCCGTTCCGGCACCATGCCGGAGGGGGAATCCCTCTCTGGTGGCCATCTTCATCATCCCGGCACTCTCCATGACGAGGAGGGAGTAGTTCCCCCGCGGGGCTGAGGGTATGTACCAGTAGCTATGTGTTTGATCTCTCTCTCTCTCTTGTGTTCTTGATTTGGCACGATCTTGATGTATCACGAGCTTTGCTATTATAGTTGGCTCTTATGTTTCTCCTCCCCCTCTACTCTCTTGTAATGGATTGAGTTTTCCCTTTGAAGTTATCTTATCGGATTGAGTCTTTAATGATTTGAGAACACTTGATGTATGTCTTGCTGTGCGTATCTGTGGTGACAATGGGATATCACGTGATTCACTTGATGTATGTTTTGGTGATCAACTTGCGGGTTCCGCCCATGAACCTATGCATAGGGGTTGGCACACGTTTTCATCTTGACTCTCCGGTAGAAACTTTGGGGCACTCTTTGAGGTTCTATGTGTTGGTTGAATAGATGAATCTAAGATTGTGTGATGCATATCGTATAATCATACCCACGGATACTTGAGGTGACATTGGAGTATCTAGGTGACATTAGGGGTTTGGTTGATTTGTGTCTTAAGGTGTTATTCTAGTACGAACTCTAGGTCTGTTTGTGGCACTTATAGGAATAGCCCAACGGATTGATTGGAAAGAATAACTTTGAGGTGGTTTCGTACCCTACCATAATCTCTTCATTCGTTCTCCGCTATTAGTGACTTTGGAGTGACTCTTTGTTGCATGTTGAGGGATAGTTATATGATCCAATTATGTTATTATTTTTGAGGGAACTTGCACTAGTGAAAGTATGAATCCTAGGCCTTGTTTCAACGCATTGCAATACCATTTGTGCTCACTTTTATCATTAGTTACCTTGCTGTTTTTATATTTTCAGATTACAAAAACCTTTATCCACCATCCACATACCGCTTATATCACCATCTCTTCACCGAACTAGTGCACCTATACAATTTACCATTGTATTGGTTGTGTTGGGGACACAAGATACTCTTTGTTATTTGGTTGCAGGGTTGCTTGAGAGAGACCATCTTCATCCTACGCCTCCTACGGATTGATAAACCTTAGGTCATCCACTTGAGGGAAATTTGCTACTGTCCTACAAACCTCTGCACTTGGAGGCCTGACAACGTCTACAAGAAGAAGGTTGTGTAGTAGACATCAAGCTCTTTTCTGGCGCCGTTGTCGAGGAGGTTAGCGTTTGAAGGTATATCTTTAGATCTTGCAATCGAGTCTTTTTGTTTCTTGTTTTATCACTAGTTTAGTCTATAAAAGAAAATTATAAAAAAATATGGAACTAAGGGTACCTCATATGCTTCATCTTTTTAATATCTATCATGAAAATAAGGATTCCGATAATTCTTCTCAAGTGCTAGAGGAAGAATGCATTAGAATGTTTGGCACTAAATCTTTGAATGATGAGCATGATTGCAATGTTGTTAGTATGGATTCCTTGAATATCTATGATGCTAATGATATGCAAAGCCACAAGCTTGGGGAAGCTATGTATGATGAAGATGATATTTTTTTGTCCCCCAAGCTTTGATGAGAAAATTTATTATGATGAAAGCATGCCTCCTATTTATGATGATTATATTGATGAAAGTGGAATTGGAGAGGTCATGACTTTATTTTGTGATGAATCCACTATTTCGGAAGAGGTTCCAATTGATTATGAGACAAAGTTGCTATCTATGATGATTATTGTGATGACTTGTATGCTATAAATAATAATGATATCCATGAAACTTGTCATCATGATTTTAGTTTTCAATTGGATTATGCCTCACATGATAATTATTTTGTTGAGTTTGCTCCCACTATTATTCATGAGAAGAATTTTGTTTATGTAGAGAGTGGTAAATTTTCTATGCTTGTAGATCATGAAAAGAAAATGATTTAGGTGTTAGTTATATTGTTGAATTCATTCATGATGCTACTGAAAATTATTATGAGGGAGGAACATATGCTTGTAGGAATTGTAATAATATCAAGTTTCCTCTATATGTGCTTAAAATTTTGAAGCTATGCTTGTTTTACCTTCCTATGCAAGTTGATTCTTGTTCCCATGAGTTGTTTGCTCACAAAATCCCTATGCATAGGAAGTGGGTTAGACTTAAATGTGCTAGTTGATGAAGCTATGTACCTAGGGTAGGGTCATGGACCTGTCCTAACTGCCCTACCCAAGGACATCTCTAGAAGAAATCACCTTTCAATCGACTTGGAGGTGTTCCACTCGACAGACTCGAAGACACTCGACCAAGAAGCAATCACCCGACCAAGATCCAACCACTCGACGGCCAGGAGACCTAAAGTCACTCCGCACGCTAACGGTCGGTCATTAAGTAGCCTTTATGGTCATCATAGCACTTTATTAGGGGCGTTCCCAGTAACGCCCGACCTTAATGTATTTAAAACCCTGCATAACTGAGGGCCGGAGGGGGCTGGCGAACTCTATATAAGCCACCCCCTCCTCAGTGTAAAGGGTTCGCACCCCTGTGATTCATATATACATAATCCAGTCGACCGCCTCCGGGCTCCGAGATGTAGGGCTATTACTTCCTCCGAGAAGGGCCTGAACTTGTAAACCTCGTGTGCTTACAACTACTCCATACCTAAGATCTTGCCTCTCCATACCTACCCCCCTACATTACTATCAGACTTAGAACCACGACAGTTGGCGCCCACCATGGGGCAGGTGTATTAGCAATTTGTTGGAGGAGTTGCGATCTTTTCTGATCCAAATCATCATGGTTTCTGGCGGAGTTTTGGTGGAGGGCCGCGAGATCCGTCTCGGCGCGCTCACGTTCATCGCCGACGACTCCGCTTGGCTTCAGGAGGCTCCGCTCGACGTCGACGCACTCCCTGTCCGCGGGGCAACGCACTTTCGCGCGTGCGTTCGCGGCGTCCTCTTGCGGCAACCGTCGACCCATTATCGTCCGGCCCCTGTGTTGTCCCCCCTCCCTGTTTCCCGCCGGCGCAAGCGCTCCGGTCGGTCGAGACTTCAGCGGTGGGTGAGACACGCGGTGGCACGCCAGTGGCCACCCCTCAAGTCGCGACGATCGAGCCTGACGAATCCCTCTACGGCCTGTTCGACCTGTCGACTGGCAGTGATCCGGCAGCGGAGGTTCTGATGGTCGATGGACCGCGCAGTCCTCCTGGTTTTTCTCGCACCGACGGAGGCGCAGGTGGAGGCGACCCGTCGCATCCCCATGAGGAATATCTCCCCGAGCCTCTCACGTCGCTGCAGAGAGAAGAACTTCGTCGCCGGAACATGGATGCACTGCACACTCCTATCGCTGGAGAAACCCCTGAGGCTCGTGCCTTGGAGGATGCGCGCCTGGCAAACTTGGCTAAGCGCACTCGACTGGAGAACCTCCAGCGAGCACTCTACGAGCGTGCGCGACAATGGGTTCCAGAATCCAGTCGGCGTCAGCTCTTTCCGCCCCCGCAGGTATATCGAACTCCGATTCAGAATTTAGCAGCTGCAGCCCGTATAGCAGAGTCGATTCAGCCTTCCCAGTCAGAGGCTGGCAGAGGCTTGCTGCAGATCAGAGCGTTACTCCGGGCAGCAGGAGACCAGAATTCCGCTGTTTCTCGGTCGCAGAACAGGATTCATAGCAGATCCATTGCTGCAGACATAGTCCAGTCGGCTCATAGCCCAAGATCGCCCCCGAGGCGTGAGGGACGTGGGGACCGGCATGATCAGTACGAAAACTGTGAGCAGTATGATCACCGATTCGATCGTGATGATCGACGTCGAGTGCCCACCCCTCCCCCGAGGAGTGGATCGTATGTGCCTCGACGGCAGGATGACAGGCGCCCTCATAGTGTTGGGCGAAGGATTCCAGTCGACCCTAGGGAACCAGGCTTTGATGCGAGATCCATTCTCGTTCAAGGTTTGGTCGACAGGAATAGAGCTCACCGAGAAGGTCACGACAGAGATGCACCTACCAGCAGCAGAGTACATGTTTCGGGGCCAGAGTGCTTTAGTAGAGCCATCAGGGCCGCTGTGATTCCTCCCAACTTCAGGTTGGCGACTGGAGTCAGTAAGTTCACTGGTGAGTCCAAGCCCAATACTTGGCTTGAAGACTACCGAGTGGCTGTCCATATTGGCGGTGGCAATGATGAAGTGGCCATGAAGCACCTGCCTCTCATGTTGGAGAGCTCAGCCAGAGCTCGGCCCAGCAGCATTTACACTTGGGAAGATCTTGCTCGAGTGTTCGTCACCACATTTGAAGGAACATGCAAGCGACCGGCAGGGCTGGCGGAACTGCGGTCTTGCGTGCAGAAGCCGAACGAAACTTTGAGGGATTACATCCAGAGATGGATCACGTTACATCACACGGTAGAGAATGTGCGTGATCACCAAGCAGTCTGTGCCTTCAAAGAAGGCGTCAAGTACAGAGAACTGAATCTGAAATTCGGTCGAACCGGAGACATGTCTCTGAATCGGATGATGGAGATTGCCACCAAGTACGCTAATGGTGAAGATGAGGATCGACTCCGGAGTGGCAAGCACAAGTCAGTCGCCCAAGAAACCGGAGGAGGAAATTCCAATCGGAAACAGAAGCGCAAAGCCAAGCCAGCTGCTCCTAGGGAAGCCTTGGCTGTAACTCAAGGAAAGTTTAAGGGGAAACCCAAAGGGCCTTGGAACCCCAAGAAAGTTAAAGACCAAGACGGAAATGATGTGTTGGATTTTCCATGTCACATCCACACCAAGAAAGATGAAGAGGGTAAGCTCATTTACCCGAAACATACCACTCGACAGTGTCAGCTCTTGATCCAGCAGTTCCAGGGCAAACAACCCAAAGATAAGGAAAAGGAGTCAGACAAAGTTGAGGACAAGGAAGACAGTGATGATGGATACCCCCAGGTCAATTCCACCTTGATGATTTTTGCTGATGTTGAAAGCAAAAGTCGACTGAAAGTTATCAACCGTGAGGTGAATATGGTTGCTCCGGCGACACCCAGTTATCGGAAGTGGTGTCAGACTGCCATCACATTCGACCAGTCCGATCACCCAACGCACATTGCCACCCCTGGGAGGCAAGCTTTGGTGGTCGACCCAGTTGTTGAAGGCACTCGACTGACCAAAGTCTTGATGGATGGTGGCAGTGGTTTGAACATACTATATGTCGAGACGTTGACAGAGATGGGCATTCCGATGTCCAGACTCAGTACCAGCAACATGAGTTTCCATGGAGTCATTCCTGGGAAGAAGGCTGAGTCACTCGGCTAGATTGCTCTTGATGTGGTTTTCGGTGATTCCAAGAATTACCGCAAAGAAAAGTTGACGTTTGAAGTTGTGGATTTCCAGAGTGCTTATCACGCTATTTTGGGCAGGCCAGCTTACGCACGCTTCATGGCTCGACCATGTTATGTATATCTCAAATTGAAGATGCCTGGTCCCAAAGGTGTGATCATTGTTACGGGCAATCGGAAGAAAGCAGAAGAGTGTTTTCAGAAAGGCTCAAAGATCGCTGATGCTTAGATGGTAGTAGTGGAGCTGCAGGAGTACCAGAAGACTGCAGACCCGAGTGATTTGTTGCGAGCCAAGAAGCCCGCTACAGAATCAGCTTTTCAGTCGTCTGGTGAAACGAAGCCGGTTCACATTCACCCGACCGATCCCAGTGCTGCTCCGACTCATATCTCAACAACACTCGACTCCAAATAGGAAGAAGCGCTCATCTAGTTCCTCCGTGAGAACTGGGACATCTTCGCATGGAAGCCTTCCGACATGCCGGGTGTTCCCAAGGGGCTGGCTGAGCACCGCCTACGAGTCGACTCAAAAGTGAAACCCGTCAAAGAACATCTCTGACGGTCCGTCGTCCAGAAGAGAAAGGCTATTGGTGAGGAGGTGGCTCGGCTCTTAGCAGTGGAGTTCATCCGAGAGATTTACCACTCCGAGTGGCTCGCCAACGTTGTCATGGCCCCCAAGAAGGACAAGTCACTTCGCATGTGCATTCGCTTTAAACATATCAATCGGGCCTGCCCGAAAGATCATTTTCCTCTCCCCCGCATCGACCAGATAGTCGACTCGACTGCGGGATGTGAGCGACTGTCTTTTTTAGACGCCTATTCCGAGTACCATCAGATTCGTCTGTATGGACCTGACGAGATCAAAACCGCTTTCATCACTCCATTCGGGTGCTTCTGTTATGTTACCATGCCATTCGGCCTCAAGAATGCCGGAGCCACATTCATGAGGATGATTCAGAAGTGTTTGCTCACTCAAATCAGTCGGAATGTGGAAGCATACATGGATGATATTGTGGTCAAGTCACGGAAGGGTTCCGACCTGCTGACTGACCTTGCTGAAACCTTTGCCAACCTCAGGAGGTATGATATCAAGCTTAATCCATCAAAGTGCACATTCGGAGTTCCTGGCGGAAAGTTACTCGGTTTTCTCGTTTCCGAACGGGGAATTGACGCCAATCCAGAAAAAGTCGGTACTATACTCCGGATGAAACACCCCGTGCGAGTGCACGACGTCCAGAAGCTTACTGGTTGCTTGGCCACTTTAAGTCGATTCATCTCTCGTCTCGGTGAAAAGGCATTGCCTCTTTACCGATTGATGAAGAAGTCAGACAAGTTCGAGTGGACTCCTGAAGCTGATGCAGCGTTTGCAGAGCTCAAAGCTCCGCTCTCCACCCAGCCGGTGCTTGTTGCCCCAATCAGCAAACTGCCTTTACTGCTTTACATCGCCGCCATGGGACAAGTCGTCAGTACGGTACTTACGGTCGAGCAGGAAGAAGAAGGAAAAGCCTTCAAAGTTTAGCGCCCAGTATATTATATTTCTGAAGTTTTGACCCCGTCGAAGCAAAGATATCCTCATTATCAGAAGCTTGTATATGGGATTTATATGACCACAAAGAAGGTTGCTCACTACTTCTCTGATCATTCCATTACAGTCGTCAGCGACGCTCCATTGTCAAAGATCCTGCACAACACAGATGCAACTGGTCGAGTGGCAAAATGGGCGATTGAACTCCTTCCTCTAGATATCAAGTTTGAGGCAAAGAAATCTATCAAGTCCCAAGCAATAGCAGATTTCGTCGCCGAGTGGATTGAACAACAGCTGCCGACTCAGGTTCACTCGGAGCATTGGACCATGTTCTTTGACGGTTCCAAAATGCTGAATGGTTTCAGTGCCAGGGTAGTATTGGCCTCCCCCCGAGGAGATAAGCTCAGATATGTTCGTCAAATCCACTTTGATTCCTCCAATAACGAAGCAGAATATGAAGCACTTTTATATGGGTTGCGCATGGCCATTTCACTCGGCGTTCGTCGCCTCATGGTCTATGGCGACTCAGATTTGGTGGTTAATCAAGTGATGAAGGAGTGGGACGTCAGAAGTCCGGCCATGACTGGTTATTGCAATGCGGTGAGAAAGCTGGAGAAGAAATTCGAGGGGTTAGAACTTCATCACATACCCTGACTGAAAAATCAAGCAGCTGATGATTTGGCGAAAATAGGTTCCAAAAGAGAAGCCATTCCCAGCAATGTGTTTTTGGAACACATCCACACACCATCAGTTCAGGAGGATCCCTTCACTGAAGAAGCCCCGCAGCCAAAAAGTGCCACGGATCCGATTGAAGTTGAAGTTCCAGCTGTGGTCGACCTGATCATGGAAGTTTTGCATCACTCCCGACTGGACGGTACCATACATCGCATAAATCCTAAGGAAAGAACTCCCAGAGGACAAAGAAGATGCTCGACAGATCGTCCGTTGATCCAAGGCCTTTACAGTCATAAAGGGACAGTTGTATAGAGAAAGCGCGACTGGAGTCAGTCAGAAGTGTATAACACCAGAAGAAGGCCAGATAATCCTTGATGATATCCACTCGAGGACCTGTGGTCATCATGCGTCCTCTCGGACCATTGTGGCTAAAGCATACCGAGCGGGATTCTACTGGCCAAGGGCGAATGAAATGGCGAAAGAGATAGTCGACAAATGTGAAGGATGTCAGTTTTACTCCAATATGTCGCACAAACCCGCGTCAGCTCTGAAAACCATTCCACTCGTCTGGCCCTTCGCTGTTTGGGGACTGGACATGGTTGGACCACTGAGAACAGGCAGGAGCAGCTTCACTCATGTGCTAGTAGCAGTCGACAAGTTCACCAAATGGATTGAAGCTAAGCCTATCAAGAATCTTGATGCTTGCACTGCTATCAGTTTCATCAGAGAGTTGATATTTAGATATGGAGTTCCGCACAGCATCATCACTGGCAATGGGTCAAACTTCGATTATGACAAATTCAGAGCCTTTCGCACCTATCAAGGTACACGAGTCGACTACGCTTCAGTCGCTCACCCCCAATCGAATGGACAAGCGGAAAGAGCACACAGCTTAATTCTCAAAGGACTGAAACCCCGACTGATGCGCGATCTCAAGCATGCAGCACGTGCATGGGTCGACGAGCTTCCATCAGTTCTTTGGGGATTGAGGACAACCCCGAACCGATCAACTGGAAGAACCCCATTCTTTCTGGTCTACGGAGCTGAAGCAGTTTTGCCGAGTGACCTGCTTCATAACGCACCCCGAGTCGAGCTCTATTCTGAAGATGAAGCAGAACAAGCCCGGCAGGACGCAGTCGACCTCCTGGAAGAAGAAAGAGAAATGGCCATGATCTGATCGACCATCTATCAGCAAGACTTGCATCGATTCCATGCCAGAAATGTGAAGAGTCGAGCCTTCCAAGAAGGAGACTTGGTCCTCCGAGTGGATCAACAGAAACCACACAAACTCGCTCCTACTTTGGAAGGTCCCTTCATAGTCACCAGAGTCCTCCACAATGGAGTGTACCACCTTTATAATGTTGATCGCCAGATTGATGAGCCACGAGCCTGGAATGCAGAGCTACTCCGCCCCTTTTATACTTGAATTCTCACTCAGATGAGATGTAATAAGAAAAACTTCTGTAGTTTATTTATCAAAGACAAGAGCGTTATAATTTTCCCAGTGATTGTTATTGTTTTTGTTTGCGTGAGAAATCCCCCAGTGGGTCGCTTAGCTGCGAATCCGTTTCGCCTAAGTTTGTAAAAATAATTTCCTACCGAGTGGTGAGCCAGCTTGTCACTCGGAAGCTTAGCTGCGAACCCATTTCTCCTAAGTGTTTGAAAATCCTACTAAGTGGTGAGCCAGCCTCCCACTCGGAGGCTTAGCTGCGAACCCATTTCGCCTAAGTGTTTGAAAATCCTACCGAGTGGTGAGCGACCCTCCCACTCGGGGGCTTAGCTGCGAACCCGTTTCGCCTAAGTGTTTGAAAATCCTACCGACTGGGAGCGACCCTCCCACTCGGGGGCTTAGCTGCAGTCCAGTACTCGCCTAAGTTTGAAAAATCCTACCGAGTGGAGAGCGACCCTCCCACTCGGGGGCTTAGCTGCAGTCCAGTACTCGTCTAAGTTTGAAAAATCCTACCGAGTGGAGAGCGACCCTCCCACTCGGGGGCTTAGCTGCAGTCCAGTACTCGCCTAAGTTTGAAAAATCCTACCGAGTGGAGAGCGACCCTCCCACTCGGGGGCTTAGCTGCAGTCCAGTACTCGCCTAAGTTTGAAAAATCCTACCGAGTGGAGAGCGACCCTCCCACTCGGGGGCTTAGCTGCAGTCCAGTACTCGCCTAAGTTTGAAAAATCCTACCGAGTGGAGAGCGACCCTCCCACTCGGGGGCTTAGCTGCAGTCCATTACTCGCCTAAGTTTGAGAAATCCTACCGAGTGGAGAGCGACCCTCCCACTCAGGGGCTTAGCTGCAGTCCAGTACTCGCCTAAGTTTGAAAAATCCTACCGAGTGGAGAGCGACCCTCCCACTCGGGGGCTTAGCTGCAGTCCAGTACTCGCCTAAGTTTGAGAAATCCTACCGAGTGGAGAGCGACCCTCCCACTCGGGGGCTTAGCTGCAGTCCAGTACTCGCCTAAGTTTGAGAGATCCTACCGAGTGGAGAGCGACCCTCCCACTCGGGGGCTTAGCTGCAGTCCAGTACTCGCCTAAGTTTGAAAAATCCTACCGAGTGGAGAGCGACCCTCCCACTCGGGGGCTTAGCTGCAGTCCAGTACTCGCCTGAGTTGAAAAATCCTACCGAGTGGAGAGCGACCCTCCCACTCGGAGGCTTAGCTGCAGTCCAGTACTCGCCTAAGTACGAAACACATCCCAATCCACAAGGATGACAAGGTGCAGGTCGACTGCCACCTTCTCCTTCGGAGCTTCGCCACAAATACAACATGCGCTCCATCCCAATCCGCAAGGACGACAAGGTGCAGGTCGACCGCCACCTTCTCCTTCGGAGCTTCGCCACAAATACAACATGCGCTCCATCCCGACCCGCAAGGAAGACGAGGTGCAGGTCGACTGCTACCTTCTCCTTCGGAGCTGCGCCACAAATACAAAAGTTGTCTCGAGTGAAGAACGAGTTCCACTCGACGGAGAATTCATGAAGATATTCAACGATAAACCAAGTTCAGATAAATCCTAAAGGTTCCAGACCGCAGATCGAAGTGCTCGGGCATTCATCCCGAAAGAGTTTAACGGTTACAAAAACCACTCGGCATTCCGAGGCAAATTTAAGGTGGGGGAGCACTGGCAGGCTCGACGAACTCGTCCAGGTCGACGCCGTCGGCGATCCGAGTGGCTGCAGCAATAAAAGTCTCCATAAAAGATCGGAAGTCATGCCTCTGGGTGTTGGCGACCTTGATTGCTGCCAGCTTATCTTGTCGCACCTCCTTGCAGTGGACACGAACCAAAGACAGAGCCACATCAGCACCACACCGGGCAGAAGATTTCTTCCATTCCTGCACTCGACCAGGGATCTCGTTAAGTCGAGTCATCAGAGACTCGAGATCATTCTGGAGCGTGGCCCCTGGCGAAAGTGCCGTGTCGATCCGTGACGTGGCGACCTTCAGTCGAGCCAAGTAGTCCACAACACCATCGATGCGGGATTCCAGTCGGAGCAGATTCATGGCAGTTTCATCTTTCACGGGAGAGTTGATGGGGTCCAAACCTGGCTCAATCTGCCCAGTCTCCTCCTCGAAGTTCTGGCAAAACTCTGCATTCACGATCCAAGGATAAGTCAATTTTCGTATGCTGAGTCGACAAAAAAAACATCAGTCAAAACAAAATATATACCTTCAAGCTTGATGAACAACTTCTTGGCAAGGCTCCATAGATAGCTCTCCAGATCGTCCCTCCTGCGAGCGATGCCTTCCATCTTCTCGTACAGGTTGAGCTTGTCCTTCTTCAAGCGCGTGCTCTCCTTGTTGGCTTCGTTCAGGGAAGATTTCATCTTGGCGTTCTCTTCTTCCAATTGGCCGACTGAAGCCAGTTTCTGTTCAGCCAGAGCGGTTCTGTCGTCAGCTTTCTTTTGAGCAGCAGCCAAATCCTGATCCTTCTTCGCCAGAGCTTCGTTCAGTTTTTCTGCAAAGAAATGGTGCTTGATTCAGAAAGAGCAGAAGGGTACTCAAGCCTAAGACAAACCAGTTGACAAGCTCGTCTTACCATTGGCGTCGTCCTTGGCCTTTTGCAGCTCTGTCTTGGCCAATTCCAAGTCAAGGTTTAGCTGGATCTGCTGTTTCTCCAAGTCAGCAAAGCGTGCTCCAAGATCACAAGATTTTTGCAATCAGGGAGGGGAAGTTATTTTACAGCGAAAAACGACAAAGGCAATAAATACTAAGTCTATGGTCGACTGCCCGCAGTCCACCATAGTCTCGGGGACTACACCTAGTGGGTGCACTTTGCGTGGCCCCACCGGTTCTGATTCCACTCGACCGGCCTGCCGGAGTCGAGTGCAGGGAGTAAAAAAAGAGAGAGAAAGAACAATTGCGCCGTCAAGAAAGAACTGGACAACAAGCTGTTCAGACCCTAGTCGACTGCCAGCAGTCGACCGCGGTCTCGGGGACTACACCCAGTGGGTGCACTTGGCGTGCCCCCACCGGTTCTGATCCCACTCACCCAAACCGAGTGGAAGGGCGAAACTACCAAAACCGACAGCAACATTACACTCGACACGGCCAGACCAAATCGAGTGAAAGAATCAAAATACAAAGACTACAGTCGACTAGCAGCAGTCCACTGTAGTCTCGGGGGCTACACCCAGTGGGTGCACTCAGCGTGCCCCCACTAGTCCAAAAATTCAATCGACGCACCCAGTGGGTGTACAGATGCAAAGATTTTTGGAAAGAGAGTCTTCAGATAGCATATCCTAACAAAACAAGCGGTGACCAACTAACCCGAACATTGCTTTGGAGAGCCGAGCTGGCGTCATAGGCGGCCTGACTGGCGTCCCGCACCGCCTTCATGTTCTCCATCATAATGCCTGCCTGGCGTATGGCTTCCTTGGCAGCATTCACTTCGTCCTCTGGGACATGATGGATCGCAAAAACTGAAGGTGGGTCGGCAGGAGCTTGAGCAGTCGACGAAGAAGGCAGGGCACTCGACAATGGTACGGCGAAGGTAACAGAACCCCGATTGGCATCACCAGCGTCCTGAACGACTGGTTCCGCCATCGGCGTCGACTGTGGCACCTTGCTTGCAGGAGCTTTCCTACTTTTCCTCGTCAAAGGCCTCTCAGGCTCTTCATCATCATCATCGGGGAGGTCAATAATGTTACGAGCTGTTCAAAGATCAATCGCCAAAATCACATCACCCAATGGTACACATTGCAGTTGAGTCGACCAAATAAAGATAGAATGAAAGAAATCATACCCAAATTGGAAGTGACTGCATCCTCCATTACCTCATCCTCATCCATGTAAGCTGAGGTCCCGGAAGGAGCAGCGCTGCCAGTTCCAAAGTTCATCTGGTTAAATCAAGAAAAAATAAATAGCACGGAGCATCGAGTGAATACAAAGGGAGACACTCACGCAGAAGCGACGGGGATGTCAATCTTAATCTTCAGCAACGCCTTCCGAGGCTTCTGCTCTGCAACTTTGGGATGCTTTGACGCTTTTTCAGTTGGGGTTGGTGAAGATGTTCGAGGACGCTTTTAAGACTGACCAGTCTGAGCAATCGCCTTTTCACGGGCGCTCGGTCGTTCTTGGTCAAGCTTGGATCGCCTCTCCCTGCGAGGAGGCGACTCGACTTCTTCTTCGTCACTTGGGTCGTCGCTTTCTTCGTCCCCTTCTCCATCAGAATGCCATTCGCCACTGTCGCCGCCGCCCGCCTCTCCTTCCGGGTCTTGCTCTTGCTCTCCGTTGGGCATTGAGTACATTTCGATAAGGGCCTGAAAGAAAGCAGGAAGAATAAAGTCAGTCGACGTAGTATAGACAGCTGCGCGAGTGAATTCAAATTATAATCAAAAGCTCAGAATCGGACCTTTTCTGGTTCATGGGACTGGTCGAATGGAGGAACTCTCCTGGCTCCCCTGGGGTTGTCCTTGTTTCCGATGATGCCCGACAGCCACCCCTCCAGTGTGTCATCATCGACCTCCTCCGGGTGAATCCAAGTGGTGTCGTCAAGACCCGAATACATCCACATCGGATGGTCTCGAGCTTGAAGAGGCTGGATGCACAGCTGAAGGAAAACCTCCAAGAGATCCATACCAGTGACCCCGTCATGGATAAGCTGTACCACTCGTTCGACCAACACCTTAACTTGCACCCTCTCCTCCGGGATCACCTTCAAAGAGGAGGGTTTCCTCACTCGGTCCATGGTAAAAGGAGGGAGGCCAGTCGACTACCCTGGCGTCGGCTGGTCTTTGCAGTAAAACCAGGTCGTTTGCCATCCGCGGACCGAGTCGGGAAGAATCATGGCCGGAAAGGAACTTTTCCCTCTCATCTGAACACCAAGACTCCCACACATCTAAATCACTTGTGTTCTCTCGTCACTCGGATTGGCCTTTTTCACCATCTGAGAACGACAGGTGAAAATGTGCTTGAAAAGACCCTAGTGAGGCCGACAACCCAAGAAATTCTCGCATGAAGACACGAAAGCAGCGAGATACACGATTGTGTTGGGAGTGAAGTGGTGGAGTTGTGCCTCAAAGAAAATCAGAAATCCCCGAAAGAAAGGGTGAGGAGGCAAGGAAAATCCACGGTCGACGTGAGTGGCAAGGAGAACGCGCTCACCCTCCCGAGGTTGCGGCTCGGATTCCTTCCTCGGAAGCCGCGCCGATCCATGGGGGATCAGTCCTTCGTCGGCTAGGTCATCGAGGTCTTCTTGGCGGATCGCCGAGCGGATCCAGTCGCCCTGGATCCAACCCTTCGGCAGGCCGGCTCGTGAGGAAGATCCACCCCGACTGGTCGCCTTCCCCTTCGCCTTTGCCGTCGCCTTGTTCGCCCGCTCCAGAGCCACCGTCTTCTCCTTCCCCATCATCGCCGGTGAGACGCGTACGGAGCGGCGGCGCTGGGGCGAGAGCAAGCGCGACGAAGAAGCCTGAAGAGGAGAAGAGGAAATGAGAACACGCTGTTCAAGAAACCCCGGTCCGACGCCTTATATGAGGTCGCTTCCGAGTGGCTGACTGGTAGGCCCGGACGATCCTGTCAAATCTCGTAACAATCGCGCGCGCGATACGTGGCGAAAAAGGTGGCGCGGAGATCGAGGCGGCTCCGCCCTATCCCATCCGATTACTGCGGCCTCCCCCGTCCCGCGCGCTTCCCAAAATTCGAATCCCGCGAAATCTGTGGGCAGCAGAACAACTTGTCAGACGGAAGATCTCCTCCACACCGTCACTCGGAGCTTTTCAAGTAAAGAAACTCACTCGACAAAAAACTAAGAATGGATCAAGGCGACTGAAAAGGAAGTTGCTATCATCACTCAGGTTCATTGATCTGAAACAAGATATGCTCATGGCATGAAAAATGAGTCGGAGAAGTTCTCAACTCCTTCCCCACTCAAACCTCGATCCATTCGGGGGCTAATGATGAAGCTATGTACCTAGAGTAGGGTCATGGACCTGTCCTAACTGCCCTACCCAAGGACATCTCTAGAAGAAATCACCTTTCAATCGACTTGGAGGTGTTCCACTCGACAGGCTCGAAGACACTCGACCAAGAAGCAATCACTCGACCAAGATCCAACCACTCGACGGCCAGGAGACCTAAAGTCACTCCGCACACTAACGGTCGGTCATTAAGTAGCCTTTATGGTCATCATAGCACTTTATTAGGGGCGTTGCCAGTAACGCCCGACCTTAATGTATTTAAAACCCTGCATAACTGAGGGCCGGAGGGGGCTGGCGAACTCTATATAAGCCACCCCCCTCCTCAGTGTAAAGGGTTCGCACCCTTGTGATTCATACATACATAATCCAGTCAACCGGCTCCGGGCTCCGAGACGTAGGGCTATTACTTCCTCCGAGAAGGGCCTGAACTCGTAAACCTCATGTGCTTACAACTACTCCATAGCTAAGATCTTGCCTCTCCATACCTACCCCCCTACATTACTGTCAGGCTTAGAACCACGACACTAGTCATATTCTTCATGATTCCCTCTTTATGTTACAATTCTTATCTTTTATGTGAGCATCATTGAAATCATCATGCCTAGCTAGGGGCGTTAAACGATAGCGCTTGTTGGAGGCAACCCAACTTTATTTTTGTTCCTTACTTTTTGCTCCTGTTTAGTAATAAATAATTTATGTAGCCTCTGTTATGATTGAAGTTTTATGTTTCAATTAGTGTTTGTGCCAAGTAGAACCGTTGGGAAGACTTTGGGAAAGTCTTGTTGATCTTGCTGTAAAAAACATAAACTTTAGCGCTCACGAGAATTGCTGCCATGCATTATTGGAGAGTGATATTTAGTTAATTATTTTTTCAGATGATTAATAGATAAATTCCTCACGTCCAGCAATTTATTTGAGAATTTTATGAGTTCCAGAAGTATAGGTTTGATCCAGATTACTACAGACTGTTCTGTTTTTGACAGATTCTGTTTTCGATGTGTTCTTTGCTTATTTTGATGAATCTATGAGTAGTATCGGAGGGTATGAACCATAGATAAGATGGAATGCAGTAGATATTACACCAATATGAATTTAGAATGAGTTCACAACAGTACCTAAGTGGTGATTTATTTTCTTATACTAACGGAGCTTACGAGTTTTCTGTTAAGTTTTGTGTTGTGAAGTTTTCAAGTTTTGGGTAAAGATTCGATGGACTATGGAATAAGGAGTGGCAAGAGCCTAAGCTTGGGGATGCCCAAGGCACCCCAAGGTAATATTCAAGGACAACCAAGAGCCTAAGCTTGGGGATGCCCCGGGAGGCATTCCCTCTTTTGTCTTCGTTCATCGGTAACTTTACTTGGAGCTATATTTTTATTTACCACATGATATGTGTTTTGCTTGGAGCTTTATTTTATTTTATTTTATTTTGCTTGCTGTTTGAATAAAGTACCAAGATCTGAAATTATTAAATGTTAGAGAGTCTTCACATAGTTGCATAATTATTCGACTACTCATTGATCTTCACTTATATCTTTCGGAGTAGTTTGTCATTTGCTCTAGTGCTTCACTTATATCTTTTTGGAGCACGGTGGTGGTTTTATTTTGAAGAAATAATTGAACTCTCATGCTTCACTTATATTATTTTGAGAGTCTTTAGAACATCATGGTAGTTTGCTTTGGTTATGAAACTAGTCCTAATATGATGGGCATCCAAGAGGGATATAATAAAAACTTTCATATAAAGTGCATTGAATACTAAGAGAAGTTTGATACTTGATGATTGTTTTGAGATATGGAGATAGTGATATCAAAGTTGTGCTAGTTGAGTGGTTGTCAATTTGAGGAATACTTGTGTTGAAGTTTGCAAGTCCCGTAGCATGCACGTATGGTAAACGTTGTGTAACAAATTTGAAACATGAGGTGTTATTCGATTGTCTTCCTTATGAGTGGCGATCGGGGACGAGCGATGGTCTTTTCCTACCAATCTATCCCCCTAGGAGCATGCGCGTAATGCTTGGTTTTTGATGACTTGTAGATTTTTGCAATAAGTATGTGAGTTCTTTATGACTAATGTTGAGTCCATGGATTATACGCACTCTTAACTTCCATCATTGCTAGCCTCTTCGGTACCGTGCTGTAACACCCTCGATGCGGCTATATCTCCTACGTGTCGAAGCACGACTTAGAGGCATAACCACATTGAAAGCAATGTCGCAAGTGAGGTAACCTTCGCGAACAACCCATGTAATATAAATAAAAGGGGAAAGGATACATAGTTGGCTTACAATCGCCACTTCACGCAGTTACATGAATAAAGCATTACACTCAACGAAATACACTTAGGGTCCGATTACAGAACCCAAAATAAGAAGACTACCCCAAATGCTACACAGATCCCCGATTGACCCCAACTGGGCTCCACTACTGATCAACTAGAACGATACGACACAAAGGACAAGATCTTCAATGAGCTCCTCCTTGAGCTTGGTTGCATCACCTGCTCAGTAACATCGGCACCTGCAAACTGGTTTTGGAAGTATCTGTGAGCCACGGGGACTCAGCAGTCTCACACCCTCGCGATCAAGACTATTTAAGCTTATAGGTAAGGCAAAGGTATGATGTGGAGTTGCAGCAAGCGACTAGCATATATGGTGGCTAACTTATTCGCAAAAGAGAGCGAGAAGAGAAGGCAAAAGCACGGTCGAACAACTATGATCAAGAAGTGATCCTAGAACAACCTACGTCAAGCATTACTCCAACACCGTGTTCACTTCCCGGACCTTGCCGAGAAGAGACCATCACGGTAACACACGCGGTTGATGTATTTTAATTAAGGTCAACTTCAGGTTTTCTACAACTGGACATTAACAAATTACCATCTGCCCATAACCGCGGGCACGGCTTTCGAAAGTTCAAATCCCTGCAGGGGTGTCCCAACTTAGCCCATCACAAGCTCTCACGGTCAACGAAGGATATTCCTTCTAGCGGGAAGACCCGATCAGACTCGGAATCCCGGTTATAAGACATTTCGACAAATCCCGATAGGAGCTGCACATATCTCTTTCTCAGGGCACACCGGATTGTCCAAGGTTCCGGTAAGCCAGCCTAGAGTTGCCCCTGGTGGCCACCGGCAGCTGACAGGTTGGACCAACACTCAGAGGAGCACTGGCCCGGGGGTTTAAATAAAGATGACCCTTGGGTAGGCCTACCCAAGGGAAAGAAAAGGCTAGGTGGCAAATGGTAAAAGCAATGTTGGGCCTTGCTGGAGGAGTTTTATTCAAGGCGAACTGTCAAGGGGTTCCCATTATAACCCAACCGCGTAAGGAACGCAAAATCCGGGAACATAACACCGATATGACGGAAACTAGGGCTGCAAGAGTGGAACAAAACACCAGGCATAAGGCCAAGCCTTCCACCCTTTACCAAGTATATAGATGCATTAATTAATAAGAGATATTGTGATATCCCAACAAAATAACCATGTTCCAACATGGAACAAGCTCCAATCTTCACCTGCAACTAACAACGCTATAAGAGGGGCTGAGCAAAGCGGTAACATAGCCAAACAACGGTTTGCTAGGACAAGGTGGGTTAGAGGCTTGGTTTAACAATATGGGAGGCATGATAAGAAAGTGGTAGGTATCGCAGCATAGGCATAGCAAAAGAGAAAGCATCTAGCAAGCAAACATAGAAGTGATTTCGAGGATATGGTCATCTTGCCTGAAATCCCGCAATGAAGAAGAACGAGTCCATGACGAAGACAAACAGACGTAGTCGAACGGTTCCTCACAAACGCGACGTTATCAGAACCAACCCAAAGAAGCAACACCGGAAAGAAGCAAGCCACATAGTAAACAACCACCACATAAACATGGCACGATGCGCAAACAAGTATGATGCATGTCCGGTTTAATGAGGCATGGCATGGCAAAGTGCACAAGCAATCCTACAAATTAAGTGGAGCTCAATATGCAACGGAGTTGCATATTGAAGAAAACACCACATGACTTATTTAGTTCTCTCCTGTTTATGTACCCAACAAGATTAAATGTTGTTAGCATGGCAAGAGGGTGAAGCAAAATGAAACTATCTATCTAGGCAAGTTTAAATGAGGCCGGAACAACAAAACAACAAGTCCGGAAACGCCCCATGTGCATAATAATGAATTAGGTACTGTTTTGCCCTAAACACAATTTTAGGGTTGTTAAACATGCAAAGTGAAGCCACCATATTAAACTAGGCAAAATTCTACCCCATTTACGTATAAAGTTTGTTAGGTTTGGAGCTACGGTTATTTAATTATGAAATAAGTCATTTTAACATGGCAATAGAGCAAAATTAAAGCAAACATCAATTTAAACATTTTAAACATGCATGAAAGGTGCATATTATGAAACTACACATAATTCTAAGCAACTTCCATGTTAAGTTTGTTTAATTCCAAGCTATGGTTAATTAGGTGAGAGCATTTTAAAATGATGGTAAAATTCTGTAATTATGCATGCACTAGATATAAGGAAAAATGCTAGCAGGAAAAAATGTAGCCGGGCCGAAACTAAGCAGAGGCCCAACATTAAGGAAAAAAAAGGAGGTCGCTGGGGTTCTCACTAGGCCTCATGGGCCTTGGCCCAATGTGGTGGAAGCAACAGGCCGGCGAATCTGGTTGTGATTTGGCGATCGACTGGACCCGGGTCAACGAGGACGAAAGGGAACGGGGTCAAACGAGCTCCTCTGCTCGAACGAAGCAGAGGCGTAGCACGGCTGCATGGCTGCGGGCACAGGGAGACGTGGCTCCGGCGGGCAGGGGCCGGAGATGGGGCGGCGGAGCGGCGTGAATCCATGCGGGGGTTCGAGGTAGAGGCGCCGCTCGCGGGGTCCGGCGAGGACACGTCTTGAGGCGAAGCAGGGGCGCCAGAGGAGGCAAGCAATGACGGCGGCTTGGACGGCACGAGGCTGACGATGGCGGGGCGCGATGTTGGTGACGTGCTGGTGGGCCTCCGGCGACGAGGTGACTGAGGAGGCCGGCGTTGGGGAAGAACTCGAGGGAGATGGTTGCAGCTCGACGGGACTTGGCCTCGGAGCAGCGGGGCGGCGATGTTGCCATCTACTGGTGCTAGTCGCCGGTGGCGAACGGTCAGGCGAAGGCGAGGAGAAGGCTAGGGCGAGGTGCTAGGCGACGGGGAGCATCTCCTCGAGGAGGAGGAAGAAACAGCGCGCAGTCGAGGTGACTGTAGGCTCCATAGGGATTGGCGGGGCTGCGGCTGCTGCAGTGATGTTCATGGCGGTCTAGGGTACCTGAGAGAGAGGGAGGAGGACCGGCATTGGAAAGAGGGAGACTGAGGAGGAAAGGGAAATATAGGGAGCAGGGGAGGTCGGGGTTTGTTGCCGCAGCTGGACAGTTCGGAGGAGCACGGGCGGCGCGATGATGAAGATGGAGGGCGACGACGATGTTGCTGTCGCCGGCGACGGCGAGCTTCGGCCCGACGAGGCGAACGGGGTCACAGCAACGGGAGGCTGCAGGAGACTGCGAGGACGGTGGGTGTCGGGCAGAGGAGGAAGAGGCGAGGCCTCGGCACGGGCGCAAGGAAGCTTCAGATCGGGATCTCCTCTCCCGATCGAATTTGGAGGAGGAGGCGCCGGCGAGGTGGATCGATTGCTCGGGGTCTGGGAGAAGGAGCTCGGGCTCCCGTTGGTGGGTGGAGGAAAAATGAGGAGAAGGGGATCCCGAGGTAGATGCGGTAGGTGGCGACGGCTCGACGTCCCTAGATTTTAGGGTTTGTCCAAAATGACTAAGGGTGGCCTATATATACATCAAAGATTAGGATAGGGGCTACCTTGGTCCCTCTGATCAGAATCGGACGGTCGCGAATAAAATAGCTAGGGAGTCCAAAGAAGAAAATGGTGATGTTTTGCAGATGTTTGGGGATGATCCGGACACAACGGTGGCGACTGCCTGGGTCGGGTCTGGGACAGTTTTTTGGACGCGCGCGCGAGGGGGTTGATGCACTGAGCAGAGAAGGTTTCGGACCGTGCGATCGCATCGGACAACTCCAGAAGCGAAGAGGGGAAGGAGGATGGACTAGGTGGGCTGTGGCGAGACTGCAAGGGGGAGAAGAGAGAGAGAGAGGGCCCGACATCTGTTTCCGGAGACCGAAAATGTCCGACGTTAGACCGGCTATACTGCCGCTATTGTTATCCGTTGGGGCATCAAACGATCTCCGAACGCGATGAAACTTGACAGGCGGTCTATCTACACTATAATAAGACCACACGTAAACTCTCATCCCATTCCGAGAACGTTTTCCGGCCACTTATAAAATATTATTTCGGACATGCCGCGGGCGTGTGCAAGTGTGGTTGGGCTCAGAACGGACAACGGAGAGAACCCGAAGAACCCGGACGAATGCAAGTTTTAAAACATGATGATGTAATGCACATGATGACATGATAAGATACAACACGCAAGCAAATGACAAGGCAACAACAGCAAATAACTTGAAGACACCTGGCGCATCGGTCTCGGGGCGTTACAACACTCCACCACTACGAGAGGATCTCGTCCCGAGATCTACAATGGCACCGGGGGGAAAAGGAAGAGGAAGAGCAGCGGTAAAACTAAGTTGCTTCTTGGACAAATGAGTGAAACCACGCACCTTGAGAGGTTGAACAAATTCGTGAAAGAAAGAATACAACGGAAATGAACGAAGTTGAAAGCACTCCATTAGAAAAGAGGGACAAGGAAGAACAACTTCGGGCAGCACTCCGATAGAAAAGAAAAGGAACTGAATAAGAACTTGATAAGATGAGAAGATACTTGATGAAATCACAACACACTGCCTCCGGAACTATTGAATGAATGGAACAAGGGTAAGAAAGATCTCAGACGGCACTCCGGTTGAAAAGAGGTGCAAGGCTTGATAAGGCGAAAAGAACTTGAGCAAAAAGGGCACAACACTCCGGTTAAATTGGATAAGCATGAAAAAACATGATCTTTGACAAAACGAGATGATGGGTTAAAAATAGCAACATCACAATGCCTCCGGATGAAAGAATCAAAGGTAGATCATCGGAACAAAAGAACGGAGAAGAAAATGACAACTCCTACCACAATTGAACTTGGAAAGCATCCTTAGGAGAGGGGTAGAACGGAGTTGTTGGAAACCCAACAACGAAAAGATAGGCTTGAAGTGGGCTTATGGAAAACATCTCGAAATCTTGAGGTGAAATTCTGCCACTCACAGAAAAAAGAATTGGATTGGTATGAACAAAGAGACGAGAAAGCTATTTCATCGGGAGGATAGATGAAGAACTTGGGTCATTTATGAGCACCATATGACAACAATCCTTAGGGAAAGCTTTAGGTGAAAATATTACCCTAGATAACTCGAATGGCGAGATTGATGGATTTAAAATATCTCATTCTTAACAACATGTGAATCATGGAACATGAACTCAAATTATCAAGAATGACATAATACCACCTCCGATGATACGGAAGAAAGAATAGCACTCTGGATTGCAAGATGAAGAATACTTCAGCTCCTCTGAAAAGAATCTTGATGAACGCTTCGAGAAGGGGAAAAATCCTTGATGAACCATCATGTAGAACCTCCATGAAGAACTCCGGTAAAAGAATGATCACAAAGAAGTGAAGGATGACAAGAATAAGATTGATGCCTTGCAATGATTAAATGAAGCTTCACGATGATAAAACCGAGAAAAAACTTGGAACTCCGGAAAAGGAAAGATGAAACCATTGAAATAGAGAATTTTGATGAACCTCTGGAATAAGGAATTAATCGCTTGGATGAAACAAGAATAAGAATTACATTATGTGTATCCTTCACCAATTTAATTCATGACGAGCAAACGGATTTGGCATACTACTTATTCTCGTAGAAAGGATTAAGATAGATATAGCGCAAACTTGAGAAGGTATTCAACGAACCACCGGTAGGATTTGGGAACAACGAATGAATCTGTATGCTAACGAAGGAGAAGAACTCTTGAACGAATCATCGTAAGAATTGAAGGTGAACGAAGTAAAGAAAATAATCACAGGAAAGAATTATAAAAAGAACGAAGATACTTGAGAGGATTTAGATATATAAGAATGAAGCAGAGTTGTAACACGAATCATCCGAGATATTTTCAGCATTCTGGAACAAAAGAATAGCGATAGGTGAATGATTAAGAGGTGCACTGTCATGGGAAACCATTTGAAACGAGGAAAGGGATATAATCAACAAAGCTTGACTTGAATCCACCAGAGAAGAAAAAGAATGAATAATGATGAACTAGAGGTTCCGTTAGTATCTTCCTGAGAATCACCGGATACGAACATTGAAAGAAAAGAATGAAGAGATACTTGATAAAGAAATCCGAGTCCTCGAAGAAAAAGGGTGGGTGGGCGGGGAAAAACAAAGGCAAGTTGGAGACGGATTAAACAAACACCGTTGAGAAGAACTGATAATTGATCTTGCGAATGTTGAAGTGATCGGATCCACTTGAAGAGAGACACCCCGGTTGAAAAGGATTGACATGACAGTCTCGATTATCATGAAGGATTGGTATCACCTCGGAGTATGAGAACACCGCTTAGGAAAGGTATGGAATCAACATTTGACATTGAAGCAACTCGAATACCATAGCTCAAAACAAAACAAAGGATTGGCTTGCAGAATAAGCCGGAACAAACATATGATAGAGATTTCGTCCGAAGTTTTCGTGGTGGGGCCTACACGGGCTCGATCGTACAGCACCATCATGTACAAGGCAGTGCACATGACATACGAAGCGTCCCCGAGTCGGCATAGCCAAGGACTCTATAAGACACAACGAGACCACTTTAAAACCAACCGTGGATAGGCGGACCACTAGACGTCGAACCCCAATTTCAAATCATACATCTGTCAGAAAGATATCCTAAGAGCTACTTGAATTCCCACTTATGAAACTCCCGAACCTTTCCGGTTATGCAATCAGGTGTTGGGGATACAGGGGAAGCATAATATCTCACCCAAATCTAGCAAATCCTACAGCCAGCTATATCCATCCTTCAACACATAACCAAGAAACCTTTGGAAATCGTTTACCTCAACCTTCGAAAAGCATTCGTTATACGAGTTATGGCAATACTATCGAACTCCCGCCCCAGTACTGGGTGGCGTCAAGGTTATCTCACCAACAACTGCATAAAAGAGATTTTCGATGTCGGCGAAACTCAGGTATTCCAGAATCTCAATGATAAAATTGTGACGACAACACCTCGGAGCTCAACTCCCCGGGACACTGCCACAACCCCTAAATGACAGGAGGCACCAAGAACAATGTTCTCGTCACAAATTGATCAGAACGATTCCAAGATACCCGCGTGATCCTAAATTTTTTTAGTGCAATTTGAGAAGAGAAGAGTCAAAACTCTACGTCAGGATGCCTCACCAGAGCGATGAAGGGACTGGGGAGTAAAAAGAATTCCTAACTCTCTGATATATATAATCCTAAATGACTCAAAACATTTTTCTAGACTCAACGACGCCAACGATTCGATCAAGCAGGGGGCTCCTAAAGTTGGGGAAGGCTCTGATTACCAACTTGTAACACCCTCGATGCGGCTATACCTCCTACGTGTCGAAGCACGACTTAGAGGCATAACCGCATTGAAAGCAATGTCGCAAGTGAGGTAATCTTCACAAACAACCCATGTAATATAAATAAAAGGGGAAAGGATACATAGTTGGCTTACAATCGCCACTTCACACAATTACATGAATAAAGCATTACATTCAACCAAATACACTCAGGGTCCGATTACGGAACCCAAAATAAGAAGACTACCCAAAATGCTACAAAGATCCCCGATCGACCCCAACTGGGCTCCACTACTGATCAACTAGAACGAAATGACACAAAGGACAAGATCTTCAACGAGCTCCTCCTTGAGCTTGGTTGCGCCACCTGCTCAGTAACATCGGCACCTGCAAACTGGTTTTGGAAGTATCTGTGAGCCACGGGGACTCAGCAATCTCACACCCTCGCGATCAAGACTATTTAAACTTATAGGTAAGGCAAAGGTATGATGTGGAGCTGCAGCAAGCGACTAGCATATATGGTGGCTAACTTATTCGCAAAAGAGAGAGAGAACAGAAGGCAAAAGCACGGTCGAACAACTATGATCAAGAAGTGATTCTAGAACAACCTACGTAAAGCATTACTCCAACACCGTGTTCACTTCCTGGACCCCGCCGAGAAGAGACCATCACGGTAACACACGCGGTTGATGTATTTTAATTAAGGTCAACTTCAAGTTTTCTACAACCGGACATTAACAAATTCCCATCTGCCCATAACCGCGGGCACGGCTTTCGAAAGTTCAAATCCCTGCAGGGGTGTCCCAACTTAGCCCATCACAAGCTCTCACGGTCAACGAAGGATATTCCTTCTAGCGGGAAGACCCGATCAGACTCGGAATCCCGGTTACAAGACATTTCGACAATGGTAAAACAAGACCAGCAAAGCCACCCGAATGTGCCGACAAATCCCGATAGGAGCTGCACATATCTCTTTCTCAGGGCACACCGGATTGTCCAAGGTTCCGGTAGGCCAGCCCAGAGTTGCCCCTGGTGGCCACCGGCAGCTGACAGGTTGGACCAACACTCAGAGGAGCACTGGCCCGGGGGTTTAAATAAAGATGACCCTTGGGCAGGCCTACCCAAGGGAAAGAAAAGGCTTGGTGGCAAATGGTAAAACCAATGTTGGGCCTTGCTGGAGGAGTTTTATTCAAGGCGAACTGTCAAGGGGTTCCCATTATAACCCAAGCGCATAAGGAACGCAAAATCCGGGAACATAACACCGATATGACGGAAACTAGGGCGGCAAGAGTGGAACAAAACACCAGGCATAAGGCCGAGCCTTCCACCCTTTACCAAGTATATAGATGCATTAATTAATAAGAGATATTGTGATATCCCAACAAAATAACCATGTTCCAACATGGAACAAGCTCCAATCTTCACCTGCAACTAACAACGCTATAAGAGGGGCTGAGCAAAGCGGTAACATAGCCAAACAACGGTTTTCTAGGACAAGGTGGGTTAGATGCTTGGTTTAACAATATGGGAGGCATGATAAGCAAGTGGTAGGTATCGCAGCATAGGTGTAACACCCCGGATATGATTTACCTAATATGTAATCCAACTCTTGCCGTTTCCGGCGTTAAGTTATTTTATTTTCTCGGGTTCTGGTTTTTGTCTCCATGTGTTGTTATCGTTGCCATGCATCTCATATCATGTCATCATGTGCATTGCATTTGCATACGTGTTCATCTCATGCATCCGAGCATTTTCCCCGTTGTCCGTTTTGCATTCCGGTGCTCCGTTCTCCTCCGGTGGTCATTTCTACCTTTCTTTCATGTGTGGGGGTTAAACATTTCCGGATTGGACTGAGACTTGCCATGTGGCCTTGGTTTACTACCGGTAGACCGCCTGTCAAGTTTCGTACCATTTGGACTTCGTTTGATGCTCCAACGGTTAACCGAGGGACCGAGAAGGCCTCGTGTGTGTTGCAGCCCAACAACCTTCCAATTTGGCCCAAAACCCACCAAACCCTCTCCAGTCAGTCGGACGCCGCCATGTGGCGCAGGCAGCCTACTTCGCCGCCGGCCCACCCGAGCCCACGGGAGGCCCCCGAGCCCGTTCCTCCGCCGCCCAAGCGCCGCGCCTCCATCGCCCCTCTTCCCCGACGCCGGTGCCGGCCGCCTCCACCGCCCGCCGCCCACATCGCCGGTAGCCGCCGCGTCGCCGGACGGCCTCGCCACCTCACCGGCCACCGCGGCCAGGGAGCAGCTCCGCTGCCCATGCATCGCCGAGCCGCCGCCGTTGCCCCTCGCCGGCGACTCCCTCCGCCCGCTCGCCGGCCGACCTCGCCCACCTCGCCGGAGCCCGACCTGCTCGCCGGAGTCCTCGGGAGGCGGACGCGTGAACAGTGTCGATCCGATCTGATCTGATCCAGATCTGGATCCTAACCCTAGGGTTGACTTTTGCCCCGTTTCCAGTATTTTTTTTGCATATTTCATCATATTATATCTCCGCATCTGTAGCTCCATTTTGGGCATATAGCATATCAAAATGTTCATCTCAGAGAGTACATCATTTCATCTCATTGCATCATTTTCATATGAGTTCATCATGATGCCCAAAATGCTGTTGGAAGAGTGTTATTTGAGATATTTGTCAGATCTGCTGCTCCAATTAGATATTTGTCATTTTTGCCATGATTATTGTGTGCATGATATGCCCCTGAGCTCTACATATGTTTTGTTATATGCTTTGCCATCTTTCCAGAGGTGCAACCCATGTATTTTTGTGATGTGTGTGGTGACTAGCACAAGATTGCAAAGTGGTGCATTCGTTAATGCTGATTTCATGGACTTAGCAATTCCACTAAGTCCTTGATCTGTTTATCTCAATATGTCATATGATCATGTTGTTTCCTAGTGATCCGTGCCCCTTTTGAGGATAATCAGTAAGGATGTTTTGTTAATCTTGTAGTGCTCTATCCATCCATGTCTTTGTTTGCAATTATGGAGCAACCTAGCTTGAGTCGGAACCGTTGATTGGCTTTGTTACCGCTTTTCTCAGCCCCTCTTATACCGTTACTAGTTGCAGGTGAAGATTGGAGACCGTTCCTTGTTGGAACATTATTTACTTGTTGGGATATCATTATATTGCCTTGTTATCTTAATGCACCTATATACTTGGTAAAGGGTGGAAGGCTCGGCCTCTCGCCTAGTGTTTTGTTCCACTCTTGCCGCCCTAGTTTCCGTCATATCGGTGTTATGCTCCCGGATTTTGCGTTCCTTACGCGGTTGGGTGATAATGGGAACCCCTTGATAGTTCGCCTTGAATAAAGCTTTTCTAGCAATGCCCAACCTTGGTTTTACCATTTGCCACCTAGCCTCTTTTTCCCTTGGGTTTCCGGAGCCCGAGGGTCATCTTATTTAAACCCCCCCGGGCCAGTGCTCCTCTGAGTGTTGGTCCAACCGAGCGATGTTCGGGGCTACCAGGGGAAACTCTAGGCTGGCCTACCCGATGTCTTGCTCATCCGGTGTGCCCTGAGAACGAGATATGTGCAGCTCCTATCGGGATTTGTCGGCACATCTGGGTGGTGTTGCTGGATTGGTTTTAACTTGCCGAAGTGTCTTGTAGAACCGGGATACCGAGTCTGATCGGAATGTCTCGGGAGAAGGTTTATCCTTTGTTGACCGTGAGAGCTTGTCATGGGCTAAGTTGGGACTCCCCTGCAGGGATTTGAACTTTCGAAAGCCGTGCCCGCGGTTATGGGCAGATGGGAATTTGTTAATGTTCGGTTGTAGATAACTTGAACCTTAACTTAATTAAAATGAATCAACTGTGTGAGTTACCGTGATGGTCTCTTCTCGGCGGAGTCCGGGAAGTGAACACGGTGTTGGAGTAATGCTTGCCGTAGGTTATTCTCTAGTTATTCGTTCGCGCTTTGCCTTCTCTTCTCGCTCTCTCTTGCGAATAGGTTAGCCACCATATATGCTAGTCGCTTGCTGCAGCTCCACATATTGTACCTTGCCTTACCTATAAGCTTAAATAGTCTTGATCACGAGGGTGCGAGATTGCTGAGTCCCTGTGGCTCATAGATTACTTCCAAACCAGATGCAGGGCCTGATGACTCCGTTCCAGATGACGCCTTGAGCTCAAGTGGGAGTTCGACGAGGACTCACGCCGTTACTATGTGTCTTTCCCTGATGATCAGTAGTGGTGCCCAGTTGGGGCGATCGGGACCGTGTCGCATGTTGGGTTGATCTTTTATTTTGGCACCGTAGTTGGGCCATGAGTGTTTGCATGATGTAATGTTATTTATGTACTTTGATTGACGTGGTGAGTGTAAGCCAACTATGTATCTCCCCTTTTATTATCTATATATTACATGGGATGTTGTGAAGATTGCCTAACTTGCGACATTGCTTTCAATGCGGTTATGCCTCTAAGTCATGCCTCGACACGTAGGAGATATAGCCGCATCGAGGGCCTTATAATAGGCATAGCAAAAGAGTGAGCATCTAGCAAGCAAAGATAGAAGTGATTTCGAGGGTATGGTCATCTTGCCTGAAATCCTGCAAGGAAGAAGAACGAGTCCATGACGAAGACAAACGGACGTAGTCGAACGGTTCCTCACAAACGCGACGTTATCGGAACCAACCCGAAGAAGCAACACCAGAAAGAAGCAAGCCACATAGTAAACAACCACCACATAAACATGGCACGATGCGCAAACAAGTATGATGCATGTCCAGTTTAATGAGGCATGGCAAAGTGCACAAGCAATCCTACAAATTAAGTGGAGCTCAATATGCAACGGAGTTGCATATTGAAGAAAACACCACATGACTTATTTAGTTCTCTCCCGTTTATGTACCCAATAAGATTAAATGTTGTTAGCATGGCAAGAGGGTGAAGCAAAATGAAACTATCTATCTAGGCAAGTTAAAATGAGGCCGGAACAACAAAACAACAAGTACGGAAACGCCCCATGTGCATAATAATGAATTAGGTACTGTTTTGCCCTAAACACAATTTTAGGTTGTTAAACATGCAAAGTGAAGCCACCATGTTAAACTAGGAAAAATTCTACCCCATTTACGTATAAAGTTTGTTAGGTTTGGAGCTACGGTTATTTAGTTATGAAATAAGTCATTTTAACATGGCAATAGAGCAAAATTAAAGCAAACATCAATTTAAACATTTTAAACATGCATGAAAGGTGCATATTATTAAACTACACATAATTCTAAGCAACTTCCATGTTAAGTTTGTTTAATTCCGAGCTACGGTTAATTAGGTGAGAGCATTTTAAAATGATGGCAAAATTCTGTAATTATGCATGCACTAGATATAAGGAAAAATGCCAGCAGGAAAAAAAATGTAGCCGGGCCGAAACTAAGCAGAGGCCCAACATTAAGGGAAAAAAAGGAGGGCGCTGGGGTTCTTACCAGGCCTCATGGGCCTTGGCCCAATGTGGTGGAAGCAACAGGCCTGCGGATCTGGTTGTGATTTGGCGATCGACTGGACCCGGGTCAACGAGGACGAAAGGGAGCAGGGTCAAACCAGCTCCTCTGCTCGAACGAAGCAGAGGCGCAGCACGGCTGCACGGCTGCGGGCACAGGGAGACGCGGCTCCGGCGAGAAAGGGCCGGAGACGGGGCGGTAGAGCGGCATGAATCCGGGCGGGGGTTCGAGGTAGAGGCGCCGCTCGCGGGGTCCGGCGAGGACACGTCGTGAGGCGGAGCAGGGGCGCCAGAGGAGGCAAGCAACGACGGCGGCTTGGACGGCATGAGGCTGACGATGGCGGGGCGCGATGTTGGTGACATGCTGGTGGGTCTCCAGCGACGAGGTGACTGAGGAGGCCGGCGTTGGGGAAGAACTCAAGGGAGATGGTTGCAGCTCGACGGGACTTGGCCTCGGAGCAGCGGGGCGGCGATGTTGCCATCTACTGGTGCTAGTCGCCGGCAGCGACCGGTCAGGCGAAGGCGAGGAGAAGGCCAGGGCGAGGTGCTAGGCGACGGGGAGCATCTCCTCTAGGAGGAGGAAGAAACAGCGCGCGGTCGAGGTGACTGTAGGCTCCATAGGGATTTGGCGGGGCTGCGGCTGCTGCGGTGATGTTCATGGCGGTCCAGGGTACCTGAGAGAGAGGGAGGAGGACCGGCATGAGAGAGAGGGAGACTGAGGAGGAAAGGGAAATAGAGGGAGCAGGGGAGGTCGGGGTTTGTTGCCGCAGCTGGACAGTTCGAAGGAGCACGAGCGGCGCGACGATGAAGATGGAGGGCGACGACGACGTTGCTGTCGCCGGCGACGGCGAGCTTCGGCCCGATGAGGCGAACGGGGTCGCAGCAACGGGAGGCTGCAGGAGACTGCGAGGACGGTGGGTGTCGGGCAGAGGAGGAAGAAGCGAGGCCTCGACACGGGCGCAAGGAAGCTTCAGATCGGGATCTCCTCTCCCGATCGAATTTGGAGGAGGAGACACCGGCTAGGTGGATCGAGTGCTCGGGGTCTGGGAGAAGGAGCTCGGGCTCCCGTTGGTGGGTGGAGGAAAAATGAGGAGAAGGGGATCCCGAGGTAGATGCGGTAGGTGGCGGCGGCTCGACGTCCCTAGATTTTAGGGTTTGTCCAAAATGACTAAGGGTGGACTATATATATGTCCATGTTCATCATGTCATATCTCCTCATCCGTAGCTCCGTTTTGGGCATATAGCATATCAAAATGTTCGCCTCAAAGAGTACATCATTTCATTCCATTGCATCATTTTCATATGAGTTCATCATGATGCCCAAAATGCTGTTGGAAGAGTGTTATTTGAGATATTTGTCAGATCTGCTGCTCCAATTAGATATTTGTCATTTTTGCCATGATTATTGTGTGCATGATATGCCCCTGAGCTCTACATATGTTTTGTTATATGCTTTGCCATCTTTCCAGAGGTGCAACCCATGTATTTTTGTGATGTGTGTGGTGACTAGCACAAGATTGCAAAGTGGTGCATTCGTTAATGCTGATTTCATGGACTTAGCAATTCCACTAAGTCCTTGATCTGTTTATCTCAATATGTCATATGTTCATGTTGTTTCCTAGTGATCCGTGCCCCTTTTGAGGATAATCAGTAAGGATGTTTTGTTAATCTTGTAGTGCTCTATCCATCCATGTCTTTGTTTGCAATTATGGAGCAACCTAGCTTGAGTCGGAACCGTTGATTGGCTTTGTTACTGCTTTGCTCAGCCCCTCTTATAGCGTTACTAGTTGCAGGTGAAGATTGGAGACCGTTCCTTGTTGGAACATTATTTACTTGTTGGGATATCATTATATTGCCTTGTTATCTTAATGCACCTATATACTTGGTAAAGGGTGGAAGGCTCGGCCTCTCGCCTAGTGTTTTGTTCCACTCTTGCCGCCCTAGTTTCCGTCATATCGGTGTTATGTTCCCGGATTTTGCGTTCCTTACGCGGTTGGGTGATAATGGGAACCCCTTGATAGTTCGCCTTGAATAAAGCTTTTCCAGCAATGCCCAACCTTGGTTTTACCATTTGCCACCTAGCCTCTTTTTCCCTTGGGTTTTCAGAGCCCGAGGGTCATCTTATTTAAACCCCCCCCCCCCCGGGCCAGTGCTCCTCTGAGTGTTGGTCCAACCGAGCGATGTCCGGGGCTACCAGGGGCAACTCTGGGCTGGCCTACCCGACGTCTTGCTCATCTGGTGTGCCCTGAGAACGAGATATGTGCAGCTCCTATCGGGATTTGTCGGCACATCTGGGTGGTGTTGCTGGATTGGTTTTAACTTGTAGAAGTGTCTTGTAGAACCGGGATACCGAGTCTGATCGGAATGTCTTGGAAGAAGGTTTATCCTTCGTTGACCGTGAGAGCTTGTCATGGGCTAAGTTGGGACTCCCCTACAGGGATTTGAACTTTCGAAAGCCGTGCCCGCGGTTATGGGCAGATGGGAATTTGTTAATGTCCGGTTGTAGATAACTTGAACCTTAACTTAATTAAAATGAATCAACTGTGTGAGTTACCGTGATGGTCTCTTCTCGGAGGAGTCCGGGAAGTGAACACGGTGTTGGAATAATGCTTGCTGCAGGTTATTCTCTAGTTATTCGTTCGCGCTTTGCCTTCTCTTCTCGCTCTCTCTTGCGAACAGGTTAGCCACCATATATGCTAGTCGCTTGTTGTAGCTTCACATATTGTACCTTGCCTTACCTATAAGCTTAAATAGTCTTGATCGCGAGGGTGCGAGATTGCTGAGTCCCTGTGGCTCACAGATTACTTCCAAACCAGATGCAGGGCCTGATGACTCCGTTCCAGATGATGCGCTTGAGCTCAAGTGGGAGTTCGACGAGGACTCACGCCGTTACTATGTGTCTTTCCCTGATGATCAGTAGTGGTGCCCAATTGGGGCGATCGGGACCGTGTCGCATGTTGGGTTGATCTTTTATTTTGGCACCGTAGTCGGGCCATGAGTGTTTGGATGATGTAATGCTATTTATGTACTTTGATTGACGTGGCGAGTGTAAGCCAACTATGTATCTCCCCTTTTATTATCTATATATTACATGGGATGTTGTGAAGATTGCCTAACTTGCGACATTGCTTTCAATGCGGTTATGCCTCTAAGTCGTGCCTCGACACGTAGGAGATATAGCCGCATCGAGGGCATTACAAGTTGGTAATCAGAGCCTTCCCCGACCTTAGGAGCCCACATTGCTTGATCATTTTTAGCAGTCGTTGTTGAGTCTAGAAAAATGTTTTGAGTCATTTAGGAATTATATATCGGAGAGTTTAGGAATTCTTTTTACTCCCCAGTCTCCTCATCGCTCTGGTGAGGCATCCTGACGTAGAGTTTTGACTCTTCTCTTCTCAAATTTCACTAAAAAAAATTTAGGATCACGCGGGTATCTTGGAATCGTTTCAATGGTTTTGTGACGAGAACATTGTTCTTGGTGCCTCCTGTCTTTAGGAGTTGTGGCAGTGTCTCGGGGAGTTGAGCTCCGAGGTGTTGTCGTCACAATTTTATCGTTGCAGTTCTGGAATACCTGAGTTTAGTATGCCGACATCGAAAATCTCTTTTATGCAGTTCGTTGGTGAGATAACCTCGACGCCACCCAGTACTAGGGCGGGAGTTCGGGAGTATTGCCATAACTTGTATAACGGATGCTTTTCGAAGGTTGAGGTAGATGGTTTCCAAAGTTTTTCTCGGTTATGTGTTGAAGGATGGATACAGCTGGATGCAGGATTTGCTAGTTTTGGGTGAGATATTATGCTTCCCCTGTATCCCCAACACCTGATTGCATAACTGGAAAGGTTTGGGAGTTCCATAGGTGGGAATTCTTGTAGCTCTAGTTCTTCTTCCATGGATATTTGGTTTGAGATTGGGATTTCTTACCGAGTATTCGTTCTTGATCCGTACCTTATTGATTTATTCATCTACCTAATTTCTAAGTGGCTTCTCAATTTATGGATATGTGACCATTTCAAGTGGAATGCATTCGTTCATTTTGTTCAGATGTGAAGACCATATGTTGCAATTTTCATTCCGTTGGATTCAGCTTCATTTTATCTGTCAATGTGCTAACGGTTGTCACCCTCTTCAGGATGGCTCCTGCTAAGAGCAGCAATCAAAATCAGAATCAGAATCAGGATCCGCCACCACCTCCTCCTCCTCCGGAGGCATGGAAAGCTATGATGGCCGCAACCAATGCAAACACGCAGTTGATCATGCAAATTCTTCAAGAGCACAATCAAGCGAACCAAGGCAACCAAGGAAACAATCAGAATCACTTTGCTACACTCAACCAGTTCCTTGCTAACGGGCCAAAGACTTTCAGCAATTGTGTTGAGGCAACTCATGCTGACGATTGGCTTGTGGATCTGTGCAAGCATTTCGAGTGCAGTAACGTCAGGCCTGAGGACTTTGTCAAGTTCGCTTCCTTCCAACTCAAAGACCAAGATGCAGAATGGTTCCAGCAGTACAAGGATTCAAGAGGAGGCCGTGTGATTACTTGGGATGAATTACGTCAAGACTTCAAAGCTCATCATATTCCTCAAAGCGTGGTTGAAAGCAAGCGTGAGGAATTCCGCAACCTGAAGCAAGGCTCTTTGTCTGTCTATGACTACAACAAGTTGTTTCAGAAGCTCGCCCGCTTTGCTAAGCAGGACGTCCCTGACGAGAAGAGCATGATATACCAGTTCAGGGGTGGTCTCAGAGAAGAAATCCAGCTAGCTCTTGTTCTCTTTGAGCCCTTGAGGTACGATGAGTTCTACAACATGGCATTGAAGCAAGAGGCTGCTCAACTGAAGTGTGATGCTTCCAAGAAGCGAGTCAGAGATGCTACTCCTTCTTCCTCTACCCAAGTGGCCAAGCAGCAGAAGTATTGGCTTCCTCCTCCTCCATTCCGTCAGCCATATCAGAAGAGCAAAGGTGGCAGTGGATCTTCCCACCCACCCAACCCTGGCTTTCAGAACAAGACTTTGTCTCAAGCTCCAAGATCGAGTGCTCCATATCACCGTCCGCTTTCAGAGGTCACGTGCAACAAGTGCCAACAGAAGGGTCACTATGCCAACAAGTGCTTCAATCAGAGGCATCTCCCTCCTCCTCCTCCTGTGAGATCGGCAAGTACAGCTATGGTCAAGCATAACACCAAGTCCGCCAAGGTCAACTTGCTGAATGCAGCTCGGGCAGAGGACTCGCCAGATGTGATTATGGGTAACCTTCCTGTTAATGACATTCCCGCAAGAGTTCTTTTTGACACTGGTGCATCTTTATCATTTTTATCGAAGCCTTTTGCATCCATGCACGATGTGCATACTATTGATTTGCCTAAGCCGATAGCGGTTTCTTCTCCGGGTTTGTTCATGAACACCAAAATGTTGGCTCCGGATGTTACTATCACGTTGGGCGATTACAAGTTTCTTTCTTCTCCAATGGTTCTTGGTAACTCAGATATTGATCTTATTCTCAGAATGGATTGGCTTTCTAAGCACAAGGCGCATCTTGATTGTGCAGCCAGGCAGATTCAATTGACTCATTCGTCTGAGGATGTAATTGTCTTTGCCGCTCGTGATGATACCATCCGTCTGTTCTCTCTCAATGAGAAGGGTGAACTGGATGCTATCTCGCAAATTCCAGTCATTTGTGAATATCAATACATCTTTCCAGAAGAGCTTCCAGGAATGCCTCCGCACCGGCCAGTTGAATTCGTCATCGATCTTGTGCCTGGCACGGAACCAGTGTGCAAGCGTCCTTAAAAGCTCGGACCTGAAGAGTTGAAGGAGCTGAAGAAACAACTCGATATTCAAGAGCGAATGGGTCTCATCCGGCCTAGTTCTTCTCCGTGGGGTTGTGGTGTTCTTTTTGTGAAGAAGAAGGATGGAACGGACCGACTTTGTGTTGATTACCGTCCATCGAACAAGAAGACTATCAAGAACAAATGCCCACTTCCCAACATCAACGAGCTGTTCGAACAACTCAAAGGTGCCCAAGTATTCTCCAAGCTTGATCTCCGTATGGGTTATCATCAGATTCGAATCCGTGAGCAAGATATTCCCAAGACGGCTTTCAGGACAAGCTATGGTTCATATGAATACACTGTCATGCCTTTTGGCCTCGTAAACGCTCCTCCGACTTTCTCTCGCATGATGAACTTCATCTTCAACGCCTACACCAATGACTTTGTTTTGGTCTATCTCGACGACATTCTGGTCTTTTCGAAGAACAAGGAAGATCACGCCAAGCACTTGCGTTTGGTACTCGATAAGCTCAGGGAACACCAGTTCTACGCCAAGTTCTCCAAGTGCGAATTTTGGCTCGATGAGGTTCTTTATCTTGGGCATATCATCTCTGCCAAGGGCATTGCGGTAAATCCTGAGAAGGTGTCTGCAATTGTCAATTGGGAACCACCTCAGAACGTGAAGCAACTCCGTAGCTTCCTCGGTCTCGCAAGCTACTGTCGAAGATTCGTTGAAAACTTTTCTAAGATCGCGAAGCCTCTCTCAAATCTTCTCCCGAAGCACGTCAAGTACGTTTGGTCTCCGGAGTGTGACATTGCTTTCAACACTTTGAAACAGAAATTGGTCACTGCTCCAGTTCTGACTCCTCCTGATGAATCCAAACTGTACGAGGTATTTTGCGATGCCTCTCTCCAAGGTCTCGGTGCAGTGTTGATGCAAGAGAAGAAAGTTGTGGCTTATACCTCTCGCCAGTTAAAGCCCAACGAGAAGAACTACCCCACTCATGACCTCGAGTTGGCAGCAGTTGTGCATGCTCTTTTGACTTGGAGACATCTCTTATTGGGAAGAAAAGTGGACATTTTCACTGACCACAAGAGTCTCAAGTACATCTTCACTCAGCCTAATCTCAACCTCAGGCAAACTCGATGGGTCAAAATGATTCAAGAGTATAATCCGAGTATCGAGTATACTCCAGGCAAGGCCAATGTGATTGCTGACGCATTGAGCAGGAAGGCTTATTGCAACAGTCTAATTCTCAAGCCTTATCAACCCGAGCTTTGTGAAGCTTTCCGCAAACTTAATACGCAAGTTGTTCATCAAGGTTCCCTCGCCAACCTTCAAGTATCTCCTACCTTGGAAGACCAGATTCGCCAAGCTCAGCTTCTGGATGCTATGGTGAAAAAGGTGAAGATTGGGATTGCCAAGAGTCAACCCAAGTACAAGTGCTACCGCCTTGATGACAAGGATACTCTCTTCTTCGAGGATCGTATTGTTGTGCCCAAAGGTGACCTTCGTAAAGTGATCATGAACGAGGCTCACAATTCTCTCCTCTCCATCCACCCTGGGAGCACGAAGATGTATCAGGACCTCAAGCAGGCTTATTGGTGGACTCGTATGAAGCGCTAGATTGCTCAGTTCGTGAATGAATGTGATGTCTGCAGAAGAGTGAAGGCAGAACACCAAAGGCCAGCTGGTCTCCTCCAACCTCTTGCCATTCCAGAATGGAAGTTCGACCACATTGAGATGGACTTCGTGACTGGGTTTCCAAAGTCCAAGCGTGGCAATGATGCTATATTCGTTGTCATCGACAAACTCACTAAAGTGGCTCATTTTCTGCCTATCAAAGAGTCAATCACTGCAGCTCAATTGGTGGAGCTCTATACCTCTCGAATTGTCTCGCTGCACGGTATTCCACAAGTGATCTCTTCAGACCATGGCAGCATCTTTACCTCCAAGTTTTGGGATTCTTTTCAGAAGGCCATGGGCACCAACATCCGCTTCAGCACAGCTTTCCATCCTCAAACTAGCGGTCAAGTCGAGCGTGTCAATCAAATTCTTGAAGATATGCTCAGGGCTTGTGTGATCTCCTTCGGCATGAAGTGGGAGGATTGTCTTCCATATGCTGAATTCTCCTACAACAATAGTTTTCAAGCAAGTTCGGGCAAGGCCCCATTCAAAATTCTGTATGGCAGGAAGTGTCGTACCCCTCTCAACTGGTCTGAAACTGGAGAACGTCAGCTTCTCGGTAATGACTTAATCACAGAGGCAGACGAAATGTGCAAAGTCATTCGAGATAACCTCAAAGCAGCCCAATCCCGCCAGAAGAGCTACTATGATAGTAAGCACCGTGATTTGGCTTTCGAGATCGGAGATCATGTTTACCTCCGTGTCTCTCCAATGAAAGGTACTCGTTGCTTCGGTATCAAAGGGAAGCTTGCCCCCAGATACGTGGGACCTTTCAAGATCGCCAGCAAGAGAGGCGATCTCGCCTATCAACTCAAGCTTCCTTCAAACTTTGCAAATGTGCATGACGTCTTCCATGTCTCTCAGCTCCGCAAGTGCTTCAAGACTCCTGACCGCACCGTCAACTTCGAAGACATTGAGCTCCAAGCAGATCTCTCTTATCGTGAGCACCCCATGGCTATTCTTGAAGATACTGAATGCAAGACTCGCAACAAGTCAATCAAATTCCTCGAAGTCAAGTGGTCACACCATTCCGACCGTGAAGCCACCTGGGAACGCGAGGATCACCTCCGTTCTGAATACCCGGCGTTCTTTCAGTCCTAGATCTCGGGACGAGATCCTTTCGTAGTGGTGGAGTGTTGTAACACCCCAGATATGATTTACCTAATATGTAATCCAACTCTTGCTGTTTCCAGCGTTAAGTTATTTTATTTTCTCGGGTTCGGGTTTTTGTCTCCGTGTGTTGTTATCGTTGTCATGCATCTCATATCATGTCATCATGTGCATTGCATTTGCATACGTGTTCATCTCATGCATCCGAGCATTTTCCCCGTTGTCCGTTTTGCATTTCGGCGCTCCGTTCTCCTCCGGTGGTCATTTCTAACTTTCTTTCGTGTGTGGGGGTTAAACATTTCCGGATTGGACCGAGACTTGCCAAGCGGCCTTGGTTTACTACCGGTAGACCGCCTGTCAAGTTTCGTACCATTTGGACTTCGTTTGATGCTCCAACGGTTAACCGAGGGACCGAGAAGGCCTCGTGTGTATTGCAGCCCAACACCCTTCCAGTTTGGCCCAAAACCCACCAAAACCCTCTCCATCATCTAGAGCGTTCGATCACGATCGCGTGGCCGAAAACCGCACCTCATTTGGACTCTCCTAGCTCCTCCTATGCCTATATATAGATCTCCTTCCGAAATTCCGGATCCCCTCCCTCCAAACCCTAGATCCACCCACCTCGCGCCGCGCTGGACACGTCCGGTCCCGCCGGACACGTCCGCCGCCGCGCCCCAGTCAGTCGGACGCCGCCACGTGGTGCGGGCAGCCCCACTTCGCCACCGGCCCGCCCAAGCCCGCGAGAGGCCCCCGAGCCCGTTCCTCTGCCGCCCAAGCGTCGCGCCTCCACCGCCCCTCTTCCCCAACGCCGGTGCCGGCCGCCTCCACCGCCCGCCGCCCACATCACCGGTAGCCGCCGCGTCGCCGGACGGCCTCGCCACCTCGCCGGCCGCCGCGGCCAGGGAGCAGCTCCGCCGCCCGTGCATCGCCGAGCCGCCGCCGTTGCCCCTCGCCGGCGACTCCCTCCGCCCGCTCGCCGGCCGACCTCGCCCACCTTGCCGGAGCCCGACCTGCTCGCCGGAGTCCTCGGGAGGCGGACGCGTGAACAGTGTCGATCCGATCTGATCCAGATCTGGATCCTAACCCTAGGGTTGACTTTTGCCCCGTTTCCAGTATTTTTTTTGCATATTTCATCATATTATATCTCCACATCCGTAGCTCCATTTTGGGCATATAGCATATCAAAATGTTCATCTCAGAGAGTACATCATTTCATCTCATTGCATCATTTTCATTTGAGTTCATCTTGATGCCCAAAATGCTGTTGGAAGAGTGTTATTTGAGATATTTGTCAGATCTGCTGCTCCAATTAGATATTTGTCATTTTTGCCATGATTATTGTGTGCATGATATGCCCCTGAGCTCTACATATGTTTTGTTATATGCTTTGCCATCTTTCCAGAGGTGCAACCCATGTATTTTTGTGATGTGTGTGGTGACTAGCACAAGATTGCAAAGTGGTGCATTCGTTAATGCTGATTTCAGGGACTTAGCAATTCCACTAAGTCCTTGATCTGTTTATCTCAATATGTCATATGTTCATGTTGTTTCCTAGTGATCCGTGCCCCATTTGAGGATGATCAGTAAGGATGTTTTGTTAATCTTGTAGTGCTCTAATCATCCATGTCTTTTTTTGCAATTATGGAGCAATCTAGCTTGAGTCAATCGAGCTCTACTTTTGCTATTTCGTGAATCTGGGCAGATTGTCTACTTGTTAGCGATTTTGCCGAGGATGTTGTAGTTGATCCGTGCCTGCTATGCTATTGTTCTTGCCATGTCTAGCTTGTGTTTTGTGTATTCTTGATGGGTGTATGCTTAGATTGTCATGACTTGCTCTGTAGTGAGTGCATCGAGCTCGTAAATATGCCTACTTGATATCTATTTTGCATGCTCCAGTTTTTCACCAAGTGTGAGAGCTGATTATGCTTTTGCCATGTTCACATGCTTGCAAATGTATTTTCTGATCCCTTTTGGCTCAAGGTCACTAAGGGACTTTTGTTAAACTCTTTGAGTAGATCCATGCCATGCTTTACTTTTCCATGTTCAGGTCCTGTAGCATATAGTTTTCATGCTCCAAAGTGTGCTACCTGATCTGAAATTCCAGACAAGTGTTAATTTCACTAAGTCTGAAATTTGTTTATCAAATGCATTTTTGCCATGCTTGTTTGAACCTGTTAATGGATGAATTGGCTGTAGCTCAGTGTTCCTCTTTTGTTAAGCATCATGAATGGATCTCTGCCATGTATTTTGTTGTCATGTTTGGGTGATGTAGCATGTTCATCTTGTTGCATTTAGATGGCTACTTGCTGTATATCGCAGACCGGTGCCATATTTGAATTGCTTGCCATTTCCAAACTGTGACTCCGATTCCGGCATTCTTTATATCGTTTTCAAGAGATTTCGTATCACCTTTCCAGTGGCACACTTGGATTTCCAAGTTGAGGCCAGGTTCATTCATTCCTTGTCAAATCTTGCATATGCATCACATATCGCATCCCGCATAGCATACCATGTTTGCATCATGTTGTTTGAGTTTTGCACGTGGTTGATTGTGTTCCGTTTGCTTGTTTGTCTTGTTTGGGTAGAGCCGGGAGACGAGTTCGCTAACGAGGAGCCCGTTGAGTTTGCTTTCAAGGATCCAGTCAACTCTGACAACTTTGCAGGCAAGATGATCATACCCTCGAAATCACTACTATCTTTGCTTTGCTGGATGCTCGCTCTTTTGCTATGCCTATGCTACGATGCCTACCACTGGCTTATCTTGCCTCCCAAATTGCCATGTCAAACCTCTAACCCACCCTGTCCTAGCGAATCGTTGATTGGCTTTGTTACCGCTTTGCTCAGCCCCTCTTATAGCGTTACTAGTTGCAGGTGAAGATTGGAGACCGTTCCTTGTTGGAACATTATTTACTTGTTGGGATATCATTATATTGCCTTGTTATCTTAATGCACCTATATACTTGGTAAAGGGTGGAACGCTCGGCCTCTCGCCTAGTGTTTTGTTCCACTCTTGCCGCCCTAGTTTCCGTCATATCGGTGTTATGTTCCCGGATTTTGCGTTCCTTACGCGGTTGGGTGATAATGGGAACCCCTTGATAGTTCGCCTTGAATAAAGCTTTTCTAGCAATGCCCAACCTTGGTTTTACCATTTTCCACCTAGCCTCTTTTTCCCTTGGGTTTCCGGAGCCCGAGGGTCATCTTATTTAAACCCCCCCCCCCGGGCCAGTGCTCCTCTGAGTGTTGGTCCAACCGAGCGATGTTCGGGGCTACCAGGGGAAACTCTAGGCTGGCCTACCCGATGTCTTGCTCATCCGGTGTGCCCTGAGAACGAGATATGTGCAGCTCCTATCGGGATTTGTCGGCACATCTGGGTGGTGTTGCTGGATTGGTTTTAACTTGCCGAAGTGTCTTGTAGAACCGGGATACCAAGTCTGATCGGAATGTCTCGGGAGAAGGTTTATCCTTTGTTGACCGTGAGAGCTTGTCATGGGCTAAGTTGGGACTCCCCTGCAGGGATTTGAACTTTCGAAAGCCGTGCCCGCGGTTATGGGCAGATGGGAATTTGTTAATGTTCGGTTGTAGATAACTTGAACCTTAACTTAATTAAAATGAATCAACTGTGTGAGTTACCGTGATGGTCTCTTCTCGGCGGAGTCCGGGAAGTGAACATGGTGTTGGAGTAATGCTTGCCGTAGGTTATTCTCTAGTTATTCGTTCGCGCTTTGCCTTCTCTTCTCGCTCTCTCTTGCGAATAGGTTAGCCACCATATATGCTAGTCGCTTGCTGCAGCTCCACATATTGTACCTTGCCTTACCTATAAGCTTAAATAGTCTTGATCACGAGGGTGCGAGATTGCTGAGTCCCTGTGGCTCACAGATTACTTCCAAACCAGATGCAGGGCCTGATGACTCCGTTCCAGATGACGCCTTGAGCTCAAGTGGGAGTTCGACGAGGACTCACGCCGTTACTATGTGTCTTTCCCTGATGATCAGTAGTGGTGCCCAGTTGGGGCGATCGGGACCGTGTCGCATGTTGGGTTGATCTTTTATTTTGGCACCGTAGTTGGGCCATGAGTGTTTGCATGATGTAATGTTATTTATGTACTTTGATTGACGTGGTGAGTGTAAGCCAACTATGTATCTCCCCTTTTATTATCTATATATTACATGGGATGTTGTGAAGATTGCCTAACTTGCGACATTGCTTTCAATGCGGTTATGCCTCTAAGTCATGCCTCGACACGTAGGAGATATAGCCGCATCGAGGGCCTTATAATAGGCATAGCAAAAGAGTGAGCATCTAGCAAGCAAAGATAGAAGTGATTTCGAGGGTATGGTCATCTTGCCTGAAATCCTGCAAGGAAGAAGAACGAGTCCATGACGAAGACAAACGGACGTAGTCGAACGGTTCCTCACAAACGCGACGTTATCGGAACCAACCCGAAGAAGCAACACCAGAAAGAAGCAAGCCACATAGTAAACAACCACCACATAAACATGGCACGATGCGCAAACAAGTATGATGCATGTCCAGTTTAATGAGGCATGGCAAAGTGCACAAGCAATCCTACAAATTAAGTGGAGCTCAATATGCAACGGAGTTGCATATTGAAGAAAACACCACATGACTTATTTAGTTCTCTCCCGTTTATGTACCCAATAAGATTAAATGTTGTTAGCATGGCAAGAGGGTGAAGCAAAATGAAACTATCTATCTAGGCAAGTTAAAATGAGGCCGGAACAACAAAACAACAAGTACGGAAACGCCCCATGTGCATAATAATGAATTAGGTACTGTTTTGCCCTAAACACAATTTTAGGTTGTTAAACATGCAAAGTGAAGCCACCATGTTAAACTAGGAAAAATTCTACCCCATTTACGTATAAAGTTTGTTAGGTTTGGAGCTACGGTTATTTAGTTATGAAATAAGTCATTTTAACATGGCAATAGAGCAAAATTAAAGCAAACATCAATTTAAACATTTTAAACATGCATGAAAGGTGCATATTATTAAACTACACATAATTCTAAGCAACTTCCATGTTAAGTTTGTTTAATTCCGAGCTACGGTTAATTAGGTGAGAGCATTTTAAAATGATGGCAAAATTCTGTAATTATGCATGCACTAGATATAAGGAAAAATGCCAGCAGGAAAAAAAATGTAGCCGGGCCGAAACTAAGCAGAGGCCCAACATTAAGGGAAAAAAAAAGGAGGGCGCTGGGGTTCTTACCAGGCCTCATGGGCCTTGGCCCAATGTGGTGGAAGCAACAGGCCTGCGGATCTGGTTGTGATTTGGCGATCGACTGGACCCGGGTCAACGAGGACGAAAGGGAGCAGGGTCAAACCAGCTCCTCTGCTCGAACGAAGCAGAGGCGCAGCACGGCTGCACGGCTGCGGGCACAGGGAGACGCGGCTCCGGCGAGAAAGGGCCGGAGACGGGGCGGTAGAGCGGCATGAATCCGGGCGGGGGTTCGAGGTAGAGGCGCCGCTCGCGGGGTCCGGCGAGGACACGTCGTGAGGCGGAGCAGGGGCGCCAGAGGAGGCAAGCAACGACTGCGGCTTGGACGGCATGAGGCTGCCGATGGCGGGGCGCGATGTTGGTGACATGCTGGTGGGTCTCCAGCGACGAGGTGACTGAGGAGGCCGGCGTTGGGGAAGAACTCAAGGGAGATGGTTGCAGCTCGACGGGACTTGGCCTCGGAGCAGCGGGGCGGCGATGTTGCCATCTACTGGTGCTAGTCGCCGGCAGCGACCGGTCAGGCGAAGGCGAGGAGAAGGCCAGGGCGAGGTGCTAGGCGACGGGGAGCATCTCCTCTAGGAGGAGGAGGAAGAAACAGCGCGCGGTCGAGGTGACTGTAGGCTCCATAGGGATTTGGCGGGGCTGCGGCTGCTGCGGTGATGTTCATGGCGGTCCAGGGTACCTGAGAGAGAGGGAGGAGGACCGGCATGAGAGAGAGGGAGACTGAGGAGGAAAGGGAAATAGAGGGAGCAGGGGAGGTCGGGGTTTGTTGCCGCAGCTGGACAGTTCGGAGGAGCACGAGCGGCGCGACGATGAAGATGGAGGGCGACGACGACGTTGCTGTCGCCGGCGACGGCGAGCTTCGGCCCGATGAGGCGAACGGGGTCGCAGCAACGGGAGGCTGCAGGAGACTGCGAGGACGGTGGGTGTCGGGCAGAGGAGGAAGAAGCGAGGCCTCGGCACGGGCGCAAGGAAGCTTCAGATCGGGATCTCCTCTCCCGATCGAATTTGGAGGAGGAGACACCGGCTAGGTGGATCGAGTGCTCGGGGTCTGGGAGAAGGAGCTCGGGCTCCCGTTGGTGGGTGGAGGAAAAATGAGGAGAAGGGGATCCCGAGGTAGATGCGGTAGGTGGCGGCGGCTCGACGTCCCTAGATTTTAGGGTTTGTCCAAAATGACTAAGGGTGGACTATATATACATCACAGATTAGGTTAGAGGCTACCTCGGTCCCTCTGATCAGAATCGGACGATCGCGAATAAAATATCTAGGGAGTCCAAATGAGAAAACGGTGATGTTTTACAGATGTTTGGGGATGATCCGGACACAACGGTGGCGACTGCCCGGGTCGGGTCCGGGACAGCTTTTCGGACGCGCGCGCGAGGGGGGTTGATGCACTGAGCAGAGAAGGTTTCGGACCGTGCAATCGCATCGGACAACTCCGGAAGCGAAGAGGGGAAGGAGGATGGACTAGGTGGGCTGTGGCGAGACTGCGAGGGGGAGAAGAGAGAGAGAGAGGGCCCGGCATCTGTTTCCGGAGACCGAAAACGTCTGACGTTAGACCGGCTATACTGCCGCTATAGTTATCTGTTGGGGCATCAAACGATCTCCGAATGTGATGAAACTTGACAGACGGTCTATCTACACTATAATAAGACCACACGTCAACTCTCATCCCATTCCGAGAACATTTTCCGGCCACTTATAAAATATTATTTCGGACATGCCGCGGGCGCGTGCAAGTGTGGTTGGGCTCAGAACGGGCAATGGAGAGAACTCGAAGAACTCGGGTGAATGCAAGTTTTAAACCATGATTATGCAATGCACATGATGACATGATAAGATGCAACACGCAAGCAAATGACAAGGCAACAACAGCGAATAACTAGAAGACACCTGGCGCATCGGTCTCGGGGCGTTACACGTGCATTGCCCTTTCTCACATTGAGAGTTGGTGCAAACTTTGCCGGTGCATCAAAACCCCGTGATATGATACGCTCCATCACACATAAACCTCCTTATATCTTCCTCAAAACAGCCACCATACCTACCTATTATGGCATTTCCATAGCCATTCCGAGATATATTGCATGCAACTTTCCACCGTTCTGTTTATTATGACACACTTCATCATTGTCATAGTGCCTTGCATGATCATGTAGTCGACATCGTATTTGTGGCCAAGCCACCATTCATAATTTTTCATACATGTCACTCTTGATTCATTGCCCATCCCGGTACACCGCCGGAGGCATTCATATAGAGTCATACTTTGTTCTAGTATCGAGTTGTAATCTTTGAGTTGTAAATAAATAGAAGTGTGATGATCATCATTAATAGAGCATTGTCCCAAAAAAGGAAAAAAAAGAAAGGCCAAAAAAGGGCCAAATAAAAAAATAAAAGGGACAATGCTACTATCCTTTTTTCCACACTTGTGCTTCAAAGTAGCACCATGATCTTCATGATAGAGAGTCTCTTGTTTTGTCACTTCCATATACTAGTGGGAAATTTTCATTATAGAACTTGCTTTGTATATTCCAACAATGGGCCTCCTCAAGTGCCCTAGGTCTTCGTGAGCAAGCAAGTTGGATGCACACCCACTTCGTTTCTTTTGTTGAGCTTTCATACATTTATAGCTCTAGTGCATCCGCTGCATGGCAATCCCTACTCCTTGCATTGACATCAATTGATGGGCATCTCCCTAGCCCATTGATTAGCCGCGTCGATGTGAGACTTTCTCCTTTTTGTCTTCTCCACATAACCCCCTCATTATATTCTATTCCACCCATAGTGCTATATCCATGGCTCACGCTCATGTATTGCGTGAAAGTTGAAAAAAAGTTTGAGATTACTAAAGTATGAAACAATTGCTTGGCTTGTCATCGGGGTTGTGCATGATGAGAGCATTCTTGTCTGACGAAAATGGAACATGACCAAACTATATGATTTTGTAGGGATGAACTTTCTTTGGCCATGTTATTTTGAGAAGACATGATTGCTTAGTTAGTATGCTTGAAGTATTATTGTTTTTATGTCAATATTAAACTTTTGTCTTGAATCTTATGGATCTGAATATTCTTGCTAGAATAAAGAGAAATACATGATAAATATGTTAGGTAGCATTCCACATCAAAAATTCTGTTTTTATCATTTACCTACTCGAGGACGAGCAGGGATTAAGCTTGGGGATGCTGATACGTCTCCAACGTATCTACAATTTTTGATTGTTCCATGCTATTATATTATCAACCTTGGATGTTTTATATGCATTATATGCTATTTTATATGATTTTTGGGACTAACCTATTAACCTAGAGCTCAGTGCCAGTTTATGTTTTTCCCTTGTTTCAGTGTTTCGCAGAAAAGGAATATCAAACGGAGTCCAAACGGAACGAAACCTTTGGAAAAGTTATTTTTGGAAAGAAAGCAATACAGGAGACTTGGAGTGCACGTCAGGGGATCAACGAGGAAGCCCTGAGGCAAGGGGGCGCCCACCCCCCTGGGCGTGCCCTCCACCCTCGTGGGCCCCTCGTGGCTCCCCTGATGTATTTCTTCCGGCTATATATATCCATATACCCTAAAACTATCGGGGAGCACAATAGATCGGGAGTTCCGCCGCCAGAAGCCTCCGTAGCCACTGAAAACCAATCTAGACCTGTTCCGGCACCCTGCCAGAGGGGGAATCCCTCTCCGGTGGCCATCTTCATCATCCTGGTGCTCTCCATGACGAGGAGAGAGTAGTTCTCCCTCAGGGCTGAGGGTATGTACCAATAGCTATGTGTTTGATCTCTCTCTCTCTCTCGTGTTCTTGATTTGGTACGATCTTGATGTATCGCGAGCTTTGCTATTATAGTTGGATCTTATGTTTCTCCTCCCCCTCTACTCTCTTGTAATGTATTGAGTTTTCCCTTTGAAGTTATCTTATCGGATTGAGTCTTTAATGATTTGAGAACACTTGATGTATGTCTTGCCGTGCGTATCTGTGGTGACAATGGGATATCACGTGATTCACTTGATGTATGTTTTGGTGATCAACTTGCGGGTTCTGCCCATGAACCTATGCATAGGGGTTGGCACACGTATTCGTCTTGACTCTCCGGTAGAAACTTAGGGGCACTCTTTGAGGTTCTATGTGTTGGTTGAATAGATGAATCTAAGATTGTGTGATGCATATCGTATAATCATACCCACGGATACTTGAGGTGACATTGGAGTATCTAGGTGACATTAGGGTTTTGGTTGATTTGTGTCTTAAGGTGTTATTCTAGTACGAACTCTAGGCTGTTTGTGACACTTATAGGAATAGCCCAACGGATTGATTGGAAAGAATAACTTTGAGGTGGTTTCGTACCCTACCATAATCTCTTCGTTTGTTCTCCGCTATTAGTGACTTTGGAGTGACTCTTTGTTGCATGTTGACGGATAGTTATATGATCCAATTATGTTATTATTGTTGAGGGAACTTGCACTAGTGAAAGTATGAACCCTAGGCCTTGTTTCAACGCATTGCAATACCGTTTGTGCTCACTTTTATCATTAGTTACCTTGCTGTTTTTATATTTTCAGATTACAAAAACCCTTATCTACCATCCATATACCGCTTGTATCACCATCTCTTCACCGAACTAGTGCACCTATACAATTTACCATTGTATTGGGTGTGTTGGGGACACAAGAGACTCTTTGTTATTTGGTTGCAGGGTTGCTTGAGAGAGACCATCTTCATCCTACGCCTCCTATGGATTGATAAACCTTAGGTCATCCACTTGAGGGAAATTTGCTACTGTCCTACAAACCTCTGCACTTGTGTAACGCCCGGATAATTTGGCTACAGTAAAACTCTCCTAATGATGCCATGACATCTGCGATTACTGTTACTAATCTCGGGATAATTCGAAACCGTGTCAAATTCAAGCTTAAATTTAAAGTCGACAATGAAAGTTTTCAAATATTAAAAATAAAATGTTCGGACTATGTCTATTATTGCATAGGTAATTATGGTGAAGTAAACACATTTTTATAAAATGCCTAACCGCTTTTAAATGAATTAAAACAAAAAAGAAATAGTAAAAGAAAATACAAAGGGGAAAAACAAACAGAAAAAAAAGAAAAGAAAGAGAAGGCCCCCCCACTGGGCTTCGGCCCAGCAGGCCGGCCCATTCGGCCGCAGGCCCAACCGGCCTTCACCCCACAATCCCCCCCGCAGAAATATCTCCCTCCCCCCCATCTCTCCCGATTGGATCGGGAGGAGACGGCCGCCCCGACGCCCGTCGTTGCCGGCCCCGCCAATCGCCGCCGCCGCCCGACGCAGCCCGCTCCGACCTCGCCGGAGCCCCGCCCTGCCTCGACTCTGTCGCGCACGTCGTCCCCGTCCTCCCCAACGACTCCTGCTGCCCCGTCCCTGCTCCTCGATGTGAGCACGCCCCCCTTCCTCTCCCTGTCCAGGCGCCCCGCCTCGCGCCGCCCTGCGCCCGGCGCCCAGCACCCGCAGCCGCCTGCGGCCTCGCCCCCCTGCCGGCGCCCGCGTACCTGGCCGCCTGCGTGCGCACCAGGCCGAGCCCCCTCCACCCCGCACATGCCCCGCTTGCCCCCCTGCTGGCCTTGCCCACCGCCGCACGGCCACGCGTCGCCGGCCATGCCACCCGGCCGCCCGTTGCTCCGGCCGACCCCCCCCCCCGCCACCTCGCCTGCCTCCGCCCAGCAGCCCCCCCTTCACCCCCTTCGGCACCCTAGCGGCTACCCCACCAGCCGGCTCGGCCATGGCCGCTGGCCGCGTGCGTGCCCCGCCCAGCCCGGACATGTCCGGCGCGCCAAAGGGTGTGGCCTGGACATTGTCTGGCCATGTGTGGTGCTGCCCTGGACGTGTCCGGCTAGACATTGTCCAGTGGCCCAGTACTACTGTCAAAAAAAAAGATAATAAAAATAATAATGTTAATTAATTAATTAATTAGTTAATTAGGTATTTTAATTAAGTTAATTATTTGTTAATTAGTCTAACTAATATTAGCTAATCTAATTAGTTAGATATTCTATTAGTTAGTGTTTGAGGCAATGACATGCGGGTCTGTTGACCCTGTTGTCCAGTCAACTCTGTTGACTGTTGACCATTGACCAGTTTATTAAAATTAATTCTAAATGCTTAAAACTTCAGAAAATAATATAAAATAAACCGTAGCTCGGATCGAAAAACTTTGAACATGAAAGTTGCTCAGAACGACGAGACGAATCCAGATACGCCGCCCGTTCGTCCGCCAGACATCCCTAACATAGCAAACGCGCAACTTTCCCCTTCCGGTTCATCTGTCCGAAAACGCAAAACACCGGGGATACTTCCCCGGATATTTCCCCCCTTCACCGGTATCACCTCATGCCGCGTTGGGGCACGCCTAGCATCACGCTTTGCTTTGTCATGCATCGTTATGCATCTGTTTGCATGGTATTCATTGTTTCTTCCCCCTCGTCTTCCGCTAGACACCGAGACCGATGCCGCTGCTACCCAGTACGACTACGGAGTTGACGACCCCTCTCTCTTGCCAGAGCAACCAGGCAAGCCCCCCCTTTGATCACCAGATATCGCCTATTCTTATCTCTACTGCTTGCGTTAGAGTAGTGTAGCATGTTACTGCTTTCCGTTAATCCTATTCTGATGCATAGCCTGTCCTTGCTACTACTGTTGTTACCTTTACCTGCTATCCTAATGCTTAGTATAGGATGCTAGTGTTCCATCAGTGGCCCTACACTCTTGTCCGTCTGCCATGCTATCTACTGGGCCGTGATCACTTTGGGAAGTGATCATGGGCATATACTATACACTTTATACATGTTCCATTACTTGTGATACTGTTCGGAGATGGGGGCTGAAGGGGCAGGTGGCTCCATCCCGGTAGAGGTGGGCCTGGGTTCCCGACGGCCCCCGACTGTTACTTTGAGGCAGAGCGACAGGGCAGGTTGAGACCACCTAGGAGAGAGGTGGGCCTGGCCCTGGTCGGCGTTCGCGGATACTTAACACGTTTAACAAGATCTTGGTATTTGATCTGAGTCTGGCCACTGGCTTATACGCACTAACCATCTACGCGGGGACAGTTATGGGCACTCGACGTCGTGGTATCAGCCGAAGCCTTCGTGACGTCAGCGACTGAGTGGCGCGCGCCGGATTGGACTGGAACGCCTACTAGGCTAGGTCTGCTTCCGGCCGCGTTCTCAACGTGCAGGTGTGCAAAGGGCGATGGGCCCAGACCCCTGCGCCATAGGATTTAGACCGGCGAGCTGACCTCTTTGTTGTGCCTAGGTAGGGCTGCGACGTGTTGATCTTCCGAGGCCGGGCATGACCCAGGAAAGTGTGTCCGGCCAAATGGGATCGAGCGTGTTGGGTTATGTGGTGCACCCCTGCAGGGAAGTTAATCTATTCGAATAGCCGTGATCTTCGGTAACAGGACGACTTGGAGTTGTACCTTGACCTTATGACAACTAGAACCGGATACTTAATAAAACACACCCTTTCAAGTGCCAGATACAAACGGTGATCGCTCTCTCACAGGGCGACGAGGGGAGGATCATCGGTTAGGATTATGCTATGCGATGCTACTTGGAGGACTTCAGTCTACTCTCTTCTACATGCTGCAAGACGGAGGCTGCCAGAAGCGTAGTCTTCGAAAGGACTAGCTATCCCCCCTTATCCCGGCTTTCTGCAGTTCAGTCCACATATAATAGCCTTATTCCAGTTGATACCAATGCATACATATGTAGTATAGCTCCTTGCTTGCGAGTACTTTGGATGAGTACTCACGGTTGCTTTCTCCCTCTTTCCCCTATCCCTTCTACCTGGTTGTCGCAACCAGATGTTGGAGCCCAGGAGCCAGACGCCACCTTCAACGACGACTCCTACTACACCGGAGGTGCCTACTACTACGTGCTGCCCGCTGACGACGACCAGGAGTAGTTAGGAGGATCCCAGGCAGGAGGCCTGCGCCTCCTTTGATCTGTATCCCAGTTTGTGCTAGCCTTCTTAAGGCAAACTTGTTTATCTTATGTCTGTACTCAGATATTGTTGCTTCCGCTGACTCGTCTATGATCGAGCTCTTGTATTCGAGCCTTCGAGGCCCCTGGCTTGTAATATGATGCTTGTATGACTTATTTTATTTGTAGAGTTGTGTTGTGATATCTTCCCGTGAGTCCTTGATCTTGATCGTACACATTTGCGTGCATGATTAGTGTACGGTCAAATCGGGGGCGTCACAACTTGGAGGCCCAACAACGTCTAGAAGAAGAAGGTTGTGTAGTAGACATCAGCTGGACAGGCGTCTGAGGATCTGCGGAGCTAGGCTCGGTGATAGCCATTTGACCGAGCCCGATGGACGCAGACCTTGAGAGTTCGGAGTTGGTGTCCAGAGGTGAGTCCGGCTTGCCGATGACGCGGAGAGTCCCGTTTGAGTCCGGGTCCACCGGCGGCGTGGTCGCATCTGGGTCTCCGGCTAAAAGCTCCGTGATGGAAGAGAGTCCGGCGGGTTTCACCCTCCCGTCTACGGATGAAGTGGTCCGCCCCGGATCTAAGGCCGGGGCAGACATGAGAGTCGAACCCTGGACGGGATCTGATAGTAGATCCGAAGGGCCTCCTTCATATGGGTGGGGAGCGGCGGTCGAGGCCGTGAACCCCTTGAAGATCAGGTCTCCTCGGATATCGGCGATGTAGTTCAAACTTCCAAACATGATTTGGTGACCAGGGGCGTAGCTGTCGACCTGCTCAAGGTGACCGGTCGAGTTGGCATGTAGCACGAAGCCGCCAAACACAAAGATTTGACCAGGGAGAAAGGTCTCCCCGGAAACAGCGTTGTCGTCGATGACGAGGCGAGCCATCGATTGTTATGTCGATAACACAACGGAACTCTCAATGAAAGCACCAATGTCGGTGTCAAAACCGGCCGATCTCGGGTAGGGGGTCCCAAGCTATGTGTCTGAGGATCGATGGTAACAAAGGACAATAGGGACACGATGTTTACCCAGGTTCGGGCCCTCTTAAAGGAGGTAAAACCCTACGTCCTAGTTGATTAGATTCGGTGTGTGTATAAGGGTTACAAGAGTTGATCTACCTCGAGATCATAATGGCTAAACCCTAGCTGACTAGCCTATGAATCTCCCCCCTTTCTACGGACCTAACCCTCTGGTTTATACAGACACCGGAGGGGCCTAGGGTTTTACAAAGTCAGTTTCCAAAGGAAGGAAATAATACGCCCGGACACCAAACTTGTCGTCCATGCACATAGGAGTCCTAACCGGACACGGGGGATAATCTTCTGCTTTGTCTTCACGACCCATCAGTCCGGCCCATATCGAATAGACCGGACACCCGAGGACCCCCTAATCCAGGACTCCCTCAGTTGCTACACTTCTCGTCAATGAGCACATTTCAAGGCAGTGACCATTGTTAAGGGGATCGATAGAGGGCCATGTGCCTGCATTGAATCGTAACAGGGAAAAGGGTCATGTCCTAGTCTTTAACAATTAGTTTCATCGCACAAAGCAACTATTCCCTGCCATGCTTTTCCGGCAACGCTTCCGGATGGCAAGACCATTATTCAACCGTATTCTGAAAGGAGTGGTGGGTCATGATGATTACTTCAAATGCAAGCATGATGCCCTTGGTAAGGTTTGCTTCTCCTCTTATCAGAATGTATTGCAGCTGTTTGGATGCTTGCATATGGAGTTCCCAGTGATCTAATTGTGGAGTATGTATGCATGAGTGAGTCCACATTCCTTGAGTCAATGTTCATGTTCTACAAAGTTGTGGTTTAGGTGTTTAGCCCAGAGTACCTGAGAGAACCAAATGCTGCAGACACAGTACGATTGTTATCGATCGATGCTTCAAGAGGCTTTTCGAGGATGCATGTAAGCATATATTGTATATAGTGGGACATGTTGCTGGTTGCACTGTCATAATCGAAGTTGTGGCATCACAAGATGTCTTAGTTTGGCACTTTTTTTGGCATGGCAGGTTTTCATGATAACATCAATGTGCTTGAGCGCTCTCAGGTGCTGTCGTTGTTTTCGGAAGGCAATTCAGAGGATGTCAACTTTGAGATCAATGATCTCACCAATACAACAATAGATACTAACTAATTGATGATATCTATCCTAGGTGGTCTACATTTTTTGAAGAAAATTTTCAATCCTAAAGAAGAGGGCTAGATTTTTTAAAGAACAAAAGAGTGCTAGGAAAGATGTGAAGCGTGCTTTTGATGTGCTCCAACCTCGCTGGGCTATTGTTGGACACCCTACAGAACGTGGAATATTGACACTATGTGGGAGGTGATCACTGCTTGTGTGATCATGCACAACATCATTATAGAGAATGAGTGTGATGACAACCTGTATGACTAAGGGTGGGATTACAAGGGTGATTTGTTGAGCCCGATCGAGGATGGAGCGGCATATTAGTTACAATTTTAAGTTCATTTGGTTGTAAATTATGTGATTTTTATTTATTTGGATGTAACTGTGTGACTTATTTGTTTAATCATGTGCGATATTTTATTTATTCCAATCAAGATTGTACATAATGGCCAAGATGACAAACTGATAAACAAAATCAGACAAACAGGCATGATGAACCAAATGGGTTGTTCCGTTTGGTGCACTGATCACTCAAAAGGATTGTCCGGTTGGAGTTGCCCTTATATTTTCAGGCGGAGAGTAAGAAACAACAACAGCTATCAACCGTGCCTTAGAACCAAGATTCACTTTGTTTTATCCACAGGGAATGAGGTTTGTTGAAGTGTTCTACCGCCGCCGTTGAGGCGTGGCAGTGCAGCGCCGGGAAAGAATCTCGTCAGATGGGCGGCCGAACGGACAGATAAGCGAGGTGGCACGCCAGTTGCCGGTCTGGTCATCCGCTCCACTGGTAAACCGATCAACCCTCTACAGTCTACCCTATCCTGTCCGAGAAAGGGAGAAAAGATTTGGTAATCCGGGTAGGGCCTCCACGGGTACACCAGCTACACGACGCCTAGACCAAGTTACGGGAAATGTGTGGTGCAACTGCGAACTGGGCCGCCTGCACTGCACCGGCTTCTCTGCGCTCCTGCAGACGCTGCGTGCGCGAGCGGGCGAGAGATGATGGCCCAGCTCTCCTCCTCCAAGCTCGCTCGCGCGCAGGCCGTACTGGCACGGCATTTGCGTCGAGGCTCGTCGCAGGCTTTACCCCCTTTTCTACGTGAAGCGATGGCGTGATCAGACGCAATAAGTGCGGAGGTGACGACAGGGCCGCGAGGGGAGGAAAAATGGGATATCGGAGCAGGGCCAGCAGCGGCGGATGCGCTGAGCTGGAGCCTCCGGAAGAGAGAGAGAGAACTGCAGGCAGGCAGGCGGCCGTGGTTGCCAGCTACTACGCCGGTACGGCAGGACGCACGTTACTTCGCCGCCGCGCACGCCTGAGCTGGGCTCCTCCCACGGCCCGACGGCGGACTCGTCGCCGGCGCCGCTTGGCTGCATGCAGGTGTTGCGTGCCGCGAGATGCAGAGCGTGCGGCAGGCTGCCTGCCTGCGCAGCCCTGCCATGCCATGCATGCGTGCACTCGATGCATGCATTGCACGCTGGGCGCGCGCTGCTGTGGCCGTGGCACGCTTCTTTAGTTCGATGGTGGTTTACGCCGTGCATCTGCGTGCGTGCCTGCGCGCTTGAGTTGCGGGGCCTGAATGCCAATTGAATGGCCTGAGTTATTGTCTTCATTTGCTCATGGTGGCTTTGATCCTTTGTTGCCAAGGAGGTCAATCGTTATTATGTGTGACCGGAAGTCTCGAGTAGTTTTAGGGCATCTCCAACAGCGTTTCTTAAATCGACACTCTCAAATGTCCGTGGACATGTCGGGACGTATTCGCAAACATCCGACTAAGCGGACGCCCTCAAATTCATCTTGTTTCCTTCAAAGTAAACGTCAACTTGATTTACGGATGATTCTGGAGATTTCGATCCCCTGAGCGTGTCCCATTCATAATGAATCATGCATTGTTGAATGCTTGAAAGTGTTCGAACCATCCTCTTTCAAACATAAGTGTGGAGTAGAAATGCCCTTACACTGCAAGTATTATAAACCTATGGCACGCAATTTGCATACTCTCGAAAAAAAGAAATGTCCTTACACTCGTGCAGTCATTATTCGTACACCCTGCTTGGACAGTGTTGAGTACTGCTAGCTGCACAAAAAACAGCACAAACTAACATATACATTGGCCCTGTTTGGATACATGGGTTAAAGTTAGTTTAATCTAGTTTGAGCTTAAATAGCCCTAAAGCATTCAAACATGAGGGCTAGTTTGACCTAGTTGCATCTAACCCATAAAAAACACTATCTCACCTAAGAGGTGCTAATTGAAGCTAGTTCTTCTAATGTATTTATTGTCAATCTAACCCTATCATTCAAATTTCTCTTTGGCTAAAGTTAGTTTAGGAGTAGTAATGAGCTAGAAACTACCTCTAACGTGTAGATAAGTTAGAGTATCCAAGGCAATTGTATGATTTGATGCGACGATCTCTTCCGTGATCTACAAATATGGGAGGGTGGACAAGTCAGTCTACGAACATGTGTACGTACCACTAGTACTTCGCTGCGTACATGCATTTACTATACTGTATCCAGCAGGAGTAGAGAATTAGTTGGGCACGGCCATGCATGTCCAATCATCCGTATAGTATAGCCCTGAACTCGCTCTTCACTGCGTGCAGCTAGCGATCATCGATGGTCCGGCGCCTCGGTGCAACAAGTCGTAGCAGCAGAGCAGAAGAAAGGGCGGAGGACCAGACTAGGCCGAGACTCGTAGTAGTACCAGATAGAGTTTAATTAGTAGTCCTACGTATAGCTAGCCCGGTTCAGCGCCCATCGATGTTGCAGTTGTAGCTACTGTCCTGCCCTCCTGCCACTCTCCATGGCGACGGGACAGCCCAAAGTTACACGCGCACCTGTACGGAGTAATGCTTGTGGTCTTGTGGAGCGTGGCGATGAAACTGTCGTCGCTTGCGTTGAAACTTCAGTTGGTGCGACACTTGGTACGTGTAAGTGTGTAACGTGCATACTGCTTGAGTACGGGCTGGGAGACGCGAGGTGGAATGGAGAGATGGAAGGTAGCACTGCTGGCCTAATTGCACGGTGCAGGTTTTAGTCTAGGCCATGTTGTTGACGTCAGGGTAAATTGCAAAAGGCTGGCAGATCGATGCAGGGATGCATGCAGCAAAGCATCAGCACTACCGGACAGCTAGCACGGTTGCGACAGTACTGCTAGATCCTAAACCAACGGTTCTGTGTCATCTTTCATGCTATCCTTGAAGATGGACTCACTATCCGTTTGCGGACCGCGTCCAGACGCTTCCAGAGACACGATACAGAACGGACAGTCAACACTATAACTCAAATGTCCGTCATTATCGCAACAACTTTCCGCCAAATAGCTAGCACGGTCGTTAGTTTCTTCCGTCAAACATGCGTGTATGTACTAATAAGCACTTGAAATAAAAGCCAAATAGCCTACTGCCATGTTAACTAGTGCCTTCCGTCAGGGAAAATACCCTTTGGAACAAGGTGGTAATCACACCTGATAACTGACTTTATTTTTAGAAAACTCAGAAAAATACAAAACGTTTCAAAAGTTTGCCCCAACAAACTTGAGATGTCGTTCCTGCCGTACAAAAATATTCTCTGACAATAGTGTGAACAGTACCTCATATATAGCGACAAATTTGGTTTTTTACGTCTACAACAACATGAAAGCCGTTTCTTCACGAAAGATTTTATATGACTTCAACAATAAATCTACTTTGTTCGCAAAGAATTTCAGATTTTTTCACTTTCTTACAAATTACTATTTTTTTAAAAAAAATCAGGTGTTATTATACCCGAGAGCCAAACGTCCCCGTCCCTTTCGCCGGCACCAAATAGCTTTCCGCCATGCTAACTAGGGCCTTCCGGCAAATGCATGTGTGTACTAAGCATTTGAAGAAGAAAAATGAAACAAGTGCTTCCACCAAACATGGTGTGAAACTATGTATGATGTGAACGGTGGGAGGTAAAACACTAGCATGTGTTGCACAGTGACGTTTAGGCTGAACTCCTCACTTTACGGTAGCGAGCTTACAAGCAGGGGCGGCGCCAGGGGTCTTCTTAGGTATTCGGTTGAATACCCAAGATTTTGACAAACCATTGAAATTTTATATAAAAGAAGCGATTTTTTTGCAAAACAGTGATGATTTGGGAAAAATGAATACCCTCCTCCAAAATGAATACTCACCCTCTAGAACCTGGCGCCGCCACTGCTTACAAGTCAGGCGCTCTATGTGGGATGATGCCAGGGAATGGTCACACATGTTTGGTGGAAACAACTGCGTGACCTGACCTTCCACCAATGTTTGACTATGTATGATGCGAAACGCCTTCATCTTTGATCAAACAACAACAACAACAACAAAAAAGAAGCAAAGCCCTTGGGTAGGTTATAGAACCTTCTCATACAGGTTTTTTGTTTTTGTTTTTGCGTTTCTTATTATTCTTTCATCATTTTTTTACTTTTTCTTTTAGTTTTTTATATTGCTTTTGGGTTTTCTAGTTTTCCTTTTATTTCGTGAACATTTTTTAAATTTGTAAACATTCTTAGAAACCATGAATATTTTCTGAATTCACAAACATGTTTTAGAAATGAATATTTTTAAATTTTGAACATTGTTTAAAATATGCAACATTTCTTTAAATTCAGGAACATTTTGCAAATTTGTGATGATTTCTTGAAATAAAGGAACAATTTTCCAATTCATGAACTGTTTTCAAATAAGTGAAAAATAGTGAATATTTATTGGAACAGGGGAAAAATTTCAGATTTGGTATCTTTTTTAAAATATGTTAACATTTTTAAAGATTTGGAAAATATTTTGGAATACGATTTAAAAAATCAATAACTTTTCAGCAAATTCTAGGAAGAAAATTCGTGAACAATCTTTGAAATTCATTAAAAAAATAAAGTCAAGAACATTTTTTGAAATCCAAAAACATTTTTCAAATTCAAAAGAATTTTAAATGCAAGATTTTTTTTGAAATTCAGAGCATCTTTTCAATTTGTAAACATTTCTTGAATTTTGAATCTTTTTTGAAATCTTGAAGAATTTTGGATTCGTGAACAATTTTGAAATTTTAAAAAAGAAATAAGAAAAAAAAACAAGGACACCCCGCTCCGCACTTGGGTCGGCCCGAAGTGCGCGCACGAGGAGTGGGGTGCGCCATTGCTTGCTTTCCGCAGGGAAACACGGAATAGGAGCTCCCAATGTGGCTCCCCTAAAACAATAGTAAATGTGGCTCCTCTCAAAAAAATGGTTAATGTGGCTTTCTCTCAAAAAAAAAGGTGTACGCTATGTATCACCCGGGTGATGTTTGGATCGGATCGACAGTCTTGGCAGCCTTTGGATGGCGCAAGTGAAAACTGTCTAATCTTCATCATCGTGAGCCGTAGCCATTTTCTACAAGGACCGTGTGGCGCTCGGGGTTTTGCAACACAAGGTGTATTATAGTCTGTTCTTGTCACCCATTGCGAGCATTGCAACATGGACCATGTTGTTGTCACCCATTGCAATATGGACCATGTTGTGACCACCTCCAGCTTGCATGACATTGCAAACAACATGGCGACGACGGCGATGATGCTTGCAACAAGCAACACTGATGGCAACAAGGGCTTGCATAATGGTGAGGGCAGGTTGGAGTTTCGCGACTAAGCCATGAAGTAAGCAATGACGTGTGGTCGTCTTTCCAACATGGGTGAGGGAGTTCTGGACTAAGGGCTCCTCGGGCGTCCGGACTATTGGACATGGGCCGGACTGATGGGCTATGAAGATACAAAACCGAAGATTCTCTCACCCGTGTCCGGATGGGACTCTCCTTGGCGTGGATGGCAAGCTTGGCGTTCGGATATGAAGATTCCTCTCTCTATAACCGACTTTGTACAATCCTAATCCCCTCCGGTGTCTATATAAACCGGAGGGTTTAGTCCGTAGAGACAATCATAATCATATAGGCTAGACTTCTAGGGTTTTAGCCATTACGATCTCATGGTAGATCAACTCTTGTAACCCCATACTCATCAATATTAATCAAGCAGGACGTATGGTGTTACCTCCATCAAGAGGGCCCGAACCTGGGTAAAACTTCGTGTCCCTTGTCTCCTGTTACCATCAACCTCAGACGCGCAATTTGGGACCCCCTACCCGAGATCCGCCGGTTTTGACACCGACAATGGGTCCGGTCAGGGAGGAAGGATCATCACCGGTGAGATCCCTAAGCTACAAGAGAGAGAGAGAGAGAGAGAAAAGAGAGAGAGTAAAGGGGATGGGTTGTGCTCATCTGAGAAGAACACGTTGTTGTAATTAGTTGTGGAAACTAGAGAATACCCCGTGCGATACTGCGGGAGTCCATTGCAATATATTTTAGTGATTTGCTTGTATGAAATGTGTGTGGTTGAATTAATAGTACTGAAGCTAAAAATTTGATATTATATATTATATTTGATTATTTTGTAGTCAAAATATTTTGAAAATAAGTGGCATAATATAGTGGAAAACTTTTCCTGATACATTTTGAGTGGGCCTTTGATGATGTGGCATATCTCGTGAGATGGGATTTGTGCATGGGATCAACTAATTGTAATGGGTGTACTACGCAACAAAAAATATGCTACACGATCACACCCACGAACACTATGAAGATGGCAGTAACAATCAAACTCACCGACGAGCAGAGTAGCGGAAGCAGTGAAGAGTCGGTGCAGCGCGGCGGTTCCCGCAACTAGGTTATAACCTCCTAGCCACAAGAATGTTCTCTGAGATGAGAATGGAAGTACACGACCCTTAGAGGTATCCACGCATTCCAAAGTAGTAATTCGGCGAGCTTCTATGTCTAGAAAGAAGAACTTCCAGAAAACTAGAGAGAGACAGAGCCTAGCGGCGCTTCTCGTCTAATTATGAGTCTAATTTTTTAAACCAATTAGATTGGTATTAGAGCCCGTCTAATTAGGAGCCTAAATACTTAGTCCAATTAGACCGGGAGAGCATGGAGATATGCAGGAGAGACCCCCTTTGGATTGATGCGCTGCAATAGAGAGCCCTCCACACACATATATACACACAAGTATATTCGTATACTATATGTAAGATATTTCAAACCAAGTTACACGAAAAATTTGTATGTGAGTCCGTAGTTCTATATACATCTTGAAACTACCTTCATATTGATACTTATAAAACAATATACTAAAAATAGTATATACTACCTAAAAAGTATGATATATATTACCCAAATATTCTTATATACTACATATTACACATACAAAATCTCAGTTTTAACAGATACTACATACAACATACAAAACTCACATGAGGTTAACTCCCCCTGGGTGATAGGAAACATTTGTTCTATATATATGTGTGTGAGGGAGGAGGGGGTGTCCCACTCCTCATCCAATTGGAACAAGGAGGAAAGGACTCCCCTCCCTTGCCCAATTCGGCCTAGCCCTTCCTTATGGAAGTGACACCCCCCAAGTGGGGCCCACTTGGATCCCTATGGGTGACCATCTCATGATGGTACTTCACAACTTTCTTCCATAGACAAAAAATCTGGGATTTACCAGTTATCTCTGAAACCCATTCTGAGACCCCCGAAAAACTTTCCATATATAGATTCAGACTTTCCGAAATTGTGTTATACCTTTCTGAAATTCCTGGAACCACCCAAAACAGTTTTGGAACTCTCCAAAACTCTTTCGGTGCTCATTTACTCATTTGTCGTTTCTCTGATAATCATGACTACTAGTCATTGAACGTGTGACCTACAAGTTCGAAAATAAACAGACATGACCCGAAACTCTTTCGAATCAATAGTTAACACCAGCATGTGGACACCCTTATTAACTCCTACATATTCATGATGATATCGAGCGAAATCTTTGTTTACTAATACCATTCCCTTTTCTTCACGATACATTTACAAGACCCAAGGTGAGATTATCAATATCCTTGTGATCAACTCCTTGGTCACTATACCGGTCATCCTCTTTACAGGTTTTGTTATCTTTATTAGTGTCCATGTTCCAGTATCCCTGTGATCTCCATCACATATGTCTAGCCAGATAATAATGGTACTATAACACCAAGTGGGCCTAGAGAGTATCTCTCTATCATCAGAGGAGCAAATCCCAGTCTTGAACTATCGATACCTAAGACATACATTTTTGGTATACTCGTAAGTCATCTTTATTCACATCCAATTATGAAGTGACATGAGGAGTAGTGGCTTTTCATAATGCAAAACTCATTATCGCATGTTGAATTCACAGGGGTGGTGGTTACTCTTTGGTCCATCTAGTATGCTCGTCAAAAAGCCATCTACTACGATCATGAAATCAAGCCCCCCTAGTCGACACATCTCTTTATTAAGAATTTTGTGTCTGAACTTAGTTTCTGTCTAAGGGCAAGCTAAGGATGACAACACTTGCAACACCAACCACCATGCGTCAACCATGGATTCGTCCACCTTTAGGGATCACCAAATTGAATGTTGATGTGGTTGTGGCAAGACATTCCTATAGAGGAGCTGCCGCGGTCATTTGCGTGGATGACCATGGACATTACTCGGGCTCTTCGTCAATCACTTTCAGAGAATCTCGGAAGCTCCAATTCTCGAAGCACTGCTTCTCCCGTTGGAGTTGTTGGATTTCCCCGAAGAGCAAGGGTGATGTAGCACATCAACAAAAAGTATTTCCCTTAGTTAAGAACCAAGGTTTTGATACGTCTCCGCCATATCTATAATTTTTGATTGTTTCATGCCAATATTATACAACTTTCACATATTTTTGGCAACTTTTTATATGATCTATTGGACTAACTTATTGATCCAGTGCCGAGTGACAATTCCTATTTTCTGCATGTTTTTTCTATCGCAGAGTATCCATATCAAACGAAGTCCAAATGCAATAAAATTTTACGGAGAATTATTTTGGAATATATGTGATTTTTGGGAGTTGGAATCACCGCAAACAGAGGCCCACACGGCCCACAAGACACCAGGGCGCCAGAGGAGCCTGGCTCGCGGTGGTGGGCTGTGCTCACCTTGTACGTCGGTTGGAGCTCTACTTCGGGCGCAAGGAAGCTTATATCCGGAAAAAAATCGTGTTAAAATCTCAGCGCACAGAGTTATGGATCTCCCGGAATATAAGAAACGGTTTTCGGCCAGATCTAGAGAACATGAAACAGAAGAGAACGGAGAGGGAGATCCAATCTCGGAGGGGCTCCCACCCCTCCACGGCCATGGAGGCCATGGACCAGAGGGGGAACTCTCCTCCCATCTAGGGGGGAGGCCAAGGAATAAGGAGGGGGGCTCTGTCCCCCTCTCTCCCGATGGCACCGGAGTGTCGCCGGGGCAATGATCGGGACGAAGATCTACATCAACAATCTTGCTATCGTCAGCACCAACTTTCTCCCCCTCTATGCAGCAGTGTAACACCTCTTCTCCCTGCTGTAATCTCTACTTAAACATGGTGCTCAACTCCATATATTTTTTCCCAATGATCTATGGTTATCCTATGATGTTTGAGTAGATCCATTTTGTCATGTGGGTTAATCGTGATTTTGGTTGGTATGATTGTATATTTTATTTATGGTGTTGTCCTATGGTGCCCTCCATTATCGTGCAAACGTGAGGGGCCCCCACTGTAGGGTGTTGCAATATGTTCATGGTTCTCTTATGGTGGGTTGTGAGAGTGACAGAAACTTAAACATGAGTAGGTGGGGTATGACGTATGAGAATAAGGAGGACTTGATACTTAATGCTATGGTTGGGTTTCACGACCTTAATGATCTTTAGTAGTTGCGGATGCTTGCTAGAGTTCCAATCATAAGTGCATATGATCCAAGTAGAGAAAGTATGTTAGCTCATGCCTCTCCCTCATATAAAGTTGCAAGAATGATTACCGGTACTTGTTATCGATTGCATAGGGACAAATAACTTTCTTGTTGACACAAACCATTTTACTGAACACCTAAATTTTATTATCTTGCAAAGTACTTCTAGTTTTGTTCTTGCAAAGTAGTTCTATCATCACTCCTACAAACTATTTTCATACTTGTTTCCGGTAAAGCAAACGTCAAGCGTGCGTAGAGTTGTATCGGTGGTCGATAGAACTTGAGGGAATATTTGTTCTACCTTTAGCTCCTCGTTGGGTTCGGCACTCTTATTTATCGAAAAAGGCTACAAACGATCCCCTATACTTGTGGGTTATTAGGTTTCATCAAACCAGTAGGAGTCTCCAAGCTAACCAGATAAGCAACACCTACACAGAAACAAAATAAATGCTTGCACCCAACTTTTCAAGGGGGTTGTCAATCCCCTCGTCTTGCTAGTTGCAAGGTTAAAGGTAAATAATGATAGATAGTGATATAGAAAAATGACACAAAAGTAAGAGTAAAAAAAGAGCAATTGAGAAACACAAGTATTAATAGAGAATGGACTCCGGGGCCATAGGTTCACTATTGGCAACACTGTCGAAAGCAGGTAATGGCATGGTAAATAAATTATTGTTGGGAATTGACAGATAAATAACATTCACAACTATGATCATTTATGGCATAATCTTGTATAGGCATCACGTTCTTGACAAGTAGACCGTAATCCAACTGCATCTACAACTATTACTCCACCGCAAAACCACTATATAGCATGCATCTCAAGGTATTAATTTAATGAAAAATAGAGTAACACAATCAGCGAGATGCCATAATGTAGACTAGAAGAAACCTAGCAATAAGATCAATCCCCGTTGTTTTATACTTAGTAGGAACAACACAGCACGTGTCTTCTCCCCATTTTGTCACTAGAATATAGATCATCGTGAGGTTGAACCCACTACTATCCACCACTCTCTCTAAAGAATTACCCATCTATCTTGGCCAAAGAAGACAAATCAATCGGAAAGTATACATTAATCAATCATACAACAAAGAAATTTCAAAAGATTCAATTATACTCAATGAACAATCTACTCACAACTTCACAAATCATCGGATTCCAACAAACACACCACAAGAATTACGTTGGATTAATCTTAGTGGAGATCATTATATTGAATATCCAAACGAGAGTGAGAATAAGTCATCTAGCTACTACTATGGACCCGTAGGTCCTGAAAGAACTACTCACACGTCATTACGGAGGTAACAAAGTTGATGAAGAGGCCTCCCGTGGTGGCTTCCCCCTCCGGAAGAGCAGCAGAACATGGCTGCACATGGGAATGCTTCAGAACAGAGGTTTGCGGTGGCAACAAAATTCTCTCATCTATCTCTCAGAGGGTTTCAGGAATTATGGAATTTATAGGCGGAGGAATTAGGTCAAATAGAGCAACTAGGGGCCCACAAGCCCAGGCGGCGCGGCCACCCACCTAGCCGCGGCACTTGCCCATGTGGCTGGCTGGTCGGTCCTCTCGTGGTCTCCCAAAGCTTCTAGGGTCCTTCATACTCCAGAAAAATCGTCAATTAGGACCCCGCTGCTTTTTAGGTCTTAAGGGATATTAAGACCTCCTTTTAATAGAGAACCGAAACAAAACATTAGCACTTAGTGTGTGACGCCCGGATAATCAAGCTATAGTGAACCTCTGCTAATGATGCCACGTCACCTTGGTTACTTTTGTTAAACTCGCGTTGGTTAAAAAACCCAGTTCAAATTTTAAAATAAAGTCAAATGAATAAAGTTTTCAGATGTCAAAACAAAAATGTTCGTTGGGTTGCAAATATTCACTAGCTAATTGTCATGTGGCAACCAACATCATTTGGCTCTCCCTTTAATCCCTAGGAAAATATAAGTGGCCCAGCATCATATTAATTGACCTATTCAATTTCTAAAAATTCTTGAACAATTCTGCTGGCTATAATTTTTTTATATGCAACACCACAATGTTGTTCTCGAATTGTGTGCCAAATTTCAAGTTTGACTAAATTCATTTTTGTCACTCAAATAAATACGAACAGTAGCTAACTGAAATACGTAAAAGGAAAAATAGAAAGTGGCCTAACTAATTGTGGTGCCACTGGGCCTTCTTCCTCTATTCATCAGAGCCGTCGTGGCCTCGCTCATGACGTCCATGGCCGGGGATGGCCACGTGCCACTCATCTGCCATGCCCCGAGCCGGATAAGGTCTCCGTCGAGCCCTTTCCTAACCCTAGCCCCCACACTTCATCCCCACCTCGCGGCGCTCTCTCTCCCCCACCATCCCGAGCACCATCGTCACCGTACGCGCTAAGATCCCGCGGCCACCGTCGTCTCCGCGCGCGCAGCTCGTGTCCATGAGCTCCGCCTCGTCCTCCCCTCCTTCTCCATCGAACCACGGGACCCGGAGCACTCCACAACGCCGGCGCCAGCATCGTCTTCCACCTTCGGATGCGCCGGAGCTCGCCGTCGATCCACGCAGCCCCGAGCACCTCGAGCCATCCCCGGGCCTTCTTTGCAACGACCGTGAGCCCCGATCCTCCTCCCTATCTCCCCGGCCTCTCCTCGTAGCCATAGCCACGCCGCCACTGCGCCATGCTCTGCCGTCCGTCGTGGTCGAGTGGGTGCGCCCGAACCCCGGGCTTTTGAACGCACCTCCCCGCGCGCCTTTTGTGCGCCCGTAGCTCATTCCCCGACGAGGCCCGAAGCCAACCGCCGCCCACGCTCACCGTCGGCGCTGCTCCGGCCAAGCCACCCTGCGTCTGCTTCTTCTGACCTCGCCGCGCTGCTTGCTGCTCCCTGCGCACATGTGCCCGCAGCCGCCTACTACCGGAACCCGCTTGCCCAGCCGGCTCCCTGCACGCGCCGCGAGCCGCCCGCACCTCCGGCTCCAGCCGCTGCCGCGCTCCTGGCCGCTGCCTCCTCGCCTCGCTGCCGCTCAGCGCCCGCGCGGCCTCAGCCCCGCGACGCCGCTGCCATCGCCGCCTCCTGCTACGGCCGCCCGCGCATGTGCCCGCTGCCGCTGCCTCCGCTTCACTGCACCACGGCCGCATCCGCCGTCGCACGCCCACGCCCGCGATGCTTCCTGCTTCTGGCGTCGCCGCGCCCGCATGGCCTGGCCGCCCCGCCGCTCCTTGCGTCGCCGCCCGCAGCCTTGGCCCCTGCTGAGCCCAGCCCCACCTGTTTCCCGTTGTGGCCGCCGGCCGACTCCCGCCGCTGCCGGCGCAACTGGGCCCCGCACCCCCGCTACGTGGCCTCAGGCACGGGCGCCCACGCTCACGCCCAGCGCACGTCACCCGCCCCACTAAGGCCCCTAGTGGGCCACTGACCACTGGGCCAACCCCCATTTTTCCTAAAAAAAATTATTTTAAAAATAATATAATTAATTAGGTAATTAATTAAGTTAATTAACCTTGCTTAATTAGTCTAATCAACTAATTTAGTTAATTCAACCATGTTAGTTTAGTTAAGTCAATGATAGGTGGGTCCCTCGCGTCAGTCTGACCAGTCAACTGGCTGGTTGACTACTGACATCAGGATGATGTCATGCTGATGCAGTATTAACTTTTTAGTTAATAATAATTCCAGAATATTGCTAAAACTTTGAAAATTCATAGTAAATTATGCGTAACTCCGATGAAAAAGTTTTATACACGAAAGTTGCTTAGAAAAATATGATGAATCCGAATACACGGTCCGTTTGTCCGCCACACATCTCTAGCATAGCAAACATCAAATTTTTCCCCTCCGGTTCGTCTGTCCAAAAATGCCAAACTTCGGGAAAGCATTCCCGGATGTTATCCCCTTCGCCGGTAATGTATAGCACCTCGTTAGAACACGTCTAGCTCCGCCTGTTGTCCTATTATGCACTTGCTTGCTATGTATTTACTGTTTCTCTCCCCTCTTCTCTTCAGTAGACCCCGTGACGGCTCCCGATGTCACTGTGATCGACTACGTCACCGACGACCCCTCCTTCTTGTCTGAGCAACTGATACGTCTCCAACGTATCTATAATTTTTGATTGCTCCATACTATATTATCTACTGTTTTGGATATTATTGGGCTTTATTATACACTTTTATATTATTTTTGGGACTAACCTAATAACTAGAGGCCCAGCCCAAAATTATAGTCTTTTGCCTATTTTAGGGTTTCGAAGAAAAGGAATATCAAACGGAATGAAACCTTCGGGAACGTGATTTTTGGAACGAACAAGACCCAGGAGACTTGGACCCTACGTCAAGCAACCAACAGGGAGGCCACGAGGTAGGGGGGCACGCCTACCCCCCAGGCGCGCCCTCCACCCTCGTGGGCCCCCTGTTACTCCACCGACGTACTTCTTCCTCCTATATATACCTACGTACCCCCAAACGATCAGATACAGAGCCAAAACCCTAATTCCACCACAGTAACTTTCTGTATCCACGAGATCCCATCTTGGGGCCTGTTCCGGAGCTCCACCAAGGGGGCATCGATCACGGAGGGCTTCTACATCAACACCATAGCCTCTTCGATGAAGTGTGAGTAGTTTACCTCAGACCTACGGCTCCATAGTTATTAGCTAGATGGCTTCTTCTCTCTTTTTGGATCTCAATACAAAGTTCTCCCCCTCTCTTGTGGAGATCTATTCGATGTAATCTTCTTTTGCGGTGTGTTTGTTGAGACCGATGAATTGTGGGTTTATGATCAAGTTTATCTATGAACAATATTTGAATTTTCTCTGAATTCTTTTATGTATGATTGGTTATCTTTGCAAGTCTCTTCGAATTATCAGTTTGGTTTGGCCTACTAGATTGATCTTTCTTGCAATGGGAGAAGTGCTTAGCTTTGGGTTCAATCTTGCGGTGTCCTTTCCCAGTGGCAGTAGGGGCAGCAAGGCACGTATTGTATTGTTGCCATCGAGGATAACAAGATGGGGTTTTACCATATTGCATGAATTTATCCCTCTACATCATGTCATCTTGCTTAAGGCGTTACTCTATTCTTATGAACTTAATACTCTAGATGCATGCTGGATAGCGGTCGATGTGTGGAGTAATAGTAGTAGATGCAGGCAGGAGTCGGTCTACTTGTCTTGCACGTGATGCCTATATACATGATCATACCTAGTTATTCTCATAACTATGCTCAATTCTATCAATTGCTCAACAGTAATTTGTTCACCCACCGTAAAATACCTATACTCTTGAGAGAAGCCACTAGTGAAACCTATGGCCCCCGGGTCTATCTTCATCATATTAATCTTCCAATACTTAGTTATTTTCATTGCTTTTATTTTACTTTGCATCTTTATCATAAAAATACCAAAAATATTATCTTATCATATCTATCAGATCTCACTCTCGTAAGTGACCGTGTAGGGATTGACAACCCCTTATCGCGTTGGTTGCGAGGATTTATTTGTTTTGTGTAGGTGCGAGGGACTCGCGCATAGCCTCCTACTGGATTGATATATTGGTTCTCAAAAACTGAGGGAAATACTTACGCTACTTTGCTGCACCACCCTTTCCTCTTCAAGGGAAAACCAACACAAGTGCTCAAGAGGTAGCAAGAAGGATTTCTGGCGCCGTTGTCGGGGAGGTCTACGCAAAAGTCAAACATATCAAGTACCCATCACAAACCCTTATCTCCCGCATTACATTATTTGCCATTTGCCTCTCATTTTTCTCTCCCCCACTTCATCCTTGCCGTTTTATTCGCCCTTTCTCTATCCTCCCTTTCTTTCTCTATTTGCCTCTTTTTGCCCGTTCCCCGTTTGCTTGTCGTTATGGCGAGTCCTCTATCTTCTTCATTGTCTCCCGAGAATGAAGTTCTAAATTTTAAGCAAAGGGAGGGAGAAAATCTAAAAGACGCTTGGTATAGAATTTGCAATGCTCGAAATAGATCTACCAGGAAGCAATCTACTTCCATTCTTCTTTGCAATTTTTATGTAGGCGTTACTCCTTGGAACAAATATATCCTTGATACCACTACCGGAGGGAACTTCTTGGGTAGCCATACTTTTGATTTTTACAATGCTATGATAGATTTGTTTGGCTCACCACCTCTTTTGGTTAATGGAACTGTGTTAACTTTGGAGAATGTAATACAAAAACTTGAAATTATTGAAAATAAAGTTGCTACCGTTGAGTTAATTGAAAATTTCGGTAAAAAGATGCACAACCAAATTACCCAATATGGATCTAAAGTAGGAGTAACTTTGAAAAATATTAAAGAGAAGGAACCTATAGTTAATGAAAGAATAAATCATGATTCCATTAGAATCGATAAACTTGAGGGTATCATTACCAACTTGGGAACCGCTTTTTCTTCTGTAAAGAATACTCCAAGTCCTCCAACAAAAATTGCCAAGATTATGTATGTTCCTAAAAGTAAAGGTGAATCCTCTAGCAAAGAAACTGTGGATCTCAAATCTATAAGTGTTCACCCTAATCTTTTTGCTATCATTAAGGAACCATTTGCTGCCAATGATTTTTTAGATCTTGTGCCTAAAATTTTGATAATCAATAAAAGGAAAGAAATTCCTAAGGACGGTAGATGCCTCATTGAAGAATTACCTATCAAAGATGGCAATACCTAGATCTATCCTTGCTTTTTATGCCTAGCTAGGGGCGTTAAACGATAGCGCTTGTTGGGAGGCAACCCAATTTTATTTTTATTCCTTGCTTTTTGCTCCTGTTTAGTAATAAATAATTTACCTAGCCTCTATTTTGGTTGTGTTTTTGTGTTTAATTAGTGTTTATGCCAAGTAGAACCGTTGGGAAGACTTGGGGAAAGTCTTGTTAATCTTGCTGTAAAAAACAAAAACCCTAGCGCTCACGAGAACTGCTGCCATTTTTGTTTGGAAAGTGATATTTAGTTAATTATTTTTCAGATGATTAATAGATAAATTCCTCACGTCCAGCAGTTTATTTTAGAATTTTTGGGGTTCCAGATCTTGCGCTAGCTACAGATTACTACAGACTGTTCTGTTTTTGACAGATTCTATTTTTCATGTGTTGTTTGCTTATTTTGATGAATCTATGGCTAGTAAAATAGTTTATAAACCATAGAAAAGTTGGAATATAGTAGGTTCAACACCAATATAACTAAATAATGAGTTCATTACAGTACCTTGAAGTGGTCTTTTGTTTTCTTTCGCTAACGGAGCTCACGAGATTTTCTACTTTAAGTTTTGTGTTGTGAAGTTTTCAAGTTTTAGGTAAAGATTTGATGGATTATGGAACAAGGAGTGTAAAGGGCCTAAGCTTGGGGATTACCATGGCACCGCCAAGATAATCTAAGGACACCTAAAAGCCTAACCTTGGGGATGCCCCGGAAGGCATCCCCTCTTTCATCTACTTCTATCGGTAACTTTACTTGGAGCTATATTTTTATTCACCACATGATATGTGTTTTGCTTGGAGCGTCTTGTATGCTTTGAGTCTTTATTTGTTAGTTTACCACAATCATCCTTTCTGTACACACCTTTTGAGAGAGACACACATGATTCAGAAATTATTAGAATACTCTATGTGCTTCACTTATATCTTTTGAGTTATATAGTTTTGCTCTAGTACTTCACTTATATCTTTTAGAGCACGGTGGTGGATTTGTTTTATAGAAACTATTGATCTCTCATGCTTCACTTATATTATTTTGAGAGTCTTAAATAGCATGGTAATTTGCTTAAATAATCCTAATATGCTAGGTATACAAGATTAATAATAAAATTCTCTTATGAGTGTGTTGAACACTATGAGAAGTTTGATACTTGATAATTGTTTTGAGATATGGAGATGGTGATATTAGAGTCATGCTAGTTGAGTAGTTGTGAATTTGAGAAATACTTGTGTTAAAGTTTGTGATTCCTGTAGCATGCACGTATGGTGAACCGTTATGTGATGAAGTCGGAGCAAGATTTATTTATTGATTGTCTTCCTTATGAGTGGCGGTCGGGGACGAGCGATGGTCTTTTCCTACCAATCTATCCCCCTAGGAGCATGCGCGTAATACTTTTCTTCGATAACTTGTAAATTTTTGCAATAAGTATATGAGTTCTTTATGACTAATGTTGAGTCCATGGATCATACGCACTCTCACCCTTCCACCATTGCTAGCCTCTCTAATACCGTGCACCTTTCGCCGGTTTCATACACCCACCATATACCTTCGTCAAAACAGCCACCATACCTACCTATCATGGCATTTCCATAGCCATTCCGAGATATATTGCCATGCAACTTTCCACCGTTCTGTTTACTATGACACGCTCCATCATTGTCATATTGCTTCGCATGATCATGTAGTTGACATTGTATTTGTGGCACAGCCACCGTTCATAATTCTTTCATACATGTCACTCATGAGTCATTGCATATCCCGGTACACCGCCGGAGGCATTCATATAGAGTCATATCTTGTTCTAAGTATCGAGTAGTAATTCTTTAGTTGTAAGAAAATAAAAGTGTGATGATCATCATTATTAGAGCATTGTCCCAAGTGAGGAAATGATGATGGAGACTATGATTCCCCCACAAGTCGGGATGAGACTCTGGACGAAAAAAAAGAGGCCATAAAAAAAGAGAAAAGGCCCATATATATATGAGAGAGAGAGAGAGAGAGAAAGAGAGAAGGGACAATGCTACTATCCTTTTACCACACTTGTGCTTCAAAGTAGCACCATGATCTTCATAGTAGAGAGTCTCCTTTGTTATCACCTTCATATACTAGTGGGAAATTTTCATTATAGAACTTGGCTTGTATATTCCAATGATGGGCTTCCTCAAAATGCCGTAGGTCTTCGTGACCAAGCAAGTTGGATGCACACCCACTTAGTTTCTTATTGAGCTTTCATATACTTATAGCTCTAGTGCATCCGTTGCATGGCAATCCCTACTCACTCACATTGATATATATTGATGGGCATCTCCATAGCCCGTTGATATGCCTAGGCGATGTGAGACTATCTTCTCCTTTTTGTCTCCTCCACAACCACCATTCTATTCCACCTAAAGTGCTATGTCCATAGCTCTCGCTTATGTATTGCGTGAAGATTGAAATTTTTTTGAGAATGTCAAAAAGTATGAAACAATTGCTTGGCTTGTCATCGGGGTTGTGCATGATTTAAATACTTTGTGTGGTGATGATAGAGCATAGCCAAACTATATGATTTTGTAGGGATAACTTTCTTTGGCCATGTTATTTTGAAGAGACATAATTGCTTAGTTAGTATGCTTGAAGTATCATTATTTCTATGTCAATATTGAACTTTTGTCTTGAATCTTTCGGATCTGAATATTCATACCACAATTAAGAAGAATTACATTGAAAATATGCCAAGTAGAATTCCACATCAAAAATTCTGTTTTTATCATTTACCTACTCGAGGACGAGCAGGAATTAAGCTTGGGGATACTTGATACGTCTCCAACGTATCTATAATTTTTGATTGCTCCATGCTATATTATCTATTGTTTTGGACATTATTGGGCTTTATTATACACTTTTATATTATTTTTGGGACTAACCTACTAACCGGAGGCCCAGCCCAGAATTGTTGTTTTTTTGCCTATTTTAGGGTTTCGAAGAAAAGGAATATCAAACGGAGTCCAAACGGAATGAAACCTTCGGGAACGTGATTTTTGGAACGAACAAGACCCAAGAGACTTGGACCCTATGTCACGCAACCAACAGGGAGGCCACGAGGTAGGGGGCGCACCTCCCCCCAGGCACGCCCTCCACCCTCGTGGGCCCCCTGTTGCTCCATCGACGTACTTCTTCCTCCTATATATATACCTACGTACCCCCAAACGATCAGATACGGAGCCAAAAACCTAATTCCACCGCCGTAACTTTTTGTATCCACGAGATCCCATCTTGGGACCTGTTCCGGAGCTCCGCCGGAGGGGGCATCGATCACGGAGGGCTTCTACATCAAGACCATAGCCTCTCCGATGAAGTGTGAGTAGATAAACTTGATCATAAACAATTGCTAATAACTATGGATAACAAGATGGTTTTTTTATCATGTTGCATGAATTTATCCCTCTACATCATGTCATCTTGCTTAAGGCGTTACTCTGTTCTTATGAACTTAATACTCTAGATGCATGCTGGATAGCGGTCGATGTGTGGAGTAATAGTAGTAGATGCAGGCAGGAGTCGGTCTACTTGTCTTGGACGTGATGCCTATATAAATGATCATACCTAGATATTCTCATAACTATGCTCAATTCTGTCAATTGCTCAACAGTAATTTGTTCACCCACCATAAAATACCTATGCTCTTGAGAGAAGCCACTAGTGAAACCTATGGCCCCTAGGTCTATCTTCATCATATTAATCTTCCAATACTTAGTTATTTTCATTGCTTTTATTTTACTTTGCATCTTTATCATTGAAATACCAAAAATATTATCTTATCATATCTATCAGATCTCACTCTCGTAAATGACCGTGTAGGGATTGACAACCCCTTATCGCGTTGGTTGCGAGGATTTATTTGTTTGTGTACGTGCGAGGGACTCACGTGTAGCCTCCTACTAGATTGATACCTTGGTTCTCAAAAACTGAGGGAAATACTTACGCTACTTTGCTGCACCACCCTTTCCTCTTCAAGGGAAAACCAACGCAAGGACTCAAGAGGTAGCAGCAACCAGGCAAGCCCCCCTTTGATCATCCCGATATCGCCCATTTCCATTCTCTCATGCTTGCATTAGATTTTGCTTTTATTATTGATTGCTCCTATTCTGATGCATAGCCTGCTTTTGTAACCTGCTTAATGTTACCTATCTGCTTATCCTAAACTATTTAGTATAGGTTGGTTAGTGATCCATCAGTGACCCCACCTTGTCCTTGTTGCCCCTGCTTCATCATCGACGACTCGATCATCGTGATCGACGACCAGAGCCCAACACCCCACATCACATCACACCCCTATTGTTGCTCGACTCTATAGAGCTACTATCGAGTGCTGAGGGTGATACCTCATAACGCACTCCTGATGATAACTCTGTAGTGTAGCTATTCAGTCGTGGTCATCGAGGGTGATTCCTCCTTGACCACTCCCGATACGACTCTGTCGTGCAACCCCTCAAGTGTGAACCTCGAGGGTGGTTCCTATTACGTTCACCTTGATGATTACATCGAGTGGAATCCACCAAGGGTGATTCCTCGGGTTTTCCTCCTTGATGTTTGGACACACGGTTACTTTAACTTTACTTGAGACCATTATTGAAGTCGGGTCGGCCCTGAGGGGTACCCACGAGTTGATGTGAAAGTCGGGCGGACCCGTAGAGCACCCGCGAGTTTTCTACGTGGCACGGCCGGGCATTTTGGGCCCTTGCCATAAGTCCACGAGACGGGGCAACAGGGTCACATTATCATGAGTCTCTGCTCGTCTCCGCGAGCCCCCAATGCACTAACAGGTTTGGGTATTTGTTCTGAGTTGGCCTCTGGCCTTTACGCACTAACCACCACACGAGAATAGATATGGACCTCGACGTCGCAGTATCAGCCGAAGCTTTGTCAGATGTCCAGTTCAGCATTGCGGCACGATCAGATCGTGCTGGCCATCCGAGGCGGTGCTGGTAGCCACCCTGCTCGCACGACCCGGAGTGCAACGAGCGATGGGCCTAAGACCCCGGAGTGCTTAGGATGTAGACCGGCGGGGACCTCCATGCTGAGCCTAGGTAGGGCTGCGACGTGTTGATCTTCCGAGGCCGGGCATTGACCCCAAAAAGGTGTGTCTGGCCAGAGTAATCAAGCGTGTTGGGTAACGTGGTGCACCCCTGCAGGGAAAGTTATCTATTCGAATATCGTGTCCACGGTAATGGACGTTCAGACTTGTATCCTGATCTTATATAACTAGAAATGGATACTTGAGACAAGTGATGGATATGTGGCTCTGGGGTTGCTTTCTCGCAGGGAGTCGAGGAAGGATCCCTGGGCGTTAATGTTACAACATGCTTGTTAATTAAACTGCTATTCTTTACTCTTCTACATGCTGCAAGATGCTTGGAGCTGCTTGAAGATGCAAGTCTTCGATAGGCTAGGCCTTCCCTCTATTCTGGCATTCTGCAGTTCAGTCCAAAGATACATATGATGTCTACTATGCAACTTTATTCTTGTAGACACGTGTTGGGCCTCCAAGCACAGAGTTTTGTAGGACAGTAGCAATTTTCCCTCAAGTGTGTAGGGGCCGGATTTCCGGGGCATAAATCCCAGTAAACGACCCTTGTGTCATCACCAGCCCCAGGATTACTGTTGCTGGTGGACATCTCCTTGATATAGAATTCCGAGAAATTACAAGGATTTGAGTACAAGACCTTTGATACGTCTCCATCGTATCTACTTTTCCAAACACTTTTGCCCTTGTTTTGGACTCTAACTTGCATGATTTGAATGGAACTAACCCGGACTGACGCTGTTTTCAGCAGAATTGCCATGGTGTTATTTATGTGCAGAAACAAAAGTTCTCAGAATGACCTGAAACTCCATGGAGCGTATTTTTGGAAATAATAAAAAATACTGGCAAAAGATCAAGGCCAGGGGGCCCACACCCTAGCCACGAGGGTGGGGGCGCGCCCCCCTACCTCGTGCCCCCCTGGAGCTCCTCCGACCTCAACTCCAACTCTATATATTCGTGTTCGGAGAGAAACAAATCAAGGAGAAACATTCATCGCGTTTTACGATACGGAGCCGCTGCCAAGCCCTAAACTCTCTCGGGAGGGATGATCTGGAGTCCGTTTGGGGCTACGGAGAGGGGAATCCGTCGCCATCGTCATCATCAACCATCCTCCATCACCAATTTCATGATGCTCACCGCCGTGCGTGAGTAATTCCATCGTAGGCTTGCTGGACGGTGATGGGTTGGATGAGATTTATCATGTAATCGAGTTAGTTTTGTTAGGGTTTGATCCATAGTATCCACTATGTTCTGAGATTGATGTTGCTATGACTTTGCTATGCTTAATGCTTGTCACTAGTGCCCGAGTGCCATGATTTCAGATCTGAACCTATTATGTTTTCATCAATATATGAGAGTTCTTGATACTATCTTGCAAGTCTATAGTCACCTACTATGTGTTATGATCCGGCAACCCCGAAGTGACAATAATCAGGACCACTTCCGGTGATGACCGTAGTTTGAGAGTTCATGTATTCACTATGTGTTAATGCTTTGGTCCGGTACTCTATTAAAAGGAGGCCTTAATATCCCTTTGTTTCTGCTAGGACCCCTCTGCCACGGGAGGGTAGGACAAAAGATGTCATGCAAGTTCTTTTCCATAAGCACGTATGACTATATTCGGAATACATGCCTACATTACATTGATGAATTGGAGCTAGTTCTATATCACCCTAGGTTATGGCTGTTACATGATGAACCGCATCCGGCATAATTCTCTATCACCAATCCATCGCCTACGAGCTTTCAATCTGATAACCACGAAATCTCAAAGGGAAAAACTCAATTCATCACAACAAGATTGAGAGGGGAAAACACCATATAATCCGACTATATTAACAAAGCCCCCGATACATCAAGATTGTGCCATCAAGAACACGAGAGAGAAAGAGAGAGAGAGACATTAAACACATAGCTACTGGTAAAAACCCTCAGCCCGAGGGTGGACTACTCCCTCCTCATCGTGGTGGCCACCGGGATGATGAAGATGGCCACCGGAGGTGATTCCCCCCTCCGGCAGGGTGCCGAAACGGGTCTAGATTTGTTTCCGGTGGCTACGGAGCCCTGCGGTGTGGGAACTTCTGATCTAGGTTAACCTCGAGGGGTTTCAGAATATTTGGGAATTTATAGTGCAAAGAAGGGGTACGGGAGGCCACCGAGGTGGGCACAACTCACCTGGGCGCGCCAGGGGGACCTAGCGCGCCCTGGTGGGTTGTGCCCCCCTCGGGGCACCCCCCAGGTGCTGCTTTGGCCCATCGGGAGTCTTCTGGCCCATAAAAAATCCACAAAAAGTTTCGCGGTGTTTGGTCTCCGTTTGATATTGATTTCCTGCGATGTGAAAAACAAGCAAAAAACTGCAACTGGCACTTGGCACTGGGTCAATAGGTTAGTCCCAAAAAATGATATAAATTTGCTATGGAGTGATTGTAAAACATCCAAAAATGATAATATATTGGCACGAATACTTCATAAATTATAGATACGCTGGAGACGTATCAGCATCCCCAAGCTTAATTCTTACTCGTCCTCGAGTAGGTAAATGATAAAAAATAATTTATGAAGTATGAATGCTAGCAAAGTGCACAAGTTTGATCAATGATAATTTCAATCACTTTTCCTAGCATCATAACAACAATTCTTTCTTATGAAACTTCTCATGTTATAGTGGCAACCAATTCACATGTTAAGGTTCAAACAATGAATTCTCTTGAAACTCAACAGCCTATGTTCTTAGTCACCAAGCAATTGCAATTCAACTTATTCAACAGAGTTTAAGTAAGAGCTCCACATACTCAACCATCATATGGTCTTCTATGATTGCTAACACTCACCTTGTACACATGAGCAAAACGTTTCAACCAGACACATAGAAAGATAGGGACTTAAAATTTCGCCTCCCAACGTATTCACCTCAAGGGTGATGTCAACAATAATAACTCATGCTACCCATATTCAAATGGACATATGTGCCTAGATCTTTCCTCACCACATGATGCTTACCAAAAGAGAAAATAAAAAGGAATAGAGAGGAATACTTTGACTCTTTGCATAAAAGTAAATGCTGAAAAGTAAAAGATAAGCCCTTCGCAGAGGGAAGTAGGGATTTGTAGAGGTGCCAGAGCTCAAAGTGAAAATTGAGAGATAAAAACATTTTGAGAGGTGTATCCATCCCACCAACGAAAACGACTTAGAGTTCCCAATACTTTCCATGATTAGATATATCATAGGTGGTTCCCAAACAGAAAATAAAGTTTATTCCTTTTTCCACCATACTTTCACTTTCCATGGCTAACCGTATCCATGGGTGCCCTCCATACCAACACTTTCCAAGGAATTTATTATTTGACAACATAAAATAAATTCATTTTTTTTGCATTTCGGGACTGGGCATCCCTAATACCTTTGCCTTACTCTTGTGCAATGACAAGTGAATAAACACTCATCTTGAGAATAACACATCTAGCATGGAAAATATTAGCCACCCCTCACAGCTCCGCGAGCGAAACAAACACACAAAAGAGAAGTTTATTTTGAAAATTAGAGATGGCACATGCAAATTTTCTTAGAACGGCAAAAGAATACCGCATATAGGTAGATATAGTGGACTCATGAAAATAAGATTTGGGTTTAAGGGTGTTTGGATGCACATGTAGTATCTCTACTTGGTGCGGAATTTTTGGCTAGCAAAGATGGGGGGAAGCACCACATGTTGAAGGATCTATGAGAATATAACTTCTATGTGAATATGAACAAACATAAATCATTACGTTGTCTTCCTTGTCCAACATCAACAATTTTGGCATATAATATTTTGATGGGGGCTCACAATCACAATTTTTTTCCATGATAGTGTATTTGCATGTGAAAGTCTCTTCCTTATACTAATTATTCGTGAATTGCTTGTATGACCAATATTGTGATTGCAAAGCCTCAAAAGATTTCACTTTCTAAACCCGATGTGACGCTACCACTAGGCATGATATGGTTTCAACTTCATGAAATTCAATTTATTCAACAATTTACTCATAGGATATAAGTGAAGCACAAGAGTAAATGACATAGAAAAGAGCTTCATTGACGGGATGTGAATGCCGCTTACTTAGCTTCCCTAGCAACTATTTGAGGACTCTATTTTATTTAAAAACTTTCAGATCTAAGTGTCTTATTAAAAAAGCAAGAAAAATGAAAATAATTTGACATTCTAAGAATAGCACAACTCATGTGAAGAAGCAAAACCTTAGGCTCAACCGATACTAACCGATAATTGTTGAAGAAGAAAGGTGGGATGCCTACCGGGGCATCCCCAAGCTTAGATGCTTGAGACTTCTTGAAATATTATCTTGGGATGCCTTGGGCATCCCCAAGCTTGATATTTTGTGTCTCCTTAATTCCTCTCATATAACGGTATTCCTAAATCTCAAAAGCTTCATCCACACAAAACTCAACAAGAACTCGTGAGATAAGTTAGTATAAACCAATGCAAAAACCTTATCATTCTCCACTGTAGCAAATAACTAAAATTATTATTGAACATTGCATACTAAATTCCTCTGCATATTTAGTACTCCTATCCTCAAATAGAATCATTAAACAAGCAAACATATGCAAACAACGCAAACATAACAGCAATTTGCCAAAAACAATATAGTCTGTAAAGAATGCAAGAGTATCAATACTTATCCTACTCCAAACATTATGAAAATTTACCACACTGTAGAAAATTTATCAGAGCTCATTTTGCAAAAAGTTACAACATTTTATCACATTCTGAATTTTCTAGGGAATTTTTGCAACAGCGGTAAACTTCCTGTTTTCAAACAGCAACATGTATACTTGCAAAATAAGCACGTCAAAGGCTATCATTGCCACTTCTATTGAAATAAAATGTGCAAAACATTATGATAAATAACAGCAAGCAAATCCTAACAAAATAAATTGACGCTCCAAGCAAAACTCATATCATGTGACAAATGAAAACATAGCTCCAAGTGAGATTACCGATAATGTTGGAGACGAAAGAGGGGATGCCTTCCGGGGCATCCCCAAGCTTAGTTGCTTGGATATTCCTTGAATATTACCTTGGGGTGCCTTGGGAATCCCCAAGATTAGGGTCTTGTCACTCCTTATTCTCCTCATATCGACATCTCACCCAAAACTTGAAAACTTCAATCACACAAAACTTAACGGAACTTTGTGAGATACGTTAGTATGATAAAGAGCAAACCATTCCACTTTTGGTACTGCCAAAGACAAGATTCATAATTGATTCCACACAATTCCTACTGTAGCATATCATTTCCATAATTTATATTGAGCAATATAAGCCATAGAAACTAGAAAACAAGCAAACTATGCATTGAAAACAGAATCTGTCAAAAACAGAACAGTTTGTAGTAATCTGTACTCAAACCATACTTATTCTACTCCAAAAATTCTGAAAAATTAGGACAACCTTAGAAATTTGTATATTAATATTATTCAAAAAGAATCAGTATTTATCACGCTTCTGTTAAAAACTAGAATTATTTTCGTGAGAGCAAAAGTTTCTGTTTTTCAGCAAGATCAAATCAACTATCACCCAAGAAGATCCTAAAGGCTTTACTTGGCACTTTATTGAAACAAAAGCAATAAAACATGATTACTACAGTATCATAATCATTTGAACACAAAAAAAGTAGGTAAAACTGTTGGATTTTCTCCCAACAAGTGCTTTTGTTTTATGCCTTTTAAGCTAGGCATCATGAGTTCAATGATGCTCACACAAAAGATAAGAATTGAAACACAAAGAGAGCATCATGAAGCATATGACTAGCACATTTAAGTCTAACCCACTTCCTATGCATAGGTATTTTGTGACCAAACAACTTATGGGAACAAGAATCAACTAGCATAGGAAGGCAAAACAAGCATAACTTCAAAATTTTCAACACATAGAGAGAGGAAACTTGATATAATTGAGATATGTAAAAGCATTTGGTCCTCTCTCATAATAATTTTCAGTAGCATAATGAATGAATTCAACAATATAACTATCATATAATGCATTCTTTTCATGATCCACAAGCATAGAACATTATTTTGTCTCCACATAAGCAAATTTATTCTCATGCATAGTAGTGGGAGCAAACTCAACAAAATAGCTATCATGTGATTGAAAATTAAAATCATGATGAAAAGTTTCATGGTTATCATTATTCAATATAGCATACATGTCATCACCATAATCATCATATATAGGAGGCATGCTTTCATCATAATCAATTTTCTCATCAAAACATGGAAGACTAAAAATATCATCTTCATCAAATATAGCATCCCCAAGCTTATGATATGCAATCATGGTCATCATTCAAATACTTTGTGCCAAACATTTTATTGACTTCTTCTTCTACCAATTGAGAACAATTTTCTGAACCATCATTTTCAAGAAAGATATTATAAAGATGATCAATAATATGATGCAACCTCAATTGCATTTTTTGTAGTTTTCTTTTTATAAACCAAACTAGTGATAAACAAGAAATTAAAAGATTCAATTGCAAGATCTGAAGATATACCTTCAAGCACTCACTTCCCCGACAACGGCGCCTGAAAAGAGCTTGATGTCTACTACGCAACTTTATTCTTGTAGACACGTGTTGGGCCTCCAAGCGCAGAGTTCTGTAGGACAGTAGCAATTTTCCCTCAAGTGATGACCTAAGGTTTATCAATCCGTGAGAGGTGTAGGATGAAGATGGTCTCTCTCGAATGACCCTGCAACCAAATACAAGAAATCTCTTGTGTCCCCAACACACCCAATACCATGGCAAATTGTATAGGTGCACTAGTTCGGTGAAGAGATGGTGATAAAAGTGTAATATTGATGGTAGAATATATTTTTATAATCTAAAAAAATAAAAACAGCAAGGTAGCAAATAGTAAACATGCACAAACACGGTATTGCAATGCTTAAAAATGAGGCCTAGGGTCCGTACTTTCGCTAGTGCAATCTCTCAACAATGCTAACATAGTTGGATCATATGATTATCCCTCAAAGTGTAACGAAGAATCACTCCTGAGTTCCTATTAGCGGAGAACAAAAGATAGGAATTGTTTGTAGGGTATTAAACCACATCAAAGCTATTTTTACCGTTCGATCTATTCAAGAGTTCGTACTAAAATAACGCAAAGCTATTTTTTCCGTTCGATCTTGAAGGAAATATGCCCTAGAGGCAATAATAAAGTTATTATTTATTTCCTTATTTCATGATAAATGTTTATTATTCATGCTAGAATTGTATTAGTCGGAAACATAATACATGTGTGAATACATAGACAAACAGAGTGTCACTAGTATGCCTCTACTTGACTAGCTCGTTAATCAAAGATGGTTATGTTTCCTAACCATGAACGAAGTGTTGTTATTTGATTAACGAGGTCACATCATTAGTTGAATGATCTGATTGACATGACCCATTCCATTAGCTTAGCACCCGATCGTTTAGTATGTTGCTATTGCTTTCTTCATGACTTATACATGTTCCTATGACTATGAGATTATGCAACTCCCGTTTACCGGAGGAACACTTTGGGTGCTACCAAACGTCACAACGTAACTGGGTGATTATAAAGGAGCATTACAGGTGTCTCCAAAGGTAGATGTTGGGTTGGCGTATTTCGAGATTAGGATTTGTCACTCCGATTGTCGGAGAGGTATCTCTGGGCCCTCTCGGTAATACACATCACATAAGCCTTGCAAGCATTACAACTAATATGTTAGTTGTGAGATGATGTATTACGGAATGAGTAAAGAGACTTGCCGGTAACGAGATTGAACTAGGTATTGGATACCGACGATCGAATCTCGGGCAAGTAACATACCGATGACAAAGGGAACAACGTATGTTGTTATGCGGTCTGACCGATAAAGATCTTCGTAGAATATGTAGGAGCCAATATGGGCATCCAGGTCCTGCTATTGGTTATTGGCCGGAGACATGTCTCGGTCATGTCTACATTGTTCTCGAACCCGTAGGGTCCGCACGCTTAAGGTTACGATGACAGTTACATTATGAGTTTATGCATTTTGATGTACCGAAGGTTGTTCGGAGTCCCGGATGTGATCACGGACATGACGAGGAGTCTCGAAATGGTCGAGACGTAAAGATTGATATATTGGAAGCCTATATTTGGATATCGGAAGTGTTCCGGGTGAAATCGGGATTTTACCGGATTACCGGGAGGTTACCGGAACCTCCCGGGAGCCATATGGGCCTACATGGGCCTTAGTGGAAAGGAGAAAGGGGAAGCCCAAGGGGGCTGCGCACCTCCCCCCTCCCCTAGTCCTATTAGGACTAGGAGAGGTGGCCGGCCACCCTTCTCCCCCTTCCCCCCTTGGGAATCCTAGTTGGAATAGGATTGGGGGGGGAGTCCTACTCCCGGAAGGAGTAGGACTCCTCCTGCGCCATCTCCCTGGCCGGCGCCCCCCTCCCCCCTTGGCTCCTTTATATACTGAGGTAGAGTCACCCTAGAACACACAAGTTGATCCACGTGATCTATTCCTTAGCCGTGTGCGGTGCCCCCTGCCACCATATTCCTCGATAATACTGTAGCGGAGTTTAGGCGAAGCCCTGCTGCTGTAGTTCATCAAGATCGTCACCACGCCGTCGTGCTGACGGAACTCTTCCCCGACACTTTGCTGGATCGGAGTCCGGGGATCGTCATCGAGCTGAACGTGTGCTCGAACTCGGAGGTGCCGTAGTTTCGGTGCTTGATCGGTTGGATCGTGAAGACGTACGACTACTTCCTCTACGTCGTGTCATCGCTTCCGCAGTCGGTCTGCGTTGGGTACGTAGACAACACTCTCCCCCTCGTTGCTATGCATCACATGATCTTGCGTGTGCGTAGGAATTTTTTTGAAATTACTACGAAACCCAATAGTGGCATCCGAGCCTAGGTTATTTATGTTGATGTTATATGCACGAGTAGAACACAAGTGAGTTGTGGATGATACAAGTCATACTGCCTACCAGCATGTCATACTTTGGTTCGGCGGTATTGTTGGACGAGACGACCCGGACCAACCTTACGCGTACGCTTACGCGAGACCGGTTCCCTCGACGTGCTTTGCACATAGATGGCTTGCGGGCGACTGTCTCTCCAACTTTAGTTGAACCGAGTGTGGCTACGCCCGGTCCTTGCGAAGGTTAAAACGGAGTCTATTTGACAAACTATCGTTGTGGTTTTGATCGTAGGTGAGATTGGTTCTTGCTTAAGCCCGTAGCAGCCACGTAAAACATGCAACAACAAAGTAGAGGACGTCTAACTTGTTTTTGCAGGGCATGTTGTGATGTGATATGGTCAAGGCATGATGCTGAATTTTATTGTATGAGATGATCATGTTTTGTAACCGAGTTATCGGCAACTGGCAGGAGCCATATGGTTGTCGCTTTATTGTATGCAATGCAATCGCGATGTAATGCTTTACTTTATTACTAAACGGTAGTGATAGTCGTGGAAGCATAAGATTGGCGAGACGACAACGATGCTACAATGGAGATCAAGGTGTCGCGCCGGTGACGATGGTGATCATGACGGTGCTTCGGAGATGGAGATCACAAGCACAAGATGATGATGGCCATATCATATCACTTATATTGATTGCATGTGATGTTTATCTTTTTGTGCATCTTATCTTGCTTTGATTGACGGTAGCATTATAAGATGATCTCTCACTAAATTATCAAGAAGTTTTCTCCCTGAGTATGCACCGTTGCCAAAGTTCGTCGTGCCCAGACACCACGTGATGATCGGGTGTGATAAGCTCTACGTCCATCTACAACGGGTGCAAGCCAGTTTTGCACACGCGGAATACTCAGGTTAAACTTGACGAGCCTAGCATATGCAGATATGGCCTCGGAACACGGAGACCGAAAGGTCGAGCGTGAATCATATAGTAGATATGATCAACATAGTGATGTTCACCAATGAAACTACTCCATCTCACGTGATGATCGGACATGGATTAGTTGATTTGGATCACGTGATCACTTAGAGGATTAGAGGGATGTCTATCTAAGTGGGAGTTCTTAAGTAATATGATTAATTGAACTTTAATTTATCATGAACTTAGTCCTGGTAGTATTAGCATATCTATGTTGTAGATCAATAGCTCGCGTTGTTGCTTTCATATGCTTATTTTGATATGTTCCTAGAGAAAATTGTGTTGAAAGATGTTAGTAGCAAAGATGCGGATTGGATCCGTAATCTGAGGTTTATCCTCATTGCTGCACAGAAGAATTATGTCCTTGATGCACCGCTAGGTGACAGACCTATTGCAGGAGCAGATGCAGACGTTATGAACGTTTAGCTAGCTCAATATGATGACTACTTGATAGTTTAAGTGCACCATGCTTAACGGCTTAGAATCGGGACTTCAAAGACGTTTTGAACGTCATGGACCATATGAGATGTTCTAGGAATTGAAGTTAATATTTCAAGCAAATACCCGAGTTGAGAGATATGAAATCTCCAACAAGTTCTATAGCTAAAAGATGGAGGAGAATCGCTCAACTAGTGAGCATGTGCTCAGATTGTCTGGGTACTACAATCGCTTGAATCAAGTGGGAGTTAATCTTCCAGATAAGATAGTGATTGACAGAATTCTCTAGTTACCATCACCAAGTTAGTAGAACTTCGTGATGAACTATAATATGCAAGGGATAACGGAAACAACTCCCAAGCTCTTCGTGATGCTGAAATCAACGAAGGTAGAAATCAAGAAAAACATCAAGTGTTGATGGTTGACAAGATCACTAGTTTCAAGAAAAGGGCAGAGGGAAGAAGGGGAACTTCAAGAAGAACAGCAAGCAAGTTGCTGCTCAAGTGAAGAAGCCCAAGTCTGGTCCTAAGCCTGAGACTAAGTGCTTCTACTGCAAAGGGACCGGTCACTGGAAGCGGATCTACCCCAAGTGATTGGCGGATAAGAAGGATGGCAAAGTGAACATAAGTATATTTGATATACATGTTATTGATGTGTACTTTACTAGTGTTTATAGCAAACCCTCAGTATTTGATACTAGTTCAGTTGCTAAGATTAGTAACTCGAAACGGGAGTTGCAAAATAAACAGAGACTAGTTAAGGGTGAAGTGACGATGTGTGTTGGAAGTGGTTCCAAGATTGATATGATCATCATCGCACACTCCCTATAATTTCGGGATTAGTGTTGAACCTAAATAAGTGTTATTTGGTGTTTGCATTGAGCATGAATATGATTTGATCATGTTTATTGTAATACGGTTATTCATTTAAGTAAGAGAATAAATTGTTGTTCTGTTTACATGAATAAATCCTTATATGGTTACACACCCAATGAAAATAGTTCGTTGGATCTCGATCGTAGTGATACACATAATCATAATATTGAAACCAAAAGATGCAAAGTTAATAATGATGGTGCAACTTATTTGTAGCACTGCCGTTTAGGTCATATTGGTGTAAAGCGCATGAAGAAACTCCATGCTGATGGGCTTTTGGAATCACTTGATTATGAATCAGTTGATGCTTGCGAACCATGCCTCATGGGCAAGATGACTAAGACTCTGTTCTTCGGAACAATGGAGCGAGCAACAGATTTGTTGGAAATCATACATACTGATGTATGTGGTCCGATGAATATTGAGGCTCGCGACAGGTATCATTATTTTCTGATCTTCATAGATGATTTGAGCAGATATGAGTATATCTACTTGATGAAACATAAGTCTGAAACATTTGAAAAGTTCAAAGAATTTCAGAGTGAAGTGAAAAATCATCGTAACAAGAAAATAAAGTTTCTACGATCTGATCGTAGAGAAGAGTATTTGAGTTAAGAGTTTGGCCTTCAGTTAAAAACAATGTGGAATAGTTTCACAAACTCATGCCACATGGAACACCATAGCATAATGGTGTGTCCGAACGTCATAATCGTACTTTATTGGATATAGTGCAATCTATGATGTCTCTTACCGATCTACCACTATCGTTTTGGGGTTATGCATTAGAGACAGCTGCATTCACATTAAATAGGGCACCATCTAAATCCGTTGAGACGACACCGTGTGAACTATGGTTTGGCAAGAAACCTAAGCTGTCGTTTCTTAAAGTTTGGGGTTGTGATGCTTATATGAAAAAGTTTCATCCTGATAAGCTCAAACTCAAATCGGAGAAGTGCGTCTTCATAGGATATCCAAAGGAAACTATTGGATACACCTTCTATCACAGATCCGAAGGCAAGACTTTTGTTGCTAAAATTCAGAAACTTTCTGGAGAAGGAGTTTCTCTCGAAAGAAGTGAGTGGGAGGAAAGTAGAACTTGACGAGGTAACTGTACCTGCTCCCTTATTGGAAAGTAGTACATCACAGAAAACTGTTTCTGTGACACCTACACCAGTTAGTGAGGAAGCCAATGATAATGATCATGAAACTTCAGATCAAGATACTACTGAACCTCGTAGATCAACCAGAGTAAGATCCGCACCAGAGTGGTACGGTAATCCTGTTCTGGAAGTCATGCTACTAGATCATGATGAACCTACGAACTATGAAGAAGCGATGGTGAGCCCAGATTCCGCAAAGTGGCTTGAAGCCATGAAATCTGAGATGGGATCCATGTATGAGAACAAAGTATGGACTTTGGTTGACTTGCCCGATGATCGGCAAGCAATTGAAAATAAATGGATCTTTAAGAAGAAGACTGACGCTGATGGTAATGTTACTGTCTACAAAGCTCGACTTGTCGCAAAAGGTTTTCGACAAGTTCAAGGGATTGACTACGATGAGACCTTCTCACCCGTAGCGATGCTTAAGTCCGTCCGAATCATGTTAGCGATTGCCGCATTTTATGATTATGAAATTTGGCAGATGGATGTCAAAACTGCATTCCTGAATGGATTTCTGGAAGAAGAGTTGTATATGATGCAACCGGAAGGTTTTGTCGATCCAAAGGGAGCTAACAAAGTGTGCAAGCTCCAGCGATCCATTTATGGACTGGTGCAAGCCTCTCGGAGTTGGAATAAACGCTTTGATAGTATGATCAAAGCATGTAGTTTTATACAGACTTGCGGTGAAGCCTGTATTTACAAGAAAGTGAGTGGGAGCACTACAACATTTCTGATAAGTATATGTGAATGACATATTGTTGATCGGAAATAATGTAGAATTATTCTGTAAAGCATAAAGGAGTGTTTGAAAGGAGTTTTTCAAAGAAAGACCTCGGTGAAGCTGCTTACATATTGAGTATCAAGATCTATAGAGATAGATCAAGACACTTGATAAGTTTTTTCAATGAGTACATACCTTGACAAGATTTTGAAGTAGTTCAAAATGGAACAGTCAAAGAAAAGGTTTCTTGCCCGTGTTACAAGGTGTGAAGTTGAGTAAGACTCAAAGCCCGACCATGGCAGAAGATAGAAAGAGAATGAAAGTCATTCCCTATGCCTCAGCCATAGGTTCTATAAAGTATGCCATGCTGTATACCAGATCTATTGTATGCCCTACCACTGAGTTTGGCAAGGGAGTACAATAGTGATCTAGGAGTAGATCACTGGACAGCGGTCAGAATTATCCTTAGTGAAATAAGGATATGTTTCTCGATTATGGACGTGACAAAAAGGTTCGCCGTAAAGGGTTGCATCGATGCAAGTTTTGACACTGATCTAGATGACTCTAAGTCTCGATCTAGATACATATTGAAAGTGGGAGAAATTAGCTAGAGTAGCTCCGTGCAGAGCATTGTAGACATAGAATTTTGCAAAATACATACGGATCTGAATTTGGCAGGCCCGTTGACTAAGATTCTCTCACAAGCAAAACATGATCACACCTTAGTACTCTTTGGGTGTTAATCACATAGCGATGTGAACTAGATTACTGAATCTAGTAAACCCTTTGGGTGTTGGTCACATGGCGATGTGAACTATGGGTGTTAATCACATGATGATGTGAACTATCGATGTTAATCACATGGTGATGTGATCTAGATTATTGACTCTAGTGCAAGTGGGAGACTGAAGGAAATATGCCCTAGAGGCAATAATAAAGTTATTATTTATTTCCTTATTTCATGATAAATGTTTATTATTCATGCTAGAATTGTATTAGTTGGAAACATAATACATGTGTGAATACATAGACAAACAGAGTGTCACTAGTATGCCTCTACTTGACTAGCTCGTTAATCAAAGATGGTTATGTTTCCTAACCATGAACAAAGTGTTGTTATTTGATTAACGAGGTCACATCATTAGTTGAATGATCTGATTGACATGACCCATTCCATTAGCTTAGCACCCGATCGTTTAGTATGTTGCTATTGCTTTCTTCATGACTTATACATGTTCCTATGACTATGAGATTATGCAACTCCCGTTTGCTGGAGGAACACTTTGTGTGCTACCAAACGTCACAACGTAACTGGGTGATTATAAAGGTGCTCTACAGGTGTCTCCAAAGGTAAATGTTGGGTTGGCGTATTTCGAGATTAGGATTTGTCACTCCGATTGTCGGAGAGGTATCTCTGGGCCCTCTCGGTAATGCACATCACATAAGCCTTGCAAGCATTGCAACTAATGATTTAGTTGTGAGATGATGTATTATGGAACGAGTAAAGAGACTTGCCGGTAATGAGATTGAACTAGGTATTGGATACCGACGATCGAATCTCGGGCAAGTAACATACCGATGACAAAGGGAACAACATATGTTGTTATGCGGTCTGACCGATAAAGATCTTCGTAGAATATGTAGGAGCCAATATGGGCATCCAGGTCCCGCTATTGGTTATTGACCGGAGACATGTCTCGGTCATGTCTACATTGTTCTCGAACCCGTAGGGTCCGCACGCTTAAGGTTACGATGACAGTTACATTATGAGTTTATGCATTTTGATGTACCGAAGGTTGTTCGGAGTCCCGGATGTGATCACGGACATGACGAGGAGTCTCGAAATGGTCGAGACGTAAAGATTGATATATTGGAAGCCTATATTTGGATATCGGAAGTGTTCCGGGTGAAATCGGGATTTTACCGGATTACCGGGAGGTTACCGGAACCCCCCGGGAGCCATATGGGCCTACATGGGCCTTAGTGGAAAGGAGAAAGGGGCAGCCCAAGGGGGCTGCGCACCTCCCCCCTCCCCTAGTCCTATTAGGACTAGGAGAGGTGGCCGGCCACCCTTCTCCCCCTTTCCCCCTTGGGAATCCTAGTTGGAATAGGATTGGGGGGGGAGTCCTACTCCTGGAAGGAGTAGGACTCCTCCTGCGCCATCTCCCTGGCCGGCCCCCCCTCCCCCCTTGGCTCCTTTATATACTGAGGTAGAGGCACCCTAGAACACACAAGTTGATCCATGTGATCTATTCCTTAGCCGTGTGCGGTGCCCCCTGCCACCATATTCCTCGATAATACTGTAGCGGAGTTTAGGCGAAGCCCTGCTGCTGTAGTTCATCAAGATCGTCACCACGCCGTCGTGCTGACGGAACTCTTCCCCGACACTTTGCTGGATCGGAGTCCGGGGATCGTCATCGAGCTGAACGTGTGCTCGAACTCGGAGGTGCTGTAGTTTCGGTGCTTGATCGGTTGGATCGTGAAGACGTACGACTACTTCCTCTACGTCATGTCATCGCTTCCGCAGTCGGTCTGCGTTGGGTACGTAGACAACACTCTCCCCCTCGTTGCTATGCATCACATAATCTTGCGTGTGCGTAGGAATTTTTTTGAAATTACTACGAAACCCAACAGATCTATCCTAGAGTTCGTACTAGAATAACACCAAAGCACATTCATATTCATAATACTCAATCCACACAAAGAACTACAAGAGTGCCCCAAGATTTCTACCAAAGAAACAAGGACAAGAACATGCATCAACCCCTATGCATAGATTACCCCAATGTCACCGTGGGAATTCGCAAGTTGAGTGCCAAAGCATATATCAAGTGAATCAATACGATACCCCATTGTCACCACGAGTATTCAATTGCAAGACATATATCAAGTGTTCTCAAATCCATAAAAGTATTCAATCCAATAACCACGAAATCTCAAATGGAAAAACTCAATTCATCAAAACAAGATAGAGAGGGGAAAACACCATATGATCCGACTATATTAGCAAAGCCCCCGATACATCAAAATCATTCCATCAAGAACACGAGAGAGAGAGAGAGAGAGAGATTAAACACATAGCTACTGGTACAAACCCTCAGCCCCGAGGGTGGACTACTCCCTCCTCATCGTGGTGGCCGCCAGGATGATGAAGATGGCCACCGAAGGTGATTCCCCCCTCCGGCAGGGCACCGGAATAGGTCTAGATTGGTTTTTGGTGGCTACGGAGCCCTGCAGCGGTGGAACTTTTGATCTAGGTTAACCCCAAGGGGTTTAGGAATATTTGGGAATTTATAGTGCAAAGAAGGGGTACGTGAGGCCACCGAGGTGGGCACAACCCACCTAGGCATGCCAGGGGCCCTAGCGCGCCTTGGTGGGTGGTGCCCCCCTCGGGGCACCCCCAGGTGCTGCTTTGGCCCATCGGGAGTCTTCTGGCCCATAAAAAATCCACAAAAAGTTTCGCGGTGTTTGGAATCCGTTTGATATTGATTTCATGCGATGTAAAAAACAAGCAAAAAACAGCAACTGGCACTTGGCACTGGGTCAATAGGTTAGTCCCAAAAAATGATATAAAGTTGCTATAAAATGATTGTAAAACATCCAAGAATGATAATTTATTGGCACGAATACTTCATAAATTATGGATACATTGGAGACGTATCAACATACCTTCCTTTGATGCCAATGCATACTTAGTATAGATATGATGATTGCGAGTACTTTGGATGAGTACTCACGGTTTCTTTGCTACCCCTTTCCCCCCTTCTTTCTTCTTTCCAATTGTTGCAATCAGATGGTGGATCCCTGGAGCCAGATGCCCCCCCCAGTCGACTACTACTTCTACCTCGATGTTGCCTACTAATACATGGAGGCCACCGAAGACCAGGAGTAGTTAGGAGGTCCCAGGAAGGAGGCCTTGCCTCCTCGGTCGTTAATGTTTGTGCTAGCCTTCTTAAGGCAAAACTTGTTTAACTTATGTCTGTACTCAGATATTGTTGCTTCCACTGACTCTTGTGTATTGGGCTTGTATTCAAGCCCTCGAGGCCCCTGGCTTGTAATATGAAGCTTGTATTATTTTATTTGTGTCTAGAGTTGTTTTGTGATATCTTCTCGTGAGTCCCTGATCTTGATTGTACACATGTGTATGATTAGTGTATGGTCGAATCGGGGGCGTCACAAGTTGGTATCAGAGCGGACTGCCTATAGGAACCCCCCTTTCCAACTCCTTGGACGAAGTTGAGTCTAGTCTTTGAAAACCTAATTTACTAACATGGTTGTGTGGTTTACGGGCCCACGTCGCCATTGGGTGGTATTAGGATCTTTTATTCCTCGTCTATACTCTGGGAATCTGATCTCTCTTCTATTCGGGTTAAATGATTTTGCTAACTCTAACCCTAGGCTCTCATAAATACGTTCTCCCGGAGAGCCCCTCACTCCAGATGATTGCTTGGTGCACTAGAAGATTCTGAAGATACTCTCCGATGTTTTCCTGAGACCTATGTGCCCTTGGCCGTTGCGACCCCTACCACAGATAAATCCTTCCGGGTAACATCCTACATTTGTTGTTCATATTTTCAGTCCCAATTGCTCTTGTTATTACAAGATACCCTAGAATTATATCTTTTGTTTTGAGAATACTTTGTGCCTAGTGCCTTGTAGTTCTTTGCCACCTGAATACCCCTACGGATAATTACTCGCGCTTGCCGAGTATCCGCTCGTTCACCACTGTTCATGTGTTTCACAAAGATACTTCGAAATACTATCCGGTCTTCCGGTAATCCTCTCCAACTATTGCTCTGCAAATACTTGTTTGCTTGCATTATGTATACTTTCGATATGTCTAGCAATATTCAGTAGCATCCTTCGTCATCGTCATTTTGAACATTTGATTCGATATGCTTGTGAATGCTTGCAATCATCAATCACAACTAGAATTCTCCCTTCTGCTCAGACTTCACCCCAGACATGAGCTGGTGTTCGACAAATTAAACCTTGATTAATTGTCGATCTATGTCTATTCTACTTAATTATCTTTTATCAGAGCCTCTGCTTCTGATCCCCCGTTTTAGAGATCATAATTCTCTTTGCATTCGAGCTCAGAATTAGTAAGTTGATTCTATAATCTGATGTGCTTTCATTCTTTCTTCTTCTAGTTGAGTACCGATGCTCACATCAGATCTTTTGTGAACCACCAGATCCTTTGTGGGGTTCTATCCGACAGCGTCCTTCATATGCAGTAACCTTGTGAGGTTTCCTCGAATACATAATGCCTTTGGTAATAGTCAGTGGGTAAGTCATGTCCATTGTGTCCCTAAGAAGGGAGGTATTACTGTTGTTCCTAATGATAAAGATGAATTGATCCCACAAAGAATTGTTACAGGTTATAGAATGGTAATTGATTTCCGCAAATTAAATAAGGCTACTAGAAAGGATCTTTACCCTTTACCTTTTATTGATCAAATGCTAGAAAGATTATCCAAACATACGCATTTTTGCTTTCTAGACGGTTATTCTGGTTTCTCTCAAATACCCGTATCAAAAGAGGATCAGCAAAAGACCACATTTACTTGCCCTTTTAGTACCTTTGCTTATAGACGTATGCCTTTTCGTTTCTGTAATGCACTTGCTACCTTTCAAAGATGTATGACTGCTATATTCTCTGACTTTTGTGAAAAGATTGTTGAGGTTTTCATGGATGATTTCTCTCTGTATGGAACTTCTTTTGATGATTTCTTAAGCAACCTTGATCGAGTTTTGCAGAGATGTGAAGAAACTAATCTTGTCTTGAATTGGGAGAAGTGCCACTTTATGGTTAATGAAGGTATTGTCTTGGGGTATAAAGTTTCTGAAATAGGTATTGAAGTTGATAAAGCTAAAGTAGATGCTATTGAAAATATGTCGTGTCCTAAGGACATTAAAGGTATAAGAAGTTTCCTTGGTCATGTCGGTTTTTATAGGAGGTTCATCAAAGACTTCTCAAAAAATTCTAGGCCTTTGACTAATCTCTTACAAAAAGATGTTCCCTTTGTCTTTGATGATGATTGTGTAGAAGCATTTGAAATACTTAACAAAGCCTTGATTTCTACAACTATTGTTCAGCCACCTGATTGGAATTTACCCTTTGAAATTATGTGTGATGCTAGTGATTACGCTGTAGGTGTTGTCCTAGGATAAAGAGTTGATAAGTAATTAAATGTTATTCAATATGCTACTAAAACTCTAGACAGTGCCCTGAGAAATTATGCTACTACTAAAAAGAATTTTTAGCAGCTGTATTTTCTTGTGATAAGTTCAGACCTTATATTGTTGATTCTAAAGTAACTGTTCACACTGATCATGCTGCTATTAAATATCTTATGGAAAAGAAAGATGCTAAACCAAGAATTATTAGATGGGTTCTCTTGCTACAAGAATTTGATTTGCATATTATTGATAGAAAGGAAGCTGAGAACCCCGTTGCAGACAACTTGTCTAGGTTAGAAAATGTTCTTGATGACCCACTACCTATAGATGATAGCTTTCCTGATGAACAATTAGCTATCATAAATGCTTCTCGGACTGCTCCATGGTATGCTGATTATGGTACTTACATTGTTGCTAAATTTATACCACCTAGCTTCACATACCAACAAAACAAAAAGGTTTTTCTATGATTTAAGACATTACTTCTAGGATGACCCACACCTTTATAAAGAAGGAGTAGATGGTGTTATTAGACGTTGTGTACCTGAGCATGAACAGGAACAGATCCTGCGCAAGTGTCACTCTGAGGCTTATGGAGGACACCACGCTGGAGATAGAACTGCACACGAGGTATTGCAATCCAGATTTTATTGGCCTACTCTTTTCAAGGATGCCCGTAAGTTTGTCTTGTCTTGTGATGAATGTCAAAGAATTGGTAATATTAGTAGACGTCAAGAAATGCATATGAACTATTCACTTGTTATTGAACCATTTGATGTTTGGGGCTTTGATTATATGGGACTGTTTCCTTCCTCTAATGGGTATACACATATTTTAGTGGCTGTTGATTACGTTACTAAGTGGGTAGAAGCTATTCCAACTAGTAGTGCTGATCATAACATCTCTATTAAGATGCTTAAAGAAGTTATTTTTCCGAGGTTTGGATTCCCTAGATATTTAATGACTGATGGTGGTTCACATTTTATTCATGGTGCCATTCGTAAAATTCTTGCTAAGTATGATGTTAATCATAGTTGCATCTCCATACCACCCACAGTCTAGTGGTCAAGTAGAACTTAGTAATAGAGAGTTTAAATTATTTTTTCAAAAGACGGTTAATATATCTAGAAAGAATTGGTCCAAGAAACTTGATGATGCATTATGGGCCTATAGAACTGCATATAAAAATCCTATGTGTATGTCTCCGTATAAAATGGTTTATGGAAAAGCATGTCACTTACCTCTCGAACTAGAACATGAGGCATATTGGGCCATTAAAGAGCTCAATTATGATTTCAAACTTGCCGGTGAGAAGAGACTATTTGACATTAGCTCACTTGATGAGTGGAGAACCTAGGCCTATGAGAATGCCAAACTGTTTAAAGAAAAAGTTAAAATATGGCATGACAAAAGGATACAAAAGCGTGAGTTTAATGTTGATGATTATGTTTTGTTATACAACTCTCGTTTAAGATTTTTGCAGGGAAACTCCTCTCTAAATGGGAAGGTCCTTACGTTATAGAGGAGGTTTATCGTTCCGGTGCCATAAAAATCAACAACTTCGAAGGCACAAATCCGAGGGTGGTGAATGGTTAAAGAATTAAACATTATACTCCCTCCGTCACGGTTTACAAGGCGCGCTTGGAAATTCTCTAGGACCTAGGTGGTTATCTATTGGTTGTGGGATGGGCTAAAAAATAGCATTCACACTATGCATGCATATAGAAATAGTATATCGGAGTACTAATTAGCTACTAGAAATAAATGCAATGCGCCCTAAACCTTGTCTCTTGTGGAAACACACGCAAATTTAACCGTGCCTTCTAAACTGTGACGGAGGGAGTATCTCAGGTAATCCCATAAATATTGAAACCAACGTTATTAACACCGTAACCCCGGAGGAGTACATAAGGGACACTTTCCAGAATGTTTCAGACTCTGAAAAGGAATAGGTATGTGGTACGGTAAGTAAACCGACTCCAAAACAGTTCTAATGGAAATTTTTCTCCGTTTTGGAATATTTAAGAAAATAGGAAAATAAGAAGTAGTCCAGAAAGGACACGAGGCGTCCATGAGGGTGGAGGGCGCACCCCCTGCCACGTGGGCACCTCGTGTGTCCTTCGGACTCCGATTTCTTGCACGATACTTCTTTTGGTTGGTAAAAATTCATTATATAATCTCCCGAAGGTTTTGACCACCGTACCACGCGACTATCTCCTGCTTTTGTTTCGAGATGTTTTCTGCCAGAGTTTTCAAGGCCAGGCATTATGTCGTCCCCCTCCTCCAAAGACGCGGGCGACAATGCTTGGCTAATGAAGATAGAGATGAAGAGAGAAGAACTTGGGGAGATAAACAAGGGTGATAGGATCAAGAAGGCCACGGCGGATCAAGCTCCTGCAGAAGAAGAAGTAGACATCCTTCAACCTTACTATAACCATCTTACCCCTACTAAAATAGAAGCTTTCAAGATGATTGAAATAGTTTGGGTGCAAAACAAGTATCTCACTCATGAAAATATTTTGTTGCAAGAATACATCACCGCACTCCAAGGCATTATTCGCAAATTGGAGAATCTCCTATGCTCGATGTGTGACACGACTTCATCAACAACTTCATCATCACCACCATCTTCTTCACCACCAAAGGAGAACTGAGTATCGGGTATGGGAACTCCCCTTGGCAACCGCCAAGCTTGGGGGAGTGCCCCGGTATCGTATCACCATCACACTTCTATCTTTACCGTTTTTCTTAGTGCGATCCTTTTGGTTATATCTTGATCTAGTAGAATAAAGTTTAGTAAGATCTAGCTTTGAGTTTTGTGTTGAACCTTATCTATGTAATCGTGTCCATGAGCTATATATAATAAAGATCAGTTTTGAGTCAAGGGCTTGGTTATCTTGCTATGATCTTGAGGGAATAAAAAAGAATAGAAAGAAATAAAGAGATCATATTGATCTTATGGAGAGTAATGACTTCACATATAAAGAGTATGATGAATAAAAGTTGTTGAGAGTTTACAAACATAGTTTTGGTCATCGTTGCAATTAATAGGAAGTAATAAAGAAAGAGAGGTTTTCACATATAAATATACTATCTTGGACATCTTTTATGATTGTGAGCACTCATTAAAATATGGCATGCTAAAAAGTTGTTGTTGGACAAGGAAGACAACATAATGGGTTATGTTTTCTTATATCTGAAATAAATTATATTGTCATGGATCATCCAACATGTTAAGCTTGCCTTTCCCCCTTACGCTAGCCAAATTCTTTGCACCAAGTAGAGATACTACTTGTGCTTCCAAATATCCTTAAACCCAGTTTTGCCATGAGAGTCCACCATATCTACCTATGGATTGAATAAGATCCTTCAAGTAAGTTGTCATTGTTGCAAGAAATAAAAATTGCTATCTAAATATGTGTGATCTATTAGTGTGGAGAAAATAAGCTTTATACGAGCTTGTGATATGGAAGAAATAAAAGCGACATACTGCATAAAAAAGGTCCCTATCACAAGTGGGAATATAAAGTGACATTCTTTTGCATTAAGATTTTGTGCATCCAACCATAAAAGCACATGACAACCTATGCTTCCCTCTGCGAATGGCCTATCTTTTATTTTTGTTTTATACTTTATACAAGAGTCATGGTGATCTTCACATTTCCTTTTTACACTTTATCCTTTGGCAAGCACTATGTGTTGGAAACATCCTGATATATATAGCTAATTGGATGTGGGTTTTCATAAAGAATTATTGTTGACATTACCCTTGAGGTAAAAGGTTGGGAGGCAAAACTATAAGCCCCTATCTTTCTTTGTGTCTGATTAGAACTTCATACACATAAGTATTGCGTGAGTGTTAGCAATTGTGAAAGACTAAATGATAGTTGAGTATGTGGACTTGTTGAAAAGCTCTTATATTGACTCTTTCCGATGTTATGATAAACTGCAATTGCTTCAATGCCTAAGATTATAATTTGCTAGTTTTCAATGAAGTTTCTGATTCATACTTACATTGTGAATGGATTGTTAGTTTAGCATTAGAAACCATATGACTATATATATACATATGTTGCTGTTCTAAGAATGATCATGGTGCCCTCATGTCCGTATTTTATTTTATCGACACCTCTATCTCTAAACATGTGGACATATTTTTCGATATCGGCTTCCGCTTGAGGACAAGCGAGGTCTAAGCTTGGGGGAGTTGATACGTCCATTTTGTATCATGCTTTTATATCAATATTTATTGCATTATGGGCTGTTATTACACATTATGTCACAATACTTATGCCTTTTCTCTCTTATTTTACAAGGTTTACATGAAGAGGGAGAATGCCGGCAGCTGGAATTCTGGGCTGGAAAAGGAGCAAATATTTGAGACCTATTCTGCACAACTCCAAAAGTCCTGAAACTCCATGAAAGTCAGTTTTGGAATATATTAAAAATATTGGGCGAAGAAAGCACCAGAGGGGGGGGGGGGCAGCCACCGTCCACGAGGGTGGGGGCGCACCCCCTGCCTCGTGGGCCACCTGGCAGGCCCCTGATGCCCATCTTCTGGTATAAGGTGTCTTTTGCTATGGAAAAAAAATCAGAAGGAAGTTTTCGGGATGAAGCGCCGCTGTCTTGAGGCAGAACCTTGGTGGAACCAATCTAGGGCTCCGACGGAGCTGTTCTGTCGGGGAAACATCCCTCCAGGAGGGGGAAATCGTCACCATCGTCATCACCATCGATCCTCTCATCTGGAGGGGGTCAATCTCCATCAACATCTTCACCAGCTCCATCTGCTCTCAAATCCTAGTTCATCTCTTGTATCCGATCTTTGTCTCAAAACCACAGATTGGTACCTATGGGTTGCTAGTAGTGTTGATTACTCCTTGTAGTTGATGCTAGTTGGTTTATTCGGTGGAAGATTACATGTTCAGATCCTTTATGCATATTAATACCCCTTTGATTATGAACATGAATATGATTTGTGAGTAGTTACGTTTGTTCCTGAGGACAGGGGAGAAGTCTGGCTATAAGTAGTCATGTGAATTTGGTATTCATTCGATATTTTGATGAGATGTATGTTGTCTTTCCTCTAGTGGTGTTATGTAAACGTCGACTACATGACACTTCACCATTGTTTGGGCCTAGTGGAAGGCATTGGGAAGTAATAAGTAGATGATGGGTCGCTAGAGTGACATAAGCTTAAACCCTAGTTTGTGCGTTGCTTCGTAAGGGGCTGATTTGGATCCATATGTTTCATGCTATGGTTAGGTTTACCTTAATTCTTGTTTCATAGTTGTGGATGCTTGCGAGGGGCGTTAATCATAAGTGGGATGCTTGTCCAAGGAAGGGCAGTACCCAAGCACCGGTCCACCCACATATTAAATTATCGAATTAACGAACGCGAATCATATGAGCATGATGAAAACTAGCTTGACGATAGTTCCCATGTGTCCTTGGGAGCTCTTTCCTTTATATAAGAGTTTGTCCAGGCTTGTCCTTTGATACAAAAAGGATTGGGCCACCTGGATGCACCTTGTTTACTTTTGTTACTTGTTACCTGTTACGAATTACCTTATCCCAAAACTATCTGTTACCGATAATTTCAGTGCTTGCACAAAATACCTTATTGAAAACCGCTTGTCATTTCCTTCTACTCCTCGTTGGGTTCGACACTCTTACTTATCAAAAGGACTGCGATAGATCCCCTATACTTGTGGGTCATCAAGACTCTTTTCTAGCGACGTTGCCGAGGAGTGAAGCGCCTTTGGTAAGTGGAATTTGGTAAGGAAAAATTTATATAGTGTGCTGAAATTTACTGTCACTTGTTACTATGGAAAATAATCCTTTGAGGGGCTTGTTCGGGGTATCTTCACCCCGACCAGTGGAGCAAAGAGTTGCTCCTCAACCTACTGAACCTACTAAAATGTTTACTTTGAAATTCCTTCGGGTATGATAGAGAAACTGCAAGCCAATCCTTTACAGGAGATGGAACATTACATCCCGATATGCACCTAATCTATGTGGATGAAGTTTGTGGATTATTTAAGCTTGTAGGTATGCCCGAGGATGTTATCAAGAAGAAGGTCTTCCCTTTATATTTGAAGGGAAAGGCATTGACATGGCTTAGGCTATGTGATGATATTGGATCATGGAACTACAACTGATTAAAATTGGAATTTCATCAGAAGTTTTATCTTATGCATATGGTTCATCGTGATCATAATTATATATATAATTTTGGCCTTGCGAAGGAGAAAGTATCGCTCAAGCTTGGGGAAGGCTTAAGTCAATGTTATATTCATGCCCCAATCATGAGCTCTCAAGAGAAATTATTATTCAAAAAATTTATGCTCGACTTTCTCTCAATAATTGCTCCATGCTCGATACTTCTTGTACTGGTTATTTTATGATGAAGACTATTGAATTCAAATGGGATTTATTGGAAAGAATTAAACGCAACTCTGAAGATTGGGAACTCGACGAAGGTAAGGAGTCAGGTGTAACACCTAAGTTTGATTGTGTTAAATCTTTTATGGATACCGATGCTTTTCGTGAATTTAGCACTAAATATGGACTTGGCTCTGGAATAGTAGCTTTTTTTTGAATCATTTGCTACTCATGTTGATCTCCCTAAGGAGAAGTGGTTTAAATATCATCCTCCCATTGAAGTAAAAGTATTTGAACCTATTAAAGTTGAAGAAAAGATTATCACTTATAATGTTGATCCTATTGTTCCTACCGCTTATATTGAGAAACCACCTTTCCCTGTTAGAATAAAGGATGACGCTAAAGCTTCAACTGTGGTTCATAAGAGTAATGCTAGAACACCTACACCCCCTGAGAAAATTAAAGTTAAACCTAGTATTGCTATGGTTAAAGATCTCTTGGTTGATAATATTGATGGGCATGTTATTTATTTTTGTGATGAAGCTGCTAGAATTGCTAGACCCAATACTAAAGATAAACATAGACCTGTTGTAGGCATGCCTGTTGTTTCTGTTAAAATAGGAGATCATTGTTATCATGGCTTATGTGACATGGGTGCTAGTGCGAGTGCAATACCTCATTCTCTATATGAAGAAATTATGCATGATATTTCACCTGCTGAGATAGAAGGTATTGATGTTACAATTAAGCTTGCCAATAGAGATACTATTTCACCAGTTGGGATGGTTAGAGATGCTGAAGTCTTGTGTGGGAAAGTTAAATATCCTACTGATTTTCTTGTTCTTTGTTCCCCACAAGATGAATTTTGTCCCATTATATTTGGTAGACCCTTCTTGAATATTGTTAATGCTAAGATAGACTGCAAAAAGGATATTGTTTCTGTTGGTTTAGGGGATATGCCTCATGATTTTAATTTTGCTAAGTTTCGTAGACAACCCCAAGATAAAGAATTTCCTAGTAAATATGAAATTATTGGTCTTGCTTCTATTGACGTGCCTCCTAAAGATCCTTTAGAACAATATTTGCTAGACCATGAAAATTATATGTTTATGAATGAAAGAAGGGAAATAGATGAAGTATTCTTTAAACAGGGACCTATTTTGAAACACAACTTGCCTGATGAAATTCTAGGGGATCCTCCTCCACCCAAGGGAGATCACGTGTTTGAGCTTAAACCATTACCTGGTACTCTTAAAATATGCTTATCTTGATGAAAAGAAGACATATCCTATTATTATTAGTGCTAACCTTTCAAAGCAGGAAGAAGAGAGATTATTGAAAACTCCGAGGAAGCACCGTGCTGCTATTGGATATACTCTTGATGATCTTAATGGCATTAGTCCCACTCTAGGCCATCACAAAAAAATTGGAGAAAGACGCTAAGCCGGTTGTTGATCACCAACGACAGTTAAATCCTAAGATGAAAGAAGTGGTAAGGAATGAAATACTAAAGCTTCTAGAGGCAGGTATAATTTATCCTGTTGTTGATAGTCAGTGGGTAAGTCCTGTCCATTGTGTCCCTAAGATCATTACCCTTTACCTTTTATTCTCAAATGCTAGAAATATTATCCAAACATACGCATTTTTGCTTTCTAGACGGTTATTCTGGTTTCTCTCAAATACCTGTGTTAAAAGAGGATTAGGAAAATACCACTTTTACTTGCCCTTTCGGTACCTTTGCTTATAGAGTATGCCTTTTGGTTTATGTAATGCACCTGCTACCTTTCAAAGATGTATGACTGCTATATTCTCTGACTTTTGTGAAAAGATTGTTGAGGTTTTTCATGGATGATTTCTCCGTGTATGGAACTTCTTTTGATGATTGCTTAAGCAACCTTGATCGAGTTTTGAAGAGATGCGAAGAAACTAATCTTGTCTTGAATTGGGAGAAGTGCCACTTTATGGTTAATGAACGTATTGTCTTGGGGCATAAAGTTTCTGAAAGAGGTATTGAAGTTGATAAAGCTAAAGTTGATGCTATTGAAAAGATGCCGTGTCCTAAGGACATTAAAGGTATAAGAAGTTTCCTTGGTCATGCCGGTTTTTATAGGAGGTTCATTAAAGACTTCTCAAAAATTTCTAGGCCTCTGACTAATCTCTTACAAAAATATGTTCCTTTTGTCTTTGATGATGACTATGTCGAAGCATTTGAAATACTTAAGAAAGCCTTGATTTCTGCACCTATTGTTCAACCACCTGATTGTTATTTACCCTTTGAAATTATGTGTGATGCTAGTGATTATGCTGTAGGTGTTGTCCTAGGACAAAGACTTGATAAGTAATTAAATGTTATATTCTACTAAAACTGTAGACAGTGCCTAGAGAAATTATGCTACTACTGAAAAAGAATTTTTAGCAGTTGTATTTTCTTGTGATAAGTTCTGACCTTATATTGTTGATTCTAAAGTAACTGTTCACACTGATCATGCTGCTATTAAATATACTAGCAAAAGGGCCCGTGCATTGCAACGGGAGAAAATAATACCACACACTCTTAATTTACAAAAAATGGTCTATAATCCGAGTATTTGTAGCTACGGCCCAAACAAAAATGGTCTTTGCCTACAAAAGCGCAAGTTCAAGATTCCACATGTCTTATATTTAAACACGGCTTGCATGTAGATTTAATACGTACTCCCTCCATCCCAAAATACTTGTCTTAGATTTGTCTCCAATCCTTCATATCTAGACAAATCTAAGACAAAAATTTTGGGACGGAGGGAGTACAAAGAAACGGGCAAGTGACCTTCAATTTCGTCTCCAATCCTGATTTTGCTGAGATGTTCATCCACAATCCGGATCAGTACCGATATGAAAGAAAGACGGATAATGCACTGTTGATTAAGATTGCACCTAGATAGTATTCTTATTAAATGGTGAACAGATAAAATAATATCATATTTAGATTCTATATATTTTTCTAATCAAATTCCATATATAACATGTTAAATTTGGAGTTACGGTTTAAAAGATATGAGTATTTAAAAAATATTTAATATATACTGCCGATCTAATGTCAGAAACATCAGGGGTTTTCTATAAAATAGCATGATGGACTAAGAATACCTATTTCTTTTATTAGCAGGTAATAGAAAATAAATAAATAAAATAGCACAAATGCCCATGCGTTGCAACGGAGAAAAAATTGATGTGTGTTCACCAAAAAGAAAACGACACGACGACATTCGTATGTTGCCACCTAGTGGTCGCAAAAAGGCCATGCCGAGATTTACAAGAAAAGCATCATCAACTACACATTAGTCATAATGAAAGAAGCCTTAACACCGATAATAAGAAACACTTCTTTTGTAACCCTGAAATCTACTCTCTCCCTTCGGGTTTCTCATGCCTATCTCACAAATCTCAGCAAATAGGGTAGATAGTGATTGAAGAGAATGGATATCACATGCTCAAAACCACACAAATAACACACTTGCGTTTTTCATAAAATATTGGATTGGAAAGATAATTGTTGCATGAATGTGCAACTACTACCCACTGTTCAGTTTGTCAGCTTGTTTGCAACAACTTCTTTTCGGGGCGCTAGTTCAGGACATGTCATAGTGAATTGATCTGGGTGAATAACACTAACTTTTGATTGACATGTTGGTCACATCCTCCTCGACCTCGACATAATGTATTGCTGGTAAACATTGGTAAATATGTATTGTCATTGAATTCTGATAAACTAACCTTTTGTACGTTAGACCTATATAAGAGAGCATAGAGCTAGAAAAGTAACCGAAATTAACCAATAAGGCCTTATATATAGCGTTTTTCTTGTCAGGCTTGCAAAATTAATCAGTAATATGAATCATGCTAAACTGCAGAATGCACTCTCATTTGTGAGATTTAACCAGTAATTCCATGAAGTGCCAATGTATGCATGGAGAGTACATATAAACCTTTAAAGGAGAAACACCCCTAAAATTATAAAACATAATGATATACAAGAAAATTAATACCAAATCCCCTATAATTAGACGATGACAAACATGGCACTGCTGTTGGAGGGTTAAATTATTAGTGTAACCTATGTTGCTGAGAATTTCATCAAACACGTGGAAAGCACGTATAGTATGCCTGCAATACGATAGATCAGCACCATTCCTAGCATAACAAAGAACATAAATTGTAATCTTGACCTGTAGTTGTGGATTGGTGCAGCACTTGAAGGTTTCCTGCCACCGCATTAGGGCATGCTATTGGTGCGAAGCGGCACACTGGAAGTAGAGGGGCTTAACCTCATTATTTCTCTAGCAGGTGGAGAACACGGCCACGTGAGGTCGCCATGGTGATACATGCAGTCAGCAGCATTGATCTGACCAAGCGTTTTGTCCATTCTTCCTAATCAAGGAACGATGTCACCTGTTCTCTTCCTAATCCAGCAGCGACGACACCTATTCAGACTGAGCGAGCGATGTTTGCCGCACGTCATGTCAGCTCTTCGCTGATACGGGCTTGGCCACACCTTCATGACCTCCTGCCGGCACTGAACAGCTGCACCAGGAAAGGTGCCATGCCGAGGTGCCACACAATTTTTGCGATCAACTCCCCCGTCCACCCCTTCAGTCCTCCTCCCCCGACCCCCTCCTCCTCGGCATATTCCCCAATCACAGCCTCTAGTAGCCCATGGATCCGTCTGACCGTGTCAACGTTCTGGGAACGGGGGTCCCCAGACTTGCCTGTCTGCGGCCTGCAGCGTGGCTCAAAGGGGGGCCTAGCACGGCCCATCTTCATCAACACAGACCCAAGACCCTCGCGACGGGCCAAGCCTCGCGGGGCGGACGACACGGAACTTCCTCAGGCACGGCCTCATCAGGCTGGCTCGCGAGGAGGCGGAGAGATCAAGGCGGGGTACCTCACGAGGTGCCCATGACGCAAGCCATGACGACCAAAGGCGCCAGGCGGGCGCCAGCCGCGCAGTGTCCTCCTTTCCTCTTTGGTGCAAAGGGAGCAAGCGCAGGCGAGAGCATCAAGCAAAGGCACCCGTTTCGGTGCAACGAGACCAAGACCAGTCCAACGGCAGGGAGGAAGTCATTGTGGAGCCCAAGCCAGCATCACCACCAGAGCCTTTGGTAGGCGAGGACCAACTTTAGTCAGGATAAGTGTACCAGATGTTCCCCTTCAAAATGGCCAATTGTTGGCGCCCTTCCCGCTCAATATTTGGGAAGAGGCCCAGGGCCTTTGCCTATAAATAGGACTAGCCACCCCCAGGGTAGAGGGGCAATCAAGAAGGGAGAATCTAGAAGCCAAGAGAGAAACTAGCTAGGATCGGATCGAGTAGCATCACACACACACACAGAGAGAGAAGGGCGACTGAACTCCTCCTAGCAGTTCATCCCCCCAGCCAAGAACAGACCCTCGCGAGGCTGTTCTTCCTTGTATTGCTCATCATCATCAGCCCAAGAGGCAATCCACCACACCACACACTGGAGTAGGGTATTACACCACAACGGTGGCCCGAACCAGTATAAACCCTGTGTCTCTTGTGCTGTTCTTTCCATAGCTTAGATATCAGTGAGGCGGAGGGGTGCAGGTAGGTCGAAGGCGAAATCTCCGTGCGCACCCCAGTGTTCGAACCTCAAGGGTCTGCCGGAACCTGAAATCTGACATTCGGCGCGCCAGGTAGGGGTGCACCGGAATCCACCTTCTACCACTTCGTGTCCCATCGCGTCGTCATCACCATGTCCGGCGACCAGGCGGGCAACCCAGATCCATGGGCGGGGTGGCCCGCCCGCGTAGAGCCGCTCGCCTCGGGCGACCCCGTGCCCCAGGCAGCTCGCGGTCCGCAGGGCGCTGCGGGCCGCGGGCGACGCGGACAGGTTCGACAGCTCTCACACCGCGGCAGGCGCGGTCGGCAGTAAGGGCCTCCAATCACGCCGTGACCACGACACCGTACACCCGCCGGGAGCAGGCGAACTCGAGGGCCATGCTCACGGTGGCCCGATAGCTGCTGCAGTGCAGGCTGCTAGAGGGCGGCCGCGACATGCTGCTGGAGCGGGTGGCAAAGCTCCTGGGCTTCGCCGCCTCGGGGGCTCACCCCTTCTGCACCCAGCTCCCATCTCAAGCCCAGGGCGGCCCGCGCGGGGGCTCCGCGCATGCCCGCGGGCTCCAAGGCTACCCCAACGCCGGCAAAGCTGTTGGCACCGGACCGGCGGCGGCGCTGCCCCCGCTCCCGGTCCGCGAAGAAGGACTCGACGCGACCCACGGCCCCAGTGGACAGCCGCGCTACCACCCCACGGCGGGCGCGTCAAGCAGGACTGCGTGGCACGCGGAGCACTACGGCGTGGCCTTCGGGATGACGGCGCCAGAATAATACGTGCCCCTCATGATGGACCAAGGACACCCTTACGAGGGCGAACAAGGCTCGCTCCTCAGCCCAAGCTGGGGGGACGAGGCGCCAGAAGCTGAGCCCTTCCAGGAGCCCCGGGACGGTCCCACTGGCCATGCTAGAGGCAACGATTATCGGGTACCGCTAATTCCTCAGGAGCAGGCATACGCTAATCATGGATCGCAGGAGGTGCAGGTCGCCACAGCGAGCAGCTGCCCCACTCCCACAGTATCCTACCCCTCGGGAGGAGGGCGCAGGGGGCTGCAGGAGAGGGGCCGAGATCCGACATCACCACTGCGGCGTTCGGAGCAAGGTGTTCTCAGGAGGTAGGCCCTCTGCTGGGGAGGTGCCTCAGGGCCTGCCCCTGGTGGAGGACCCGTGGTCGTCGGGGGAACCGCTGGCGACCGCTCTACCCCATTGGCGGCGTCCTGGTTTTCGGTCGTCGTTGATGGCACTAGAGTGTGGCGCAAGGCGGGGCCCTCATCTGGCGATATGAAGCAAGGCCGGTACCTGTGAAGAAGGCCCAGTGCATGTGAAGCTCGCTGCCCCGTGACACTCTCACGTAGTAATGAGTGGGGCTGTACACGCCCCGGAGTCTCAGGGGTGCCGGCCTCAGGCCCCGGGGCTCCCTCCCACGCCCAGTGGCAACACTTAGCTCCGCGCTGGTGAGAAGACGTCCAAGACTAGATTAGGTGCCGGACGCGGCCTTTTGTCTGCTTTCGTCGCTTTTCCCTTTGGTTGTCACTTTCCCCCGCTGGATTCAAGTTGGATTCGAATTTGAGATTTGCGTGTGTTCGGCGAAGGGGTGCTTAGTCTCGTTCGAGCAATTTCTCGCGTTTTGATTACCACTTCGCCTCAACTGCCTCCCCTCGTGAGCCCCTCGCGAGCTGGGTCAGGCCTAGCTTGCGCGCAGCCCAGACTGCCGCCGCCGCATCCTCTCAAGAGGGTTTTTTTACTGCAGATCCTATGGATTCGATCAGGGAACACTCGGGACACCACAGCCTCCCACAGGCTACCTCAGGGCCCGCACGGGACGAAGGTAAACTAGCCAACCAGCGCGTCGCTTAGCCAACCACTTGGCACGGGCGCATGTGCAATATAACATCTACTAATACGATGAACACAAGTTTTACATGAGGGGCTCCCCCTCCCAAAATGCTCTCATAGCCATCAGGCCAAAACCTAAGTTCTATTCATGCAGGGTAAGGAAACAGGAACGATGCATGATCAGTCGGATAAATCCCCCAATGCGTCCTCAGGAGCACCACCCGAACCGTTGCTGGCGTCGCTGGACTCGCCATCGCTGTCTGCGTCGCCGCCAGCGGCGTCAGGACCGTTCACCACACCACCCTCGTCGACAGCCACGATCACACCGTCGTCGTCTGAAGCGAAGGCCCTGACAAGAGCATCCACATTGTCTTCCACCCAGTGCGCCAGGTCGTCTCGGACGGCCTGGGGGACTGGGGCGATGGCAGCGTCAAAATCGAAGTGGGGATCCATGTTTCGGAGATGGCTGAAGATGCGAGAAAAGGCGCGCCCGAGCAGGGCGCGGCTCCTCCCCTCCACCAACCTGTCGGCCCTGACCGACCGCGCCTCCAGCTGCGTCACCACGTCGGTGAAGAACTGAAGGTTGCCGGCGTAGTTGACTGCATGCGGCTCGCCAACAGCCGCCTCGCAGATGTTGCCCAAGGCTATGTTGGCTCTCTCCCGGAGCGTGGTGAGCATGGGGCCGTGCTCGTGCTCCAGGATCCGCCGCTGACGTATCTCGTCCGCATTCTGGCGCGCGATGGCTTCAGCCTCCTCCACCCGATGGCGAAGAAGGAGCACCTCGGCCTGGGAGGTGGTTGACTCCCCTTGCGCTACTTCAAGGGCGCCCCGAAGAGCATCGGCCCGCCGCGTCGCTTCCTCCAGCTTGGCCCTCAAGGCAGTAGTCCTACCTTCAGCCTCGGACCGGATCAACCCCAGTCTCTCCTTGGACTCGCGCTCGAGGTCCAAGCCGCCATCGCCACCCGACGTCCGACCTCCTCCAGGACACGGGCTTCCCGTGCAGCGACATCATCCTCCGCCTGCGTCACCAAGCGCTCCCTCGTCTCCAGATGCTCGTACTTGCGGGTACGTTTGGCGGCTTCCAGCGTCAGCGCCTCCTCACGCTTCTGGAGCTCTGCTGGGTCGCCAGAGGCCACCTTCATCGACGCGAGGGATGCCTCGCGCAGCTCCACTTGCTCCTCCAGTGAGTGGCACCAGGCCAGGAGCTCCCGAGCCCGCTCCTCCGCCGCCTCTCGCCGTCGGTCAGCTTCCCGGGCCTCCTCAGCAGCCCAAGATCGGGCCTCCCGAGAGGCCACCAGCGACGCCTTGGCCTCTTCGTCGTCAAGATCGCGCTGATGGCGCGCAAGGGTGATGGCGCCCTCCAGCTCGCGCCTCTCTACAGCCAGGCGCAGGCCCTCGGCCTCAAGGCGCGCGTCTTCATCAGCAAGCTCCTCACCAAGGAGGCTCACCGCATCAGCCGCCCTTCAAAGGAATCCTTGGCGAAGAGCGCGACGCCCCCGGGCGCGCTCGAGCACGTCTTCCACACCATCATCTGCCCCAAGCAAGCGCCGGGGACCATGGATCAGCACTCCCCCTCCGGGCAGGGGGCTGGGGGCTGGCACCCTTGCGACGGCCGGGTACGCCATGCCAGAAGCCCGGCCTGGAGCCAGCCCGTCCCCAGATGAAGAGCGCAGGGAGCGCCTCAGCCAGTCGCAGTCCACAACCAGGCGAGAAGCCCACGGTAGGCTGTCTATGCCACGAGAAGGCCCGCGAAGGAGGATCGTGAGGTGCGTAGGGCCTCGATGCGCCTCGGGACGGTTCGCCTCTCCGATCGTCCTCACCACAAGGGCTCTGCTGCTCGGAGCGCTTGAGAACGGTAGAGGGGACGAAGCCAAGGGGGACGACACCTCAGCCATCTCCGCGAGCTCGGCTGGAAGCGGCCTGCGGAGCAAGGATCAGTAAAAGCAACAGAAGGATCGGGAGCTGGAAAGGAGAAGGCTTACTCATCAGTGGTGAAGTACTTCCTACGCTTCAGCAGGCGACAAGGGTAATCGTCGCCCAGGGCCTCCCTTCTCTTCCGGAGGGCCTCAAAGTCCATGCGGAAGCGGCCCAAGAGTTGAGCGCAGGGATCAACCTGCGACGAGGACGAAGCGTCAAGGCGATCTGCGTCAGGGGCGCCTGCCTGATGCGCACTGCCAGTCGCCTCGCCAAGAGAAGCGGCTAGAGCCTCAGGGGCCTCAGCCGCAGGCGCTGAGGGCACCTGCTTGCCGCCCTCAGCCTCAGCGGCACGTGCCCCAAGAGATGCTCCCTCATGAGCATCGCCTAGCGCTGTCACCTCACCGGGAGCCCCCTCGGCCTCTGGCGCCTCACGCCTCCCTGCTCCGCCACCCGAGGAAGAGTCGCCTTGGCCGACTGGAAGGGCAGTCACCATCACTGGGTTCTCGCGAGGCCCCCCGAGGCTGGTGGGGCGCGGCCCCCACTCATCAAAGATAGGCATCTGATTCACAAAATCGCCCCTGTTCTGGCAGAGGTACAACAAGGCCCCTCCCTGCTGGATGCTGCCAGGGTTGGGGTCCCCAGTCAGGATCATGAGCACTGTCCTCAGCACTTCAGGCGTCAGGTCCTCTTCCTGGAGCCTCATACGATCATCACACCCGCTGAAGGCCCACATCCGGCGGGAGTGGCGTTGGAGAGGAGCAATGCGGCAAAGCAGGAACTCCTTCACCACCTTGGGCGCTGTCACGCCAAGCGACCTCAAGAATGTGAAGCGGTGCTAGACGAAGACGAGTCGGGGCTCTCAAGCGTCTCCTGGCCCCAGCCCGAATTGGGGACAACAGGCGAAGTTGGCTCCGATAGCAGGGGGCTGGGCACCCCTGCATCCACATACAGCCACCGCTCGCGGAACCCAGCCGTGGGCAGAGGGAGCCTGAAGTCAATCCCTGAGGCCGCTGTCTCAGACGCGGCAACGAAGCTCACGCACGCCCAGCATTGGGTAGGGTCGACAAGGCGCAGAGAGAAGAAGTGGCGCAGCAAGGCAACCGAAGGAAGGATGCCCATCATTGCCTCGCAAACAAAGGCGAAGACCGAAAGGAGGGCGATGGATTCAGGACCCAGATGCATCATGTGGATCTGATAGTGGGAAAGCACGACATTGAAGAAATCAGAAAAGGGGGGAACCAGATCCGCCCACAGGGCGTCGGCAAAATACTGGACCTCGGTGACTATCCTGTCGATGGAGAAGTAGGACGCGGGCCAGGCCGTCGTCCTCCCGCATTAGTTGAAGATAGTGGCCAGAGCCGAGCTGACCTTGCCCAAGCCCTCGGCGGGGGCCGCCAATGGCGGCGAGCAAGGCGGAGGCATGTGTTTCTTCCCTCTTCCCTTCTTCGTCGGAGCCATGGCGATGAGAAGGGGGGGGGAAGGTTCGAGATTGGGTTGAAAACAGAAGCTGGAGTTCGAGAGGAGGAAGGACAGAGGGCGCTCGAGCAACAGAAAGGGGAGCGGCTGTGTACGACTATGAGTCCGCCTAGCATGGCGCAAAATAAGGGGGCGTGGGGGAACAGTGCCGCCCACATCCAATCAACCGCCACGTGGCGCCCAAGGCCGCAGGCTGTTAGGGCCCGCGGCGCTTCGCTCTTGCCCTTTCGCCTCCCTGCATGGCCAAGTCCGGGCGCGCCTTGGGCCCGGGGGCTACTGTCGGCGTTCTGGGAACGGGGGTCCCCAGACTTGCCTACTAGCGGCCTGCGGCGTGGCTCAAAGGGGGGCCCAGCACGTCCCATCTTCATCAACACAGACCCAAGACCCTCGCGAGGGGCCAAGCCTCGCGGGGCGGACGACACAGAACTTCCTCAAGCATGGCCTCATCAGGCTGGCTCGCGAGGAGGCGGAGAGATCAAGGCGGGGTACCTCACGAGGTGCCCGTGAAGCAAGCCATGACGACCAAAGGCGCCAGGCGGGCGCCAGCCTCGCAGTGTCCTCCTTTCCTCTTTGGTGCAAAGGGAGCAAGCGCAGGCGAGAGCATCAAGCAAAGGCACCCGTTTCGGTGCAACGAGACCAAGACCAGTCCAACGGCAGGGAGGAAGTCATTGTGGAGCCCAAGCCAGCGTCACCACCAGAGCCTTTGGCAGGCGAGGACCAACTTTAGTCAGGATAAGTGTACCAGATGTTCCCCTTCAAAATGGCCAATTGTTGGCGCCCTTCCCGCTCAATATTTGGGAAGAGGCCCAGGGCCTTTGCCTATAAATAGGACTAGCCACCCCCAGGGTAGAGGGGCAATCAAGAAGGGAGAATCTAGAAGCCAAGAGAGAAACTAGCTAGGATCGGATCGAGTAGCATCACACACACACAGAGAGAGAGAAGGGCGACTGAACTCCTCCTAGCAGTTCATCCCCCCAGCCAAGAACAGACCCTCGCGAGGCTGTTCTTCCTTGTATTGCTCATCATCATCAGCCCAAGAGGCAATCCACCACACCACACACTGGAGTAGGGTATTACACCACAACGGTGGCCCGAACCAGTATAAACCCTGTGTCTCTTGTGCTGTTCTTTCCATAGCTTAGATATCAGCGAGGCAGAGGGGTGCAGGTAGGTAGAAGGCGAAATCTCCGCGTGCATCCCAGTGTTCGAACCTCAAGGGTCTGCCAGAACCCGAAATCCGATAGACCGCGAGCTACCGCCCCGCGGCACGTCCGCTTCTACGGCCCGCCCATAATGCATGCATCGACGATAATGTGGGCGTCCGCCATGGCCAGAATACCACCAATGGCATTGACGCTAGGCCCCACGCCCTCAACCACACATGGAGGTAGCTTTTGTTGCTACCTCAATCGACATGATCCTCTTTATTAGGCCCTTGGATCGGCGGTAAATAGCAGCTGGAAATTACGTTGAGTCCGTGAAGGACACAAACATCATGATCGGCCGAGCAGTTGCCTTCCCAGCTTTGGAGCAAGGAGGAACACGGTCTCTGGCACAACACCGAACAACTGAGCAGATCGGGTGCAGGAGCGTCGACAATGGTGATCTCGACGAGCTCTATCATCATCAGGTTTGTCAAGGACAGATTCAATACTAACTCAAGTACGCTGTACTTGGTCCCGAGACCGGCCAATGGAACTTGCCGTGGCACAGCATGACCGTGAGACGGGACACATAGCTGATTCACCCAAACATTGCCTCACAAGGCCGCCACCAAGGAGCCACCCAGATTGTACTCGTTCTTGGCCTCGGCGAGCGCAACAAAGACTATGCATCAGAAGATTCAGTAATCACACAAGATGAAGCAATAGCAAAAGTCACGGTTTGCATCAGAAGTTCAGAACCCCCTCGTGAATTCATCATGGCTGAAGTAGAGCAAAAAAGGCCTTGGACCCTCAACTAAACCGTGCACCTCTGAAAATTGCTTCCGCATCTCAACCAGCGCTACACCGAATTTATTTACACCATCACGCCCCTATTCTCAACGTTTGCACTGCGCCACTGCCTGCACAGGCACCCTGTTGGCTCGTTACGGAACCGCAATCTACCGAGGAGCAAGTTGACTACCACATCCACATGGCCGGCCACGTAAGCTATACAAGTCAGAACACCGACGAGAAGTCCGACGACGATGAGGACGACGAGCCCGACTCTGGAGGCGGCGGTGCCGGCGACTGGTGGAGCTTCTTGAAGTAGTCCCTCACATCGAAGCCCTCGCCATCGGCTGCGTTGTCCTCCGCCGGCGGCGGGATGTAGGGCGGGTGGGTCACATCTGCGAGCATGTCCCACGCCATCCCGGCGTAGAACGGCTGCACCCGGATCTTGTCAGTGCCGCCGGCATACCCGAGCCGCCTCGCGGGATCCCGCTGCAGCAGCTGCGAGATGAGGTCGGTCAGCTCCGGCATCCGGCGCTGGGTGTCGCCCGAGAACTCGACCTCCCTGTGCAGCACGTTCCAGAACGTCTCCTTGCAGTTCTTGCCCTTGAACGGCGTGCGGCCGAACGCCATCTTGTAGACGAGCACGCCCACGGGTCTTCCTACCGCACACGGCGGTCGCCGTCAGGCTTGGTTGGACTTCGATGAGAACAACCACCATGAACGCACGTCTTGCGGCATCGCCTCCCATCGTGAGTTTATGTAGGCGTCAGGAAGGCTAATAGATGTCGGGTCGGTCTCGTATTTTTCTGAGTTTCTTGCTAGGTTTTTTTTCTCGAGGAAAGGACGGGAAATGTGTCCTGCATGGAAGATATATAGGTTGCACTATCGATGGATATCAAATTGGTTGTATAGGACATCCCCAAATTATCAGTACCACCTCGTTTATAAAGAAATTATATCTATACAAATCGCAAAAGCGTATTTATGACATGAGAAGAAAGCGTATTCTGACGGTGAACCCGGAGACTCGATCCGTGCTTTATTATTAGGGAGAGATTATGGAAAATAAAGATGCTAAACCAAGAATTATTAGATGGGTTCTCTTGCTACAAGAATTTTATTTGCATATTATTGATAGAAAGGGAGCTGAGAACCCTGTTGCAGACAACTTGTCTAGGTTAGAAAATGTTCTTGATGACCCACTACCTATAGATGATAGCTTTCCTGATGAGCAATTAGCTGTCATAAATGCTTCTCGTACTGCTCCATGGTATGCTGATTATGCTACTTACATTGTTGCTAAATTTATACCACCTAGTTTCACATACCAGCAAAAGAAAAAGTTTTTCTATGATTTAAGACATTACTTCTAGGATGACCCACACCTTTATAAAGAAGGAGTAGATGGTGTTATTAGATGTTGTGTACCTGAGCATGAACAGGAACAGATCCTACGCATGTGTCACTCCAAGGCTTATGGAGGACACCACGCTAGAGATAGAACACCACACAAGGTATTGCAATCTAGTTTTTATTGGCCTACTCTTTTCAAGGATGCCCGTAAGTTTGTCTTGTCTTGTGATGAATGTCAAAGAATTGGTAATATAGTAGACGTCAAGAAATGCCTATGAACTATTCACTAGTTATTGAACCATTTGATGTTTGGGGTTTTGATTATATGGGATTGTTTCCTTCCTCTAATGGGTATACACATATTTTAGTTGCTGTTGATTACGTTACTAAGTGGGTAGAAGCTATTCCAACTAGTAATGCTAATCATAACACCTCTATTAAGATGCTTAAAGAAATTATTTTTCCGAGGTTTGGAGTCCCTAGATATTTAATGACTGATGGTGGTTCACATTTTATTCATGGTGCCTTTCGTAAAATGCTTGCTAAGTATGATGTTAATCATAGAATTGCATATCCATACCACCCACAGTCTAGTGGTAAAGTAGAACTGAGTAATAGAGAGCTTAAATTAATTTTTCAAAAACGGTTAATATATCTAGAAAGAATTGGTCCAAGAAACTTGATGGTGCATTATGGGCCTATAGAACTGCATATAAAAATCGTATGGGTATGTCTCCGTATAAAATAGTTTATCGAAAAGCATGTCACTTACCTCTCGAACTAGAACATAAGGCATATTGGGCCATTAAAGAGCTCAATTATGATTTCAAACTTGCCGGTGAGAAGAGACTATTTGACATTAGCTCACTTGATGAGTGGAGAACCCAGGCCTATGAGAATGCCAAACTGTTTAAAGAAAAAGTTAAAATATGGCATGACAAAAGGATACAAAAGCGTGTGTTTAATGTAGGTGATTATGTTCTGTTATACAACTCTCATTTAAAATTTTTGCAGGGAAACTCCTCTCTAAATGGGAAGGTCCTTACGTTATCGAGGAGGTTTATTGTTCCGGTGCCATAAAAATCAACAACTTCAAAGGCACAAATCCGAGGGTGGTGAATGGTCAAAGAATTAAACATTATATCTCAGGTAATCCCACTAATGTTGAAACCAATGTTATTAACACCGTAACCCCGGAGGAGTACATAAGGGACACTTTCCAGAACGTTTCAAACTCCGAAAAGGAATAGGTATGTGGTAAAGTAAGTAAACCGACTCCCAAATAGTTCTAATGGAAATTTTCCTCCATTTTGGAATATTTAAGAAAATAGGAAAATAAGAAGTAGTCCAGAAAGGACACGAGGCGTCCATGAGGGTGGAGGGCACGCCCCCTGCCTGGTGGGCACCTCGTGTGCCCTCTGGACTCCGATTTCTTGCATGATACTTCTTTTGGTTGGTAAAAATTCATTAGATGATCTCCCGAAGGTTTTGACCACCGTACCAAGCAACTATCTCCTGTTTTTGTTTCGAGCTGTTTTCTGCCAGAGTTTTCAAGGCCAGGCATCATGTCATCCCCCTCCTCCAATGACGCGGGCGACGATGCTTGGCTAATGAAGATAAGATGAAGAGAGAAGAACTTGGGGAGATAAACATGGGTGATAGGATCAAGAAGGCCACGGAGGATCAAGCTCCTGCAGCAGAAGAAGAAGACGTCCTTCAACCTTACTATAACTATCTTACCCCTACTAAAATAGAAGCATTCAAGATGATTGAAATAGTTTGGGTGCAAAACAAGTATCTCACTCATGAAAATATTTTGTTGCAAGAATACATCACCGCACTCCAGAGCATTATTCGCAAATTGGAGAATCTCCTACACTCGATGTGTGACACGACTTCATCAACAACTTCTTCATCATGACTGCATAATAAAGGTCCCTATCACAAGTGGCAATATAAAGTGACGTTCCTTTGCATTAAGATTTTGTGCAGCCAAACATAAAAGCACATGACAACCTATGCTTTCCTCTGCGAAGGGCCTATCTTTTATTTTTGTCTTATACTTTATAAAAGAGTCATGGTGATCTTCACCTTTCCTTTTTACACTTTATCCTTTGGCAAGCACTATGTGTTGGAAAGATCCTGATATATATAGCTAATTGGATGTGGCTTTTCATAAAGCATTATTGTTGACATTACCCTTGAGGTAAAGGGTTGGGAGGCAAAACCATAAGCCCCTACCTTTCTTTGTGTCCGATTAAAACTTCATACCCATAAGTATTGCGTGAGTGTCAGCAATTATGAAAGACTAAATGATAGTTGAGTATGTGGACTTGCTGAAAAGCTCTTATATTGACTCTGTTGGAGATATAACTACTGAGTATAAACCGTCCAGGAGGGGCTGGGTTATACCTGTAATGAGTTATTCGTATTGAAGCCCATGAAGACAAGGAGTATGTCGCTTTAATATAAGAGATCTAAAAGCCCAGGGCCCAAAGGCGGATTAGGGCCTGTAGACATAAACCTCCATAAGGTGTGTAACTTGTGTTGTAAGATAGGAAGGAGTAGAAACCGAGCCGGACACGTTTATGAGCCGGCCGGGATTCTGTAAACCGCCGGGCATCAACCTGTGTATATAGAGGGACGACCCAGCGGCGGTTCAAGGACAAAAAACAACAACTCGAGAGCCAGGCAAAGCGTATTCGCTCCCTGGTCATCGAAACCCTAGCAATCCCATCATAACTGGAGTAGGCTTTACCTTCACTGCAAGGGGCCGAACCAGTCTAAATCCTTGCATCCTTTGTCCGCTTTAACCCCTTTAAGCTAACTACGTTCCGATGTCTCCACGGCTAAGTCCTCACACCAGGACATCTGTCGTGACAATCCCGTGACAGTTGGCGCCCACCGTGGGGCTATCACACGTTGGTTTCAAGTTGTTAGTGGACAGCTTCGAAGGTCTCAAGGGATACTGTCGGTGTCAAAATTAGCAGATCTCGGGTAGGGGGTCCCGAACTGTGCGTCTAAGGCGGATGGTAACAGGAGGCGGGGGACATGATGTTTACCCAGGTTCGGGCCCTCTTGATGGAGGTAATACCCTACGTCCTGCTTGATTGATCATGATGAAATGAGTATTTCAAAATTTGATCTACCACGAGATCGTAGAGGCTAAACCCTAGAAGCTAGCCTATGGTATGATTGTATGTTGTCCTACGGACTAAACCCTCCGGTTTATATAGACACCGGAGGGGGCTAGGGTTACACAGAGTCGGTTACAAGGGAGAAGATCTACATATCCGTATTGCCAAGCTTGCCTTCCATGCCAAGGAGAGTCCCATCCGGACACAGGACGAAGTCTTCAATCTTGTATCTTCATAGTCCAACAGTCCGGCCAAAGGATATAGTCCGGCTGTCCGGAGACCCCCTAATCCAGGACTCCCTTAGTAGCCCCTGAACCATGCTTCAATGACGATGAGTCCGGCGCGCAGATTTGTCTTCGGCATTGCAAGGCGGGTTCTTCCTCCGAATACTCCATGGAAGATTTTGAACACAAGGATAGTGTCCGGCTCTGCAAAACAAGTTCCACATACCACTGTAGAGAGAATAATATTTCCACAAATCTAATCTTCTGACACGTTTTGCAACATGACATCATGCCATGGCCCGGACATTATTCGAACCGTTTTTCTCAACCAGCACTGCACATATCGCGAGGCGGTTTTCTTGACACGTCTTGTCGAAGCAGAGATCATGTCCCCTTATCACGGGATTCTCATCAATACGGGTATGGGTAACCCAACCGTGCCATCAACTACGGTGTTCAGGTCTATAAGATGATGCTTAATATGGCCACGTGTGTTTTTGGTGTTCCGGCAGGCAAGCTGTTGGGTTTTCTAGTGTCTAACAGCGGTATTGAAGCTAATCCGAAAAATATCACAGCTATTACGTCTCTGGCTAAACCGGCGTGTATCAACGACGTTCAACGTCTGGCGGGCCGTATTGTAGCATTGAGCCGGTTTATCAGCCATTTGGGAGAGAAAGCAATCCCTCTATATCAGATGATGAAAAAGACAGATAATTTTGTCTGGAGTGATGCTGCTAATGCAGTGTTTGAGGACTTGAAAAAGCAGTTAGCTGAGCCACCTATCCTTGCTGCTTCGGCCGATAAAGAGCCGCTGTTGTTATATGTGGCTGCTAATGCCCGGGCTGTTAGTGTGGCCATTGTGGTGGAGCGCAAGGAAGCTGGGAAGGAGTATCCGGTTCAACGGGCGGTTTATTATATCAGTGAGGTACTTATTGAGTCTAAGCAGAGGTACCCACATTGGCAGAAGCTGGTGTATGGAGTTTTTATGGCAAGCCGGAAGCTCAAGAAGTATTTTCAAGGTCATCCCATCATGATGATCAGTTCTACCCCTTTGGGAGATATAATCCAGAACAGGGAGGCAACTGGCCGAGTTGCCAAGTGGGCTATTGAGCTTGCACCTCACGGGTTAAAATATGTGCCTTGTACGGCAATCAAGTCCCAAGCGCTGGTGGATTTTATCAATGACTGGACAGAGTTACCGGCACCTGAAGAAAAGTCGGATCATACTTATTGGACTATTCATTTTGATGGGTCCAGGCAATTGGAGGGCTCGGGGGCTGGAGTCGTGTTAACTTCCCCACGAGGTGATAAGTTTTGTTATGTTCTCCGTTTAATATTCCCTTGCACTAACAATGCAGCTGAATATGAGGCTTTACTCCATGGTGTTGGAATGGCTAAGGAGATGAATCAAAGCTAGGTTAAGTGCTTTGGTGACTCAGACCTGGTGGCTCAGCAAGTATCTGGTACTTGGGATTCCAAGGACCCACTCATGGCAGCGTATTGTCGAGAAGTAGATATTGTTGCAGGTCACTTCAACGGTTATCAGGTTGACCATGTGGACCAACGAAAGAATGAAGCGGCGGACGCTTTAAGCCATTTGGGTTCCCAACGTAAACCGGTTCCACCCAATGTTTTTCTGGATGTTTTGCATAACCCGTCGGTCAAGCTACCTACAGAGGAGGATTTGGCTATTCCTGACCCGGAGGCTCAGTTAGTGGCAGCTCTTTATGTTACGGTCCCATATTTGGCGTATATGAACCGGGGAGTGTTACCGGAGGATGAAACTTTGGCCAGGCAGATAATCCGGCGATCCAAGTCAATGACCATTATCAATGGGGAATTGCATCATTGCAGTGTAACAGGGGCATTTCAGCATTGCGTGTCCCCTAAAGAAGGCTGTGAAATTTTGCGTGAGATCCACGAAGGAGATTGTGGTCACCACGCCGGTTCAAAGTCCTTAGTAGCTAAAGCTTTTCATCATGGCTTCTATTGGTTGACGGCTCATGCTGATGTTGAAGACTTGGTCAAAAGGTGAGATGGTTGTCAGAAGTTTTCACACCGAGCTCATGTTCTGGCTCAAGAATTGAGGATGATTCCAATCACTTGGCCGTTTGCAACTTGGGGGATGGATATGGTTGGGCCCTTTAAGAGGTCCAAGGATAAGAAGACCCACCTTTTGGTGGCGGTTGATAAGTTCACTAAGTGGGTGGAGGCAGAGCCAGTCAGTAAGTGTGATGCAACCACGACGGTTCAATTCATCAAGAAGGTGATTTTCCGGTTTGGTTTTCCACATAGCATCATAACTGATAATGGCACCAATCTATCCAAGGGTGTTATGGAAGAATTTTGTCAACGTGAGCACATCCGACTTGACGTGTCATTAGTGGCTCACCCCCAATCTAATGGTCAAGCAGAGAGAGCCAATCAAAAGATCCTAAGAGGCATCAAGCCCCGGCTTATGGTTCCATTAAAGCTAAGCTGGGTTGTTGGGTGGAGGAGTTACCTTCTGTATTATGGAGCATCAATACTACACCCAACAGATCTACGGCTTATACACCTTTCTTCATGGTTTACGGAGCAGAGGCGGTCCTCCCTAGTGACATCCGTCATGACTCGCCCCGTGTGGCAGCTTATGTTGAAGCTGACAATGAGAAGGCACGTCAGGAAGCACTTGACCTGTTAGATGAGGAGCGTGATATTGCAGCAGCGTGTTTGGAGATTTATCAGCAAGATCTGCATCGTTATCATAGTCATCGGGTTAAAACCAGAACATTTCAAGAAGGGGATCTGGTGCTCCGGCTCATCCAGGATCAGACTGATATGCACAAGTTATCCCCGCCTTGGGAAGGACCTTTCGTGGTCGGCAAGAATCTGCACAACGGGTCATACTACCTTATCGATGTACGAGATCACAAAGACTCACATAAATCGAAGGAGACCCACCGCCCGTGGAATATAACTCATCTTCGGCCTTACTACACCTGAGCCATAGGCTCCTCTTATGTACATATTATTGACAATGTATATATTATGATGATCAATATAATAAACCGGCATCCCTGCTAAAGCGGGGCCTCTGCTGTTATTCCTTGAAAGGTTTTTGGTTACATGGGGGCTTCTGTTTATAAAGTGGAGTTCTAATTACCCATTGATCCGGCTCATAAGCCACACATAAAAAACACTTGGGGGCTTGCCACCCAAGGTCAAAAGGAGCCAAAGAGAGTCTGTTGCAAAGCAGAACTCAAACATAGGCACCCATTGAGAACAACTCAAAATATTACTAGGGGGCTCTTTGCTTCTACAAGAACCAAGAGTCTATAACCTTGTAATAGGCTATAAAAGCCAGGCTTGTAAGCCAGGTGTATTCACCTAAAACCTTGGGTTATCCTACCTTTTTTAAGTAAGGCACTCCGTCCAGGTAATCCTGGTAGACCCGTCGAACGTTTGACAAGTCAATCTTATAAAGACCCTGAACTTGTCATAGTTAAAACGACGATTGGTTGATGTGAGGTCCATCTTATAAAGGCTTTGTCAAATGGTTTAACTCAGTGGACTGGCAGCCCATGAAAAGCCTCGCCCTTTTTATATATTTTCTTCTGAAATGTCTCTTTTTGATATTTATTTTGATGAGTTTTATATTAAACCAGTGTTTATTGACCCGGCCTAGCTATTGACTATAAGTCGGCTGAACAAATTGAGAATATTGCTGGTATCTATTGACCCGGCTTCGCTATCGATTATAAGTCGTCAGTATACAATCAGGTATAAACCGGTGTTGATTGACCCCGTCTGGCTTTGACTACAAGTCGCCAGTATGATATACGAATAAACCGGTGTTTATTAAAACCCGGTCCAGCTTTACTGTAAACCGGCAAAACAGGGAGGAGTTATCAATATTAAAGATTTGGGTTATCACCCTTACTACAGAAAGTTGGTTAGCCAATGATGTGATTCAATATCACAGGTATGATATATTTCATATTTGATTGTCATTCAATACAGCCTGGTTATAAACTCGGATTATATGTGGGGTATTATGACCCGTCCAGCGATAAACCGCCAGGACACTTTTTCAACTTGTTATATGCAGAAACAGGGCAAATAAAGCTGCTAAGGATCATAAGCAGACATAACATAAATCATGTCGGATTAACAATATCATGCAAAGTGAATATGCACGATGGCATAGCAGACCAAGTGTTTAAACTAGCCTATTACAAGGCGTTTTGATGCCCAAAAGGATAATTGTTTTTAGCAAGTATTGCAGTATGCAGAAGATTAAACCGGCCTCTGGATCATGACTCTTCGCCAGGCTGGCTTGACGGTTGTGGATCATCCTGCACCGGTTCACCCTCCTCCTCTCTACCCGACGGATGGAAATCAATGGTGGTCCAGTCGATTCCAGTTAGGGCCTTGAATAGAGCTTCGTCACTTATAAGGGTGGAGGGGTCAACATCAGGAGCGTAGGTATGCTTACGAATTGGTGGGATAAGATTCTCCACACCATGAGTTGGTGCAGCAAGTCGTTATTTGTCAGCATCATAAACCGGCTGATAGTGATAAAGATATGTTTCTTCGGCGAATTTGCTCGCTAATGGGTGCATTTCCTTTGTCAAAGCTCGAAGGTCGTCATTATCAAACTCTGACCCGTCTTCCTTTATGCTCGGATAGCCATGTCCTATGTCAGCCGAGTCAAGATCTAGTATCCAGGCTTTAGCCCGGATTAGCGCAGTCAGAGCACCTGCCCTTGCAGCTGATCTTTTCAACTCGTCCAATCGGGCAGGCAGCATTGACAGCTTTTCTAATGTTTCTTTGATCAGGTTTAGGGGCGGTTTGTTATGAGCGGCAGTGCAAATAATCCGCTGTGTGCCGGTATATAACTGCTCTATAAGAGTATAAGCAACCTTCAGCTTCTTCTGCATATCAGAGCCCAGATGGGTAATGCGAGATCCTGCATCATTGAACATATTGATAACTAGCAGTTTATGGGATAATACATGTTGAATCTTATCGTAAGGGTACTTACCAAACACAGCAGTGGTCATGGCATTGATTTGCCGCTACAAACCAGTCAGTTCTTCTGCTACCGGTTTAAGAGTTGTTTCAGGATCCTCCGCCCGCTTTAGAAGAGATGCTTTTTCAGCGTCCCATCCTGCCCGTTCACCTTTAAAGCTTTCTTTCAGTTCCTCCATGGCAGTTAAAGCGCTAGTCAATTCTTCTTTAGCCTTGGAAGTTTATGCTTGCTGGGACTTAATGTTTTCCTGAAGGTTGGTGATTTGGGATTCTTTTTGGCTCAGATCAGCCTGCAAGAGACAGTTAATGAGTTAGTAGTGCATATTTAAAGTCCCAAGCATATAACAGGTTATACACTTGGCACTTGGGGGCTAATGCGTATGGCTTTTATCAACTGACATTTTAAGTCCCAAGCACATAACATGTTATACACTTGGCAGTTGGGGGCTAACGTATATTTGCTCAAGTTAAAAGTTATGGATTTTTCTTCCTCAATCGGTTTACAAAGATGGTTCTCAAGAATTTTGGAAGCTTCATGACAGACAGGTACCGATTCATCCTAAAGGTGTAAACCGGCCCCCTAGGGACTACACAAGCAAAAATTGCAAGATTCATACTTGAACGTCCCGATTCATCATGAAATGATAAACCGGCCCTTGGGGGCTATGCAGGTAATGTTGAAGTATTACAAAGTCCCGGTTCATGTTGATATCATAAACCGACCCTTGGGGGCTGCTGGAGTTGATATTAGAGACTGAGCAAGAGACAATTATGAAGAGTTAACAGTGTTTACCTCATATCGCTCCTTCATCAGGCCTACAAAACCGGCTTCATAGTTGCGGCTGGTATACAGGCGGTTCAAGAAGCCGAAATGAATCTCTTGGGCATTGACATGGGCATAGCTGGATAAATATGTTTTCCACTTGCCCTTATCCATAGCAGAAAATTCTTCCTTGGCACTATGCTTTGATAAAGCAATAGGATTGCCAGGGGTGGTTTGGCCAACACCGGTAATCATGATATCGTCTGTGTTATCTTCAGCAGACTTGGCTGGGCTTGGCGGTTTATCAGCCGTTTTCACTGGGCTCGGCGGTTCAGCAGCCTGACTCATTGGATCTATCTCCACCGGTTCAACAAAAGTATCCTGAACTTGAGGCATTGAATCATCTAAGATAGCATCAGCATTTGGATCCAGTGGTTCAGGGGTGTCGTGGAATTGTCACGGCAGATGTCCTGGTGAAAGGACTTAGTCGTGGAGTGATACATCTCCAACGTATCTATAATTTTTGATTGTTCCATGCTATATTATATCCTGTTTTGGACATTATTATACACTTTTATATTATTTTTGGGACTAACCTATTAACCGGAGGCCCAGCCCAGAATTGCTGTTTTTGCCTATTTTAGGGTTTCGCAGAAAAAATATATCAAACGGAGTCCAAACAGAATGAAACCTTCGGGAACGTAATTTTCGGAACGAACATGATCCAAAGGACTTGGACCCTATGTCAAGCAATCAACCAGGAAGGCATGAGGTAGGGGGCGCGCCTACCCTCCCCAGGCGCGCCCTCCACCCTCATGGGGCCCATGTTGCTCCACCGACGTACTCCTTCCTCCTATATATACCTACGTACCCCCTGAGGGAGTCCTGGATTAGGGGGTCTCCGGACAGCCGGACTATATCCTTTGGCCGGACTGTTGGACTATGAAGATATGAGATTGAAGACTTCGTCCCATGTCCGGATGGGACTCTACTTGGCGTGGAAGGCAAGCTAGGCAATACGGATATGTATATCTCCTCCTTTGTAACCGACCTTGTGTAACTCTAGCCCCGTCCGGTGTCTATATAAACCAGAGGGTTTTAGTCCATAGGACAACATACAATCATACCATAGGCTAGCTTCTAGGGTTTAGCCTCTTTGATCTTGTGGTAGATCAACTCTTGTAATACTCATATCATCAAGAACAATCAAGCAGGACATAGGGTATTACCTCCATCAAGAGGGCCCGAACCTGGGTAAACATCGTCTCCCCTGCCTCCTATTACCATCCTCCTTAGACGCATAGTTCGGGACCCCCTACGCGAGATCCGCCAGTTTTGACACCGACATTGGTGCTTTCATTGAGAGTTCCACTGTGTCGCCACCATAAGGCTTGATGGCTCCTTCGATCATCGCTAGCGATGCGGTCCAGGGTGAGGCTTCTCTCCCCGGATAGATCTTCGTATTCGGCGGCTTCGCACTGCGGGTCAATTTGCTTGGCCATCTGGAGCAGATCGAAAGCTACGCCCCTGGCCATCAGGTCAGACTTGGAAACTTGAACTACACGGCCGACATCCACGGAGACTTGATCTTCGACGGATTCGAGCCCATGCCGGACGCGCCGCACAGTCGCGATGAGCAAGACGTAACTCTGCCGTCGGACAATGTTCGGGAGATCGCATCCGCAGCCACTCCGGCCATTAATCCGGAGCAAATCGCGCCATCCGAGAGCGGAGGGATAGACCCTGCGATGGAGGCCGCACTCTCAATGGCGATAGAGCCAGATACTGACTTCACCCCTTTCGAGAGCCGCGTCGCCGCACCACTGGATTTATCCCCGGCCACAGACTCCGATCCGCCTACATCCGTGCCTGTCGAATCCGACGGGTCGCCGATCATGGAGTTCACCTCCGTGGATATCTTTCAGCACTCACCTTTCGGAGATGTGCTAAATTCATTAAGGTCTCTCTCCCTGTCAAGAGAACCTTGGACGAACTATGTTCGGCTAGAATGGGATGTGGACGACGAAGAAATTCGCTGCCCACCCACCACCCACTTAGTAGCCACTGTCGACGACTTAACCGACATGCTCGACTTCGACTCCGAAGACATCGATGGTATGGACGACGATGCAAGAGACGAACAGGAACCACTGCCCACAGGGCGCTGGACCGCCACTCCATCACATGACGTATACATGGTGGATACACCCAAAGAGGGCAATGGCAAAGAGACAGCGGAGGATGACCCCTCCAAGAAGCAACCCAAGCGCCAACGTCAGTGGCGCCGCTCTAAGTCCCGCCATAGCAAAAACAGCGATAACATCGCAAGAGGAAATAACAGTCCAGTCGACTCTAGAAGAAACGACGGCTGCACCACCACGGCGGCAGAGCACGATCAAGATGCAAACTGCAAACATAGTACGGATCCGACGTCCGACCACGACAACGCCAAGGATAAGCCACATCAAACCCCGTCTGGGGAAGAAAACAGTCCGGACGAAGATGCACACATCATCCCGGAAACACACTTGGAGCGAGAAAACCTCTGCAGAAGGCTTATTGCCACAGCGAGGAGCCTGAAGAAACAGAAGCAAAGGCTCAAGTTCGCACAAGATACGCTCAACAGTAAGTGGAACAAAGTAACAAAGTATGGTGGATGTTACCATAAAAATAGCTATCCAAAGCGCAAGCTATTACCGGAATTCGACGATGAGGCCTGAAAGCCGATACAACCGAAGAGTGATACGGCCAACCGGCCGGATCAACCACCTTGTGAACGCGATAGAGCGGCTAACAAAGTCGTGCATAAGTCAACACAGGATCTATGTGAGAACTTGCGTCAAAAATCTGGCGCGACCAGATCTATCTATGGATCTAGGAAGCACACTACGGTACAAAACCAACACCGAATACTACAACCGTCCGAACACCATGGCGCATCCCAATACAGGGGTGCCGCACACCCCTTATGTTTCACTGATGAGGTGCTGGATCACGAATTCCCAGAGGGATTCAAACTGGTGAACATAGAGGCGTACGACGGAACCACATACCCTGGAGTCTGGATAGAGAACTTCATCCTCCATATTCATATGGCTCGTGGAGACGATATCCATGCCATTAAATACTTGCCCTCAAGCTTAAAGGGCCATCTCGGCACTGGCTGAAAAGCCTCCCCGAAAACTCAATTGGAAGTTGGGAGGAGCTCGAGGACGCTTTTCGGGCCAATTTTCAAGGGACTTATGTCCGACCTCCGGATGCAGACGATTTAAGTCATATAATCCAACAGTCCAGAGAGTCCGCCCGAAAGCTTTGGAACAGGTTCCTCACCAAGAAGAACCAAATCGTCGACTGTCTGGACGCCGAAGCCTTAGCAGCATTTAAACACAGCATCCGAGATGAATGGCTTGCCAGACACCTTGGTCAAGAAAAACCGAGAACAATGGCAGCCCTAACAAGACTCATGACCCGCTTTTGTGCGGGCGAGGACAGCTGGTTGGCCCGTAGCAGCACTAGCGACCCAAGCACATCTGAAGTCAGGGATGGCAATGGTAAACCACGACGCAACAAAAACAAGCGTCGAATTAAAGAAGGTAGCCCAGATAACACGACGGTAAATGCCGGATTCAGGGGCTCCCGACCAGGTCAGCGGAAAAAGCCTTTCAAAGGCAGTAGAGAAGGACACCCTGGCCTAAACAAAATTCTTGACAAACTCTGTCAGATTCATGGCACCCCAGACAAGCCTGCAAATCATACCCACAGAGAATGTTGGGTCTTCAAGCAGGCCTGTAAGCTAAACGCCGAACACAAAGGGGAAGAGACACCAAGTGAAGACGAGGATGAGCCTCACCAGCAAAGCACCGGAGGACAAAAAAAGTTCCCACCAGAGGTTAAAACAGTAAACGTGATCCATGTGAGAAAGAGGAGAAGCAAGCATGCACTCCGAGGCACACGCGCCATATGAAAGTGCGTTATATCGACTAGAGGGGGGGTGAATAGGCGATTTTTATGAAATTCTTCACTGGGGAATTTGTCGGTGAGGAAATTCCTTAGCGAAGAACTACTAGCAGCAGAATAAGTACTCAAAAGTAAACATAACAGAATACAAGCATAGTCATCATGATGAAATGAAGACAGGCACAGAGTACAGGAAGCGTAATCACAGGATAACACAGGATAAGACAAACAGACTGAAGAAATTGAACTGAGGAAATTGAGAAAGTCTTCAGTCAAAGTCTTCAAACACAGATATGAACAAGCACACAACACAGTTATGAGGAAATGAAAGAGTTGAGGAAATAGAACCAGTAAGCTTGGTGAAGACAATGATTTGGTAGACCAGTTCCAACTGCTGTCTCAGTTGTACGTCTGGTTGGAGCGGCTGAGTATTTAAACTCGAGGACACACAGTCCCGGACACCCAGTCCTGAACACGCAGCTCAGGACACCCAGTCCTCATCGTATTCTCCTTGAACTAAGGTCACACAGACCTTGTCCAATCACTCGTGGTAAGTCTTCAGGCGACTTCCAAACCTTCACAAACTTGGTCACTCGGCGATCCACAATTCCTCTTGGATGCTCTAGCCCATGACGCCTAACCGTCTGGAAGAAGCACAGTCTTCAAAGGTAACAAGCGTCGGATCCATGCAGGATCAATCTCTTCAGTGATGCTCAATCACTTGGGGTTTGTAGGTGTTTGGGTTTTGGGTTTTTGGTTTTTCCTCACTTGATGATTTTCGCTCAAAGTCCTCAGAGGATGGTTGCTCTCAAATGACAAGTGTCAGTTTCTCTCGGAGCAGCCAACCAGCTAGTGGTTGTAGGGGGTGGCTATTTATAGCCTAGGGAGCAGCCCGACATGATAAGACATAAATGCCCTTCAATGATATGACCGTTAGGTGGATAGATATTTTGGGACAGCTGGCGCATAGCACTGCAATGGTCGGAATTTTGAGTAGCAAAATCCTCAGGGCTATCATGTTCCTCACTGTGTAGGCAATCCGCACTGGCGAATTCCTAACTCCTCAGTCAGGACAAATTCCTCAGAGACCACAAGAACTTCGTCTCTGTCACTGAAGAAATTGACTGAACTGTATGAGATTTCCAATGGCTTCACTCGAAGGGATTGGTAGGTGTAGGATTTTGAGTTGAGCATCACATGGAAATTTTTCCTTAGTATTTCCTCGACCCCCTTTAACAGTATGGTGTTTCCTATGACTCAAGAAAGAGAAAAAACAAAACTATGAAAACGAAAGTCTTCAAGCTTCATATTCCTCGCATGAATATCAAGTCTTCACGGACACACCAATTTCTTCACTTTCAAAGTCTTCATGAAAGTCTTCAGAAATATCAAAATCTTCAGTCGAAGATATCTATTTTTAGGGGTCGACTTTTCCTGTAAATATCAAACTCCTCGTAGACTTATAGACATGTGTACACTCACAAACGCATTAGTCCCTTAACCTATAAGTCTTCAATACACCAAAATCACTGAGGGGCACTAGATGCACTTACAATCTCCCCCTTTTTGGTGATTGATGACAATATAGGTTAAGTTTTCAACGGGGATAAACATATGAAGTGTAACTACTGATATTGAGGAATTTGATTGTAAGATATAGAAGAATTCCCCCTAAAGATGTGTATAGTGAGGAATTTTCTTTTGAAGCAATGCACACTTGAAGAGTTGAATCATGGAGATCTCCCCCTATATCTTGTAATTCATACACGCATTTAACATATAATATGACGAATTTGAAATGCATGATGAAATATGGTGCCTGATGAAATTCAGCATGCGTGCAATAATATTAACGAGGAATAAGCATGCAGAATAGTGCATCAAAAGTATCAGAGCACAGTGCATCAAAAGTATCAGAGCACCATCGGGTTTAAGATTACAACTCGATCCAATAAAGTTTCACAAGAACGAGAGTTGTAACTTAGCAAAAAAACGCCCATATAGTAGACCCACTTGAAGACTAAGTCATGTTTCTCCCCCTTTGTCATCGAATGACCAAAAGGATCGAAAATGAGGACTAACGCCCCTGAAGATAATCATGTTGATGAAGGAGCGCCAGCGTTGTTGGGGTCGTTTGTTGATGTAGGGCCTGCCCCAGTGTCGTCCAAATCTTCATGTTCATCAGTGTCGCGCGATGAAGAATATGAGCTGGCCACCAGAGAAGGAACCTTGACCTTCTTGAATTTCTTCGGTGGAGGTGCAGACCAGTCAAAATCTTCTTTGAGACCCATGTTCTTCAGATCTTCTTCACCATACAGATGTGACAGGATTGCCCATGTGCGACCGAAGACATGATAGAGGTAGTAGTGGTTTTTCTTCACTGCATTGTGTGTGGCAGTCATGTTGTGAAGAAGTGAACCAAACTGACTCTTAACCCATTTGTGATTTTGATCCACCTTCTGGGGAAGACTAAGCAGAAGTTCACGGTTAGTCATCACGCGCGGAGCAGTGGCTTGAGGAGTGGACTTGGGTGCATTGGCAGAGTCATGTGTGGCAGAGTCATCATTGGTGGAATAAGATGCAGCTTTGCGAAACTGACCATCCAATGGATGAATGCCTTCATCTATTACAGCTGGTGCCTTGCCCTTTCCATCAACTGAGGAATATGTCTGCTTGAGGACTTCAATTGGGGGCAAGTAGCTGAGGTGATTCTGGAAATCAGCTTTGTAGTTGAGTGAAGACCTTGTCCTGAGGAATCTCATAATCCAAGGTGCATAAGGCTTCAGCTCAAACGGAGATAGTGCAACATTGGCCATAGTCCTCATGAAGAAATCATGATAATTGACAGGAATGCCATGAACGATGTTGAATACCAGATTCTTCATGATGCCAACAATTTCCTCATCAGATGAGTCGTGGCCTTTGATGGGACTGATTGTCCTCGTAAGAATACGATAGACAGTTCTGGGCACGTACATCAATTCCTTCACGAGGAATTTGGTTCTTGGTGCGTGACCTGGCTTCAAAGGTTTCATCAGCACCTGCATGTAATGATGTGTGAGCTCAGGTTCACTGTAGATGCAGCGAGCTTCTTCAAGGGGAGGACTGAGTGGTAGAGCACGAAGCAATTCAGAGGCTGATGCAGTGTAGTGAGTGTTTTCAGACATCCAGTCCAGCACCCATGAATTCACATCTTCAACATCTCCGGTGATGTGCAGCGTTGCATAGAATTGAAGAATCAGTTCTTCATTCCAATCGCAGATGTCAGAGCAAAAGTTTAGCAGTCCAGCGTCGTGAAGAACACTGAGGACTGGTGCGAAGCACGGTAGAGATTCCATATCCACGTGAGGAATATGCTCATGGTAGAAGATCTTCTCCTTGTTGAACAACACTGAGGAATAGAAATTGGCTTGACTAGCAGTCCAAAAACGCCTCTTCCTAATGCGAGCAGAGTCATATGGGTTGTAATCTTCGAAGAATACGTGCTCACCGAAGAAATCATCATCCTTGAACTTTTGCTTGTGTGAGAATGGATCCTTTGGCTTCGGTAGAGGAGTGTCAATGAGTTGCATCATGACCTCAGGAATCTCAATCGCAGGTTCTTCAGGCTGAGGAATTTCTGGTTCCTCCTCAGTGGCAGTCTGCATTGTTGGTTGTTCAGCAGCAGCAGTTTCTTCAGCGCTAGTGGCTGGAATTTCCTCATGGACAGATGCAGTGGGATGAGTTTCTTCAGAGCCCATTGAACAGTTTGTGTGGGGGACTGAGGAATTTGCTGTAGAGGGGTGAACATTGGAGAGTTTGGATGCTGACTTTCCCAGAATTCATCACTGATTACGGGTGTGGAGCAGCCAATGTCCACATCTTCATCTTCCATTTCTTCAACGCCAGCCTCTTCAGCTGTGAACTGAGGCATAGGCGAGGAGATGATAGGTGTTGAAGGGATCACATCCACTTCAATTTCTTCATCCAACGGTTCAGACGAAGCAGCAGAAGGAGTTTCTTCATCAGATCCGCTGGGGATCACATATTCTTCATCAAAAGGAACAAGGTCCTTTGATGGCCTGGTTGAGATGGGAACAACATCAATCGGATTTGCAAATGAACTTGTCATAGGCTTCATTTTCTTCGGAGCTAAAGAATCTGAAGCAACTGATGCTTTCCTTTTCTTCACTGCAGCACGCTCTGTAGCCTTCGTCTTCTTCACATCTGATGTAGATGGAAGGATTGGAGTTGAAGTTGGTGCAGGAGTAGCCGAGGAATCTGGTTGATTTTCTTCAGGCACAACGGATGCAGTTGCCCTGAGTTCTTCAGTTTCTTCAGGCACACCACTAGTGGGTGCCCTGGCAATTTCTTCAGCGGCTGGAATGCAGTCATCAGCCCTGGAACTCACATTATCTTCAGCAGCCTGATTATCATCAGTGGTGCTGGCATTTTCTTCAGTAGGCTGAGCAGATGCTTCAGCCTGAGGAATTTCCTGTTGCGTTGGGGCTGCAACATTGGAAGTGAAGTTATCCGCAAGTTTCACAAAACGAACCTTGGCTCCAAGCCAATCAGTGCGATATGCGTCAAAGTCATCACTGAGCTTCTTAATCTTAGTCTGAATAGTGACAAGTTCTTCAGTTGTCATAGAGACAACGTTTTTCTTCAAATAGCACTCTTTCTTGTAGTGCACTTTCTTGATCTGCCTGGCCTTCTCAAATTTCCACTTTTCTTCTTGAATGAAGTGGGTCAGCATGTGACTCTGGCCAGGAGTCAGCTTGAAGTCAGGCAAGGGAGTGTTGGGGTCCTTGTGCCAACCATCAATGTAGTCGAGGATCAGCTTGGGATCCAAAAGCAGTGGCACCTCTGATCCTTTGGCTCTAGCGGCCCTGACTTGCCTGTCTCTGATGATTTCTGCAAGTTCATCATCATCAGCTTCGTCTTCATCAGACGGCATTTGGAAAGCGACTTGCTTCTTTTAAGGACTTGAGCGAGGACCATGTCCAGCAGTGGCCTTTGTCTTCAGCAGTGAGGGGCCAGCTGAGGAACTTGGTGCAGCTGAGGAACTAGATGAGACACCTGAGGCAATGGAGATGCCGGCAGTCCTTTGGCATGAGGCGAGATGCACAGGTGCTGAGGATTTAGTCGGAACAGCTGAAGGCTTTGGCGGAGGAGCTGGGGACTTTGGAGGAACAGGAGCAGCATGAGGAATTTGCCGTGAGGGCTTTGAGGATTCTGGCCGTGAGGGCATTGTCGAGGAACTTGGCCTTGAGGGCATTGTTGGTGAAGCACTTGGCTTGCGTGCAGGCTTCTTTGACATAGCCTTCTTTGGCTTGACAGCAAAGGCCTCAACAGAGGCAGCAGTAGCAGCAGCAGAGTCTTCATTAAATTTCCTCACTGCTTCTCTGGCTTTCTTAGCCAGCTTGGCTTGGCGCTTGGTCCATTCATTAGGATAGTCCTCACCGCGCTTGAGGCTGGTGGGATCAGCGATTTGGCCAGGTGCCAATGGAGCTCTTGGGCATGGAGGATTGAGTGCGAATTTCTTCATGTACTTAGGAGTGACATATGTGTACTCCCTCCGTTCTCTTGCCCATCTCCTCTCTATCTTCTGAATGCGCACTTTGCGCTCATTCTTGGTTTCCTCAGTAGGTGTGCAGTACCCAGCATATATGTCATCAGGGATCTCAAATGCTGTATTTACCTCAGGCCTCTTTCCTCCCTTCTGTGGCTTCTTACCGTCAGCCATTTTCTTCAGTTGAGGAATTTGAACAATTGAATTCTCTGAAGAAGTATGCAACTTTTCTTCGAGGAACGCTGCAAATGAGTTAAGTTGATGAGAACCTAGTGATTTAGCAGCTGACATGTGTACTTGTGAACAGAGTATAGTTGCGAGGAATTTGGAGAGGTCATATGCGTTCTCAGAAGGTTTTGAAAAAAAGAACAAGTTTGAGGAATTTGACCAGATGAGTCTTGAAGAATTTCACTAAGCGTTCTTTGTCTTAGGTTCCAGAGATGTGTAGATTAAAAATCCACACATTTGAGGAATCTTGAAGAAAAAACATGGCTTAGAGAAACAAGTCAAGAACAGATGACTTGTGAGGTGTTTAGTGTGTGAATCTATGAAGAAAAACACCTTTGAAGATTTTGAAGATAATCATTCGAATCAATGAGGGTAGTAAAAGTAACTTTTAATTACCCTGGATGAAGAACACGACGAACTGGAGTGAGGAGATGTGAAGTTCGTCTGTGCAGATCTTCCACGCCCTAACTTGGCGGAGGAAGGCAGCTACGGCGACGGCGGAGTGAAGATTTCTGCGGTTGGCGTGAGTACGTCGGCGATGAGGTTGAGGCAGTGAAGCTCTTCCTCACCGGCGGCGATGAAGTAGCGGCGGCGCTAGGGTTTGAGAAGCTCGAGCTGGAGAGACAGGTCAAGCGGAGTAAAAGAAGTGAGGAAGGGAAGGAGGGGTATTTATAGCCACGGTGAAAACTGTTCGCCCGAAGAAATTGGACGAACGTGCCCCTGACCCTTCTCATTCGCATGACATGTGTCACCCACGTAGTGAGAGGTGGAGATCGTGTTAGATCATGGGTGAGTGGATAAGTATATCGTGGGATGCGGAACGGTTTGAGCGGCAAAACCGAGAATTTCGATAAGATAGGTTTTAAAGTTCCGTTCGCAATTTCTTCAGCTGGCAAGGACACAGTGAAGATTTTGAACGAGTTTCAAATAGAACGCACATAAAGAATTTGTGAATAGATTGGGTTGAGTATAGCATAGAGGGGAAGGGTCCGATCACATTCACTTAGCAGAGAACCAACTTGAAGAAATAGCAATAAGTGAATGCTGTAGAGGACATAAACTCATATATATATAGTGTTACTATTCATCACCCAGGGTGCAGAACAAGTTATTCTTCATCCGAGGTAATCTTACGATCATTTCATAATTAAATTACATTTCAAATTCAAATAGTTACATTCCTATTGATTCACTACATAAAATTTGACATAAGAAAATAAAAATATAGCTCATAAGACAAGAAAATTTGCTGTTTATGTGTATTTTAGACTATGTTTTTATGTTTGTAATTTTACATAACATAAAATATTTTTTACGGCGATTACATATTTCTTACGGTCCCTTTTTGCCTCGGAAATAAGACAAAACTTACGGAACGTAAAATTACGGTGCATTGATGGTAAAATAGAGGGGGGTGAAGAATAACTATTCCTCAACCAGGGTTGCTCTCAAATGACAAGTGCCAGTTTCTCTCGGAGCAGCCAACCAGCTAGTGGTTGTAGGGGGCGGCTATTTATAGCCTAGGGAGCAGCCCGACATGATAAGACATAAATGCCCTTCAATGATATGACCGTTAGGTGGATAGATATTTTGGGACAGCTGGCGCATAGCACTGCAATGGTCGGAATTTTGAGTAGCAAAATCCTCAGGGCTATCATGTTCCTCACTGTGTAGGCAATCCGCACTAGCGAATTCCTAACTCCTCAGTCAGGACAAATTCCTCAGAGACCACAAGAACTTCGTCTCTGTCACTGAAGAAATTGACTGAACTGTATGAGATTTCCAATGGCTTCACTCGAAGGGATTGGTAGGTGTAGGATTTTGAGTTGAGCATCACATGGAAATTTTTCCTTAGTATTTCCTCGACCCCCTTTAACAGTATGGTGTTTCCTATGACTCAAGAAAGAGAAAAAACAAAACTATGAAAACGAAAGTCTTCAAGCTTCATATTCCTCGCATGAATATCAAGTCTTCACGGACACACCAATTTCTTCACTTTCAAAGTCTTCATGAAAGTCTTCAGAAATATCAAAATCTTCAGTCGAAGATATTTATTTTTAGGGGTCGACTTTTCCTGTAAATATCAAACTCCTCATAGACTTATAGACCTGTGTACACTCACAAATGCATTAGTCCCTTAACCTATAAGTCTTCAATACACCAAAATCACTGAGGGGCACTAGATGCACTTACACCATAGAGCCCGTCACCCCTAGGTTCAACCCCTGGTTGGCTTGCCTGATCACTTTTGATCGTAGGGATCACGAGACAAATATCCGGAATGAAGGATTGACGGCCTTTGTGTTAGACCCAATAATAAATGGGTACCATTTCACACGAGTCCTCATGGACGACGGCAGTGATCTAAATCTGATATATCAGGACACAGTCCGCAAAATGGGGATAGACCCGACATAAATAAGCCACAATAATACTACCTTCAAGGGAGTAATACCAGGCCAAGAGGCCCGTTGTACGGGCTCCCTACTACTAGAGGTGGTATTCGGTTCCCCCGATAAATTCCGAAGCGAAAGGTTAAATTTTCACGTTGCCCCATTCCGAAGTGGCTATCAAGCACTACTCGGAAGAACGGCTTTCACTCATTTTAACGCAATACTGCATTATGATTTTCTCAAGCTTAAGATGCCCGGTCCACATGGCATCATCTCAGTCAGCGGAAATACCGAACGTTTCCTGCGTACAGAAGAGGATGCGGCGGCTCTAGCAGCCGCAAACTAGACGGCCTCACCGACCAGAAAAATGGCAGGTCGTCAAGACCACAGACACGGTCAAATGAATCTGGCGTTCCATCATATATACATGAGACTGGTTTGATGATCAAACCCTCATAAACAATACCAGGGGCTTCCCGCGTGTAATCAGGGCCATCACGGCTCAACTTGGCTTCTCTTGAATTTTGATAGTTCATTGACAATAACTAATTCTTCTTTTTGGCATGGCAACTTTCACTTAAGTTCTTTCCTTTTGCAGATGACAATCGTGCTACACCCGTTCAGGACACGGCACAACGGAGACACAGGCGCAGACGTGCAGCAGGGACCCGCCCAAAGGTTTCTTTTTAGATTAAGACCCTGCGTAAACCTTTTTTACTGTCGCTTGTTGCTCTTATCCTCCGGATACTCCACACAACTGAGAAGGATGCTAGCGTTATTGGCATGTGGCCACGCTAGGATTTTGCACGTACCTGGACACATGGGGTTTCTTATTAAGGGCATTGTTTAGCCCGGTATATGTTATAAAGACCGAACACCTTAGGGACTGTTCGGCGTCGTGAGTTTGGCCCTATACGCATCAACTCCGAATCATGTTCTTTGGTCAAATGTTGGGTTTGCCCGGCTCCCACGTTTTGGTACCTTACGTTCCGTTATATCGGCTAAGGTAGCACCGGGAGAACTACTGCGATTGTGCCCTGGTTCATCCGGATGAGCACCTCAATAGAGAAAGCCGAAAACTGACTGTCATGATATAGCGAGAGACTGGTCAACCACTCGATGACTCATCGAATCTTCGGGATTCCTCCGCTTTAACGAAGGGCCGTTTCCCGGTCATGTACGTACGCGCCCCGTATTCGGACGAGCGCAGAAGTACCAGGGGCTATATAGTAGCCCCACTGTCAAACTCCTATGGCTAAGTGAAAGTTTTAAAGCAATATAGTCCAATTGCCTTGTTCGCTACGCTATCACCTCCTTAACGGACCAAGATGTTGGATCAAGTGTGGATATGCATTTTTTTGCGAACAACCCCGCATTATATGCGTGGGGGCGGAAGCCGACGACTGCAAACTTTCAGGTTATATACATATATACATAAACGGCTGCACAGGAGGCATCATAGTACTTTCGGGCAAAAGTATAAATACAGCCTTGATAATTCTGTAAAACGTTGTTTGTACAATGGGAATATATGTCACTAGAACATAATATTCTTCGAGCACTGAGCCTCTATCGAACGAGCGCCTTCAAGAACTTCTTCAAAGTAGTGCCCGGCAGCCACTCGGCCTACGGTCGAACCCTGTGTCGCAACAGTGGTGGACTCCATCTCCGCCAGTATGTCTTGACACAGGCAAGGGCCATCCGCGCACCCTCTATGCACGCCGATCTCTTTACAGCATTGATGCGTGGCACAGCACCAAGGAATTGTTGCACTAAGCTAAAGTAGCTATTCGTCCTTGGCCCTCCCGGCCACAGGTGATCCACAATGGACCTCATGGCAAGTCCGGACAACCTATGGAGCTCGTCCCACTCGGCCAATCGCTCATTCAACAGCAACGGACGGACTGGAGCGTGAAACTGTGACCAGAATAGCTTTTCCACTTCGGGACCTTTCTGATCCTTGAAGTACTCAGCCGCATCAGCAGCACTTGCAGCCAAATCCATGCACGCGTCCGCAGAACTCCATAGCCAGTCCATAGGAGCATACTTCAGATCTCCGAACTTAGTCCGCAACAAGGGCTTCCCAGACACGATATCTGCAGCTTGATTTAGCTCCTCCTTCGTCGCTCTAATTTTGGAGCGGGCTTCCTTGGCAGCCACCAAGGCCTTCTCCAGGTCCGTCGCCTTCGCCCCGTTTTCTTCTTCAAGAAGCTGGTAACGGTCAGCGGCATCTTTTAACTCTACAGCCATCTTGGCTATTTTTTCCTTGCTCTCGCAATGCGCGGCCTGTTCGGCCCTTAACTCTTCGGTCGCCTTTAGAGCAGCCACATTGCTACTCCTTGCTTGCTCCTTGGCTCGGGCAAGCTCCGCCCGAAGGGTCTTCACGGTGGCAGCTCGATCTGCAGTCACAACATATTAAAGATACTGGCATCATGCTACTCTTATTATGTGACGATCACCAGAGAAATCACTCACCCTGTGCCTCGTCAAGCCGCTTGTTGACAAGCACGATGTCGGCATCTGCCGCATCAAGTTGCCGCTTTAACTCGCCAAACCCATCAGTCCGACTAGCTACCGGAGCTTCAGCCACCTACACATAAAGGCGGTCTGGTTGTTACCTGGGACTATGATCCTCTGTTTGCCGCCGTTTTCGACGACAACCAGAGTCTCAGGGGCTACTACCTGCGTAGGGCATACCTAACGGATGCGGTACTGTTAAAAACATACATTATTTCACGTACCTCGAAGCCTTTCAGCAGAATTATAAATGCTTCATGCAAACCGCTTTCAGCGGATGAAATCCTTTCAATTACTGTACCCATTAGCGTACGACGCGCTTCCGAGATGGCTGCTTGCCCCAGAAGATCCTTCAGCGCGTCCGACCGCACACTGTACGGACCCTTGCTGTTGCCCTCCTTAGGAGCCGGATACTGGGGATTCCGGGTAGCCAAAGTGTTATCCTCTGGCCTTAGTGGATCCGGAGATACCCTTCGCGACGACACTTCAAGGTCGCCCGCTTCATGAGGCAGGGTGTCGGGGGGAGGCGTTTCGCTCTCCATCATCTCCGGAAGAAGATCCCCCGAAGACGAACTCTGTCGAGACGGGCTACGATCCGGACTACAATTTATAAGCACTGGTTATTATCTTCGGGAGTAAGGTAGGGTTTTTCCACTATTAAGTACTTTTTGATTACTTATAGCTTGGTAGAGGGCTGATCCCCGCGCGGACATTGTGCGGCAAGAATACCCTCCGAGGCAGGACCCTCTGAAGAAGATTTTTTCTCCCGTTTGGAAACCTTAGTTTCCGGATCTTCAGAGGTAGTCCTCTTGCACTACAAGGATACCCCCTATAAAGCAACACATATTCTACAACGTTTTGATTATAAGTTGCAAAAATTCACAAGAGATACGCATATAAGCGTTGCAGCATATGCGTTGTCAACTTGTTGTATGTGACCATAGTGTCCTACATAGTTTGCAACAGATCTTATATGTTGTCATGTATGTGTTGCAAATTATATCTGCTATAAGATTGCAAATATATATAATTAAAAATTAAAAAACTAATTAGACGTCGGTACACATAAGGAGTGTGGCACGAAAATCCGTTTGCACAAAAACCAAAATTTGCGTAGTCGCTTCCATTTATTCTCTAATCCAGATCACTGGAGGAGGCACAGGGTGGGCCACGCTCCACCCTGGAAGTTTGGCCCAGCCTGTATACCACACACACGTAATATAAGAGATGGGCTTGAAGAAAAAAAATAAGCCCAGTAACAGCCTACCCTGCTCGTCGTGTCGTGCCGAAGCGAAGGCAGCCACGCACGGTCGGTCAACCCTGTTTCTCCAGTCTCGGAAATACTCGATCCGCCGCCTGGAAGCCAGCCGAGCCGCCTACCTCACCGTCCCTGCCCGGCCGCCCGGAACCACTGGTAGACTGCCCTTTGATCCCAAGTCCCTGACCGGCCTGAAGGCTGACATCCGCGACCTGTCGCTGCCTGCCCCGCTTGGCGCCCGGCCGACTGCTGTCCGCACAGTCGCGCAGGCGCACCACCGTGCCCTGCTGACCGGACTGCCGGAGCCGCCCACTTCCAGTGCGCTCCGCGGCCGCTTCCTCAGCCGCTGATCCTCCGGTCCTCCCCAATCCCCATCCCTTGCTCAGCTCAGAGAGGTACCACATCCCGGCGTCCCCTGATCTCTGAATCTCCATGCTTTGGACGAAATTACATTATGAAACTTATATGCAGTAATGCCTAGTTTGGTAGTGTAGTTTTTAAAATACCGCAGTATTCCAAAACTTCGGTATTGGCAATGAAGATGGGCGGCAGTCTGCCAGGTTCATGCTATGGAAGGGTGAATTCTCACTGAAAGGCGATATGCATGTGACCGACCATGTTAATTTATCGCTAAGATTTCCTGATCCCAGCGGTTGTTTTAAGAATGCCGAGTTCCCGTTCGATGTGGACCAAGATACCAGCCTTTCTGTGGCTCTGTAAATGGTCGACACTTTTGGATTGCCCCAAGGGAACATGCAGATCATAGCGCAGCTGATTGAGGTGTTCTTGCTCACCCTGATCCCTGAATGGGTGCCCTGCATTGCTGTCGGACAGGTGGTTGTGGTTCCTGAGAGTGCACACAGCCACGGCTACATCTCCAAAAGAATCATGAACTACAGGCATCTCAGATTGGCCGTCCTAGGATAGTTCTGCTTTCCCCAGCTAGTGTATCTTCAGGTTTTTTGTTTAGTCAGATGAATTTGGCCTTGCTTCAGCCTCTGGTGCGGCTCATATTACAGTGCCCACTCGACATGTTGCTAGGCACGGCATTTTTCTTTGATGGTGATGAAAGTTAGTGCAGATCTACTAGATTCATTGACTGAGAGTAATCAGTTGGAAGTAGTTTGAATGCGTCCCTTTGTTCTCTAAATTGTTGTGTTCAATCCAATTTTGAATTCTAAAATTTTCCTGGTTTCTTCATAAAAATAATACTATAGTTTCTGAAAACATCAATTTTCTCAGTTTTCATGAAACTACTGATATGTTTGGCTGGTACTGTTTTACCGTAGTTTTGACCCTTACGCAACTGAATCTAACTTAGCTAGCCTACACCTAAGGAGCTACATGACCGGATCAATAAGTGTGTGCGGTTCTGTACGGCCTTCTGACCGCTGACCTAGGAACTTGCGGATGCGATTAACTGTCCGTGGCTAACTACGAAGAATAGGAATCAGTATCATGTTTAACTAGTGTGCAGCATGCTGTGCGTAGGAATGGACCACTAGTACGAAAGAGATACTGCCATGTTGTTAATTGTGATTTCAAGTTACAAACCAAGCTGCATGGTAGTCAGGTTCTAATGTGATTCTGTTATTTACATTCTTAGTATCATTGTTGAACTTATGTCAATCTGGACATGAAACTTACCACTATTGCTTCTGAATGCAGGTTCGATGGTAATGAAAAAGACACCTATCTGAATATGTGGAGCCTAGTTGGAGTGAGGAATTCATTAGTGTTATTGCTATTTTTTCTTTGATGTTTATGTACTTTATAATTCAGACAAGAAGATTTGTAGGTGTGATAGGCCTAAAGTGTCAATACTTGATCCCAAATATGTTGGTTCCACGAACAACATAGAAGTGTTAAATATGCTAGTTCCATGAACTCGATCAATACATTGGTGTTGGTTGTCTTCTTTCCAATACATCATGAGTTGCAATTTTCTATAAATTGTGAGCTGCATAATGTTTTTGGTTCTAACAATGGATGAGAAAGAAAAAGAAAGAGAAATAAGAAGCATATAGTTACATAAATGTGAAATTTTAAGATTGTCCTAACAATGGATAATCTCAGTGTTGGCTCCGTCAAAGCCCTAGCTCGCCTATGCGCGCCCTCTCTTCTCTTCTCTGTGATCACCTCTATATCTCCGCCAAAACTGAGAAGGAGGAGGAACGGATTCGGCTTGCCTGCTCCCTCCCCATGCTTCCATCCGTGCTCCTACTTCATCCTACAACTGTTTTTTTTCCTTTTTTCTTTCTAATCTAATCATCTCCCCCCTGATTTTAAGGGGGTGGGGCCGGGCCTTATTTTGTTCCAATCAAATCAAGCCACGTACGCAGGAGCACGGATGGGCGCACGCGCAAGGAGCAGGCAAGTCTCGTCCAGGAGGAACAAGGAGCACACGGTAGACACAGCGAGCTTTTCCGGCGCACGAACGCCGCCACAACAATGGCCTTTTCCTGAGCACAAACTCAACACCATACACAGTTACAATGCACACAGAGAGGGCTTTATACCAGGGCACGAACCCACGTCCCGCCCCACTCGGCCCAGCCCACTCTGGCCGCGCCCACGACATGCATGCACACGTCCAGGAGTGGGAGTTCGCTCAGAGGAGCCAGAGCGCGGGATTTGGTGGAGCCGGAGGATTACCGAACATGCTCTAAGTACGTACAAATTTCCTCAAATCGGCACCAAACCTAGGGGAGGTTTGTGGGCGTCTGGACTCGTCCTAATATATGTGGTCCTACCAAACCCTTCTCCCGTGCGAACTGCTCTCAAAACTGCACCTGGATGTCGATCAGCCACTCCAGGGAAGACTTGACTTGACGGCTTTGATGGCGGTCAGAGCAACCAAACATGACGGGAGGGCAGTGCCACTTCAACGCGGCACCATGGCTGGAGTAGGCTTATTGATCGCCGCTCCCGCATTAAAGCACGTCTCGAGCATGCGCCTACGGCCGATCGAGCCACAGGTTGTCATCGTGTCGTTCCTTTGTACTGCTGTGTTGCCGCCCCGAGGTTCTCCCGTCAGCTGCCCCGACCCGCTACATCGACACCACTACTTCGACACTGGCCACCCTGACTCGACATCAACCACAACGTTCTTCGCACCACTGCGCCCATGACTAACCCGACACCTCCTTGCGCCCGCGGCTCCACGGCAACTTCCTAGACCCCGGCCACCCGACTCGACATCGACCACGGCTACACCACCCTACGTTCACTCTACCTCAACAACGGCACAAAGGGCCACCGCCTTGCTTGAGCAATCTCGTTAGTTTCCACTCTGGCCACGACTTCCGCGATGCATCACCCATTACGACTGTGAGGGGGGAGGGGATTGTCCATCGCGCGTGGTCTTTTGGCTGATCGTCCTCCTCTGCATCGTTGAAGGAGGAAGGTCTTGCTCTCCTCGGATGATGGAGAGCATCATCAGCCGCCCCTCCTTGACGAGGTTGCCGCATGGGACGAGAACGCCGCTGCAGTGTCCTGATGGCGGAAGAGTCAGTTGACCGGCGCAACACACAACACCGTGTCGTCTTCGGGATGCCGGGCGTCTCCCCGGACTAGGTCCTCATAAACGCCATGCTGGCGGAGGCCTATTCGCCGCCTCAAGTGGAGGAGCGGGTGGAACAGGGCGGCGTTCATGGCCGACGCTGGCCTGTGGGCGACGGGGGAGGAAGCTGAGCGGCTACACCAGGTTGGCCAATCAGCCCGTTTTGAGTAATACAAAACATTATCAGTTCATCCATTTTGCATTGAATTTGTACAAACATAGAAGAAGCATGTTGTGTTTGGCACAAATATATGTACAAGTGTCTGTCAAGGGCCGGATGATAATAAAAAATATTATAATTTATTTCGCTTCAAATTTGTATTAGTTGCTTGTTTTTTTGCACCAAATTTTCCCTTTCCCTCTATTCTCTCCCGCCAAGAGCCACTAATTCTAGTCAAAAGAAAATAAGTACGCGCGCTTCATGAGCTCTCACGAGGAGGTAACTACGCCACCAAAATCGGAAACCTCCTCCTCCCCTCCCCCATATCAACGCAGTTCCCTTCCTCGGTTCCTCCTCTTGTACGAAGGATTCCTTCTTGAGCAGATCGATCGTGGCATGTCCTCCTTCCTGAGTCTCATAGCTCGCCCCGCCAATTCCACCATTGAGGTTAAGGGCACAAGAGGCGTGCCTTGTTCAGGAACTGGGACGACAAGCAGATCAATCCCCATACCCGATTCATAGAAACAGAAGGTAAATACTAGTATGACTTGAATATTTTGCCTCCTCCCCTCTTCTCGGTTCAGATCTGTCCCTTCCATGCTTTCTAATTACTCTTCTCTTGATTGAATTTGGTAGTGCACACCAAGTGTTTGATATTTGTCCTCTATTATTGGTTTAGAATTTTGGGGAGCCTTCAGATAGAGTGGATTGCTTCTGGTAACTGCTGGGGCGTTAGGTGCAGACGTGCAGTATTTCAATCTAGTTCTGCACCATTACTACCTTGGTGAGTTCAATCTCTTCATAGACTTTTTTTATGAAACTCAAATTCTGACTATCATGTTCTTGTTGGGTAGTATATATATATATATAGTTGGGTTAGTTCTTATGAGTATCAGAACATGATCTGCAACGCCCAATAATCTGAATGTTAATTTTTTTTATGAATATCAGAACATGATGTGCAGCAGCACAACTAACAGTCCAGTCTGCAGAACAACGCACTTGTTCTGAAAATAAATGTTAGTGACTTGAGAATAACATAGCATCAATGCTATATTGGTTGTGCATGAACCAAACCTCCTTAACAGAAAAGAAAATGAACATGGGTGTCCTTGACCTTGTCATCCTCTTACTATCTATGGATAGTGTTATACCTGAACATGTGTGCTCCCCTCCCCCCAGCAAACACCAAGTTAAGCACCATACCACATCAAGTACAATGTGGTCAGATTTATTTTGTTGATTGCAGGGGTAGTAATTACTTGAAAATATGATTGTTTGAGCTGAAATCTGAACTAATCTTCTTCACATCTGTTGGGATGACTGTCATAAGGTCGAGTAGGACCACAAAATATTGTCTTTTGCAAAAAATATTTAAACTTTTGGTCATTTTAATGTTGCAGCAGATATGTCACGGAGAAGAATTAATGTTGTTGAATCCAAGGAAGAATATATGATGGAAGAACCGATTGAACATCATAATTCTGCTGAAAAAGATGTCGAATCATCTGATGTCCATGGAAGAGCTACTAATGATGAAGAAGGCTTCACAGATTGTGATGATGCCGATGAAAATGAAGATGGTAAGTTTGTTGCTCATTACTTATCATTTGTAATATTTGATTATTCTTCATCATAACATATAATCCATGGTTGTATATATTCAGCTGAAAATGAGAAACAAAAGAGCGTAAGAAGAGGAAGCTGAAATATATTTGGAACCTTCCAAAAGGGAAAAGGATAATGGTTCGCTGCAATGACATAGACCAGCCAATTGGAAAAGAGGCTAAACATCTTGGGGACTTTCTTGCCTCAGTTGCAAGGAATGGGTCATTGTATTGCTTGAGCTACAAGGATTGGAGATTGCCCAAAACTAAAAAAAATGTAAAGGCTATACTAGATCAAGTGAAGGTAAAATTTAATCCATTGAATATCCTTTACTAGCTTGTTCTATGTTGCCTTACATTGCACTCGCCATATTTATGTTGTAATTGTTTTGTAGATGAAATTATGGAACTAGAGGAGAAGATGAGAAGAATGGAAAGACAACCAAATCAGGTAAATTTCTAACAACTGTAAGGTTCATTTATTGTTTGGACTAACCTTTTTGTATTCATATCATAGGAATTTTTGGATCAAATGGCTACAATTTGGCTTGAACCTTCGGTTGATGGGCACAACTCAAATAGAAAAGTTTGTATCTTGTCAAAGTACACAATAAAATTCCTCAAATTTATCTCTAGAAATTATTTCTCAATTAATATTTATGTCATGCTATTTGTAGAGAGTGCTTGCTCCTCCAGTTGATGGACTCCAACTTGTTAGAAAATGATCAAATAATTTACAAAACAAGCCAAGTGGATCAAACGATGCAGATTTGCAAGCATCAAATAAGAATTCTATTTCAAATAAGGTTTGTCTACTTAAATACTCTTTAGAACTTGTCGGTAGTGATCTTTAAGTTGTTGTGCTTGCACTTTTTGCAATTGCATATACAATACCCAAAACTTGATGTGTATCATTTTATCCTAGAACAAAGAAACTATGGTTCATAATGATGGTAGTGCACGGCAGCTAGAAAAATGTTCTGCTGCACACAAGGTATCATCATAGTCCTATATACAAAATAATGATCAAACTATAGTGCTCCCATCTTTATGTGTTTAGAACCAAGAAACTTCTGATCATAATTTTAGTGCTCAGCAAGGGGAAATAAATTCTGCTGCACATAAGGCATATTTCTGTTACCATATACAATATGGTCAAAATACATTGCTTTGATGGTTATGTATCTACTGGCCGTCTTGCTATCAGAATGTTGTTCAGAACAAAGAAACTTTGCTTGAGAATGTCAGCAGGGAGAAAAAACTTCTACTACAAACAAACTGGTATCTTTTCACAATCACATACACATTTCTGTTCAAACTATAATGATGTCTTGTTTATTTGTTTTTAACCTCTTCTTTGCTATCAGACTGTTGTCCAGACCAAAAAAACAACAAAAGGTGCTAATGCAAGCAGTAAGAGTGCTCAAAGTGGTTCGTTGAGCTGGTTGGGTGCTAGTGAATTACCTGCAAGAGTGCTCATTCATTTCATATGTTCCTCTGTTTTGTTTCTGTTTTTTTATATGGTTACTTTGATTTTCTCTAATAGCCAGGAACTAAAGTATTCTTGAAGAGCCTGAAAAACCATAACAGGGATGTAGCTCTTGCAACAATTGTAAGTTGTGATCCTAAATTTAAACTTGATGGTGCTGAAATTAGGAATGAATTCTGGGCGGTGCATATGGCACTTGTGAAAACTAAAAATTAGGTGCCGAGTCGCAAAAACCGCAATACTCTCGGTAATGCAGAAAAAACAAAGATTGCATGGCCCTCAACCTTTGTACGTGACTAATATCTTGCCTCTGTTATTACTTGCATCATGTCAATGCATTGTTTGTTAACAGTTCATTTTGTTTTCTTGTTTGTAGATTCAAAAGATAAATGGATGAGTATATGGGTGCCTGGCAAGTGTACTGCAATGATGATGTTGATGTTCTGCTTCATGATGGTGACAATGATGGATGCTTCCAGTTTTAGTTATGTTGTGGGGATGACGTTCCTGTTGGATGTTGTTCCTCGATCAAGTTTTAGTTAGTTGTAGGGGTGTTGATGGATTCTTTCAGTTAAATTTCACTGTCAAGAAAATAGTTAGATTATGCTTCACATTTGGATGATGTTCCTCTTGTAATATCCACTATTGTAATCCAACAATTTTATCTCATATATGATATATGATTTCTTCCTCTTGTCAGTATATTCTCTTGTTTTTCATTTACTTGAAATACACAATTACATGGAGTGTCGATTAGATATAATAATAATAATAATAATAATAATAATAACACTATATTCGTGCCAACACTTGAAGCGTTGGAAATTCTCCGTTGCCAAGTAATGGGATTTTGATTCTTGTACATGAACCACCAACATATAAAACTGTTGTAGAGACCGTTTTATCTGTTGTAGTCTTGCAACGGTTCCATTTACCAACGGCAATATAAGCGTTGCATTATGCGCTAGCAACACTGGATAAGGCTACGCATCTCAAACCGTTGGTAAAGACACTAGCAACGCGCATATGGGCTTTTAGATACGGAAAGAAGCGTTGCTATAGCGGGGGTCTTGTTGTAGTGTTGCTTCCCCGGGGATAGAGAATGTCAGATTCTTCCCTTTGATTGTCCTCCCTCGCGGAGGTTCTCATTCCCCCGGCTGGATTAAGTAGCGATTGAGGCCCACTTTCACCCTCTTTATTCCCCCCATCATCTTCCTTTGAGGACACTGGATAAGGCGCCGACTCGAGCATCTTGTCCAGTACTGGATTGTCCAAGCCCTCAGGAAGGGGGGCTGAACACCTGATCATCATCGCTTTTGTTATCCAGTCCTGGTCAAAAGGCGGCTCTTTAGAATGATGCCATGATAAATAAAAGGACAGCAGGTTCGGCATGGGATTACTTACTTGGGCAACGGGGCGGTTGCAGCTCAGGCCCACATCCTCGGTGGTGTCCGGACACTCTATTTGGGGTCCGAAGAATGATTTGTACATTTCTTCGTGCGTCATGCCAAGGAAATGCTGGATAGCATGCAGTCCCTCCGGGTTGAATTCCCACATGCGGAGGGGCCGGCGTTTTCAAGGTTGGACTCCATGAACTAGCATAACTTGCATTACCATAACCAGACTGAAATCTCTCTCAAAGAGATCTCGGATACGGCTTTGCAGTATTGGCACATCCTTGGCTGGACCCCAGCTCAGCCCCCTGCTGATCCATGACATCAGTTGCGATGGGAGGGGGGGGGGCGAGCGAAAGGTGGGGGCAGCTACCCACTTGGCACTTCGGGGAGCTATGACGTAAAACCACTCCCGCTGCCACAATCCGGACACCTCTGGGAAGGAACCCTTTGGCCATGGAGCATCAGCGATTTTTCTTATTAAAGCACCTCCGCACGCTGCGTGCTGCCCCTCGATCATCTTCGGCTTCACATCGAAGGTCTTGAGCCACAGGCCGAATTGAGGGGTAATGCGGAGGAAGGCCTCACATACAACAATAAATGACGAGATGTGAAGAAGGGAATCCGGGGCCGGATCGTGAAAATCCTGCCCGTAATAGAACATAAGACCCCTAACAAAGGGATCCAGAGCAAGGCCTAGTCCTCGGAGGAAGTGGGAGATGAACACAATGCTCTCGTTGGGTTCGGGAGTAGGGACGACCTGCCCTCGGGCAGGCAGCCTATGCGAAATTTCGGCGGTCAGTTATCTGGCCTCTCTCAACTTCTTGATGTCCTCCTCTGTGATGGAGGAAGGCATCCACCGACCTTGAAGGTTTGATCCGGACATAGTTGAAGGTCCGAAGCACCTGACCTGAGCTTTTGGTGTTAGAACTCGAGGCGGGGGAAGAATTCGATTGTGCATGGGAGGGAAAAAAAGCCTTGTCCCCTTTATAAAGAGGGTGAATATCAGGCGTCCTCCTCGTGGCCGTTTGAGACTTACCTAAGATCTAGGAGTCATACCAACAGGCACGGTTGGGATACCCATGTTTGTATTGATGAGAATCCCGTGATAAGGGAGCACGATCTTTGCATTGACAAGACGTGTCAAGAAAACCGCCTCGCGTTATGTGCGGAGCTGGTTAAGAAAAACGGTTCGAGTAATGACCGGGCCGTGGCGTGATGTCATGCTGTCAAAACGTGTCAGCAGATTAGATTTATGGAAATATTATTCTCTCGAAAGTTGTATGTGGAACTTATTTTTCAGGGTCGGACACAATCCTTGTATTCAAACTCTTCAATGGTGTATTCAGAGGAGGAACCCGCCTTGCAATGCCGAAGACAACACTGCGCACCGGACTCATCGTCATTGAAGCCTGGTTCAGGGGCTGCTGAGGGAGTCCTGGATTAGGGGCTACTGAGGGAGTCCTGGATTAGGGAGTTTATTTTTCCCAAGAAATTATTACTCTGGTTTGTTCCTGTACACAGGTCCATCGAATGATGTCCGCACTAACGACGGTCGCGTGGTGGATCGGTCAGTTTCCGTACATAGTCCGGCGAACTCTGCATCCGGAGCTCGGACCGACCTGTGAATTCAGGCTTTGTCACACCTTTACCGCATCACGCCGACGCCCTGCATCGACAATGACTTCGGCGCCAGGCCATATTTGTTTTATTACTCACTTTGCATAAATTATTTATTATGCAACATTTTTTATCATTACTATTATCTCCGGTTTGCACTATTTTTTGTGCACAGGAAAATGATCCGGGTTGGGCAGTATCGTCAACTCTGCGTACTGGCATACCACGTCACCTCGACTGGACGGGGGGCTTTGTCAACACTTCATTACCTCACTCTGCCGGCATGAATTAACCGTGCTATGTCACCACTTCGGAGTGCCGAGCCCTTTGCTCCGCCACCTAGGGACCGACTTGGGGGATGGAACCTTGTCCCGCATCAAGCTCGGACCACGTCATCAATACCGAACACATTAACCAGCTAAGTTGCCTTCATTCTCAAAATTTTAAATTTTTAACTTGTGTTCGGTTCGACCAAGCATTATACTTTTTTGGAAAAAAGTTGCTTGTAAAAATTTTCCTTGTCCAAACTTTGTTTGTGACGCACAAATTCAAATACCCTGTTTATTTGGGGGCTTCCTTTATGAAGCTTTTCCTCTTGCATATGATTATACTTGTACGGCTTTGTTCCTTGTTCGTGTATTACGCCACAATATGCACCATATTGACTTAAGCAATTTACAAGCTGGGTTGCCTGGCTCCTGTGCTTACCCCTACGTTCCCGATTGTTCGGCTAGGGAGTAAAGGGAGCACCTCTGTGATTGTCATGACCGGGTCCTCTGAGCTCTGACCTCAGACTGGGTGAAGCCGAAAGCTAGCGCTCTTATTGTTTTCAAGCATGGTCGGCACACAACGGAACTCATGAGTACAAAAAATCTATTGCACAAGTCTCATAGTAATAATGAGCGCCGAAGAAAGGTATCGGTGGGGGCACTATTTCTTCGAAGATGCTTCTTACACTTCGTCTGTAATATAGCATAAGTTCCCTGAGCGTGCTTTGTCTGTTACAGCCTTATGGCCCGGTTGCCTGGTTATCGAAAACACTGTCGATATTCTCGACAGGTGGAGTACATAACACTTTTCGGTCCTTGACCGAAGAGGGAGAAGCCGACGGTCGGTTAAGACGCGTTTAAAGTTTGGGTGAACAAAGATATGATATTAGTACTTCGGTACATACAATCATTATACATAAAATTCTTTAACCCAAGTCACTTGGGGGCTCTTAAATTTATATGAGCCGTTTTATAATAAGTGTTTTTCTTCTTAGTTGTTGCAAAGTTTTTATTACTATTATCATTCATCACTCCTTTTTTCGACACGAGTGTGTGTCACTAGCCGGGGAGCCTAATTTCTCTCTCAAAGCCGCTAGAGTTTAGTTTGCTAAACTGGCCTAATGAGAAGTACTCCGCCTTCGGGATAGGAGGTTGAAGCCGTAGGCTGACCCGCTTGAAGTCTTGAGATAGGATGTGTCATGTCAAAGCACGACAGAAGCACTCTTTTTTTCTAAGACCAATTTTCGGATTGGCACCGAACACTTGATCTTGTTCGGACGTCAAGTTTTTACTGGCGTTTTTTTGGTTTTCCAAGCTTATGACACTTTTTAAACTATTTGTGTGTTTTCAGCACAAGTCTCATAGTGCAACGCCGGACACCTTTAGAGATTCGGCAAAAACATTCTCGGATATTACTATATATGCATCGGTTTCGAATTGTGTCTTCGGTCAATAGTTGGGTTGCCCGGCTCCTGCACTTGCTTCCTAAGTTCCGCTTTGTTCGGCTAGGCATGCAAAGGGAGAACCACTGCGATTGTGCTTACAGCTCACATGGTTAAGCACCTCAGTGGAGAAAGCCGAAAACTGAATGTCACAATAAGCATAAACTGGTCAGTGATCCGATGACTGTGTTAAATGACGGGCCATTCATAACAATGGCCGAAGTGTTTACGGCTTGACCTCGACTGTCACCGAACACTATCGGGGGCTATTAACTGGCCTCCCAAACTAAATCCTCGATATTTTTCTCTTACATTAGAGCTGAGATTTCATGATCATGCTTAGCATGACAACCCAAAGAAAGGAACCGATAGCGGGACTATTTTCTTTGGAAGACATTTCTTATGTTAAATAGTAATATAACATATCTCTCTGCGTACCTTTGTTTATAAAACCGTATGGCCAGATTGCCTTGTTTGTCGTAAATCTTTGACCTCATAAAGGCTTTATAAAGTAGGACAAACACTCCTCGGCTACTAGCCGAGGAGGTGGAAGCCGATGGTCGGTCAACAAAGTTTTGTACAATGCGGATCCGAGCATTAATGACGTAAAGTACTTGGATACAAGAGTCATTACACATAATTTGTGATTTTACTATGGATATCGATCCTTAATTCGGCCACCCGTTCCCGCATTAAGGCTTGGGGGCTACTGGGCTTTGAGCTTATTATTTACAAATATTAAAGGGGCACATCAATCCCCTGATCTAGTGTTGCCACCCGACCAGTGTCTCGGGGGCTACTACATTGCCTATTCAATGCAGAAAATTTTAAGTGCAATACAGTTTCCGACGAGATTTTGATCCTCAGGTTGGTCGGCCGCACCCAGCCTGAGTCTCGAGGACCGAGCACGCCGCTTTTTGTGTCCCAAAGTATTCTACCGAGCTAGGACTTGATCCTCAGGCCGATTTTGCAAATCAACCTGAGTCTCGGCGGCTACTGGGATCAGCGGTCTTACGTCATCCTTCAGGTGCATCTCGGGTTTTAGACCGATACACACCTTGAGGGCTACTAGCTATATATCTCGGGAGAGAATAAATTGCACCAATCAAAAATATTGACAAAAAATCGGCCCACAGTCGGGGTGGTGCACCACCTCGGAAGCAGTCCGGCATAAAGCTCGGGCGCTAGTGGCTGGCTCCATAGAGGGCATTTCTGGCATTAAGCTTGGCTAAACTCCTTCATTTTTTTGAACCAAGGTGATTTATGACAGTCTGGCGTTGGAGCTTGGACATAGTCTGGCATTGGAGCTTGGACATAGTCTGGCGTTGGAGCTCAGATACAGTCCGGCGTTGGAGCTCGGATACATTCCGGCGTTGGAGCTCGGATACATTTTGGAGTTGGAGCTCGGAAGCGGTCCGGCGTTGGTGCTCGTCTGCAAAAGATACCTCAAATGCAGTCTGGCGTTGGAGCTCAGACGCAAGAGGACACTGCCTCCCGGGAACAACTTCAAACCCGAGGTGTGGCATAAAAATAACAAGGCATTGATAAAGGTCGGAAACTTAAAGGGGCTCCTTGGATACCCGACGTATAAACTCGTCGGATGCATTTCGGCGATCCTCAAGATCGAAGATGAGAAGATTTGTTGAACCAGTTTTCAAGACCGACAACCGAAGATGAAGAACAGTTCGGAAGAATTGAGGAGCGTCCCTAACTTGAAGACCGGTTCAGGGGGCTACTGACGGTGTCGTGGACTAGGGGGTACTCAACATGTCATCTCCCGATCTGTTAGATTGGGCCGAGGACCCCCATGGCCGTATACTCATGGGCCAGTTCGGACAGCTGCCGCATACATGAAAGATTCCACAAGACTTGGTGATCAAGAGAAGGACTCCTCCCCACCGGCGTATTCGGCTAGGACTCTTGTTATCCTAGGCCTTTGGTGCATTATATAAACCGAGGCCAGGCTAATCGATAGATAACATATACAACAATCATACCATAGGCTAGCTTCTAGGGTTGAGCCTCTACGATCTCGTGGTAGATCAACTCTTGTAATACTCATATCATCAATATCAATCAAGCAGGACGTAGGGTATTACCTCCATCAAGAGGGCCTGAACCTGGGTAAACATTGTGTCCCCTGCCTCCTATTACCATCGATCCTAGACGCATAGTCGGGACCCCCTACCCGAGATCCGCCGGTTTTGACACCGATAGCTGCTCTGCTGCATCACCCTTTCCTCTTCAAGGGAAAACCAACGCAGTGCTCAAGAGGTAGCAAGAAGGATTTCTGGCGCCGTTGCCGAGGAGTCTACGCAAAAGTCAACATACCAAGTACCCATCATAAACCCTTATCTCCCGCATTACATTATTTGCCATTTGCCTCTCATTTTCCTCTCCCCCACTTCACCCTTGCCGTTCTATTCGCCCTCTCTCTCTATTCGCCTCTTTTTGCCCATTTCTTGTTTGCTTGTGTGTCGGATTGCTTGCTTGTCATGATGGCTCTATCTTGATTTGGTGATCTTCACCTTAAAAGGTTAGAAGAGATCGAAAGCAACGTCAGGAGTTTTATGGTCTTACAATTTGACCATAATAATTTCTTTAGAAATGAGCTTAAAGAAAGGTTATATGAATAAAGAGCTGGATGATATGTCTAAAGAATTTGATGGTTTGAAATCTCAGATTGCTCATCTTGAGAAGTTAATAGCTGATGTTTCGGATAAGCAAGCCACCTTAGTTAATAAGATGGCCGCTGAGGGAGTCCTGGATTAGGGGGTCTCCGGACAGCCGGACTATATCCTTTGGCCGGACTGATGGACTATGAAGATACAAGATTGAAGACTTCGTCCCATGTCCGGATGGGACTCTCCTTGGCGTGGAAGGCAAGCTAGGCAATACGGATATGTAGATCTCCTCCCTTGTAACCGACTCTGTGTAACCCTAGCCCCCTCCGGTGTCTATATAAACCGGAGGGTTTAGTCCGTAGGACAAGATACAATCATATCATAGGCTAGCTTGTAGGGTTTAGCCTCTACGATCTCGTGGTAGATCAACTCTTGTAATACTCATATCATCAAGAACAATCAAGCAGGACGTAGGGTATTACCTCCATCAAGAGGGCCCGAACCTGGGTAAACATTGTGTCCCTTGCCTCCTGTTACCATCCGGCTTAGACGCACAGTTCGGGACCCCCTACCCGATATCCACCGGTTTTGACACCGACAGCCGCTAAGCCGGAAATTTTTTTGAAGACAAAGATGAAGATCTAAAAGTTATTGATGTGTCCCCTATTAAATCTTTGTTTTGTAATATGAATCTTGATAATAATGGCACTGAATATGATCCACCTTTACCTAGTAGGCGTTCCAAAAATTCGGAGTCTTTAGATCTTGATGCTAAAATTGTTAAAAGTGGGATTGAAGAAGTCAAAACTTTAAATATTAATGAACCCACTATTTTGGATTTCAGGGAATTTAATTATGATAATTGCTCTTTGATAGATTATATTTCCTTGTTGCAATCCGTGCTAAATTCTCCTCATGCTTATAGTCAAAATAAAGCCTTTACCAAACATATCGTTGATGCTTTGATGCAATCCTATGAAGAAAAACTTGAGTTGGAAGTTTCTATCCCTAGAAAACTTTATGATGAGTGGAAACCTACTATTAAAATTAAGATTAAAGATCATGAATGCTATGCTTTGTGTGATTTGGGTGCTAGTGTTTCCACGATTCCAAAGACTTTGTGTGATTTGCTAGGTTTCCGTGATTTTGATTATTGCTCTTTAAACTTGCACCTTGCGGATTCCACTATTAAGAAACCTATGGGAAGAATTAATTATGTTCTTATTGTCGCAAATAGGAATTATGTGCCCGTGGATTTTATTGTTCTTGACATAGATTGCAATTCTTCATGTCCTATTATTCTTGGTAGACCTTTCCTTAGAACGATTGGTGCAATTATTGATATGAAGGAAGGGAATATTAGATTCCAATTTCCGTTAAGGAAAGGCATGGAACACTTCCATAGAAATAAAATTAAATTACCATATGAATAAATTATGAGAGCCACTTATGGATTGCCTTCCAAAGATGGCAATACCTAGATCTATCCTTGCTTTCATGCCTAGCTAGGGGTGTTAAACGATAGCGCTTGTTGGGAGGCAACCCAATTTTATTTTTACTGCTTGATTTTTGTTCCTGTTTAGTAATAAATAATTTATCTAGACTCTTTTTTGGTTGTGTTTTTGTGTTTAATTAGTGTTTGTGCCAAGTAGAACCGTTGGGAAGACTTGGGGAAAGTCTTTTTAATCTTGCTGTAAAAAACAGAAGCTTTAGCGCTCACGAGAACTGCCGCCATTTTTATTTGGAAAGTGATATTTAGTTAATTGTTTTTGCAGATGATTAATAGATAAATTCCACACGTCCAGAAATTTATTTTAGAATTTTTGGGGTTCCAGAACTTGCGTTAGCTACAGATTACTGCAGACTGTTCTGTTTTTGACAGATTCTGTTTTCCGTGTGTTGTTTGCTTATTTTGATGAATCTATGGCTAGTAAAATAGTTTATAAACCATAGAGAAGTTGGAATAAAGTAGGTTTAACACCAATATAAATAAATAATGAGTTCATTAAAGTACCTTGAAGTGGTGTTTTGTTTTCTTTCGCTAACGGAGCTCACGAGATTTTCTACTTTAAGTTTTGTGTTGTGAAGTTTTCAAGTTTTGGGTAAAAGATTTGATGGATTATGGAACAAGGAGTGGAAGTATCCTAATCTTGGGGATGACCATGGAACCCCCAAGATAATCTAAGGACACCTAAAAGCCAAAGCTTGGGGATGCTCCGGAAGGCATCCCTCTTTCGTCTACTTCTATCGGTAACTTTACTTGGAGCTATATTTTTATTTACCACATGATATGTGTTTTACTTGGAGCGTCTTGTATTAGTTGAGTCTTTATTTGTTAGTTTTCCACAATCATCATTGCTGCACACACATTTTTGAGAGAGACACACATGATTCGGAAATTGTTAGAATACTCTATGTGCTTCACTTATATCTTTTGAGTTATATAGTTTTTGCTCTAGTGCTTCACTTATATCTTTTAGAGCACGATGGTGGATTTTTTTATAGAAACTTTTGTTCTCTCATGCTTCACTTAGGTTATTTTGAGATTCCTACAAAACAGCATGGTAAATTGCTTTAATTATGTTAGGCAATCAAGATTAATAATAAACTTTTTCTTATGAGTGTGTTGAATACTATGAGAAGTTTGAAACTTGATAATTGTTTTGAGATATGGAGATGGTGATATTAGAGTCGTGCTAGTTGACTAGTTGTGAATTTGAGAAATGCTTGTGTTGAAGTCTGTGATTCCCGTAGCATGCACGTATGGTGAACCATTATGTTAAGAAGTCGGAGCATGATGTATTTATTGATTGTCCTCCTTATGAGTGGCGGTCGGGGACGAGCGATGGTCTTTTCCTACCAATCTATCCCCCTAGGAGCATGCATGTAGTATTTTGCTTCGATAACTAATAGATTTTTGCAATAAGTATGTGAGTTCTTTATGACTAATGTTGAGTCCATGGATTATATGCACTCTCACCCTTCCACCATTGCTAGCCTCTCTAATACCGCACACCTTTCGCCGGTATCATACACCCATCATATACCTTCCTCAAAATAGCCACCATACCTACCTATCATGGCATTTCCATAGCCATTCCGAGATATATTGCCATGCAACTTTCCACCATTCCATTTACTATGACACACTCCATCATTGTCATATTGCTTTGCATGATCATGTAGTTGACATTTTAGTTGTGGTAAAGCCACCGTTCATAATTCTCTCATATAAGTCACTGATGCATCATTGCTATCCCGGTATATACCGCCGGAGGCATTCATATAGAGTTATACTTTGTTCTAGTATCAAGTTGTAATCATTGAGTTGTAAATAAATAGAAGTGTGATGATCATCATTCATAGAGTATTGTCCCAATAAAAAAAGAGAAAGGCCAAAAAAGGCCCCAATAAAAGAGAGAATAAATAAATAAAAAGGGGCAATGCTACTATCCTTTTACCACACTTGTGCTTCAAAGTAGCACCATGATCTTCATGATAGAGAGTCTCCTATGTTATCACTTTCATATACTAGTGGGAATTTTTCATTATAGAACATGGCTTGTATATTCCAATGATGGGCTTCCTCAAAATGCCCTAGGTCTTCGTGAGCAAGCAAGTTGGATTCACACCCACTTAGTTTCTTTTGTTGAGCTTTCATATACTTATAGCTCTAGTGCATCCGTTGCATGGCAATCCCTACTCACTCACGTTGATATCTATTAATGGGCAACTCCATAGCCCGTTGCTACGCCTAGTTGATGTGAGACTATCTTCCCCCTTTTTTAGTCTTCTCCACAATCACCATTCTATTCCACCTATAGTGCTATGTCCATGGCTCACGCTCATGTATTGCATGAAGATTGGAAAAGTTTGAGAACACCAAAAGTATGATTTTGTAGGGATAACTTTCTTTGGCCATGTTATTTTGAAGAGACATAATTGCTTAGTTAGTATGCTTGAAGTATTATTATTTCTATGTCAATATTGAACTTTTCTCTTGAATCTTTCAGATCTGAATATTCATACCACAATTAAGAGAATTACATTGAAATTATGCCAAGTAGCATTCCACATCAAAAATTCTGTTTTATCATTTACCTACTCGAGGAAGAGCAGGAATTAAGCTTGGGGATGCTTGATACGTCTCCAACGTATCTATAATTTTGATTGTTCCATGTTATATTATATCCTGTTTTGGACATTATTGGGCTCTTTTATATTATTTTTGGGACTAACCTATTAACCGGAGGACCAACCCAGAATTGCTGTTTTTTGCCTATTTTAGGGTTTCGCAGAAAAAGAATATCAAACGGAGTCCAAACAGAATGAAACCTTCGGGAACGTGATTTTCGGAACGAGCATGATCCAGAGGACTTGGATCCTACGTCAAGCAATCAACCAGGAAGGCACGAGGTAGGGGGCGCGCCTACCCCCCCAAGCGCGCCCTCCACCCTCGTGGGGCCCATATTGCTCCACCGACGTACTCCTTCCTCCTATATATACCTACGTACCCCCAAACTACCAGATACGGAGCCAAAACCCTAATTCCACCGCTGTAACTTTCTGTATCCACGAGATCCCATCTTGGGGCCTTTTCCGGAGCTCCGCCGGAGGGGTATCGATCACGAAGGGCTTCTACATCAACACCATAGCCTCTCCAATGAAGTGTGAGTAGTTTACTTCAGACCTATAGGTCCATAGTTATTATCTAGATGGCTTCTTCTCTCTTTTTGGATCTCAATACAAAGTTCTCCCCCTCTCTTATGGAGATCTATTCGATGTAATCTTCTTCTTTTTGCGGTGTGTTTGTTGAGATCGATTAATTGTGGGTTTATGATCAAGTTTATCTATGAACAATATTTGAATCTTCTCTCAATTCTTTTATGTATGATTGGTTATCTTTGCAAGTCTCTTTGAATTATCAGTTTGGTTTGGCCTACTAGATTGATCTTTCTTGCAATGGGAGAAGTGCTTAGCTTTGGGTTCAATCTCGCGGGGTCCTTTCCCAGTGACAGTAGGGGCAGCAAGGCACGTATTGTATTGTTGCCATCGAGGATAACAAGATGGGGTTTATATCATATTGCATGAGTTTATCCCTCTACATCATGTCATCTTGCTTAAAGCGTTACTCTATTCTCTTGAACTTAATACTCTAGATGCATGCTGGATTGCGGTCGATGTGTGGAGTAATAGTAGTAGATGTAGGCAAGAGTCGGTCTACTTATCTCGGACGTGATGCCTATATACATGATCATACCTAGATATTCTCATAACTATGCTCAATTCTGTCGATTGCTCAATAGTAATTTGTTTACCCACGGTAATACTTATGCTCTCGAGAGAAGCCTCTAGCGGAACCTATGGCCCCCGGGTCTATTTTCCATCATATTAATCTTCCAATACTTAGTTCTTTCCTTTGCCATTTATTTTACTTGCATCTTTATTTCTCTTTATCATAAAAATACCAAAAATATTATCTTATCATATCTATCAGATCTCACTCTCGTAGGTGACCGTGAAGGGATTGACAACCCCTTTATCGCGTTGGTTGTGAGGAGTTTATTTGTTTGTGTAGGTGTGAGGGACTCGTGCGTGGCCTCCTACTGGATTGATACCTTGGTTCTCAAAAACTGAGGGAAATACTTACACTGCTCTGCTGCATCACCCTTTCCTCTTCAAGGGAAAACCAACGCAGTGCTCAAGAGGTAGCATGGAGCCATCGCAACTAGGAAGCTTAAAAGGGTTAATCGGGACAAAGGACACGAGAGGTATATACTGGTTCGGCCCCTTGCGGTGAAGGTAAAGCCTAGTCCAGTTGTTGTGGTATTGCTAGGTTTCGATGACCAAGGAGCGAAATACTCTAGCTTGGCTCTCGATCTGTTGTTTCTCGCCCTAAGCCGCCGCCGGGTCGTCCCCTTATATACACGTGTTGACGCCCTGCGGCTATAGAGTCCCGGCCGGCTCATACAACGTGTCCGGCTCGGTGACGTCTTTTACATGCCTTACTTTACAAGTCTTATCATTCATGGCGGTTTATACTCATGGGCCTTAAGCTGCCTCTGGGCTTCGGCCTACTACAACCTTATCATAAACCGTCACCTTGTATGTTCTTCGGGCTTCCTTTAGTTAACCCGCCATTGCTATTGACCTGGCCCCTCCTGGGCGGGTCATACCTGGTAGTTATATCCCCAACATTAGGCCCCAGGTTGATTTGAACTTTGTTCTTGTCAATCGTCAATACTTAGAAAAAATCCATCTATTACTGTTTTGCGAAAGCCTTGTAACCCGCCATGATGTCATCTTCGGATTTTTCGGAAACCTGCCACCACGTCATCTTTTAACGGATCTTTATCTTTAATGCCTTCCTGAAAATCGAGGCGCCTGGGTAGCTGGATAACCATGTCTTGGTCTCCTCATTTTTCGTTCCCACTTATCAGCTTCTCCTTATAAATAGGCACGACTGGCCTTTCTTCATTCTTACGTTTTCCATCGTCTTCTTCCTCTCTCGCAACCCTTCTGTCGCTCGAGCTCCGCCGCCGCTGCAGCGCTCTGCTACCTCTTGAGCACTGCGTTGGATTTCCTTGAAGAGGAAACGATGATGCAGCAAAGTAGCGTAAGTATTTCCCTCAGTTTTTGAGAACCAAGGTATCAATCCAGTAGGAGGCTACGCGCGAGTCCCTCGTACCTGCATAAAATAAATAACTCCTCGCAACCAACGCGATAAGGGGTTGTCAATCCCTTCACGGTCACTTACGAGAGTGAGATGTGATAGATATGATAGGATAATATTTTTGGTATTTTTGTGATAAAGATGCAAAGTAAAATAAAAGCAAAGGAAATAACTAAGTATTGGAAGATTAATATGATGAAGATAGACCCGAGTGCCATAGGTTTCACTAGTGGCTTCTCTCAAGAGCATAAGTATTTTACGGTGGGTGAACGAATTACTATTAAGCAATTGACAGAATTGAGCATAGTTATGAGAATATCTAGGTATGATCATGTGTATAGGCATCATGTCCGAGACAAGTAGACCGACTCCTGCCTGCATCTACTACTATTACTCCACTCATTAACCGCTATCCAGCATGCATCAAGAGTATTAAGTTCATGAAAACAGAGTAATGCCTTAAGCAAGATGACATGATGTAGAGGGATAAATTCATGCAATATGATAAAACCCCATCTTGTTATCCTCGATGGCAACAATACAATATGTGCCTTGCTGCCCCTACTGTCACTAGGAAAGGACACCGCAAGATTGAACCCAAAGCTAAGCACTTCTCCCATTGCAAGAAAGATCAATCTAGTAGGCCAAACCAAACTGATAATCCGAAGAGACTTGCAAAGATAACCAATCATACGTAAAAGAATTCAGAGAAGATTCAAATATTGTTCATAGATAATCTTGATCATAAACCCACAATTCATCGATCTCAACAAACACACCGCAAAAAGAAGATTACATCGAATAGATCTCCACAAGAGAGGGGGAGAATATTGTATTGAGATCCAAAAAGAGAGAAGAAGCCATCTAGCTAATAAGTATGGACTCGAAGGTCTGAGGTAAACTACTCACACTTCATCGGGAGAGGCTATGGTGTTGATGTAGAAGCCCTCTGTGATGGATGCCCCCTCTGGCGGAGCTCCGGAACAGGCCCCAAGATGGGATCTCGTGGATACAGAAGGTTGCGGCGGTGGAATTAGGTTTTTGGCTCCGTTTCTAATCGTTTGGGGGTACATAGGTATATATAGGAGGAAGGAGTACGTCGGTGGAGCAACAGGGGGCCCACGAGGGTGGAGGGCGCGCCTGGGGGGGGGGGGGAAGGCGCGCCCCCTACCTTCTGGCTTCCTCCTTTATTTCTTGACGTAGGGTCCAAGTCTCCTGGATCATGTTCATTCCGAAAATCACGTTCCCGAAGGTTTCATTCCATTTGGACTCCATTTGATTTTGCTTTTCTGCGAAACTCTAAAATAGGCAAAAAAGCAGCAATTCTAGGTTGGGTCTCCGGTTAATAGGTTAGTACCAAAAATAATATAAAAGTGGATAATAAAGCCCAATAATGTCCAAAACACTAGATAATATAGCATGGAGCAATAAAAAATTATAGATACGTTGGAGACGTATCACGCTCATCATCATCCTCAAGCTCGGCTGCTGCATCACCCTGAGTTGTCCAGAGAAACGGCGACGATCCTCAGCAACAGATCCGTGTCCGTAAGTTCTTGCCTTCTCACACCTTAGATCTGCATTAGGGTTTGCGAGTTCTTTCCGTGTTCTTCGCTGTTCATTGCGGATTCCTTGCAGTGTCTCCACCGCACCCTCCTTTGATCTAAAGGAAGTATAAAACCTATGCGATAGTTGTTTTGCATCCATTTCAGATGCTAGCAGATCCCTTTCTCATGTACAAAGGCCTCTTTAGAACTGACGAACTCCTCTGTGCTAGTTTTTAGGTCTAGATTTATTTCCCTTTTTTGAACCATCTTGATCCAAAATAATAGCAACAACTTGTGAGACTTGTTTATCTCAGCACTTGGCCAATTTTGACTTAGGCAACCTTTGAATATCTTTAGTCATGGCGGCTTATGATTCCGGCTCATTTTTCCTTTATATATCATTAGCCCTTACTTAAGCCGCCATTACTCATATATACTATAATCATTAACCTGTAACTCCACCAATAATTTGAACCGACAAATTACTTTCTTTCCAGCTTTCCCTTTTTCATTATGCCGTCAAAAGCGCAAACAGTCTGCAACTAGGTCCCTTCCACAGTTACTGAGGATACCTTGAAAGAATTTGTCACCATTTGATTTTTGCCAGAGAAAAACATTATGTCTTATCGTGCCCCTGACCCGGACGAAGAACGGCCTCAGCCCAAATATGGTGAAGTTATCGTTTTTACTGACCACATGAATCAGGGTTTTTCACCACCGGCTCAAAGTTCTTCAAAGACTTCTGCATTTTTTCAAACTTCACCCACAAGATCTTGGACCCAACTCCATATCCAATATCTGTAATTTTCAAGTTCTCTGTGAGGTATATCTTCAAGAAGAACCGACTGTGGAGCTCTTGAGAGAGTACTTTTATTTGAACCGCCAGAATGAGTGCACCAACGGCCCTAGCTTGGAACTTGGCGAAATCTCGATTCAGCGCCGACAGGGTGCTGTCTTTCCTTTAGTGGTCTTACCAAGCCATCCCAAATATTGGAACCAAACTTGGTTCTACTGCCAAGACATATTACCAGCTGATGAAAAACCGCTACCGGGTTATCACGCGGAGCGTCTTGATTCTAAGTTTGTGCTCCCTGACAAGTTTATTGCTGCTGAACGCAAGAAGCTTATCCCATCTATCAAAAGGATTCAAGCCTTATTGGGAAATGGCTTAACCGGAGTTGACCTAATCCGTTGCTGGATCGCATGGCGGGTCATCCCTCTAAGCTGCCAATCCAAGTTGATGTATAAATATGGCGGAGGCCCAAATGATTCTCCGCGTCATAGCTCTGTACAACTAACTGAAGAGGACATTGTTGCAATGTCCACCATCCTCGTGAATGGCAAATACGAGGACTGCAGTAAGGTTGGATTAAATCCCTTCTGCAAACTTAACCCGGCACCAGAGGTGAACCCCCCTTGACCTCCTTTTTGTTTTCTTCAGTATTTAAATACTTGCATGGCCTTTTAACCTTTTATTTGCTTTTAGGCCAAATCTGATTTCTGGAAGGCCAAATATGACCATGAAGCTGCCAAGAAGGCTAGAGCCGCTGCCATAGCCGCCAGGAAAACGACCCGGAAGCCCAAGAAGAAGAAGAAGACTGAATCTGACATGTTTCTGAGTCGGAGGTAGCCCTTGACTCTCTTGGCCAGTTTTTTAACAACCTTATTGACACTGACTATTGCCAGGATGACACGGGGGCCAGCCAGGCCGTAGAAGAAGAGGTAACTATTTCCTTCGACTCAGCCCCTTTGCCAAGACAGAAACTTCGACTGGTAACCCGGAAAGTAAGGTTTTCGCACACTTTGGCTTATCTGGACCCTCATTTTCTTTTGAAAAAACAGCAACATGAGAGCCGCCGTCAGGCCCGGACTAATGACGACAGTGAACCGCCCTCCGACTTACAAAAAACTCCTCAAAAACGCCAGAATGAGGTTTCTTTCACCTTTGTCTTTTACTTTTATCCATGAATCTATTTCCTTACTCTCTTAACTTTATTTTACCTTTTTAGGAGGTTTCTCGCTCTTCTGGCGACTCGTCACAAACTCAATTTCCGGCTTTCAAGACTGCCCCTGGGCAAGGAAAGTTATTTTTCTTTTGCATCTTTAAAACTGCATCATTATACTAACTGTCTCATAAAATCTTTCTTAGTGGTCAAGCAAAGTCCAAGAAAGCCAAGGTGACTAAACCGGCAGAAGACCCAAAAGATCCTGCACCTGAACCGGCAATACCAACTCCTCTTGATCAATCTGAAGCGCCAGAAGATCCGGCTGTCCACGTTCAATCGGACCCTCCTAAGTCGCCAGCTGATGAGACCATTCTTAATCCGGCTACCACTGAACCATCTAGCTCAGCTCACCCACCGACAACTTTTGACAATGATGTCTTAATTATTGGTAGTCGATTCGTTGAGCCAGCCAACCCAACCATACTGTCCCAACACTCTACTAAGCAAGAGGCTTTAGAGAGGCAAAAGGTGCGGTTTGATGTCTCTCATTACGCTCACCTGAACATTAGCGACGTGCTATCTAGCTACCTCAGTCATGTGCATTCCAGCTGTGACTTGGAAGTTGAGATGGTCAAGCAACTGCAGCTGAAATATGAGGTACGTTCGTCGGCTTTCACCATCTTATATATGCTCTGCCAGCCCCCAAGTCTCCGGATTATGATGAACCTGGATGATCTGTAGACTTGTGATATAGGTTGATGCTCTGTCTTAGATTTTCCTTAAATCCAGCCTAAATTTCACATGTAGTCCCCAAGGGCCAGCTCAATTTATCACAAATAAGCCGGTACTTAACTTCATAACTGTCTTGAATCTGTCAAAACAAATAGTGTGATCCGGCTCAACATGAAAACACTTTCTTAATATCATGCATTAGAGCCCAAGTGCCAAGCGTTGTTACTTGTAAAACACTTGGGACTTTAATCATAGAAGAGCCATTTCACATTAAAAAATTGCTTTGGCACACATTAGCCCCCAAGTGCCGAGTGGTGTTGTGTTGCAAAGCACCTGGGACTTTAATCATGATAACCTTTACATTTTAACATACCTGTGCATGTTTGCAGACCGCCTTGACTGAATTGGGGTCTCAATTGACTGATGCAAAGACCCGGTTGGAGGATCAAGAGGCGGAGATAAAGAACGTTGACTCCAAACTCTAGTTGAGCCTTTTTCTAGATGAAAAACTGAAGACCAGTTTTGATGCGAAGAAGAAATCCTGGGCCGACGAGAAAACCTTGCTAACCCATCGTGCTGAGATAGCAAAGGCGGCTCTCAAGGAGGTTACCACAAAGCTCACTGGCTTAAAAAACGGTGTGTCCCAGATGGTCTCCGCAATCTTTGGTGAGTTATTTGCCGTTAGTTACTTACACTCTATTTTTGCCAGAAGTGTAAGCCGCCTTCTTATCCTTTTAAAACATCCGCATGTCCCCGGAGCAACAATCTGAGCCAAAACAGTTTAATAAAACTCAATGCGGTTTACACCCTGGTGGAGCAGCTGTACACTGGAGCTCAACGGGCGCTTGCCATTATATCCCCAGCCAACCAAGGACCAAACCTCTTAAGTGACATCTTGAAGAAACTGTCAATTCTACCCGCCAGATTCCAAGAGGTCAAGCGGTATTGCGCACAAGCCGGAGCCTTAACTGCACTGAGCCGTTCCAAAGCCTGGGTGCCGGAACTTGACCCGATGGATGTAGCCAAGGGGTATCCCCCTTTGAAAGAAGATGGGACTCCGTTTAATGAAGACGATTTTGTTGCTTGTGTGAGGGAAGTTCGTCCTCATGCTACCATCCTTGGCGAAGAAACCAACATTGATAAATATCAGCTGGGTATTGATGTTGAGAATAAGAAGATGGAAACTCCCTCTTATAAAGTGACAGATCTTATCCCGCCAGTTCGCCAACACACTTTTGCCCCGGAAATTGACCCGGCCGGCCTAATTGACGATGAAGCTGAGTTCATTGCTCTGAACGGCTTTGACTGGTCCAATCCCAGCTTCCAACCAGCGGAGGGAGGTGAACCGGCAAGGGAGGAGTCATAACCGTCTGAATAACCCAGCCTTCAGTTTAAGATCTGCTTAAGAGAGAAAACATTCTAACCTTTTGGGCTCTCAATGCCTTGTAATAGGTTAGTTTGAAAACTGCATGTTTTGCCTATGCTGTTGTGCATAGGATGTTGCATATGACTTTTTACCTGTGATGTCAATGTATGAATTATATCCGTGATCACATCTGTAGTGTTTAAATCTGTTCTTGTATGCAAAAGATGAAAAAAAACTGTCCTGGCGGTTTATCGCTGGACGGGTCAAAACACCCGATACATAACTATGTTCTTTGATTCTAAACTGCCAGCTTATATGACCCGGACAAGAAGGTTGATGACCCTGATCTTTGTAGAAGTCAATACCTTGATATGCCTGATGATTGTTATACCTTGGCAACTCATTATCAAATAACCGAGCCAGTTTGAATTGAAACCATACGTGCAGTTTAGATTTGAGACAAAAAAAACCAGTAAAACAAAATAGTATGTTTCAAATGATGTCAATCAAGCATTAAGAGTAATTTGGAGGCTTATGATTTGAATACGATCAGTAAACCGGACCAAAGGGGTTAAGCTAGGATTAGAATACGATCATGTAGCCCCCAGTGGCTTTGGCGTTGCGCCGATCAAGAGGGTACCGACGGCTATGTTCTCTTTGGTTCGAATATGACCTATGTTTGAACAGGAAGCCCCCAAATGACCTTGAGAGGTTTTTAACGACCCTGATTCGAATACGATCCAAGTCGGACCCAAAAGGGGTTCAACTATGATTCGAATATGATCAAGAAGCCCCCTAGTGAGTTTGGCTTTGCGCCGATCAAGAGGGTTACGACAGCTATGTTCTCTTTGGTTCGAATACGACCTATGTTTGAATAGGAAGCCCTCTAGTGACCATGAGGTTTACGGCTAGATTTGAATACATCATGAGCCGGACCAAAAGGGTTAAGCTAGAGTCGAATACGATCAGCCCCCTAATGGTCGTTTGAATAATTAGAATAATAAAGATATATGATCATTGGAAATGAAAAGGACAGAGGTCCCGCTTTATTACTTATCATAATATATACAATGTCACAGTATGTACATTATGAGAGCCGATGGCTCAAGTATAGTACGGTCAAAGATGAGCAATATTCCACGGCCGGTGGGTCTCTTCCTCCAACTTACGTGAGTTTTTGTGCTCCCGAACATCGATAAGGTAATATGACCCATTGTTCAAGTTCTTGCTGACCACAAAGGGTCCTTCCCAAGGTGGGGATAGCTTGTGTGCATCAGACTGATCCTGGATGAGCCGGAGCACCAGGTCACCTTCTTGAAAGGTTCTGGACCTAACCCGGTGGCTGTGATAACGGCGCAGGTCCTGTTGACAAATTGATGATCGGGCTGCTGCCAAATCTCGCTCCTCATCCAACAAGTCAAGTGCACCTTGTCGGGCTTGTTCATTATTAGCTTCAATGTAAGCCTCCACGCGGGGCGAGTCATGACGAATATCACTAGGCAGGACTGCTTCTGCTCCATAAACCATGAAGAAAGGCGTATAACCTGTAGACCTGTTAGGAGTGGTATTGATGCTCCATAGCACTGAGGGTAACTCCTCTACCCAACAACCCGGTGTCCGTTGTAAAGGAACCATAAGCCGGGGCTTGAGACCTTTTAAGATTTCCTGATTTTCTCTCTCAGCTTGACCATTGGATTGGGGGTGACCTACTGACGAAACATCAAGCTGGATATGCTCACGTTGACAAAACTCCTCCATAGCGCCTTTGGAAAGATTAGTACCATTGTCAGTTATAATGCTGTGTGGAAAGCCAAAATGAAAGATCACCTTTTTCATGAACTGAACTGCCATGGCTGCATCACACTTACTAACTGGCTCTGCCTCAACCCATTTTGTGAATTTGTCAACTGCCACCAAAAGATGTGTCTTTTTATCCTTGGATCTTTTGAAAGGTCCAACCATGTCAAGCCCCGAGACTGCAAATGGCCAAGTGATTGGAATCATCCGCAATTCTTGAGCCGGCACATGCGCTCGTCGTGCAAATTTTTGACACCCATCGCACCTACTGACCAGATCCTCTACATCAGCGGGAGCCGTTGGCCAGTAAAAACCATGACGAAAAGCTTTGCCTACAAGAGACTTTGAACCCGCGTGATGGCCAAAATCCCCTTCATGGATCTCACGAAGAATTTCTTGACCTCTTCAGGAGAGACACAACGTTGAAACGCTCTAGTGATGCTGCGATGATAAAACTCACCATTGGAAATCATCATTGACTTAGACCGCCGGGTTATCTGTCGAGCCAAGGTCTCATCCTCCGGCAACTCACCCCGGGTCATATAAGCCAAATACGGTACTGTCCAATAAGGAATGACATGAAGAGCCGCCACCAACTTTGCCTCCGAGTCTGGAACGGCCAAATCTTCCTTTTTAGGCAAATTGACAGAAGGGTTATGCAGAACATCTAGAAAAGTTTTGGGTGGCACCGGCTTACGCTGAGATCCCAACTAGCTTAAAGTATCAGCCGCTTCATTTTTTCTGCGGTCAATGTGCTCCACTTGATAACCCTTGAAGTGTCCAGCAACAGCGTCAACCTCACGGCGATAGGCCGCCATGAGAGGGTCTTTGGAGTCCCACTTACCTGAGACCTGCTAAGCCACCAAATCTGAGTCGCCAAGGCACCGTACCCGGCTTAAACTCATCTCTTTAGCCATTCGAAGACCATGGAGTAAGGCCTCATACTCTCCTGCATTGTTAGTACAAGGAAACATCAATCGCAACACATAACAAAACTTGTCACCTCGAGGAGAAGTTAAAACAACTCCAGCCCCCGAGCCTTCCAACTATCTGGACCCATCGAAATGGATCGTCCAATATGTGTTGTCTGGCTTCTCTTCAGGTATCTGCAACTCCGTCCAATCGTTAATGAAGTCCACCATTGCTTGAGACTTAATGGCCATACGTGGAACATACTTTAAATTATGAGGCCCAAGCTCAATGGATCACTTGGCGGCTCATCCCGTGGCTTCTCTATTTTGAATAATATCTCCCAAAGGAGCAGAGCTAACCACAGTGATAGGATGACCCTGGAAGTAATGCTTAAGCTTCCGTCTTGCCATGAACACCCCATAAATAAGCTTTTGCCAATGTGGATATCTTTGCTTGGATTCAATGAGCACCTCACTGACGTAGTAAACCGGCCGTTGAACCGGATGTTCCTTGCCAGCCTCCTTGCGCTCCACAACAATGGCCACACTGACGGCCCATGAGTTAGCAGCCACATATAACAACAGCGGCTCCTTCTCAACGGGGGCAGCAAGAACCGGCGGCTCAGCAAGTTGTCTTTTCAAATCTTCAAAGGCGGAGTTGGCAGCGTCACTCCAGACAAAGTCATCCGTCTTTTTCATCATTTGATACAATGGCATAGCCTGCTCACACAACCGGCTTATGAACCGGCTCAAAGCTGCAACTCGACCCACCAGCCGCTAAACGTCATTGATGCACGCCAGTTTAGCCAAAGATGTAATCACCTTAATTTTTTCCGGGTTAGCCTCAATGCCTCTGTTAGACACCAAAAAGCCCAAAAGCTTGCCAGCTGGGACTCCAAAAACGCAGTTGGTCGAGTTAAGCAGCATCTTGTAGACCCGGAGGTTATCAAAGGTTTCCTTCAGATCAGCTACCAAGGTTTCCTTCTCTCTAGATTTCACCACTATATCATCCACGTAAGCATGAACATTACGCCCAATCTCATTATGAAGGCAATTCTGTACACACCGCTGATAAGTCGCCTGGGCACACTTAAGCCCAAAGGGCATAGACACATAGCAGAAGGATCCAAATGGAGTAATGAAAGCCGTCTTCTCCTGGTCCTTAACCACCATTTTATCTGATGATAACCAGAATAAGCATCCAAAAAGCTCAGACGCTCACAACCCGCGGTAGCATCAATGATTTGATCAATACGAGGCAGAGCAAAAGGATCAACCGGGCAAGCGTTGTTTAAATCCGTGTAATCAACACACATACGCCATGTGCCATTCTTTTTGAGCACAAGCACCGGGTTAGCCAACCAGTCTAGGTGAAAAACTTCAACAATAAACCCAGCTGCCAAAAGCCGGGCCACCTCTTCTCCAATAGCCTTGCACCTTTCCTCATTAAACTTTTGATCAATATTAAGAGTGTGCTCAGCGAGTTCTCTCGGTACACCCGGCATGTCAGAAGGCTTCCATGCAAAGATGTCCCGGTTCTCATGGATGAACTCGATGAGCGCGCCTTCCTATTTTGGATCCAAGTTAGAACTGATAATGAACTATTTGGATGAGTCGCCAGGCACAAAATCAATCATCTTGGTATCATCAGCTGACTTAAATTTCAGCGCCGGCTCATGCTCCGTAGTTGGCTTCTTCAAAGACGTCATGTCTGCCGGGTCAACATTATCCTTATAAAACTTCAATTCCTCTGTTGCACAAACAGACTCGGCGTAAGCAGCATCGCCTTCTTCACATTCCAGGGCTATCTTCGGGCTTCCATGCACTGTGATGGTGCCCTTATAACCCGGCATCTTGAGTTGCAGATAAACATAACACGGTCGTGCCATGAACTTAGCATAAGCCGGCCGTCCAAACAGAGCGTGATACGGGCTTTTGATTTTAACCACTTCAAAAGTTAACTTCTCAGCCCTAGAATCATACTCATCCCCAAAGGCTACTTCCAGCTCAATCCTACCAACTGGGTATGCCGACTTACCATGCACAACTCCATGAAAAACAGTATTGGATGTTTTAAGACTTCTGTCAGTCAACCCCATGCGACGGAACGTCTCATAATAAAGGATGTTGATGCTACTGCATCCGTCCATGAGCACTTTAATGAACTTGTATCCGCCAACCTGAGGCGCCACCACCAAAGCCGGATGACCCGGATTATCAACCCGGGGAGGCTGGTCTTCCCTACTCCATACGATAGGCTGCTCAGACCATCTTAAATAACGTGGAACTGCCGGTTCAACAGCGTTTATAGCCCTCTTATGAAGTGTTTGGTCCCTTTTGCACAAACTGGTGGTGAATACGTGATACTGCCCACTGTTCAACTGCTTTGGGTTACTCTGATACCCGGACTATTGTTGCTGTTGATTACCTTGGCCGGATTGCTGATTATAGCCGCCCTGACTGCCTTGAGGGCCCTGGCCGTGAAAACCGCCACCGCCTGAACCGGCACCCGGGCCATGAAAGTCGCCACTGCCTGAGCCGCCGCCAGGTCCGTGGTTACCATCAAACATGTTGGAATTCTTAAAAGCTTTCATGATCGTACAGTCTTTCCACAGATGGGTAACTGGCTTCTCCCGGGTGCCGTGTCTTGGACAAGGTTCATTTAGCAGCTGCTCAGGGGTGGGACCTGACCAGCCAAACCGAGGAGGTGGCCTCCCCTTGCGCCGTTGATTTTTGCCCTGTGCATTGGCGTTATCCACAAACTCCAGACTACCATCAGCCTTACGTTTATTATTACCTCCTTGATTTGTCGGGTTATGCTGATGACCTTTGCCGCTACCGTTCTTCTTTCCCTTCCATGTCTTCTCTTCCTCAGATGCGGGATTCTTGGTACTATCAGAATCGGCGTATTTGACCAGAGCCGCCATCAGGTGGCCCATGTCATTGCAATCACGCTTGAGCCGCCCCAGCTTCTGTTTTAGAGGTTCAAAACGGTAATTTTTCTCCAACATTAAGACCGCGGAACCAGGATCCATCTTATCAGATGAATGTATTATTTCTTTCACCCGGCGCACCTAATAGGTCGTGGATTCACCTTCCTCTTGCTTGCAGTTAGTCAAATCCACAATCGACATGGGTTGCTTGCATGTATCCTTGAAGTTCTGAATAAACCGGGCCTTTAACTCGGCCCATGAGCCGATGGAATTGGGTGGCAACCCCTTCAACCAAGTGCGAGTTGTTCCATCCAACATCATGGTGAAGTACTGAGCCATTGCTACGTCACTGACCTCCAGCAACTCCATGGCCATCTCATAACTTTCGATCCATGCTCCGGGCTGCAGGTCGGCTGCGTAATTAGGTACCTTTGGCAAACACTCATTACGCAGAGCCGTCACCAGACATGGGACACCTCCTGTTCTTGTGGCCACACCTGCTTCAACAGAGGTCGCTGGATAAACCAGAAAATCTTGGTGAGCCGCCAGCTCAGCTGCCCGTTGAACCGCCCGCTCAGCCTCTTGACGAATCCTCTCCTGGTCCACCAAGTTAAGAGCTCCACCCTGGGCCGGGTCATGCCCGCGCGGTTAGTTACGGCGTTGGGCGTTGCTTTACATGGCTGCTAAGTCCATATGCCTGCTATAGCTCGGGCTCCGGCTTGGGCGAGGGGTTGAAGAGTATGCATCCTGTTGTGCCAGAGCCGTCTGAAGAAGCTCTTTGACCCTTCGTGTTTCGATCGCTGTTGGAGAGTCGCCTTCCATCGGGAGAGCCGCCAAATGAGCTGACGTAGCCATAAGATTCTCCAAAGGGTTAGAAAAGTGACCCAGTGGTATTGGTGTGTAATGAGGCGGAGCTCTATTCACACGGGGGGGGGGGGGGGGTTCCATGGCCCGTGGTTGAACCGGCGCCCCAGTCCCGGGTGTTGTGATCCGGTTTGCCTCCGGTGGGTTACTGGGACCAGCCCCAGGTGTGTGGAAGAGGTTCCTAGGATCATAAGTCAGAGGCAGACATGATTGAGCCTTTTGGTGCCTTCTCCTCATGACCTCATTTGACACGTTTAGATCCACCGAGAGCCGGAAAGTCTCTGCTTGAAGCTACTGAGCATGAGCATCTAGAGCCGCCCGCTCTGCAGCCATCCTTATGTCCTTTGCTGCTAAATTCTCCTTAGCTTGTGCTACCTCCCCACGTAGCCGTGCCACCTCTGCATCATGCTGAACCTTGTCTGCCGGCTCAACCACGGCGGTCAACAAGGTCGTCATCCTATCCATGAGATCCATTAGCACCTGAGCCGGCGGGCGCACGGGGTCTCCAGACCCGGCTGCTACGGATCCGGTGGTTACCGCCGCCGTGGCCGTAGAATTCTGACCGGGTTGAGTGCCTGCCATGTAGACCCTGACTCGATTCAGCAGCTCAAAGGGGTCCAGAATACTGTTGCCATCGGAATAGCCCCCAAGCCCGCCATCTGGTAGTTGATACAATGAATCCGTCTCGCCCGTGGCTGACTCACCATCAGAATAGATGGCCGTCTCACCACCATTCACAGATCCTTCAAAGAACTCCCCTCCATGGATGCAACCCATGAAGGCACACTTCACGGCGGGCTGAGTCCGGGCGGGTCTCGCACGCTGAGCCATCTCGATGAGGTCGGTGCAGATGTCTGGCTCAGGGCCCGGTTCGCCGATCCGGCCGATGAAGATGTGGATTCCGCCGAAGGGGACCCAGTACCCGTACTCAACTGAGCCGGCATCAGGGCCCCAACCTTCATCGTCGATGTAGAGCTTGCCGCGACGACTCTTGGTCATCCGGCCCACAATGTATCCCTTGATCCCTTTGAAGTTGCCCTTAAAGAACTCGAATCCACCGTGTGTTGGCCCCACGGTGGGCGCCAACTGTCGTGGAATTGTCATGACAGATGTCCTGGTGAAAGGACTTAGTCGTGGAGCCATCACAACTAGGAAGCTTAAAGGGGTTAATCGGGACAAAGGATACAAGAGGTTTATACTGGTTCGGCCCCTTGCGGTGAAGGTAAAGCCTAGTTCAGTTGTTGTGGTATTGCTAGGTTTCGATGACCAAGGAGCGAAATATGCTAGATTGGCTCTCGATCTGTTGTTTCTTGCCCTAAGCCGCCGCCGGGTCGTCCCCTTATATACACGGGTTGACGCCCTGCGGCCTACAGAGTCCCAACCGGCTCATACAATGTGTCCGGCTCGGTGACGTCTTTTACATGCCTTACTTTACAAGTCTTATCATATATGGCGGTTTATACTCATGGGCCTTAAGCCGCCTCTGTGCTTTGGCCTACTACAACCTTATCATAAACCGTGACCTTGTATATTCTTCGGGCTTCCTTTAGTTAACCCGCCATTGCTATTGACCCGGCCCCTCCTGGGCGGGTCATACCTGGTAGTTATATCCCCAACAAGGGGTCTTCTCCGGTTTAGACGCCGGGTTATCATCAGTTGGTGTATTCAGTTTGGCCTTTTTGCTGGATCTGGCCTTGGCCCTGAAAGGAACAAATATAAAGGTTAGTATAGCAAACCAGTATAAAGCGTCAAGAGTTAAGTTTAAAAGTGCTCACCCAGGAACAGTCTTGAGAGGAGGGAGTTGTGTGGCCGTTGACTCGTCGGATGATGAATGAGGTGTTCCCTGATAGTTTGAGTCAGATGGATTAAGAGGTTTCCTGAAATAACCTGCCTTGGGATAAGAAGTATCAGAAATATATGAGACCTCTGATCAACATTTCCGGGTTGGAGTGTTCGGTAAACCGGCTGAAGTAACCGGCTGAAGTAACTACTTGGCCGTTGTGACGGGTTGTTCGGCGAACTTCATGTTGCTTCTTCTTCAAAAGAAATTTTGGGTCCAAGTGAGCTAGAGGGTGAGAAAATCTTACTTTCTGGATTGCTTGACGGGTTCTCTGTGTTGGCAGATGATCCGAACCGGAGGAAAGAATAAGTACCTCTACATCATCAGCATGGCTGGCTTCGGCGTCGTCCTGCTAATAGTCATTGTCAATGAGGTGTATGAAAAAAGAGCCAAGAGAATGAAGTTCTGCCTCTGATCCCAGATTATCCAACTCTTCATCAACGTTTAAATCGGAGGGTTTAGCGGTTTTCTTCTTGGCAGGTCTTTTAGTAACCTTGGTCTTGGGGCGAGGCGTCTTTGCCGGTTTATCCTGAGGTTTCTTCTTCCAGAACGGATCATCACCCTGCCAAAGATTGACAAAGGTTATAAGAAATAGTTAAGAATATCAGGTACAAACAGGAGTTAGGCAATTCTTATAGCTGGCGGTTTATTCAAAACGCAGAAGGGACTTCGCCCTGTTTTGCTGCAAACAACCACTGATTCATCCAGTATCTTTTTAATAGCCCTAGTGATTTCAGCGTGAGTTAACTGAATGCCAGTGTGCCGTTGAGGGTCTTTCAAGTCCCCTGTATGTTCGCACATTAAACCGGGACGGCGGCTTAAAGGCAAAATACTCCAAGATATCCAGCAACGAACACAGTCAATTCCTGTCAAACCATTAGCCACAAAGGCTCTGAGCTTGGCGTGTTGTGGAGCATATTTGGACCGTTCCTTTGCAGTCGACCTTTGGGGAAATGGATGTGTGTTGGTGAGCCGGTGAGGAAGATAACCCGGCAGAGGATTCTCATCTTTAGGGGAAGTATCTTTGCAATAGAACCAAGTCTGGTTCCAATCCTTAGGATGATTGTGATGCTTGGCATGAGGGAGGCTGACGTCTTTCCTTTTTTGAATTGAAACGCCACCAAGTTCAGTATTGGGTCCATCTACAAATTCGGTGCGGCGGTTTAGATAGAAAAAGTCCCTGAACAGTCCAACAGTCGGTTCTTCTTGCAGATAAGCCTCGCAAAACACTTGAAAATTACAAATATTGGATACCGAGTTAGGTCCAATATCTTGAGGGTGGATCTGGAAGCTAGCAAGCACATCACGGAAATTTTTTAACCTGGGAGGTTTAAAACCACGGCTCAAATGATCAAAAAACACAACTATCTCGCCATCCTTGGGTGTAGGAGGATTTTCCGGACCAGGGGCTCGCCAGTGGATTTCACTCTGCTTTGGTAAAGCGCCAGTGATAACACATCTTTTCAGATCTTCTTCCTTAATCCGGGATGGAACCTAGTTACAAGCATAGAAGGTCTTGGCCATTTCTTAGACAACCTGAAGGAAGGTTTGTGTCGGTTTAAGATTCATGGTCGACAAGCATAAGGCGTTGCAGGTTAAGAGACAAAAAGGTATTCAAGAATGCAAAATTATTAAACTGGAAGTTGATGCTATTACAAATGATAAAGCAATTGGCGGTTTACAAGGGGACTAATGGTATATAGGGCAGGTTATTTTCTAAAGGATGAACTGCCTATATGGACAACGAGAGTATAAATCTGAAGCTGAAAAATGTCTAAGTGAGGAAGAAGAAGTTTCAGAGTTTCACGTTAGGATTTTAGAACTACCGCATGTCAGGAAAAGAAAAATATTTGGACCTAAAGGTTGGTTCTTAAGCAGTTCATGAAGTTCCAGATCGGGTTTTTATACACAAAAGAGAAGATCTATTGGCAAAGGAAGGATTATCATTGCTACCGCATAAGAGTATATCAGGTTTGAATCTATCCTATAAGCCTTGGTGAAGAACAGGGGAAGAACACCATGAAGCTTCCATGAGCCCGTGCGAACCCTAAACGGATCTATGGAGGAAAGGAAGAAGAACTCACCGAAACTGTTGAAACAGCGGAGAGGCGCTGCGATTTTCTGGTACGATCAGGGTGATGCAGCGGCCAAGGTTCGGGCAGAGGTGAAGGTCGACGGCGGCAGCAGCGCTCGAGTGCTGAGGCATCGTGAGGTGGAAGAAGGACAAAGAGGCAAGGGGTGAAAAGGAAAGGGACCCTTGGCCCTATTTATAGGACGAAGGGATAAGCGACAAGCGCGGGAATCGAGGAGCCCAAAAAATGGATATGTCCCAGAGAAGTCACCTTGATTTTCGGACGCTCATTAATAAAAGTAAGGTATATAAGGTTTTTTTAATGAACTGGTGACGTCATGGCGGTTTATTATAATCCTGGAAGATGACATCATGGCATATTACAAGGTTTATTCGAAGGTACTGAAGAGGAAGATTTTCTAAAGTGTTGAAGATTGACATGAACAGGTTCAAATCAATCTGGGGCCTAATGGTGGAGATATAACTACTGAGTATAAACCGTCCAGGAGGGGCCGGGTTATACCTGTAATGAGTTATTCGTATTTAAGCCCATGAAGACAAGGAGTATGGCGCTTTAATATAAGAGATCTAAAAGCCCAGGGCCCAAAGGTGGATTAGGGCCCGTAGACATAAACCGCCATAAGGTGTGTAACTTGTGTTGTAAGATAGGAAAGAGTAGAAACTAAGCCGGACACGTTTATGAGCCGGCCGAGATTCTGTAAACCGTCGGGCATCAACCTGTGTATATAAAGGGACGACCCGACGACAGTTCAAGGACAAACAACAACAACTCAAGAGCCAGGCAAAGTGTATTCGCTCCCTGGTCATCGAAACCCTAGCAATCCCATCATAACTGGAGTAGGCTTTACCTTCACTGCAAGGGGCCGAACCAGCATAAATCCTTGCATCCTTTGTCCGCTTTAACCCCTTTAAGCTAACTACGTTGCGATGGCTCCACGACTAAGTCCTCACACGAGGACACCTGCCGTGACAATCCCATGACAGTCTCTTTCCGATGTTATGATAAATTGCAATTGCTTCAATGACTGAGATTATAGTTTGCTAGTTTTCAATGAAGTTTCTGATTCATACTTTACATTGTGAATGGATTGTTAGTTTAGCATAAACAACCATATGACTATATATATATATACACATATGTTGCTGTTCTAAGAATGATCATGATGCCCTCATGTCCGTATTTTATTTTATCGACACCTCTATCTCTAAACATGTGGACATATTTTTTGATATAGGCTTCCGCTTGAGGACAAGCGAGGTATAAGCTTGGGGGAGTTAATACGTCCATCTTGCATCATGCTTTTATATCGATATTTATTGCATTATGGCCTGTTATTACACATTATGTCACAATACTTATGCATTTTCTCTCTTATTTTACAAGGTTTACATGAAGAGGGAGAATACCGGCAGCTGGAATTCTGGGCTGGAAAAGGACAAAATATTAGAGACCTATTCCGCACAACTCCAAAAGTCCTGAAACTCCACGAAAGTCAGTTTTGGAATATATTAAAAATATTGGGGGAAGAAAGCACCAGAGGGGGGCCAGCCACCATCCACGAGGGTGGGGGGTACGCCCTACCCCCCTGGGCGCGCCCCCTGCCTCGTGGGCCACCTGGCAGGCCCCTGATGCCCATCTTCTGGTATAAGGTGTCTTTTGCCCTGGAAAAAATCAGAAGGAAGTTATCGGGACGAAGCGCCACCGTCTCGAGGCGGAACCAATCTAGGGCTCCAGCAGAGCTGTTTTGCCGGGGAAACATCCCCCCGGGAGGGGGAAATCATCACCATCGTCATCACCATCAATCCTTTCATTGGGAGGGGGTCAATCTCCATCAACACCTTCACCAGCACCATCTCCTCTCAAACCCTAGTTCATCTCTTGTATCCGATCTTTGTCTCAAAACCTCAGATTGGTACCTGTGGGTTGCTAGTAGTGTTGATTACTCCTTGTAGTTGATGCTAGTTGGTTTATTCGGTGGAAGATTATATGTTCAGATCCTTTATGCATATTAATACCCCTATGATTATGAACATGAATATGATTTGTGGTAGTTACGTTTGTTCCTGAGGACATGGGAGAAGTCTGGCTATAAGTAGTCATATGAATTTGGTATTCATTTGATATTTTGATGAGATGTATGTTGTCTTTCCTCTAGTGGTGTTATGTGAACGTCGACTACATGACACTTCACCATTGTTTGGGCCTAGGGGAAGGCATTGGAAGTAATAAGTAGATGATGGGTTGCTAGAGTGACAGAAGCTTAAACCCTAGTTTATGTGTTGCTTTGTAAGGGGCTGATTTGGATCCATATGTTTCATTCTATGGTTAGGTTTACCTTAATTCTTCTTTTGTAGTTGCGGATGCTTGCGAGGGGGGTTAATCATAAGTGGGATGCTTGTCCAAGGAAGGGCAGTACCCAAGCACCGGTCCACCCACATATCAAATTATCAAAGTAACGAACGCGAATCATATGAGCATGATGAAAACTAGCTTGACGATAATTCCCTTGTGTCCTCGGGAGATCTTTCCTTTATATAAGAGTTTGTCCAGGCTTGTCCACTTTATATAAGAAAGTCGTTGAGATGTTTCCTTTGTTACTCATTACGAATTACCTTATCACAAAACTATTTGTTACCGATAATTTCAGTGCTTGCAGAGAATACCTTATTGAAAACTGCTTGTCATTTCCTTCTTCTCCTCGTTGGGTTCGACACTCTTACTTATCGAAAGGAATACGATAGATCCCCTATACTTGTGGGTCATCAGCTATCCTCTAACCTGCCTTGCTATCATTATCGTGCAAAATGAGTAGCGCCTTCCTGCTTTTAGCCCACATGGTGGGCCCATAACCCACAGTTCCACATGATCAAAACCTGACTCTCCAGTACATCCATGTTTTCAAAAATTGTTCCTCGCACTTGGCTTCGTATGTAAATCACAAGCCACCATCCTAGTGATCTATTCTGGTATCAGACGCAATACTTATTCCTATTGCTCTGAACCCCTTTCACCCTCTATTTCAGGCAACGAACGATTGCCTACCCGGTTGAAGCTCCTCACCGCACCTTCTTACCTTGCTCTCAACGACTTTCTTGAATTTCAACCCGAGAGATGCCTCTATGCCACGTTCATTGAGATAGCCCCTAGGTACCTATCTTGTTTTGAGCTCCATCCTTCCCGAGTCTTCCCCCTTACTCCACTCCTTAAATCTCGGGACGAGATTTCTTGTGGTGGAGGAGAATTGTGACGCACGAATAATCAAGCTACAGTGAATCTCTGCTAATGATGCCACGTCACCTTGGTTACTTTTGATAAACTCGCATCAGTTCGAAAACCCGGTTCAAATTTTAAAATAAAGTCAAACAAATAAAGTTTTCAGATGTCAAAACAAAAATGTTCGTTGGGTTGCAAATATTCACTAGCTAATTATCATGTGGCAACCGACATCATTTGGCTCTCCCTTTAATCCCTAGGAAAATATAAGTGGCCCAGCAGCATATTAATTGACCTATTCAATTTCTAAAAATGCTAGAACAATTCCGTTGGCTCTAAAACTTTTTATGCAACACCACAATGTTGTTCTCGAATTGTGTGCCAAATTTCAAGTTTGACTAAATTCATTTTTGTCACTCAAATAAATACGAACAGTAGCTAACTGAAATACATAAAAGGAAAAATAGAAAGTGGCCTAACTAACTGTGGTGCCACTGGGCCTTGGATGACCATAGTACTTTTGGCCCAGCGCACCAAGGCCTAGCCCAGCCGCACCCCCCCCCCCCCCCCGCTGCCTTCTTCCTTTGTTCATTAGAGGCGCCGTGGCCTCGCTCATGACGTCCATGGCCGGGGATGGCCATGTGCCCCTCATCCGCCATGCCCCGAACTGGATAAGGTCTTCGTCGAGCCCTTTCCTAACCCTAGCCCCCACACTTCATCCCCACCTCGCGGCGCTCTCCCTCCCCCACCAACCCGAGTGCCATCGTCACCATACGCGCTGATATCCCGCGGCCACCGCCATATCCGTGCGTGCAGCTCGTTTCCACAAGCTCCGCCTCGTCCTCCCCTCCTTCTCCATCGAACCATGGGACCCGGAGCACTCCACAACGCCGGCGCCAGCATCGTCTTCCACCTTCGGATGTGCCGGAGCTCGCCGTCGATCTGCGCCGCCCCAGGAATCTCCAGCCGTCCCCAGGCCTTCTCTGCAACAGCCGTGAGCCCCGATCCTCCTCCCTCTATCCCGGCCTCTCCTCGTAGCCGTAGCCACGCCGCCACTTCACCATGCTTCGCCGTTCGTTGCGGTCGACGCCTTCGTCGACACCGTCCATCCTAGCCTCGGCTGAGACCTCGAATGGGTGCGCCCGAACCCCATTCTTTTGAATGCACCACCCCACGCGCCTTTTGTGCGCCCGTAGCTCCGTCCCCGACGAGGACCGAAGCCTACCGCCGCCCACGCTCACCGCCGGCGCTGCTCCGGCCAAGACACCCCGCGTCTGCTTCTTCTGACCTCGCTGCGTCGCTCGCTGCTCCCTGCACGCGTGCACCCCTAGCCGCCTACTATCGCACCCTTCTTGCCCAGCCCGCTCCCCGCACGTGCCGTCCGCTGCGAGCCGCCCGCACCTCCAGCTCCAGCCGCTGCCGCGCCCCTGGCCGCTGCCTCCTCGCCTCGCCGCCGCTCAGCGCCCGCGCGGTCTCAGCCCCGCGACGCCGCTGCCATCGCCGCCTCCTGATGCGCCCGCCTGCGCATGTGCCCGCTGCCGCTGCCTCCACTTTGCCGCACCACGATCGCATCTGTCATCGCACGCCCGCGCCCCCGCTGCCTGCGGCGCCCGCATGCCCCGCGCTGTTGCCTGCTTCCTGCGTCGCCGCGCCCGCATGCCTTGGCCGCCCCGCCGCTCCTTGTGTCACCGCCCGCAGCCGCGGCCCCTGCCGAGCCCAGCCCCGCCTGCTTCCCGCCGTGGCCGCTGGCCGACTCCTGCCGCTACCAGCGCAGCTGGGCCTCGCGCCCCCGCTGTGTGGCCTCGGGCATGGGCGCCCATGCTCACGCCCAACGCCCGTCACCCACCCCGCTAAGGCCCCCAGTGGGCCACTGACCACTGGTCCAACCCCCCTTTTTTCCTAAAAAAAGTTTATTTAAAAAATAATAAAAAATAGTTAATTAATTAACTAAATAGGTAATTAATTAAGTTAATTAACCTTGCTTAATTAGTCTAATCAACTAATTTACTTAATTTAACCTTGTTAGTTTAGTTAGGTCAATGACAGGTGGGTCCCTGGCATCAGTTTGACCAGTCCGTAACTCGGATGAAAAAGTTTTATACATGAAAGTTGCTCAGAAAAATATGACGAATCTGAATACGCGGTCCGTTCGTCTGCCATACATTCCTAGAATAGCGAACGTCAAACCTTTACCCTCCAGTTCGTCTGTGCGAAAATGCCAAACATCGGGAAAGCATTCCCGGATGTTATCCGCTTCGCCAACGTGTAGCACCTCGTTAGAACACGTCTAGCTCCGCCTGTTGTCCTGTTATGCACTTGCTTGCGATGTATTTACTGTTTCTCCCCCCTCTTCTCTTCTCTAGACCCCATGACGGCTGCCGATGCCGCTGTGATCGACTACGTCACCGACGACCCCTCCTTCTCGTCTGAGTTACCAAGCAAGCCCCCCTTCGATCATCCCGATATCGCCCATTTCCATTCTCTCGTGCATGCATTAGATTTTGCTACTATTATCGATTGCTCCTATTCGAATGCATAGCCTGCTTTTGTAACCTGCTTAATGTTACCTACCTACTTATCCTAAACTGCTTAGTATAGGTTGGTTAGTGATCCATCAGTGACCCCCACCTTGTCCTTGTTTCCCCTGCTTCATCATCGATCGACGACCAGAGCCCAACAGCCCACATCACATAATGCCCCTATTGTTGCTCGACTTTGTAGAGCTACTATCGAGTGCCGAGGGTGATACCTCATAACGCACTCCTGATGCTAACTCTGTAGTGTAACTATTCGGTCATGGTCATTGTCGGTGTCAAAACCGGCGGATCTCGGGTAGGGGGTCCCGAACTGTGCGTCTAGGCCGGATGGTAACAGGAGGCAAGGGACACGAAGTTTTACCCAGGTTCGGGCCCTCTTGATGGAGGTAAAACCCTACATCCTGCTTGATTAATATTGAAGATATGGGTGTTACAAGAGTAGATCTACCATGAAATCAGAGAGGCTAAACCCTAGAAGCTAGCCTACGGTATGATTGTATGTTGTGATTGTTGTCCTACGGACTAAAACCCTCCGGTTTATATAGACACCAGAGAGGGTTATGGTTACACAAGGTCAGTTACAGAGGAGGAGATATCCATATACGCATTGCCTAGCTTGCCTTCCACGCCAAGTAGAGTCCCATCCGGACACGAGACGAAGTCTTCAATCTTGTATCTTCATAGTCTAACAGTCCGGCCAATGGAGATAGTCCGGCTGTCCGGAGACCCCCTAATCCAGGACTCCCTCAGTAGCCCCCGAACCAGGCTTCAATGACGATGAGTCTGGCGCACAGTTGTCTTCGGCATTGCAAGGCGGGTTCCTTCTCCAAATTCTGTGTACCTGTCGAAATAATGTCCGGTTCTTGTGATGGTTCGTACTTCTTGGCTTCTACGCCCAATAATGGCTACTTTCCACGTGTCGAGCGAATGCGAAGAGCCAGGGTGTTTTCGCATTTACCCCCCTAGCTATGCAAATGAGCCGCCTATTTAAAAAGACGAGGATTCAGATCCAAATCACATCATCCTCCCTTGCCGAGTCTTCATCGGAGCGTGCCCGACAGAGATCCATTCCACCATGGCCGGTCGACGTAGCTCCTCCTCTCGCACCCCTAGTTCCAAGCCTGGAGATTGGGAGAGATGTTCCATCCCGCACAACAAATTGGTGATGCTTTAGTCCAAGGGATTTCTTCCCCCAGCGTACCTGGTCCCGGTTCGAGCCGGGCTTGCCACCTATAATGGCGGAGAGCAAGCGGAGAGCCGTCCCAATCCCTCCAAGGGAGAGCAGGTGTGCCTTGTCCCTTATCTGGTAAGAGGGCTCGGATTCCCAATCCATCTGTTTCTCTGAGGGCTTCTGGAGTTCTATGGCCTCCAGCTGCACAACCTTACACCTGCCTCCCTGCTGCACATCGCGGGATTCTTAGCCCTTTGCGAGTTATTTTTGGGTTGTGAGGCTCATTTCGCTCTATGGAAGAAGCTGTTCTGCCTTGTGCCCTGTTCTAAGAAGGGATCAATATATCAAGTAGGCAGAGCCGAAGTGTGGCGTATCGCTGGGACCGGATACCTATCTGGGACCCCAAAGAAGACGTCCGAAGAATGGCCTTCCGAATTGCTTTATATAGAAGATGTCCCCCTTCCAGACCCTATTCGGATTGGCCTTTCTGAGTTTGACAACGCCCCTTTGAAGAAGCGCCAGAGCTGGCATCCACGGAGCCCCCTGGAGGAAGACGACCGGAAAATTCTTTATCTGATGAGCCGGATAAACTCTTTAGCTTGATCCGGATTGACCATGATCGAGGTCATGGCTATATGCATTATGTAGGGGTTGCAGCCGCTCCAGTACAGAGGCCACCCCATGTGCGACTTCATCGGGGAGGATGACGCCACCCGCCATGGTCGCAAAGGGCCGGGATCGGCTGCTGATCTAATAAAGATCTTGTCCACTTTGTACAAGGGAGAAGAGGAGGAATTCCTCCGTATCAACCCGCAGGGCGGATTCTCCATGTACAATCCTCCGAACTGGGTAAGCGGAGATTTTTTCTCGCCCATCCGTTTCGTATTCCCGTAGTTTAAGTATTCATTCTAGCAATTTCATCGCAGGAGCTGCTCCAGGCAGGAAAGGAGATAAACAACCCTCCTCCACAGCCCGAGGACCCTAGACGGTCCCTTGACCCGGCCTCCCAAGAGGATCCGGACATATCCGTGGAGCTGATCGATGGGTTTTTTTACCAAGGGAGTAATGGCAATACCTTGGTGGCCATTACGGTCGATTACCCTGGGCTAGTTCCAACCTCACAGGTGACTGAGACCGAAATCCCAGCACTTAAAATGGGACCCGTCCTTGTGCTCTTTTTTTATTGTCGTATAACAGTCGTGTCTTGCAGGGGAGGTCCTCGGGGCAGAAGGTCGAGCCTATGGCAACTAGCCAACAAGGGGCCGCTAGGCCAGGCAGGCTAAAAAGATCCGCAGTCCGGATTGAGGCGCCGGTGCAGTGGTGTAGCGCGCCATATTTATTGCAAGACATTATTTACCGAGGCATATTAACGCCTATGCCTTCTTTTCAGGAGAAAGAGCGCTCGCCGGACTATACCCGGAGAGGCTACCAACCGCGCCTCCACAAGCCAGGCTGCAAGGCCGGACTCAGGAGTGGGAACGAGTACAAGGCGTGCACTGGGTACTCCTCCGACAGAGGATACGGATAGACTGTCCGCCACCCCTTCCGAGGTGGAAAGTGCCATGAACCAAAGGCGTCACCGGACTGTTCTTCGTGACGCTTGTTTCTCCCAAGAGGCTTTAGATGCCTTCAACTCAGGAGATGCGCACCTCCGTGCTGCTCAAAATGGTCTAGCCCGAGCCACGGAGCAGTATGTAAAAGACATACGGGTGAGAAAATTTGATGATTATATATATCAGTAGCCCCTGAGACTTGAAACAGTTAGGATAACTGATTTAAGGATCAGTTGTTATGTAGGTTCTTACAGAAAAGAATACTCAACTGTCCCAGGAGCTGGAAGGGTGCAAAGCCCAACTCCAGGCCGCACTGTCCGCCGCAGGGGAGCCCAAGGAGACCCCTACTGGTAACATATCCGTCTAATGATAAGTATCATAGTAGAGTGCGGCTTTATATGCAAATCTGACGATAAAATTGCAGATGGCGCTGGAGTGAATCCGGATAAGCAGCAGCTCATACGCCAGCTGAAGGCTGGTGAGAGCGTGCTAACGAGGGTGAGGCAGGAGAAGAATGATCTCCAAGATTCCAATAGCAAGCTGGGCGTGGAACTAAAAGATGTTCGTGCCCAACTGTCGGATTCTGTTAAGGAGAAACGGCGGCTTCGACGCGGCATATTTAGTAAGTGCTTGAACGAACGTTGACAAAGAGTTCGGCGAGGAAGCTGGCTGACAGAGTTATGTCTGTAGGTATTCTAACAGGACGTCCTGCCGAGGAGATGCCTAGTTCAACAGGTGATCTTCTTCCCGAGCTCGCACAGTTGCACGAACGAGTTCGGCAGGTGATGCAAGGTGTTGCCCAGGCCTTGTGGCCATCCGTCTCCATACCGGAAGGCCTTGGAGAGCTTGCGGAAAGCTGAAGGGAGCACGGCGGCGTTTCCGATTATGTCAAATATCGGCCTGCCGTCAGGGCGCTAGGGAGGCTTGGGCAATGGTGAAGACACGATACACGAAGGCTGATCTGAACCACATGGCCGAAGTCGGATCTATGGGGCCTGACGGCAAGGAGATCCCTGTGAATTTAGTGTACGGCCAAGTAGAATTGGCCGCAAAGTATTCCCAACAGGACTATAGACTGGACAGCCTATTGGAGGGCATTGAAGAGGAATTCAACCAGTCAAATTGACTATGTAATTGTAAAGTGACATATATGATGTCTTCTAGCCGGATTATAGATCGTTTGTCGTGGCGGACCTTTTCACTTCGACCTCGGGACCCGACAGTCCAGAGTGTATCCGAATACCCTCTCGATTATATAAGAACCGGGGCATGCGTGGAGACCAGGCGTAGGGGTCATTAGTGCTTTATCAGACAAGTGCCCAACTAGTTATGTTATATTACATGGGTAGTAAGAAACATCTTCCAGAGAGAATAGTTCCGTTAAGGGTTCCTTTCCCTAGGTAGGCATGCCCTAAAGTGCATGTCCGGACTGCGACAAAAAGCGCAGTAAAAACGTCTGGGGGCAGATATGGTTAATAAATAAAAGTCATCTTTTGTTCATTGACCGAATATTCTCTTAAGAACGCTAGCTTTCGGCTTCACCCAGTCTGAGGTACACGTCCGGCTGACCCGGCGGTAACAATCGCAGAGGTGCTACCCTTATGCCCTAGCCGAATTAACGGGAATGTAGGGCATAAATACAAGAGCCAGGCAACCCAGCTTGGCCAAAACTTAAGTCATATTGATGCATATAATGGTGAAAAAAGGTACATGCGGAAGTATAATGCATGTGTTGGGCATGATGCCCAGGTAAATAATTTAAGCTTCTGTGAAAGAAGCACCCAGGTGTAGATAGTGCGGCTAGCACCTATGTAATGTACAAGTGAGGCACAAGGTGACCCGTTAAGGTCTAGAGGAATAAAAGAAAGAAAGGGAAACAAGACGGACGACGCATATGCAGAAAATGGGCAGAGGGAGGGGACTAACATAAAGTCCGGCGCTAGGCGTAGAATCTTCTGAGCCTGGCTGCGTTCCATGGGTTCGGCTCGAGTCGACTAGTCGATGCATCCCGTAGTCGGTACGCTCCGCCGGTCAGAACTTGGTCGATGATGAAGGGACCTTTCCATTTGGGCTCTAGCTTGTTCTTTTTCTTATCCGGCAGCCGGAGAACTAGTTCGCCAATGTTATAAGTTTTGGCTCGTACTTCTCTGCTTTGGTATCTGCGAGCCTGTTGTTGGTAAAATGCGGAACGGGCTTTGGCTACGTCGCACTCTTCCTCCAAGGTGTCCATACTATCCTGCCGATCGAGCTCGGCTTCTCTTTCTTCGTACATGCGCACTCGAGGTGAGTCATGAATTTTGTCACAAGGCAGGACTGCCTCTGCGCCGTACACCATAAAAATGGTGTGTATCCGGTACTACGATTCGGCATGGTCCGCAGCCCCCAGAGTACAGAGTCGAGCTCCTCTACCCAGTGCGTGTCAGACTCTATTAAGGAGCGCACTAGTCTGGGTTTAATGCCACTCATTATAAGACCATTTGCTCGTTCGACTTGACCGTTGGTTTGTGGGTGGTAGACTGAAGCATAGTCGAGCTTGATGCCCATTTTGCTGCACCAGAGTTTTACCTCGTCGGCTGTGAAGTTCCTGCCGTTATCAGTGATGATGTTGTGGGGGACGCCGTAGCGATGTACAACCCCGGATATGAAGTCTATCACCGGTCCGGATTCGGCTGTTTTAACGGGTTTGGCCTCTATCCATTTGGTGAATTTATCCACCATGACCAATAAGTATTTTTTTCTTGTGGGTTCCACCTTTAAGGGGTCCAACCATGTCAAGCCCCCAGACCCCAAAGGGCCATGTAATGGGGATTGTTCGGAGGGAGGTGGGTGGCATATGGCTTTGATTTGCAAAGAGCTGGCAACCGGCGCAATGCTGGACTAAGTCCTGTGCGTCTACCCGGGCCGTTGGCCAATAGAATCCTGTACGGAAGGCCTTGCTCACAAGAGCCCGGGCTGCGGCGTGATGACCGCCGAGTCCGGCATGAATTTTTGCCAAAAGGTTCCGTCCCTCCTCTTCGGAGATGCATCGTTGAAGGACTCCGGTAGCGCTTCTCTTGTATAATTCTCCCTCGTGGACCTTGTAGGCCTTTGATCGCCGCACTATGCAGCGTGCCTCATTTTGGTCCTCTGGGAGTTCCTGTCTAGTTAAGTAGGCCAGGAATGGTTCTGTAAACGGGGCAATGATGGCCATTATTTCGTGGGCTGATTGTGTTATTTCGGTGGCGGAGCCTCCGATTGTGCCAGGGAGTTCGGTATCGGGTATTTTGGCCGGGTCCGGACTGTTGTTACCGGTGTCCCCTTCCCATGCTACGGATGGCTTGAAAATCCTTTCCAGAAAAATGTTGGGAGGGACCGCGTCGCGTTTGGTGCCAATGCGGGCGAGGATATCCTCCACCTGATTGTTTTCCTGAGCCACACGATGAAATTCGATCCCTTCGAACCGAGCTGACATTTTTAGGACGGTATTGCGATAAGCGGCCATTTTTGGATCCTTGGCATCAAAGTCTCCATTTATTTGGGATATCGCGAGGTTTGAATCCCCACGCACCTCTAGGCGTTGAATGCCCATGGATACTGCCATCCGGAGAACATGGAGGAGGGCCTCATATTCGACTGCGTTGTTGGAGTCTGTATACATTATCTGCAGTACGTATTGGATGGTGTCTCCTGTTGGGGACGTCAAAACGACGCCAGCCCCCAGACCAGCCAACATTTTGGAGCCGTCGAAGTGCATGATCCAGTTTGAATATGTGCCGTACTCTTTAGGGAGTTTGGCTTCCGTCCATTCAGCGCCGAAGTCAGCCAAAACTTGCGATTTAATAGCTCGCCGAGGTTTGTAAGTTATGTCGAACGGGAGGAGCTCAATGGCCCATTTGGCAATCCGGCCCATCGCGTCGCGGTTGTTTATAATATCGTTGAGTGGTACTTCCGAGGCTACCATTATCGAACACTCTTGAAAGTAGTGTCGCAGCTTCCGGGATGCCATAAATACCGCGTACGCTATCTTTTGATAATGCGGGTACCGTGATTTGCATGGGGTAAGGACTTTGGACACATAGTAAACCGGCTTTTGAAGGGGGAATTTGTGTCCGTCCGCTTCTCGCTCGACGACAAGCACTGCGCTTACTACTTGATAAGTTGCCTCAATGTATAATAGCATTGGTTCGCCAGTGTTTTGCGCGGCCAGGACTGGGTTTGTTGCCAATATGACTTTTATCTCGTTCAGTCCGGCCGTGGCGGCGTCCGTCCACTTGAAGTGTTCGGTGCGCCGTAGGAGGCGATAAAGGGGTAATGCCTTTCCTCCCAAGCGGGAGATAAAGCGGCTTAGAGCCGCCACGCATCCAATTAATTTTTGTATTTGTTTGAGGTCAGTTGGGGTAGCCAACTGTGACAACGCTCGGATTTTGGCCGGATTAGCTTCAATACCTCTACTGGAGACGATGAATCCCAGGAGCTTTCCTGCTGGTACGCCGAAAACACAATTTTCCAGATTGAGCTTGATGTCATATGTTTGGAGGTTGTCGAATGTGACCCTCAAGTCGTCTACTAGGGTGTCGACATGCTTGGTTTTAATGACCATGTCATCCATGTATGCCTCCACTGTTTTGCCGATCTGGTTTGCCAGACATGTCTGAATCATGCGCTGATATGTTGCACCGGCGTTTTTTAGCCCGAAGGGCATTGTGTTGAAGCAGAATGGGCCGTATGGTGTGATGAATGCCGTTGCGGCTTGGTCTGGCTCTGCCATTTTGATTTGATGGTAGCCGGAGTATGCGTCGAGGAAGCACAATGAATCGTGTCCTGCGGTAGCATCGATGATTTGATCGATGCGGGGGAGGGGGAAGGGATCCTTTGGGCAGGCCTTATTAAGGTCCTTAAAGTCGACGCACAAGCGCCAGGATTTGTCCTTCTTTGGCACCATCACTAGGTTTGCTAGCCAATCCGGATGTTTTATGTCTCTGATGAATCCGGCTTCCAATAGCTTGGCTAGTTCCTCTCCCATGGCTTGTCTTTTAGGCTTGGAGAAACGTCGAAGAGCCTGCTTGACTGGCTTGAATCCTTTTAGGATATTTAGGCTGTGCTCAGCCAGCCTGCGTGGGATTCCTGGCATGTCTGAAGGGTGCCAGGCAAAAATGTCCCAGTTCTCGCGTAGGAACTCTCGCCGTGCGGCGTCAACATCAGGTTTTAATTGTGCCCCGATGGAAGCTGTTTTTGTAGGGTCCGTTGGATGGACTTGGAATTTGACTATTTCGTCCGCCAGCTTAAAGGAGGTGGACTTAGATCTTTTATCGAGTATCACGTCGTCCCTGTTCACCATGGAGCGCAGCGCGGTTAGTTCTTCGGCCGCTAGGGCTTCGGATAGTGCCTCAAGGGCCAGTGCAGCTATCTTGTTTTCGGCGCGAAGTGCTATGTCGGGATCACTAACAAGAGTGATGATTCCGTTGGGCCCGGGCATTTTGAGCTTCATGTACCCGTAATGGGGTATGGCTTGGAAGATTGTAAACGCCTCCCGCCCTAATAGAGCGCGGTATCCGCTGCTGAACGGGGCCACTTGGAATGTAATTTCTTCGGACTTGTAATTATCCGGCGTGCCAAATACCACGTCTAGTGTGATTTTTCCGGCGCAGCGTGCTTCCAGACTAGGGATGATTCCTCTAAAGGTTGTGTTGCTTTGCTTAATGCCGCTCCAGTCTATTTCCATCCTTTGAAGAGTTTCCTCGTAGATGAGGTTTAATCCGCTACCGCTGTCCATGAGTACCTTGGTGAGTTGAAAGCCATCAACGATTGGACTGAGGACCAGTGCGGCTGGTACTCGGGCTGTTCGGAATTTAGGTTCGTCACTGGTATTGAAGGTAATAGCCGTGTCGCTCCAAGGATTTGTTTCTGCTATGTGGCAGATTTCGGCCGTGCTGCGGAGTGTTCGCTTCCGCCTTTTATTTGACGTGAAGGTCTCGAAGACCGTCAAGACCGTACTGTTGTCCTCGGGGTGGTGTTCTGTGGTTTTTGGGAGTAGATTCTCACCACTTTTGGCCACCTATCGAAGTATCCAGCATGCTCTAAGGCTGTGCGTTGGTATCACATCCGTTGTACTATGAATTTTGCAGGGTCCGTTGAGCCATCCCTCCAGTACAGTTCCTTGCCCCGTAGAGGGCTTTTGCTTTTTGGTAGTTAACCCAGGTGTATTGTGATAATGCACCCTTTTATTTCGGACTCGGTTTGTATTCAGGGCCGGATTATCCCAAAATTTTATTTCAGTTTTCCAGGCGCTTTCCATAGCATGGTACTTTCGTACTATGGACACCAAGTCGGCGAAGCGTGTAATTTCGCGACGACTTATGGCGTTGAGGATTCCCTTCTCCGTGCAATTATTGTAGAAGAGTGAAATTGCGTCTTCCTCGCGGCAGTCCTTTATCCTGTTCTTGACCAGGAGGAATCTGGCCCAGTAATGGTGTACTGTTTCTGCTGGCTCTTGCCTAATTTGGGATAGATCGCGTACGTTTGGGTGGGTGGGTGGAATTAAATCCGAATCCTCACCCAATCTGAGGCTCAGTGGCCAAGGAGTTTCCGAACTCGAAAGTTTGGATTCTTGGATGTTTTTTGGTAAATCTAGCTTGCTGCCTGATTCTAGGCTCAGGCTTTGAGTGACATCCTCCCCTCCGCGGGTATCCGGCTTGGAGGGACCGGGAATCCGGACGTAGCTAGTCCTTAAGACAGATGAAGTTTTGCCGTATTGTTCTTCCACCACTGCAATGTGATGGGTGACCTGGGGAGAGTTAATTTCTCTCAGATCAGGTTTAGGCCCAATCTGATCGTAGTCTGTAGCGACTCCCAAGGCAGCGATGCGATCGAAGAGCTCGTTCAGGGAAGAGAGCTCCATTGGATCTAACTGCTCAGCGAGTTCCAAGTTGATGTGAAGATTGCTTTCGATGACCCAAGAAGTCATCGTCGGCACAGCGGCCGAACAGGCGGTCATTAGAAAACCACCTAGCCGGAGAGTTTGGCCGATAGCTAGAGCTCCCTCAGCCATGGTGCCGTATTTAAAGACGGGACGAGACATCCTTCCTTGTGGCGACGGCACAGCGGAACTCTCAATGAAAGCACCAATGTCGGTGTCAAAACCGGCGGATCTCGGGTAGGGTGTCCCGAACTGTGCGTCTAGGCCGGATGGTAATATGAGGCAAGGGACACAAAGTTTTACCCAGGTTTGGGCCCTCTTGATGGAGGTAAAACCCTACGTCTTGCTTAATTAATATTGAAGATATGGGTGTTACAAGAGTAGATCTACCACGAGATCAAGAGGCTAAACCCTAGAAGCTAGCCTACGGTATGATTGTATGTTGTGATTGTTGTCCTACGGACTAAAATCCTCCAGTTTATATAGACACCGGAGAGGGTTAGGGTTACACAAGGTCGGTTACAAAGGAGGAGATATCAATATACGCATTGCCTAGCTTGCCTTCCACGCCAAGTAGAGTCCCATCCGGACACGAGACGAAGTCTTCAATCTTGTATCTTCATAGTCTAACAGTCCGACCGATGGAGATAGTCTGGCTGTATGAAGACCCACTAATCCAGGACTCCCTCAGTCATCGAGGGTGATTCCTCTTTGACCACTCCCGATACGACTCTGTCGTGCAACCCCTCAAGTGTGAACCTCGAGGGTGGTTCCTCTTATGTTCACCTTGATGATTACATCGAGTGGAATCCATCGAGTGTGATTCTTCGGGTTTTCCTCCTTGATGTTTGGACACACGGTTACCTTGACTTTACTTGAGACCATTGTTGAAGTCGGGACGACCCTGAAGGGTACCTGCGAGTTGATGTGAAAGTCGGGTGGGCCCATAGAGCACCCGCGAGTTTTCTAAGTGGCATGGCCAGGCATTCTGGGCCCTTGCCGTAAGTCCACGAGACGGGGCATCGGGGTCACATTATCGTTAGTCTTTACGCACTAACCACCACGCGAGAATAGATATGGGCCTCGACGTCGCAGTATCAGTCGAAGCTTTGTTAGACGTCCAGTTCAGCATTGCAGCACGGTCGGATCATGCTGGCCATCCGAGGCGGTGCTGGTATCCACCCTGCTCGCAACGACCCGGAGTGCAATGGGCGATGGGCCCAAGACCCCGGAGTGCTTAGGGTGTAGACCGACAGGGACCTCTCTGCTGAGCCTAGGTAGGGCTACGACGTGTTGATCTTTCGAGGCTGGGCATTGACCCCAGAAAGGTGTGTCCGGCCAGAGTAATCAAGCGTGTTGGGTAACGTGGTGCACCCCTGCATGGGAAGTTATCTATTAGAATACCGTGTCCACGGTAATGGACGTTCAGACTTGTATCCTGATCTTATATAACTAGAAATGGATACTTGAGACATGTGATGGATATGTGGCTCCGGGATTGCTTTCTCGCAGGGAGTCGAGGAAGGATCTCTGGGCGTTAATGTTACAACATGCTTGTTAATTAAACAGCTATTCTTTACTCTTCTACATGCTGCAAGATGCTTGGAGCTGCTTGAATATGCTAGTCTTCGATAGGCTAGGACTTCCCTCTATTCTGGCATTCTGCAGTTCAGTCCACAGATACATACCTTCCTTTGATACCAATGCATACTTAGTATAGATCTGATGCTTGCGAGTACTTTGGATGAGTACTCATGGATGCTTTGCTACCACTTTTTCCCCTTCTTTCTTATTTCTGGTTGTTGCAACCAGATGGTGGATCCTTGGAGCCAGATGCCCCCCCCAGTCGACTACTACTTCTACCCCGATGTTGCCTACTACTACATGGAGGCCGCTGAAGACCAGGAGTAGTTAGGAGGTCCCAGGCAGGAGGCCTTGCCTCTTGGATCATTGATGTTTGTGATAGCCTTCTAAGGCAAAACTTGTTTAACTTATGTATGCACTCAGATATTGTTGCTTCTGCTGACTCTTGTGTATCGAGCTTGTATTCGAGCCCTTGAGGCCCCTGGCTTGTAATGAAGCTTGTATTATTTTATTTGTGTCTAGAATTGTGTTGTGATATCTTCCCGTGAGTCCCTGATCTTGATCGTGCACATGTGTATGATTAGCGCACGGTCAAATCGGGGGCGTCACATAGTGAATACATGAACTCCTCAAACTATGGTAATCATCGAAAAGAATCCCAATTATTGTCACCTTGGTGTATGCGGATCATAACTCGTAATAGGTGTCTACAACTTGCAAGATCGGATCAAGAACACAAATATATTCACGAAAACATAATAGGTTCAAATCTGAAATCATGGCACTCGGGCCCTAGTGACAAGCATTAAGCATAGCAAAGTCATAGCAACATCAATCTCAGAACATAGTGGATACTAGGGATCAAACCCTAACAAAACTAACTCGGTTACATGATAAATATCATCCAACCCATCACCGTCCAGCAAGCCTACGATGGAATTACTCACACACGGCAGTGACCATCATGGAATTGGTGATGGAGGAAGGTTGGTGATGATGATGGCAATGATTTCCCCTCTCAGGAGCCCCGAACGAACTCCAGATCTGGCCTCCCGATGAAGAACAGGGGGTGACGATGGCTCCATATCGTAAAACGCGATGAATCCTTCTCTCTAATTTTTTCTCCCTGAACATGAATATACGGAGTTGGAGTTGAGGTCGTTGGAGGTCCAGGGGACCCACAAGGCAGGCGGGCGTGCCCTAGGGGGGCGCCCTCCATCCTTGTGGATAGCCGGTGGGTCCCCTCTGGTTGATTCTTGCGCCAATATTTTTTATTAATTTCAAAAATATTCTCCGTGAAGTTTCAGGTCATTCCGAGAACTTTTATTTCTGCACAAAAATAACAACAAGGCAATTCTGCTGAAAACAACGTCAGTCCAGGTTAGTTCCATTCAAATCATGCAAATTAGAGTCCAAAACAAGGGCAAAAGAGTTTGGAAAAGTAGATATGACGGAGACGTATCAACTCCCCCAAGCTTAACCCATTGCTTGTCCTCAAGCAATTTAGTTGACAACTGAAAGTGATAAAGAAAAACTTTTACAAACTCTGTTTGATCTTGTGGTTGCAAATATGTAAAGCCAACATTCATGTTTTCAGCAAGGATTATGAACTACTCATATTCACAATAGCATTTAGGTCTCATGTTTACTCATATCAATGGCATAATCAACTAGCAAGCAATAATAATAAATCTCAGATGACAACACTTTTTCAAACCAATCATGATATGATATTACAAAATGGTATCTCGCTAGCCTTTCTGAGACCGCAAAACATAAATGCAGAGCACCATGAAGATCAAGGACTGACTAGATATTGCAATTAATGGTAAAAGAGATCCAGTCACAGTCATACTCAATATCAATTAATAACAAAGCATACAAATGACAATGGTGCTATCCAATTGGTGCTTTTTATAAGTGGATGATGACTCAGCAATAAAAGAAAATAGATAGGCCGTTCGCAGAGGGAAGCAGGGATTTGCAGAGGTGCCAGAGCTCAAGTTTTTGAAACAGAGATGAATAATATTTTGAGCGGCATGCTTTCATTGTCAACATAACAACCAAGAGATCTCGTTACCTTCCATACTAGATACATTATAGGCGGTTCCCAAAAAAATGATAAAGTTTTTGAAACCAACAAGCACATTCCACGGCTGGCCCGAAACAACGGGTACCGTCCAACTAACAATAGTCCTGGGGGAGTTTTGTTCGAAGTTATATTTTGATTTGATTTGAGTACGGAACTGGGCATCCCAGATACCAGCCACTTTCTCGCGAATGATGAGCGGAGTCCACTCATCATGAGAATAACCCACCTAGCATGGAAGGTACTAACAGCCCCCAGTTGCTACATGAGCGATTCAGACAAACAAAACATATTATTATTTGAAGGTTTAGAGTTTGGCACATCCAAACTTACTTGGAACGGCAGGTAAATACCGCATATAGGTAGGTAAGGTGGACTCATATGGAACAACTTTGGGTTTATGGAAGTGGATGCACAAGCAGTATTCCCACTTAGTACAAGTGAAGGCTAGCAAAAGATTGAGGAGCGTCCAACCAGAGAGAGACAACAGTCATAAACATGCATTGAGATTAACCAACATTGAGTGCAAGCATGAGTAGGATATAAATCACCATGAACATAAATATCGTGGAGGCTATGTTGATTTTGTCTCAACTACATGTGTGAACATGTGCCAAGTCAAGCCACTTAAATCATTCAAAGGAGGATACCATCCTATCATACCACATCACAACCATTTTAAAAGCATGTTGGCACGCAAGGTAACCATTATAAACTCCTAGCTAATTAAGCACGACATGAGTAACTATAATCTCTAATTGTCATTGCAAACATGTTTCATTCATAATAGGCTGAATCAAGAATGGTGAACTAATCATATTTACAAAACAAGATAGGTCAAGTTCATAGCAGATTTTCCTCATCTCAATCATTTCAACATAAATCGTCATTATTGCCTTTCACTTGCATGACCGAACGATGTGGATAATAATAAGAGTGCGCGTGCATTGGACTAAGATGGAATCTGCAAACATTTATTCAAAGGAGAAGACAAGGTAATATGGTCTCTCTGTTAGATCAACAATAATGCATATGAGAACCACTCAACAATTTCATCATGGTCTTCTCCTCTCGACCCAAAGAAAGGAAAAATAATTTCAAAGAAACACACTGAAATATTTTTGAAGTTTTTGTTTTTCTAAAGAAAGTAAAGCAAGAATGAGAAAAACTATTTACACGGGAAAACTCCCAACAAGCAAAAGAAGAATAAGAAATATTTTTGGGTTTTCTTTGATACTACTACTAAATAAACATGGAAAGGAAACCTAAAAAGAAACTACAACTAATTTTTTGGATTTTTTAAAAGTTTTTCAAACACACAAGAAGAAAGCAAGAAAAAGAAATTAAACTAGCATGGATAATACAAAGAAAAAGTATGAACACCGACAACTGGAATGAGTGTGTGAACATGAATGTAATATCAGTGAGAAATACATACTCCCCCAAGATTAGGCTTTTGGCCTAAGTTGATCTATGCCCATGGATCAAAGTAGCCCTCTCTTGTGTACTGAGGAGGATCCTAAGGGTTCCACTAGTTAGCGAGCTCATGTAGCTCCCACTGATAAACAGACTCCTGATACGGATCAGGTGATGGCTCTGGCTCAGGAACTGGGGATCACGTCTGCTCCCAGTATGCATAAATGTCATCAGGCATGATGAAGTACCTGCCTGAATGAATATCGAACAAAGAAGGTGTAGGCAAGGTAATAATCTGACGAGTCTTCTGGCTGAATACGAGGTTATAAATGAGTCTCTTGTCCTGATCATCGCTAATAAAATCATGTGCGACCATGCTTTCATACTCTAAGTATTAAGTGGATAGTTTCATCTCTCCCTCCTCATTGTGCCTAATGGGTATCTCAAAGCATCTAGCAATGCGGGAGGTGTAGATACCTCCAAAGATAGGACCCCTCGAATGGTTTAAACTTGACCGTCGAGCAACCATAACGCCCAAACTAAAAGTTCTATCACGAAGTAAAGCATGGGCGCAAAATAGCAAGGTCAGGAGCACTAAGGCCTCCACTCTCCACGCGACCAATTAAACATCTGCCAGCAAATAATGAGTAGTAACGCAAAACAGGAAAATGTAACTAGCCACTCTCACTTGCGACACCTTTCTCCTTTCCCCTACAGTAACTTCATCAATAAAATCTTCCACATCTCTAGGACGTGGTTCATTGACGCTGCCCTCAAAGGTAATTTGTAGACCTCACATAAATCATAAAGCGTCATCTCCTTATGCTCATCATATAAATGAAACTCTACTGTGGGTGGTGATTTCCAAGCATGAAAGTGAAAATTTTGCACGAAGGTATTAGTGAGTAGGAGGTATTGATCACACTTATCATTGAGGAAGTCGGTGATGTCTGCATTCTCAGAAAAATAATAGAAATCATCATAAATTCTGGCAAAGCTAAAAACAAGGAAAAGACAGAAACTGGCACTGGGTTCTAGGTTAATAGATTACTCCCAAAAATAATATAAAAGAGCATATTAATGCATATAAAACATCCAAAGTAGATAATATAATAGCATGGAACAATAAAAAATTATAGATGCATTGGAGACGTATCAAGCATCCCCAAGCTTAATTCCTGCTCGTCCTCGAGTAGTTAAATGATAAAATAAGAATTTTTGATGTGGAATGCTACCAAACATACTTATCCATGTAATTTTCTTTATTGTGGCGTGAATGTTCAGATCCATAAGATTCAAAACAAAAGTTTAATACTGACATAAAAACAATAATACTTCAAGCATACTAAGAAGGAAATTATGTCTTCTCAAAATCACATGGCAAAAGAAAGCTATCCCTACAAAATCATGTAGTTTGGCTATGCTGCATCTTCATCACACAAAATACTCAAATCATGCACAACCCCGATGACAAGCCAAGCAATTATTTCATACTTTTGGTGTTCTCAAACCTTTTCAACTTTCACGCTATACATGAGCGTGAGCCATGGACATAGCGCTAATGGTGGAATAGAATATGGTGGTTGTGGAGAAGACAAAAAAGAAGAAGATAGTCTCACATCAACTAGGCGTATCAAAGGGCTATGGAGATGCCCATCAATAGATATCAATGTGAATGAGTAGGGATTGCCATGCAATGGATGCACTAGAGCTATAAGTGTATGAAAGCTAAAAAAGAAACTAAGTGGGTGTGCATCCAACTTGCTTGCTCACGAAGACCTAGGGCAATTTGAGGAAGCCCATCATTAGAATATACAAGCCAAGTTCTATAATGAAAAATTCCCACTAGTATATGAAAGTGACAACATAGGAGACTCTCTATCATGAAGATCATGGTGCTACTTTGAATCACATGTGTGGAAAAAGGACGGTAACATTGCCCCTTGTCTCTTTTCTCTCATTTTTTTCTTTTTTTATCGATGGGCTTCTTGGCCTCTTTGATTTTTTGTAAAGTTCGGAGTCTCATCCCAACTTGTGAGGAAATCATAGCTTCCATCATCCTTTACTCACATGGGACAATGCTCTAATAATGATGATCATCACACTTTTATTTACTTACAACTCAAGAATTACAACTCAATTACTTAGAACAAAATATTACTCTATAAGGATGCCTCCAGCAATGTACTGGGGTGTGCAAGGACTCAAGAGTGACATGTATGAAAATTATGAATGGTGGCTTTGCCCCAAATACGATGTAAACTACATGATCATGCAAAGCAATATGACAATGTTGAAGTATGTCATAATAAACAGAACGGTGGAAAGTTGCATGGCAATATATCTCGGAATGGCTATGGAAATGCCATAATAGGTAGGTATGGTGTCAGTTTTGAGGAAAGTATATGGTGGGTGTAAGGTACCGGCAAAAGTTGTGCGGTACTAGAGAGGCTAGCAATGGTGGAAGGGTGAGAGTTCGTATAATCCATGGACTCAACATTAGTCATAAAGAACTTGCATACTTATTGCAAAAATATATTAGTCATCGAAAAAGTACTACGCGCATTCTTCTAGGGGGATAGTTTGGTAGGAAAAGACCATCGCTCGTCCCCGACCGCCACTCATAAGGAAGACAATCAATAAATAAATCATGCTCCGACTTCATCACATAATGGTTCACCATACGTGCATGCTAAAGGAATCACAAACTTTAACACAAGTATTTCTCAAATCCACAATTACTCACTAGCATGAGTCTAATATCACCATCTCTGTATCTCAAAGAAATCATAAGGAATCAAACTTCTCCTAGTATTTAATGCACTTTATATGAAAGTTTTTATTATATCCCTCTTGGATGCCTATCATATTAGGACTAAATTCATAGCCAAAGCAAATTACCATGTTGTTTAAATAGACTCTCAAAATAATATAAGTGATGCATGAGAGTTCAACAATTTCTATAAAATAAAGCCACCACCGTGCTCTAAAAAGATATAATGAAGCACTAGAGCAAAATTGCCTAGCTCAAAAGATATAAGTGAAGCACATAGAGTATTCTAATAAATCACGATTCATGCGTGTCCCTCTCAAAAGGTGTGTACAGCAAGGATGATTGTGGAAAACTAAAAATCAAAGACTCATATTGTGGTGACCCGACCGAATGGATCAAGTCTACTGTGCTCGGGTGTCATCCCTGGATCAGTAATGCTGACACCATACAGTTCATCGAAGGATTTATAGCAGAGTGGCAATCACACACTTATTACATCGTTGTCTCAAAGAGAACTTATTACAATAAATGTGGCTTAAGGCCATCTAATAACGATAACAGCGGAAGACTCGGAAGATAAATGGGTCCATCAACTCCAACGGCATCACTGAGTATAGAACCACGACCTAAAAGCACCTTACCCGTCGTCTGAAAAGTCTGCAACATGAGAAGTTGCATCCCGAAAATGGGTCAGCACATGGAATATGCTGGCAATGTAACACATAGAGAGTAATGGAATGAAACAGCTATACTATATGCATATATGGCTGGTGGAAATCTCTATGGTTACAGTTTTTGCGTAAAGCCAGTTTTTCCCTACTGCAAAGGAATAAATTTATTTAACTATCATGGTGGTTGTGAAACATCGAGAATGGTTGACAGCATTCCGATCCCAATTAAGTGAACAATTAAAACCCAACAACATTAATTAGAAGTAACATGATGAGACTCACATGATATTCAAGTACTAGATACTCAAGATGTCCATGACCGGGGACACGGCTAATCATGATTAGTTTGTACACTCTGCAGAGGTTTGCGCACTTTTCCCCACAAGACTCGATCGCCTCCGTTTGGTTTCTCGCACTACATGGTGTTTGAGAAGACGGATGACAGAGACATAGCCTTTCAGAAGCACTAGCACCTTACGATCGGGTAGACCGGTACACTTACATCCCCTACATATGCTAGTCTACCACTGTAAGAGTTCGCACAACTTAATCAACTATGCCAGAGCCCATAATGGCTTGTGGCTGCACACGGAAGTTTCTAGCATGAAAGATCTTATGATCCCTTTGAGCCTGGGTGGCAGTCCAAAATAAAAACAGGCAAGTCCTGATAGACATCAGGTGCCTCAATCCACCCAGATGTGTGTTTAAGTTGCCACCTTAGATAAACCATTAAAATTATCAACTCACATCTGTCATGGAATATCACTCACCCAATCCACGTCTAGTAGCATAGCATGGCATAATAAGCAAACGTAGAAGTAACTCCCAAAGGTTTCATAATAATACAGGTGATAGGTACTACCTCATCTACTTCCCATCCCACAATTTAATTAGATCTTAATCATGCAATGTGAGAGGATTGATCTAATGCAATAAAACATGGGTTGTAGAAAAGGTATGATCAAAGTGTTACTTGCCTTGCTGATGATCCGCGAGACCTAGGGAATCGAAGTAACAAGCGGCGCAACCCGGGTGATCTATCGCAGACAAACAACAAGCACACAATAAGTACTCATCTAATGCACAGGTAAAACTCGAACAAGAGAATGAACCCGAAAGTTCAACTTAAGAACTCCGGTTGCAAAGAAAGAACGAACCGAACAAAGAAATGGAAAACAAACGGCAGAAGAAAACAACTCGGTTCTAGCAAGTTGAAACTAGGTCAAATTTTACCGGGGCAAAAACTTGTTTAAATTGATTAGACGGAACGGCGGTTTCGAAACGAAACTCCAGGCGTTTGAATCACCTGATTCCGATAAACGAGCGACAAGAAAGACTAGAACGAAGATCGGATCTAAGATCACGATCGCGGAATAAATCCGACAAAAAGAAAGAGACGAACGGTTAAACGAACGGGCGTCGTTAACCGGGAAAAATCGGTGATCACGTTCGTTGAGACGAACGGTCCGAAAGAAGAACGAAAACCGATCTAGGGTTTTCGGAAAAGAAACCGAAAAAGAAACAGAAAACCGATCTAGGGTTTTGGAAGAAAACCGAAACAAAAACCGGAAGAAAAAGAAAAGAATCGGAGAGAAAACGGAACGGTTCTTTTAGGAAAAACCGGACCGGTGAAGAAAAAGAGAGGCGCGGCTACCTCGGGAGGCGGGCTCCGGGCGGCGGCGGCTAAGGGCGGCGGCGGCGGCTAGGCGGCGGCTAAGGGCGGCGGCGGCTTGGGCGGCGGCGGCTTGGGGCTGCGCGCTGCTGCTTGCTGCGGCTTAGGAGGAGAGAGGCTTGGGTTTTTGATGTGAGGAGAGGGGGGGGGGTAGAGGGGTATTTATATTGGTGAGGGGAGGGGTTTCTTGGGGTAGGGGACAAGAAATAGAGTAGGAATAGGAAAGAAAAAGTGGAAACGGAGTAGGACTAAAGTCCTACTAGGACTCCAAAAGGGGCGGCGGCGGCCTCCTGGCGCCTGGCGCGTGCGGCGCGGGCGATGGCCTGGCCGGCCGGCTGCTGGCTGGGCCTTGGCCCATGGCGCTGCAAGATTTTTTTTAAATCGGTTCCGCGCAGAAAAACAAAAAGAAAACTAACTAAACGAACTCCGGAAAACCTAAAGTAAATTTTCCCCGACTCCTGACAACGAGTCGAACAAAATGAAATTTTCTCCGGGCCTAAAATGCAATTTTCGAAAACGCGCATTTTTCCCTATCCAAAGAAAACAAACAAACTCCGGCAAACAAAATTTGATCTATTTATTAAATCTTCATTTTTCCTCAACTTTGGGAAAGTCATATTATTCCCTCTCTTATATTTTTGATATTGGAAAAATTATTGAAGATGAAATAAATAAATCAAATGATCCTCTTTTCAAAATCGAGAAAACTCTCAAATATGAAAATAATGAAATCTCCAACTCTCTCCGAAGGTCCTTGAGTTGCGTGAAATTTCTAGGATCAACCAAAATGCAAGAAAATATGCTATGCATGATGATCTAGTGTATAACATTCCAAATTGCAAATTTGGGATGTTACAAACCTACCCCCCTTAAGATGAATCTCGCCCTCGAGATTCGGGTTGGCTAGAAAATAGGTGAGGGTGGTCCTTAAGCAAATCTTCTTCTCTTTCCCAGGTGGCTTCATCCTCTGAATGGTGGTTCCACTGAACTTTGCAAAACTTGATAACCTTGCTGCGGGTAACTCTGCTGGCATAATCAAGAATCTTGACTGGCTTCTCCTCATATGTTAAGTCATCCTTCAACTGAATCGCTTCGAGTGGCACGGTATCTCTTAGCGGTACCTCCGCCATCTCGGCGTGACACTTCTTCAGCTAAGAAACATGGAATACATCATGAACTCCTGACAGTCCCTCTGGTAATTCCAACTTATGAGCGACTTCTCCCATACGTTGCAAGATCTTATACGGTCCAACGAAACGCGGCGCTAACTTTCCCTTAACTCCAAAGCGCTTTACTCCTCGAAGTGGGGATACTCGGAGATAAACTCTGTCTCCGGTTTCGTAGACTGTCTCCTTGCGTTTAGAATCTGCGTAGCTCTTCTGCCGGGACTGGGCTACCTTGAGCCTATCGCGAATCAACTTAACTTTCCGTTCAAACTCCTTAATCAAATCTGGTCCAAAGAACTGACGGTCTCCAACTTCATCCCATGACAACGGTGTCCTGCACCTCCTTCCGTATAAAGCTTCAAAAGGTGCCATCTTCAAACTGGTTTGGTAACTGTTGTTATAAGAAAACTCCTCATACGGCAAGTTATCGTCCCAACTAGATCCATAATCTAGTGCACAAGCTCTCAGCATATCTTCCAAAATCTGATTGACTCTCTCGGTCTGTCCATCTGTCTGCGGGTGAAAAGTTGTGCTGAACTCCAGTCTAGTTCCTAAAGTTTCATGCAACTGATTCCAAAACTTTGAGGTAAACTGGGTTCCTCTATCTGATACGATACTCCTCGGAACTCCATGCAAACAAATGATCCTAGTCATGTATATCTTTGCCAACCCACTGGTGTAAGTGGTCTTAACTAGAATAAAATGTGCTACCTTTGTCAATCGATCAACTACTACCCATATCGAGTCATAGCCTGATTTTGTCCTGGGTAGTCCTGTGATAAAATCCATGCCTATCTTATCCCACTTCTCGGGTATCGGCTATGGTTGTAACAATCCTGCTGGCTTCTGATGCTCTGCCTTTACTCTCTGACATACGTCACAAACTGCTACATATGCTGCAATATCCTTCTTCATTCCGGTCCACCAGAATGTTTCCTTCAAATCCAAATACATCTTGGTATTCCCTGGGTGAATCGAATACGGTGAATCATGTGCCTCTTGCAAAATCAACTTCCTGATCTCCGGGTCATTGGGCACATAAACACGGTCCTCAAACCATAAGGTATCATGCTCATCCTCATGAAATCCCTTTGCTTTTCCTTTGCTCAGTTTCTCTTTTATAGCAGCAATCTCCTTGTCAGATTTCTGAGCTTCTCTGATTTTATCCATCAATGTTGACTGAATCTCCAATGCTGCTACATAGCCTCTCGAAACTATTTCCAAACATAGCTCACGAAGGTTTTCTGCTAACTCCTTGGGTATTTTCCCCGTCATTAGAGTTTTGACATGGCTCTTACGGCTCAATGCTCAGCTACTACATTAGCTTTTCCGGGATGGTAATGCAATCTCATATCATAATCCTTGATGAGCTCCAACCATCTCCTCTGTCTGAGGTTCAACTCCTTCTGCGTGAAAATGTACTTCAAACTCTTGTGATCCGTGTACACCTCACAATGATTTCCAATGAGGAAATGTCTCCACGTCTTCAATGCATGCACTACGGCTGCTAACTCCAAATCATGCGTGGCATAATTCAACTCATGAGGCTTCAGTTGTCATGAAGCATATGAAACAACTCTTCCTTCCTGCATAAGCACTGCTCCAAGTCCTCGACGTGAAGCGTCGCAATACACCTCATAATCCTTGGTCTGATCTGGCAAAATCAATACTGGTGAGGTAACCAAGCATTTCTTCAACTCCTGGAAACTAGCCTCACACTCCTTAGTCCATTTTAACTTAGTATCCTTCTTCAACAGCTCCGTCATAGGCTTTGCAATCTTTGAAAAGTTCTCAATGAATCTCCGGTAGTATCCCATGAGTCCAAGAAAACTCCGGATCTCTCCAACTGTTGTTGGTGCTTCCCATTCGGTTACAGTCTCAACCTTTGTGGGGTCAACTACTATACCTTCTCCGGATATAACGTGTCCGAGGAATCCAACTTCCTTCAACCAAAACTCACATTTGCTGAATTTGGCGTATAACTGATGTTCCTTAGTTTCTCCAAAACCAAACGCAAATGTTCCTTATGCTCCTCTTCATTCTTTGAATAAACCAGGATGTCATCAATGAACACTACGACGAACTTATCCAAAAACTCCATAAACAGTTTGTTCATCAGGTTCATAAAATAGGCAGGTGCGTTAGTCAATCCAAATGACATAATGGTATACTCATACAGTCCATATCTCGTGGTGAATGCTGTCTTAGGTATGTCCTGCTCCCGAATCTTCAATTGATGGTACCCTGATCGCAAATCGATCTTGGAAAACACTTTAGCTCCTTGCAAATGATCAAACAGATCATTAATCATTGGCAGTGGGTACTTATTCTTGATGGTTACTTCATTCAATCCTCGATAATCAACAACCATCCTTAATGATCCATCCTTCTTTTCCACTAGAAGTATGGGTGATCCCCAAGGCGAAGAACTTGGGCGAATGTAACCTTTATCCAATAACTCCTTAATCTGATTCTTAATTTCCACCAAATCCTTTGCTGGCATCCGGTATGGTCGCTTCGATATTGGGCCTGTACCTGGCAATAACTCAATCAAAAACTCAATTTCTCTATCCGGTGGCATGCCTGGCAATTCCTCAGGAAATACATCAGGAAAATCCTTTACCACTGGTACTTCCTCCTGCACAACTCCTGATAAGGAATTTACTTGTGTCCTGTTTGGCACATGCCGGGATACATACTTGATCCTTCTTCCTTCTGGTGCGGTAAGCAAAATTGTCTTACTGGCGCAATCGATGTTTCCTCCATACATCGACAGCCAATCCATACCAAGAATCACATCCAGACCTTGGGATTCCAGAATAATTAAATCCGTTGGGAAAACATGCCTTCCTATACTTAATGGCACTTGAAAACATCCTTGTCTGGCCATGTACTCTGCTCCTGGTGAGCTTACTAGCATAGGTGTTTTAAGAATCCTAGTGGGCAGGCTATACTTTTCCACAAATCCCCTTGATATGTATGAATGCGATGCACCAGTATCAAAAAGAACGAGTGCAGTAAATGACTTAACCAAAAAACTTACCTATTACTGCATCGGGCTGATCTTCAACCTCCTCCACATTAACGTGGTTCACCTATCCCCTATTGAAAGGGTTCAGCTTCTTCCCAGAGCTTCCATTGCCATTTCCATTCTGGCCTTCAGGACATTCATTTGCATAATGCCCTGGCTTCGAACACTTATAGCAAGTGATGTGGCTCAAGTCCTTTTTGGCTGGGGTGGATGGGGTGGTCCGGTTCTGGCCGTTGCTTCCTCCATTCCCATTACCATTCTTGTGGCCATTATGGTTGTGCGAGCTACCTCCTCCATGGGTGTGCTGAAACTGAAATCCTGGTTTAGGGGCAAAACGGGGCTTCTGCTGGGCTCCAGGGTTATACTTCCCCTGTCCATATTTCCTCTTACGGTTCTCAATCTGCTGTTGCTTTCCTTCAATCATGATGGCACGATCTACCAACTCCTGGTAGTTGTTGAAACTTGCTACCATCAACTGCATGCTTAGCTCATCATTCAATCCTTCCAGAAACTTCTCCTGCTTAGCTGCATCAGTAGCAACGTCATCTGGGGCATAACGTGCTAATTTGCTGAAGTCGTCAACGTACTGGCCAACTGTCCTTCCTCCTTGGCGTAAGTTGCGAAACTCACGCTTCTTTATGGCCATAGCTCCAGCTGAAACATGGGCAGTGCGGAAAGCTTCCTGAAACTGATCCCATGTGACAGTGTCAACTGGGTAAGTGGCTGTGAAATTCTCCCACCATGCTGCCGCGGGTCCGTCAAGCTGATGTGCGGCAAACTTCACTTTCTCACCATCCGTGCATCCTGCAGTGGTCAACTCCCTTCCTATCTTGCGGAGCCAATCGTCTGTTACTATCGGCTCAGTGCTACTAGAAAACACCGGCGGATTTAGCCTAAGGAAACGAGCTAAATGGTCAACAGGTGGTGGTGGTGGTGGGTTGTTGTTGTTGTTCTGCTGGTTCTGGACTAACATCTGCATCAATTGATTCTGCTGCTGGATCAACTGAGTGAGCTCTGGTGGAAATCCATTGTCACGTCTCGGAGGCATCTGAGGGTTTAGAAAAGACGAGAATTGAGAATAGAGTGAGGTCTAAAGGGAAAACACTACCCAAATGCACATGAGCAAATGCACACGAAATCACTTCATTCAATCAAACAAGGGCTTACAATCGGTCTAAAACTATCGCAAAAGTGCTCGACTATAATGTTTACATGGGGGAAATACTACTACTATCTGGTGGTCATCTAGAAATTTGAACCGGTGGAAGACTCCATGATATCTGCTCCAGCTTCGTCTTCAAAGTCGGGTTCACTTGGATCCGAATCGGTGTCATCGATGATGATGTAGTTGTCCGGACATGCGACGTACTCGTCGTCCTCCTGGGATGCTAACTTCCTCTTGAGTTCTTCAATCTCCTACTTAAGATCGCCATTGTGTCTCGCTAGAGCTACGATCTCGTCCATGTAGTCCTTGCGTGTAGACTTCAGTTCTCCTTCTAGCTCGATGATCCTTGCCTTTGCATTCTTCAACTCTATCATATCATTGCACATCTGGTTCTCGTGGCGTCGAATGTGCTGGTTTAACTCCTGGATGAAAGATGCAATGGATCTATCCTTCTTGGTGCTGACTAACTCCCATTGTTCATCTCGGCGTCCGCAAATCTGGTAGATAGTGTCCTTGAGGTCTTCTTGATAAACTTCTCCAATGCGTCCTATGGTGATATGAGCTGCCATGCTCCTTCCCAGACTCCAGGTTGGTGCATTGAAAACACTATCTATAGGCTTCGTGATTGGCGCGAATGTCCTTCTCGGAACGTGAGTTTGAATCTTCCAGCGCTCCTCTTCAGGCAGAGTGGCGTTGAAGGTTCCCGTGAAGCTTGGTAATCCAATGTTCAGGTACTTGGTGACTTCCTTCAGGTGAAATCCAAATGGTGTGCCTTCATCCGGTTGAGCGTACTTAATCTTCGCGTGCGTCATCCTAAAAGAGTAGAAAAGATGAGGAGTTAGAAAATGAGAAGAGAATGGTAATCTATGGCTTTAACTTAGTGGTCGTGTCCTACAGTCAGCGTGTGCTCTGATACCATCTCTGTGGCGACCCGACCCGAATGGATCAAGTCTATTGTGCTCGGGTGTCATCCCTGGATCAGTAATGCTGACACCACATAGTTCATCGAAGGATTTATAGCAGAGTGGCAATCACACACTTATTACATCGTTGTCTCAAAGAGAACTTATTACAATAAATGTGGCTTAAGGCCATCTAATAACGATAACAGCGGAAGACTCGGAAGATAAATGGGTCCATCAACTCCAACGGCATCACTGAGTATAGAACCACGACCTAAAAGCACCTTACCCGTCGTCTGAAAAGTCTGCAACATGAGAAGTTGCATCCCGAAAATGGGTCAGCACATGGAATATGCTGGCAATGTAACACATAGAGAGTAATGGAATGAAACAGCTATACTATATGCATATATGGCTGGTGGAAATCTCTATGGTTACAGTTTTTGCGTAAAGCCAGTTTTTCCCTACTGCAAAGGAATAAATTTATTTAACTATCATGGTGGTTGTGAAACATCGAGAATGGTTGACAGCATTCCGATCCCAATTAAGTGAACAATTAAAACCCAACAACATTAATTAGAAGTAACATGATGAGACTCACATGATATTCAAGTACTAGATACTCAAGATGTCCATGACCGGGGACACGGCTAATCATGATTAGTTTGTACACTCTGCAGAGGTTTGCGCACTTTTCCCCACAAGACTCGATCGCCTCCGTTTGGTTTCTCGCACTACATGGTGTTTGAGAAGACGGATGACAGAGACATAGCCTTTCAGAAGCACTAGCACCTTACGATCGGGTAGACCGGTACACCTACATCCCCTACATATGCTAGTCTACCACTGTAAGAGTTCGCACAACTTAATCAACTATGCCAGAGCCCATAATGGCTTGTGGCTGCACACGGAAGTTTCTAGCATGAAAGATCTTATGATCCCTTTGAGCCTGGGTGGCAGTCCAAAATAAAAACAGGCAAGTCCTGATAGACATCAGGTGCCTCAATCCACCCAGATGTGTGTTTAAGTTGCCACCTTAGATAAACCATTAAAATTATCAACTCACATCTGTCATGGAATATCACTCACCCAATCCACGTCTAGTAGCATAGCATGGCATAATAAGCAAACGTAGAAGTAACTCCCAAAGGTTTCATAATAATACAGGTGATAGGTACTACCTCATCTACTTCCCATCCCACAATTTAATTAGATCTTAATCATGCAATGTGAGAGGATTTATCTAATGCAATAAAACATGGGTTGTAGAAAAGGTATGATCAAAGTGTTACTTGCCTTGCTGATGATCCGCGAGACCTAGGGAATCGAAGTAACAAGCGGCGCAACCCGGGTGATCTATCGCAGACAAACAACAAGCACACAATAAGTACTCATCTAATGCACAGGTAAAACTCGAACAAGAGAATGAACCCGAAAGTTCAACTTAAGAACTCCGGTTGCAAAGAAAGAATGAACCGAACAAAGAAACGGAAAACAAACGGCGAAAGAAAACAACTCGGTTCTAGCAAGTTGAAACTAGGTCAAATTTTACCAGGGCAAAAAACTTGTTTAAGTTGATTAGACGGAATGGCGGTTTCAAAACGAAACTCCAGGCGTTTGAATCACCTGATTCCGATAAACGAGCGAGAAGAAAGACTAGAACGAAGATCGGATCTGAGATCACGATCGCGGAATAAATCCGACGAAAAGAAAGAGACGAACGGTTAAACAAACGGGCGTCGTTAACCGGGAAAAATCGGTGATCACGTTCATTGAGACGAACGGTCCGAAAGAAGAATGAAAACCGATCTAGGGTTTTCGGAAAAGAAACCGAAAAAGAAACGGAAAACCGATCTAGGGTTTCGGAAGAAAACCGAAACAAAAACCGAAAGAAAAAGAATAGAATCGGAGAGAAAACGGAACGGTTCTTTTAGGAAAAACCGGACCGGGGAAGAAAAAGAGAGGCGCGGCTACCTCGGAAGGCGGGCTCCGGGCGGCGGCGGCGGCTAGGCGGCGGCGGCTAAGGGCGGCGGCGGCTTGGGCGGCGGCGGCTTGGGGCTGCACGCTGCTGCTTGCTGCGGCTTAGGAGGAGAGAGGCTTGGGTTTTTGATGTGAGGAGGGGGGGGGGTAGAGGGGTATTTACATTGGTGAGGGGAGGGGTTTCTTGGGGTAGGGGACAAGAAATAGAGTAGGAATAGGAAAGAAAAAGAGGAAACGGAGTAGGACTAAAGTCCTACTAGGACTCCAAAAGGGGCGGCGGCGGCGGCCTCCTGGCGCCTGGCGCGCGTGGCGCGGGCGATGGCCTGGCCGGCCGGCTGCTGGCTGGGCCTTGGCCCAGGGCGCTGCAAGTTTTTTTTAAATCGGTTCCGCGCAAAAAAACAAAAAGAAAACTAACTAAACGAACTCTGGAAAACCTAAAGTAAATTTTCCCCGACTCCTGACAACGAGTCGAACAAAATGAACTTTTCTCCGGGCCTAAGATGCAATTTTTGAAAACGTGCATTTTTCCCTATCCAAAGAAAACAAACAAACTCCGGCAAACAAAATTTGATCTATTTATTAAATCTTCATTTTTCCTCAACTTTGGGAAAGTCATATTATTCCCTCTCTTATATTTTTGATATCGGAAAAATTATTGAAGATGAAATAAATAAATCAAATGATCCTCTTTTCAAATTCGAGAAAACTCTCAAATATGAAAATAACGAAATCTCCAACTCTCTCCGAAGGTCCTTGAGTTGCGTGAAATTTCTAGGATCAACCAAAATGCAAGAAAATATGCTATGCATGATGATCTAGTGTATAACATTCCAAATTGCAAATTTGGGATGTTACACATATCATACAAGATGCTCCAAGCAAAACACATATCATGTGGTGAATAAAAATATAGCCTCAAGTAAAGTTACCGATAGACGAAGACGAAAGAGGGGATGCCTTCCGGGGCATCTTCAAGCTTAGGCTCTTGGTTGTACTTGAATATTACCTTGGAGTGCCTTTGTCACCCCCAAGCTTAGGCTCTTGCCACTCCTTATTCCATAGTCCATCAAATCTTTACCCAAAACTTGAAAACTTCACAACACAAAACTCAACAGAAAATCTCAAGAGATCCGTTAGTATAATAAAATAAATCACCACTTATGGTAATGTTGTGAACTCATTCTTTATTTATATTGGTGTTATATCTATGGTATTCCAACTTTTCCATGGTTCATACCCTCCGATACTACCCATAAATTCATCAAAATAAGCAAACAACACAAAGAAAACAGAATCTGTCAAAAACAGAACAGTCCTTAGCAATCCGTAACTCTCGAATACTTCTATAACACCAAATATTCTAAAAAATTCGGACAACAGAGGCAATTTGTATCTTAATTTTCTGAAATAAGTAGTATTTTATCACACTTCTGTTAAAAATTATAATTATTTTCATGAGCGCAAAATTTTCTGTTTTTCAGCAAGATCAAATCAACTATCACCATAAGCTATCCCAAAGGTCTTACTTGGCACAAACACTAATTAAAACACAAAAACACATCTAACCAGATGCT